>NC_090266.1:273462532-274121282 GCF_040414725.1 Anabrus simplex
TGGCACGGAGACCCGAAAATCAGCAGTTTATATACTCTCGCGGAAAGTTCGAGGCGTTTCAGGAATGAGAACACCCTCCCACAAGAATTTTATTGGTTAGGGTTAAGCAACATATCCAAGTTGAAGAAGATACACCTGATTGGTCATAAATTAATTAAAGAAATTCGGGATTGGCTAAATTAAAACCTGGCGGAAGGAAGGGGTTAATATTGCCAACATAAACAATAACTGAAAGAAATTTAACAAAGAACAAACTTATAAACACAAAATTTCTTCAAAAACATAGTTCTTTCACTTCGCACTAGGGTGCATAATTGTATTTCTTCAGTAGTGCCATCTGGAAGAGAATGTCCACACTTCTTACTACAGGCAAAACAAAAATACATCGAAAACGACCCAGTTCAGAAACTTCAAAATTTACAAGTAGTGACATCTTCTGAGAAACTTGAAAATTTACGCCGTAGATAAAGTTCAGGCTTCCGCCAGTAGGGGAGTTTCAACTGGCGCAAGGTTTGAATTAGCGGCATGGAGGTGTACCACCCGGTACAATACACATACAGAATGGTGTTTGCAGAATGAGCCTCCCTTCATAAACATCAGATGCAGTGCATAAATCATTTTGACCTGATTTCGCTGTAGGCAGTAGCAGCGATTGGGAATTAGAAGTGGGGGAAGGGGCAGAAAAATGTATAGACAAAGTACCGGATTTTTATGAGATATAGTGTGGGGGTAGACAACAAAACTAAAATTATGAAAATAGGTGCTCTCTGAGCTAATTTTGACAGAGACGTAAATGTTGACATTTTACCAAATTAACTGCGGTAATAATAGTTCCTTGCGATTTTCATTCAGTATTATACAGGAACACTTTCACCAAAAGATTAATTACATTAAAATTCAACAGAAGTGCGGCGTTATTATAAATAAAGGAGCCATTAAATTTTTTACTACTCACTACGAAAATAACAGACACTAGATAGTACTACACAGACACATTGACTGAGTGAAGCTGCCTGACCGACGAATGCGCTCGTCAAGCGGGTAAATCATACCTCACTGTCCATGACTTTGGCAAAAAAAACAGGCCCTGCGGTTAGCAGCGCGCGGCTGTGAGCTTGCATTCCGGAGATGAAATGAAATGTCGTATGGCTTTTAGTGCCGGGATATCCCAGGACGGGTTCGGCTCGCCAGGTGAAGGTCTTCCTATTTGACTCCCGTAGGCGACCTGCGCGTCGTGATGAGGATGAAATGATGATGAAGACAACACATACACCCAACCCCCGTGCCATTGGAATTAACCAATTAAGGTTAAAATCCCCGACCCGGCCGGGAATCGATCCCGGGACCCTCTAAACCGAAGGCCAGTACGCTGACCATTCAGCCAACGAGTCGGACATTCCGGAGATAGTAGATTCCAACCCCACTGTCGGCAGTCCTGTAGATAGGTTTCCGTGGTTTCCCCTTTTTGACGCAAGGCATATGCCGGGACTTTACCTTAATTAAGAGACCACGGCCGCTTCTTTTCCACTCCTAGCCTTTTCCTATCCCATCGTCGCCGTAAGACCTATCTGTGTCGGTGTGAAGTAAAAGAAACTTGTAAAATAAAAAATGGCAAAAATATACCCTTGCTTCCCTTTCTCACACCATATGCTAGAAGTGCGATTACTATCTGATGGCAGAAACCTTCGCGAAACCCTGAGCTTGGAGGACAAAGTATAAGAATGTAACTACCGCTGAGGTATCTGGAGCGAAATAAAGTTTTGTCACCCTACATAGTCGCCAGGAGCCGATGTGAACACTTCGAAGTGAGCATTCCTTACCTCTCAGTCACGCTGCAGCACATGGACTCACTCGCATACGAAACTCATTTAGTGTGCAATTAACGATTTGTGCCATTAGCTAGTAATCGCGCATCTACACGTTGCTGCGCAAGCCTCTACTACTTGATGTGGCACTGTACGAATCGGTTAGCTGCATCAAATGACATTTTGTGCGTATTTTCGCTAAGTACTTCCTTTCATATTTAAAGAAAGAGTAAATAATTAGGTGATACATTTTTAATCATTCTTAGTTTTAGGTGGCTAAAATGGAGTAAAACTTAATTTCTTCACCACAAATTGTGGGGGGGGGGGGTTAGCTAAGTGAGGTGAACTAAAGCTAATCAATACACCGCAAAACGAGATGATATTGCCTATGATGAGGAAATTTCGTTCGCTATCTTAATTCCAGCTGGATAAATTCCTTCTATACTTCAAACAATGTGTAACGAGCTCGATAGCTGCAGTCTCTAAGTGCGGCCAGTATCCAGTATTGCGGAGATAGTGGGTTCGAACCCCACTGTGTCGGTCCGACGTAAAACAGCTTGCAAAAAAAATTGCAAACAATGTGTTACTAGTTGCATTATATGGCGTTTAAGGTTGACTGGAGTAACCAGTATTCGGGAAATAGTGGGTTCAAACCCCACTGTCGGTAGCCCTGAAGATGGTTTTCCGTGGTTTCCCATTCCCACGCTAGAAAAATGCTGTGACTGTACCTTAATTAAGGCCACGTCCGCTTCCTTCCCACTCCTAGTTCTTTTCTGTCCCATCCTCACCATAAGACCTATCTGTGTCGGTGCGACGTAAAGCAACCTGTAAGAAAAAGAAGGATGACTTAGGGAGTTTGTTAGGGTAGTGGGATGGTAGATTCGAGCTCCCTTCAGCACCGGCCCTTGTGGTGGTTTTACACAAATACCGGGTCTATACTACAATTCTAAAGGTGCGGCCACCATATTCAAAGATCTAGCCTTTCTCTGTTACAGTACCTCCGGAAAACTACTTGTGTTTTTGTGCCGCTAAATACCTAGACACTAAAAAAAACACTAACGAAACCCTACTGAACTTTCCGTCTCATAAAAAAGTGAAATGTAGTACGGCTTTTAGTGCCGGGATATCCCGGGACGGATTCGGCTCGCCAGGTGCAGGTCTTTCTCTCTGACCCCCGTAGGCGACCTGTGCATCGTGATAAGGATGAAATGATGATGAAGACAACACATACACCTAGCCCCCGTGCCATTGGAATTAACGAATTAAGGTTAAAATCGACGACCCGGGCGGGAATCGTACCCGGGACCCTCTGAACCGAAGGCCAGTACGCTGACCGTTCAGCCAACGAGTCGGACTTTCCGTCTCATGTTTTGGTGCGCTATGATCTTAATTTGTCAATATAGCGAGTTTCGTAATTCAACTCTGCACACAAGCCCAAAAGTATGAGACGGGGTCAATGAAACTGGCAAGGGCCCACTTGCTCGCTCCACTGTGAGCGCATCAATATGCCGTCGAATGTGGGTGGTGGTTGGGATAAGACCAAGAACATACCATCATTTTCCACCAAGAGTTGGCAGTTGGAATCCGTCGTTTTGTTAAGTGTGCAGTGAGCAAGTATGGCGGCGATTATGGGTCCGTCCAAATACAAGGGGCGATCACAAATTTCCGTTTTTGACGGCCGTATATTCCAGAATCGGGTTGCGATTCACGCAAAATCACCATGAGCATTGAGGCACTCTTCCCACCGACGCACAAGGTAAAACACCGTGTCCTGCTGCGTGAAGAAGTCCGTAACCGCCTGCTGCCCATCCTCTTCCGACAGAAAAGGTCGAATTTTCGAGACCTGTTTGAGGGGAACGAAGGCGTGATAATCGCATGGGAAGAGATCGGGTTATGCGCCGGTCCACCCTAATTGCTTCATCCACCACCCACTTGCTTTTTATCCATAATAGATGAGACTGGCCTCACAGATCGATCGGCGTCTTGTGTCGAAACGCGACCCGTACGGAACTTGGTGCACCATTCCACAACGCTGGTCTTCGACAGACATGCTGCCCCTTACACAGTCTTCATTCATCGGTGGATGTCCACCGGTTTGTCCTCCGACAACCAAGAAGAGAATAACAGCACGTTGGTCTTGTTTGGACGCATTTGGTAATAACATCGCCATAGTTCACGTGGCCGCATTTAACGCACCCACCTCGGCACGACACGACTGCTACACTAATCCCTTTGCCTACATGTCCGTGTTTATATGCTCGCGTGGGAGTCGCGCTACGTTGCATGTATGCTGCAGCAACGCCCTCAAGCGGAAACTTTCAGATCACGCGTTATATATTCAACATGTAGCTGCTCAATTTTGAACAGCGGAAGGCTAGCATCCGAGAGAAATTCATTGGCCTATGAATGCTTTGTACTGTAGATTGAGCGGCAAACGACAGTGAACGACAGGACACGCATGTTGGCCTTATCAAGGAGGCATTTGTACATCAGTTCTTTATCATTGATTGGTGATATATTTTGCTGAACGAGCAGTTATTGGTTTGGATACTGAATTTTTTCAGCGACGGAAGCGAGGCATAATTCATTGCCATTAGTTAGATTTTGGTGATGCGAGAGTCGAGTAGTAGGTTTAGAATGTGCCGCCATGTTTCCTCAGTATCTGTCCACCCACTTTTTTGCCAACCTCTGAATGCTAAGATACGACTGCAGCACGAGCAAGAATAATGAATGGATCTATGTTCAGTTCCTTGACTATAATCCCGGTTATTCTCACCTGCAGTGTGTGAAAACGTGTCGCTCTCATTTATGGACGTTACAGTTGCGTATTTGATGAACATCTTGTTGCTGTTCTCATACAGTACACTGCAATAATTGTTCAACAAACGAATAAAATATGCAATGCAGTCTGTTGAAACGTTTATGTGAGATATTAAATTTACTTCCAAAGCCACTAACCTTCCGGTCAATGGACATATTTCCATATTTTTAATTTATTAATACGGGACGAAAAACTAGACAATGAGCTTGCGAAGGAGACCTAATTAGCCTACAAAATGTGGAATTTTCTGAGAAACATCGGAATAGTAAATCAGACGGGTGAAGAGCAACAATTACGTCGGAATCCTTGGAATGGAATAACAAGAACAAATTCCTCCTAAGTTACAGCCACAGGTTGTAGATACTACAATATAGTCGCACGTGATACAATTACATTATTTATGAAGTGATGTAAATGTAAATAAAGCTGAAGCGCCTCTCTGTTGGTCATTATGACCCGAAATGAGGTTATTTAAGAATTTGAGGCTATTTTATGAAGATTGGAGTCGATGTTCAAAGTTCTGAGAGTCTGACTGTTTGTTCGTTAGTTACTTTTTGTTCGTGCATTTTAATTATTATTATTTTGTCTACATCAGCATGCGAGAGTGGCTGAGCCAATTTTCATGAAATTAGTATTTAAGCATCTGATGAACCAACGAAAAATTTAGACTACATTTACTTTTAATATTAACAATGTCATTGATTTTGTTGATGTCGTCCGTTCAGTCGAATCCGAACATCGGCTATTCTATAGCGCTCTCCAAATTGTTCTGTTCCACACTGCCTCCCTTAGTTGTTCCAGGTTGTGGGTGGTGTCTGTTCTAATAGTGCCTAACCAACGAGGCCTCTGGCGACCTGGTCGTCTTGTACCGTTGATCATTCCTAGCATGATTGCTTTTTCCAATGCATCTGATCGCAAAACGTGGCCAAAGTATGCTAGTTTCAGCTTCATAATCTTACCAACCAATGACATACGGGGCTTGATTCGCTCTAAAACTGCCTTATTGGCGATTTTTGCAGTCCATGGTATTTGAAAGAGTCTTCGCCAACACCAGAACTCAAAATCGTCGATCTTCCTTTTCTCTGTCCGTTTCATCATCCAGCTCTCACATCCATACATGAACAGTGGAAATATAATCGCATTGAGTAATCTGTACTTGGTGGCCAAAGTGATATCTCAGCTCTTCCAGATCGGGGTCATAGTCATCATAGCGATTCGTCCAAGCGAAATCCCTCTTTTGATATGAGGGCCGCAATCTCCACTTTGACTGATTTTGGCTCCTAAGAAGATGAATTCCCCCACACTATCTATCTCCTCCCCATTTAGCTTTAGACAAACTGTACCACATTCATCCCTAGTCATAACGTTGGTCTGGTTAATGTTGAGATAGAGTCCCATTATTGATTATACGTCCCACTAACTAATTTTATGGTTTGTTGGACACGCCAAGGTGCAGGAATATTGACATTCAGAAGTTCTTTCAAGTGCCAGTAAATCTACTGACACGAGACTGATATACTGTGTCTGAGCACCTTAATATACCGCCGGACTGAGCCAGGGTCGAAACTTCTTACCTAGAAGGCCAGCACTCCACTATTCAGCTCGGCATATTTTTCCTCCTGGTTAAAAGAGAGAGGTGGCGTTAGAGGAAGGTTAAGTCATGAATTCATTAACATTGTCATAGAAGGACCGGATGAGGCTCTTTTTAACCATCTCTGCTCAACAAAGAAAACTCGAAGACTCAGAGGACAACGGTAATCAAAATTTAGGATCCTAGTAAGCTCCGATTTCGAGATATTTGTGTCATATCACATTTCTTCTATATCTCATTCTCCCGTGAAATCTGGCGCTGTCAGAGGTAAGGGAGTTAAATTACTCAGACCGCTCCGCGTGCTGGCTCTTTTCACTGTACGTCAGTCGTCACTTGATATGACCTGCGTAATCTTGAGAACTGTTTGTGCAGCCGTGAACACAACGTGCCAGGCAGATAACAAAACATTTGGCTTACTCGAGGTCGACTCTCATTAGTATTCTATTGTCGAGGAAGACTGCCTTCTAGGATGAGGGATCTCTTTTCAGTAACGATGGTGTTCTGCAATATGAAAAATGAGCTGAAACCTTGGTAGATACGTAAAGAATACACGAAGGACAGTATAGAATTTATCAAATGAAAAGACAATGTCGAGACAATAGATGAAACTCCCATGAAGCACAGTGGTTTACAATCCATGTAATTAGTGATAACATGCTTTAAATCAGGAATATTCAGGACACCAATTAAAACACAAATGAGACGCAGAATTTCAGAGATATAAAATATGATCCCCTAATTGACCCCCGAACAAACGAGACCGCCTGGAACCCAGAAAGTTAAATAAATCGATATATATATATATATATATATATATATATATATATATATATATATATATATATAAAATAACATGTCCTGACTGACTGACTGACTGACTGACTGACTGACTGATTCATCATCGCCGAGCCAAAACTACTGAGCATAAAGAAATGACAGTTTGGCGATAAGTTTACATTAGAGTGTAGGTGCGCACTAAGGGAGGATTTTTGGATATCCCGTCGCTAAGGGGGTGAAAAGGAGGGGGGGGTGAATTTTTTAAGTAAGTATATATGTATCTCAAAAACTTGAAAGTTTACAGACGTAAAAATTCGTATTTTGAATTTCCTTTAAAAATAAAGATACACATTTTTTTTGGAAAATTCAATTAATGAGGGGGGAACAGGAGTGACGAAAGGGGTGAATTAGTTTGCTATTTTTGCTATTTTACTTTACGTCGCACCGACACAGATAAATCATATGGCGACGATGGGATAGGAAAGGTCTAGGAATGGGAAGGAAGCAACCACGGCCTTAATTAAGGTGCAGCCCCAGCATTTGCCTGGTGTGAAAATGGGAAACTACGGAAAACCATCTTCAGTGCTGCAAACCTTGAGATTCGAACCCACTATATCCTGGATGCAAGCTCACAGCTGCGCATTCCTAACCGGGGTGAATGTTTAATAAGACAATTTCTTCAATGTACTGTATCTCAAAAACGTAACATGTTACAGACGTGAAAATTGGCATTTGGAATCTCCTGTAAAAGTAAAGAGAATGGACAATTTGTTTGTGGGAAATCCACTTAAGGGGAAGCGAAAAAGCGGGTGAATTTTTAAAATGAGCATATCTACAGTGTATCTCAAAACTTAATATGTTACTAACGTGAAAATAGGTATTTTTAACCTAATTAAAAAATAAAGAAACAAGTACTTTTTGTTTTGGAAAAACACTTAAGGGAGCGGGGGTAAAAAATGACTGAAAGGGGGTTGAATTATTTTGAGTGGTATACGGATATATCAAAAACTAAATATGTTACAGGCGTGAAAATCGGTATTTGGAGGCTTCTTAAAAATAAGAAAATACGCATTTTTTCTGAAAATCCACTTAAAGGGGGTGAAAGAATTGAAAAATATATTGAATTCTTTGTATGAGGATACTTATATCTCAAAAACTAAATATGACGCAAAAATTGGCATTTGAAATCTCGTTTAAAAGTAAAGGAACAAGTATTCTTTTATTTTCGGAAAATCTACTTAAGGGGAGTGAAAGAATTGAAAAATTAGTTGAATTATTTGTATAAGGATACTCATAAGTTATCTGAAAAACTGAAGATGTTACAGACGTGAAAATTTGTATTTTAAAACTCGTATTTTGGGGGGAAAATCAATTTGGGGGTGGGGTGAGAAAGGAGTTGATTTCCTGTTATGAGGACACATATATCTCTCAAACTGAAGATGTTACAGTCGTGATAATTAGTATTTGGAAGCTCATTAATAAATAAATAAACACATATTTTTTGTTTTCCGAAAATTCATTTAAGGGAGGACGATAAAAGGAAGTGAAAAATTGAATTCATTTTATGGGGATACTTATATCTCAACAACTGACATGTGAAAATTGGTAATTGAAATCTCCTTTAAATATAAAGAAAGGCGCACTTTTTGCGGGTGGGGTGCGGAATCAACTTAACGGGAGGGAGGGGTGAAAATGAAGTTGAATTTTCTTTTTATGCAAATACTTATATCTCAAAAACTGAAGTTGTTACAGACATGAAAATTTGTATTTGGGATCTTCTTTCAAAGTAAAGAAACACATATTCTTTTGCTTTTCAAAAATTAACTTAAGAGGGGAGGGGGTTAATGAATTTAAAAGTTTGTTGAATTATTTGTATAAGGATACTTATATCTCAAGAATGAAGGATGTTACAGACGTGAAAGTTGGTATTTGAAATCTCCTTTAAAACTAAAGAAACATGTATTTTTTTGCTTTCGGAAAGTTCCATTAAGGAGAGATGGGTTGGAAGGAACGTAAGAGCTAGTTGAATTCAATGAGGGTACATATACACTGACTGACAGAGCAAATGCAACACCAAGAAGGAGTGGTTCGAAAGGGATGAAAGTTGGGTAAAAAACAGAGACGGCACGGATGAATAATTGATGTTTATTTCAAACCGATATGCAGGTTACACAATGCGCACGGCATCGACTCAGTAGGATGTAGGACCACCGCGAGCGGCGATGCACGCAGAAACACGTCGAGGTACAGGGTCAATAAGAGTGCGGATGGTGTCCTGAGGGATGGTTCTCCATTCTCTGTCAACCATTTGCCACAGTTGGTCGTCCGTACGAGGCTGGGGCAGAGTTTGCAAACGGCGTCCAATGAGATCCCACACGTGTTCGATTGGTGAGAGATCCGGAGAGTACGCTGGCCACGGAAGCATCTGTACACCTCGTAGAGCCTGTTGGGAGATGCGAGCAGTGTGTGGGCGGGCATTATCCTGCTGAAACAGAGCATTGGGCAGCCCCTGAAGGTACGGGAGTGCCACCGGCCGCAGCACATGCTGCACGTAGCGGTGGGCATTTAACGTGCCTTGAATACGCACTAGACGTGACGTGGAATCATACGCAATAGCGCCCCAAACCATGATGCCGCGTTGTCTAGCGGTAGGGCGCTCCACAGTTACTGCCGGATTTGACCTTTCTCCACGCCGACGCCACACTCGTCTGCGGCGACTATCACTGACAGAACAGAAGCGTGACTCATCCGGAGAACACGACGTTCCGCCATTCCCTCATCCAAGTCGCTCTAGCCCGGCACCATGCCAGGCGTGCACGTCTATGCTGTGGAGTCAATGGTAGTCTTCTGAGCGGACGCCGGGAGTGCAGGCCTCCTTCAACCAATCGACGGGAAATTGTTCTGGTCGATATTGGAACAGCCAGGGTGTCTTGCACATGCTGAAGAATGGCGGTTGACGTGGCGTGCGGGGCTGCTACCGCTTGGCGGTGGATGCGCCGATCCTCGCGTGCTGACGTCATTCGGGTTGCGCCTGGACCCCTCGCACGTGCCACATGTCCCTGCGCCAACCATCTTCGCCACAGGCGCTGCACCGTGGACACATCCCTATGGGTATCGGCTGCGATTTGACGAAGCGACCAACCTGCCCTTCTCAGCCCGATCACCATACCCCTCGTAAAGTCGTCTGTCTGCTGGAAATGCCTCCGTTGACGGCGGCCTGGCATTCTTAGCTATACACGTGTCCTGTGGCACACGACAACACGTTCTACAATGACTGTCGGCTGAGAAATCACGGTACGAAGTGGGCCATTCGCCAACGCCGTGTCCCATTTATCGTTCGCTACGTGCGCAGCACAGCGGCGCATTTCACATCATGAGCATACCTCAGTGACGTCAGTCCACCCTGCAATTGGCATAAAGTTCTGACCACTCCTTCTTGGTGTTGCATTTGCTCTGTCAGTCAGTGTATATAAAAAATTGAAGGTGTTACAGACGTGAAAGGTGGTAATTGGAATCTCCTATAGAAATAAAGAAACGCGTATTTCTTTTTGGTTTACGGAAAATCCACTTACGAGGCTGAAAAGAAATGAAAAAGCGGGTGAGTTTTTAAAATGAGTACCGGTATATCTGCAGTATATGTAAAAAAACTTAACATGGTACAGACAAGAAACTTGGTATTTGGAAAATCCTTTTAAAATACAGGAACGTGTTTTTCGTTGTTTTCGGAAAAGGCACTTAACGGGGCTGAAAAGAAGTGACAAAAAAGTGTTGAACTATATTTCATGATGATATTTATATCTCAAAACTGAAGATGTTGCAGACGTGAAACTTATATTTGGAGTCTCTTTCATAAATAAAGAAATATGCATGTTTTGTTTTGTTTTCTGTAAATCTAATGAGGTCGGATGGGGCTGAGGTAAGGACTGATAAATTATTTTACGGGGATACTTACATCTCACAAACTGAAGATGTCAGACATGGAAATAGGTATTTGGAATCTCCTTTAAAAGTAAGCATATTTTTCCGACTTGAGAGTAGACTGTTTCTCACATGTACAGTTCTATGTCACGTGGTCATCTTAGTCCCAAATGGCAATACAATAAACGTGGTTTACGAAGAGTTTCTGGGTTAAATGAAACGATTTTTCGGTGAGTTTTTATATTTTAGGGCTTTTCAGATAATTTCTTAGTACAGAACCAAGGGACGATTACTTTTATCAAATTAGAAATCCCTCGCGAGCGAAGCCGCGTGTAACTGCTAGTATAGTGATAAGTAAAGAAAGCCTAAGCATCTCAGACACGAGAATAACTTTTCATTCATTAACATTTCAACTGATACATAGAGCAGATACACACAATTTTTCGGACACCAAAATTAATAAACAGGTCAGCAAAGCACTCTCGTTTTTATTATGATGGCATCTTGCTCATTCTGGACATGTGAAAGAGTACATTTACTGCCTCATCACATCACCGTAACCGGTGACTTACTTGCGTGAAGTTAGAGCAGAACAGCCTGCACAAACGAAATAAAGGAACTTAAGAGAACAAAGAAATAACGTGTCCATTCCGAAGTCGTGATCTCTTGAAAAGACTTTCGGCACAGACACAGAAACTCACCGTAGGAGAAGGAAACTTGTTAATGCTGTTTAAAAGTCGTGCTGGTAGGCGATAACTTACAAAAAAGTTTTTTACAATTTTAGTCAAATGTTGTTTAGAGGTTTAAACGTCCGTGACTGAACCCACTACCTGTGGGGTTGCGGGTGTAAACTATATAGCACATGCGGATTTGGCCCTGTTTACGGCCGCATGCCCTTCCTGACGCCAACCCTATGTGGAGGGATGTAATAACTCTTGCGTGTTTCTGTGGTGTGTTATCTGAATATGAAGAGGAGAGTGTTGGAACAAACGAAAACACCCAGTCCCAGAATAATTCATCAGACGTGATTAAAATCCCCGACCCGGCCGGGAATCGAACCCGGGATGCTCTGAACCGACGGCCTCAACGCTAACCATTCAGTCAAGGAGTCGGACAATTGAGGTCATTATTCTCATTAAACAAAGTAATGCTTACGTTGTGATACTTATTCTTCCAGATAACTGTGTTCACTTACTGGACATGGTACTTCATTACGTTAAATTAAATTCAGTCATAATTAATTGATATGAATACACCAAGCAGAGTGGCCGCAGGTGTTAATTCGCTGCGGCTATTGAGAAAAGCGTGCGAAATGTGGCTACGGCTGTCCTGAGAATTACTTTCTGTGGTTTCCTATTTCACTTCCAATCGAAGGCTAGGACAGCTCCTGTTTACAGACCACAACCGACTCTTCCACCTTGTAGAGGGAAGAGCGATGATAGGAAACAAAGCGTTGCCACATATGGGCAGTCATTCCCGCCACTTGGAATAGCCAACATCAAATATCACGTGCGCTTGGACAAGCTTTAAGGATGACTGTAAAATCCCATGACATTGCATTTTAGGCTCCCGGGGAGTCTGGAATATGACTGTTACCCGCAATGTTAAGATATCAGGAATATCGTATGAACAGTGGTGAACCTGAAATTTTGAAAAGCTATGCTATGCTTCTAGTTTGACGTGAATGTTCACTTCGTGATCACAGCCAGCGGACCTCCAGTTTACGTGGAAATCGAACCATAGGGACGTGGCTGTTTCTTTTAAAATCCGACATGCCTTGGCCGGGATTTGAAGCGCGGCTACTTTGGCGAGAAGCCATCAGCTACACCACTCGGCTATCACGCCGTTCTAATTATGACCCTCTGCTCTTGTCGCTTAACTTACACTAACAAACAAAATGAAATCAGATGAAAACATTTTTCTGTTTAGATAGCATCCATGCCTTCCAACGGACGTATTATACATAAATCTAGCATTCACAATTCGTTCGGGTCCCTCGTTCACTCTCTTCCACTCCCGAACATCAACAACTACGTAGCGGAGCAGAGTACGTGGTAGATCCCTGGTATTTCCTCTACAGAGGGGAACATATTGTCACGTTGAAAATGAAAATGAAAACCTACAACCTGTTTTCCAGTCATTGACCGGGTCAGGGATTGAATGAATGAAGCAGATATAGGCTATTAGTACGATGGGGTCGCCACTCCCAAAGTGATTTTTATTAATTACTGATAGATGCTATGAAATGAGAATGGAGAGTGTTGATGGAATGAAAGATGACAGGGAAAACCGGAGTACCCGGAGAAAAACCTGTTCCGCCTCCGCTTTGTCCAGCATAAATCTCACATGGAGTGACCGGGATTTGAACTACGGTATCCAGCGGTGAGAGGCCGACGCGCTGCCGCCTGACCCACGGAGGCTCATATTGTCACGTTATGTTAGAGAAATGTTATAGAACGGAGTCATGGTAACGTACACTTTTGGATTCAAGAAAAGTTTAAGTATGTTAAGGTAAGTAGGCACATTTTACATGTATATTGTGTTATAAGTTATTTCGCTTTTAACCTTTAACCTACACATACACATCATAATAAGCATGACATAAGTAAGAGAAAGAAGCTGAACAACTTAATCACACGTAGGTTCCTGGTTACTTTGAAATGTCATAACTGTCAGAATCACTGAATTTAGAACAATAACTCGAAGTGCTGGATGTTCCCGCAAGATTGATGATTATCGACTCCATTAAATAGTATCTCATAAACATTCTTCGCGAAAATCCTCCTCCTGAAGTTTGTCCTGTGATGTACGCGGAGATCCCAATCTGCAACCTAGACTCAATCTATCGCTTCGTGAATTAAACTTTCAGTACGGGCAATTTTAAATGTGGTTTCTTTGCTGCCCCGTACCTCTTCACTTGAGCACATACCATGGTAATCGTGCCACCTTGTGACCCTGTTGCTGAGCTATGGTGTCAAGTTCATATGTTTTTCCATCGCCTAGCCGAGGCGGTAAAGGCGTGCTCGGTTCACCCGGAAGGAAGTGGATTCGATTCCCCGTCAGGAAGTTGGAAAATTTAAGAAACGATATTTCCACTTCTGGAGGTGAATGTGGTCCTGAGGTTCACTCAGACTACACCAAAAATTAGTACCAGGTTAATTCCTGGGGGCAAACGCGGCCGGGCGTAGAGCTAACCACTCTACCCCACCAAGTTTCGAGGTTAAATATAGTGGAAGCCTTTACCTTCTATCCCTGCAAGGGCCCTCATGGCCTTTACGGAGGTGACTTTGACTTTGTCTTCTCCACCAGTTGCAATAATTCGGTCCTGATTTGTGTTGCGGCATGCGGAATGTTGTTACTACTTAGCCATGTAATGATATCATTCTTCTGTGTGTTTGTTGTAGGAGGCTTGTCCACTACGGGACGGAGTGATAGCTTGGCATTGTCCATTACAGTATCAGATGTGGGCTGGAGATAAGGTAGCAGCTGTTTCGAAAACGATTCCCGGAGCGTTTTCCCGTTCATTCGAGTGTGGTACTCCGAATTTGTCATTTAAGCTTTCGCCCTGAAATCTAATTTACTCTCGAACACAAATCCCGTTGCAGCAGAAACAGAACCCTCCACCGACTGCCAAATCATTGATTTTGTGTGGTTCAGGTTCGACCAGGTCTCATCTAAGAAATACACATTCATCCTCTTCTCTCAAATTTCGTGCATTGTTCGAAGAAATGTCATTGGGGTAGAAGCAATATCGCTGCGTTCCATTGACGTATTCCTCCTATCATCCTGAAACCTGTATGTTTTAAACATTCTCTGCATAGAACGAGAGCTCCTATTAACGCCAGTGGCTTCATGCATTACACGGATCAACGCCTTTGCTGTAGGGAACTCATTTCTGTCGGAAACCTCGAATATATTACTGTGTAAAGCATGTTAGTCAAAATCGTCAATTCAGATTGCTCGTTTTGGTACCTTGTGTTTATTAACTCGAGACCTAGTCTTCGCACTTCCACTTGCCTGTTCAGGTATACTTGGGGACAAATCATGACGGCCTTAGTTCCTCGAAGCGAGCTGGAAGCCAGCAGTCTATCACACCTTGCATTATGCTGAGTGATAGCCCGCTGCAATGTCCTTTAAGGCTCGGCAGTTCGCCAGATCTTACGGGAGCTAGTGAATGAGAGTTGTTCTGTTTCTTGTCGCTAGGGGCTCTGATAGCTGTACCCTCTTGGAACCACGCGCCAGTGCATTACGATGAAGTTTACGGTGATGTACTGTATGTGTATTCGTGAAACAAAATTGTGGATACTTGAGAGTTTCTTAGTTTTTAAATCAATGCTTCCCTGTACTTTTGAAGAATAGCTAAATAATTACGATTATATTTTTTAAATACAAATGTTCTAGATCGCTCGCATTGAACGTTCCAGACAGTTATGTGTACTCATAGAAGCTACCGTACGTTACAAATGCCACACTGAATACATAAAATCTCATTCTCTTCAGATAAACAAAATATGCCGGTGAGAAATGGGAAACGAAAGCTCAGTCCTGCCCAGGAACGACACAATTATAGGTCTATTCTTGTTAATTGAATGATGCTGCAGCCCTACAAGGGAATGACCGACCTAACTTAAATTGCTGTACAGAAGAGAAAACTTTTATTTCGAAGTTACAGAATTTTTTTTTTGCTAGGGGCTTTACGTCGCACCGACACAGATAGGTCTTATGGCGACGATGGGATAGGAAAGGCCTAGGAGTTGGAAGGAAGCGGCCGTGGCCTTAATTAAGGTACAGCCCCAGCATTTGCCTGGTGTGAAAATGGGAAAACCACGGAAAACCATTTTCATGGCTGCCGATAGTGGGATTCGAACCTACTATCTCCCGGATGCAAGCTCACAGCCGCGCGCCTCTACGCGCACGGGTTACAGAAATTAGAAAGAGAAAATAGTGCCCTAAGTTGTAAGCTGTAGCGGTCCAGTAACATGCTCAGGGAACTTTTAAGAAAGCATGCCTAATCAGCTAAGGTGTTGAAGTATTTCGAAGAGAAAGAGTATCACAAAACTGTCGAGTTCTTGCTTTCGGAATGCTGTGTAGAAAATTACGAGTGTTTATTTTTATTAGAATAGATATTAAATTAACTCCAAGATGGTCAAAAACTTCCAAAACACAATGCGTACTATGGAATTATTGCTCTCCGAAAGGATATAAATTCGCTAGAGAACACATCATTAAACTGCCTAGAAAAAAGAACTATCTGTAGTTTCGTAGGATATTTTTTCTGTTATTTGCTTTACGTTCCACTAACTGCTTTTACGGTTTTCGGAGACGCCGAGGTGCCGGAATGTTTTCCTGCAATAGTTCTTTTACGTGCCTGTACATATACTGACACGAGGCTGACGTACTTGAGCACGTTCAAATATACAACCGGACTGAGCCAGGATCGAACTTGCCAAGTTGGGGTCAGAAGGCCAGTGCCTCAACCGTCTGAGCCACTCAGCCCGGCTCGTAGGAGATATCTTAAAATGTGCACGTTCAAGCCTTTCAAACTGTAACTCGAATAAATGTCGACGATAATTCTTGATGTACCTAGAAAAGAACAAAGATATATGAATGTAGCGTTAGCACTTGCATCGCATTTAGTAATGATAGGATATAAAAGGGCAAGTCGGTTCGTCAACAGCTAACCTGTTATGAATATCATCTAACTGTCTGAAAGTAGCGTTAGCACATTCTCATGTTTACATACACAGCACTTGTATCACACATAGAGATGATAGGATATGAAAGCGTAAGTCGGTTCGTTAACAGCTAGCTTAGTCTTCTTTACTGAGTTAAATCGAAGATTTTTATTACCTAGCGTACAAGCACTTGCGTCGCACATTGTGATGATAGGATTTGAAAGGGTAAGTTGGTTTGTTAACAGCTAACTTGTTATGCATATCGTCTAACTGTCTGAAAGTAGCGTTAGCACATTCTCATTTTACATATACAGCACTTGCATCACACATAGTGATGATAGGATATGAAAGGTTAAGCCGGTGCGTTAACAGGAAGCCTAGCCTTCTTTACAAACATGCAACTCGAAGATGTTTATTACCTAGCGTAGAAGTTGCTATTGAACAAAAATGCAAACACTAACCAACAGCTTAGGCTTACTTTAAGTTGAAGACTGCAAACTGAAGAATAGTTACTGGAATAATGTTCACAGCAGACGGTGATTTTCTAAAAACAAAGAAAAAGGAAATCGTAAATAATAATAATAATAATAATAATAATAATAATAATAATAATAATAATAATCAAAGAATTAATCCTACCTTTTGTTTTACTACTAGACGGTAGACGATAATAAGCTTGAAACAAAGTACAGGAATTGTATATGCACACACACTTAACACACACGGAGAACGGCAAACTAACGTGCGCTTCGCACAGACTACACTCAGCAGAATGCGCTTGTTACTAGGCGGCTATGCAATCTGCAGACGTCCGCACTACAGTTGTAACGTCTGCAGTCCAGTTGTAACAAAATGTTTATGCACCAAGAGTTCTCTGTAAATTTACCGAGTACCTTTAGACTGAGCTAGGATCGAACTTGCTGTTTTCGGAGACGCCGAGGTGTCGGAATTTAGGAGTTCTGCTAGTAAACGAGGCTGGCGATTTAAGCACTATCGTCTAAGCCAGGATCGAACCTCCTGTTTTCAGAAACGCCGAGGTGCCAGAATTTAGGAGTACTGCTACCAACACGAAACTAACGTATTTGAGCGCCACCAAACTGAGCCAGGATGGAACCTGCTGTTTTCAGAAACGCCGAGGTGCCGGAATTTAGGAGTTCTGTTAGTAAACCAGGCTGACGTATTTAAGCACCTTTAAATACTAGTGGATCGAATCTGGGGTTAGAAGGCCAGAGCGCGATCCTCGACCTCTGAACTTAGGAATCGTAGACGGGGCACTGGGCTGAGCAAACAAGAAAAAAGGCAACATCTACGGTATCCCCTGCCTGTAGGTAGAAGGAGCGCTGAGCTAAGCCCACATCTACGGTATCCGCTGCCTGTACTTAGGGAACGTAGACGGGGCGCTGAGCTGTGTTTTATGTAGAAGCGATCCTCGTGCACTGAGCTAAGCCCACATCTACGGTATCCGCTGCCTGAACTTAGGGAACGTAGACGGGGCGCTGAGCTGAGCAAAAAAGAAGGAGCCATCATCTACGGTATCCCTTGCCTTTACTTAGACGGGGCGCTGAGCTGAGTTTTATGTAGAAGCGATCCACGGGAACTGCGCCAAGCCCACATCTACGGCACCCCCTGCCTGTTAGCGAACTTTGAGCTAGGGAAAGAACAACACGAGACGCCGAGGTGCCGGAAGTTAGAAGTTCTGCTAGTAAAACGAGGCGGACGTATTTGTGCACCTTCAGACTGTTCCGCGATCGAACCTGTTATGTTAGAAGGCCAGCGCCTCTGAGCTACACAACCCGGCCCGGCAAGAGAAAACAACACTTTCAAGTATTTAGAGCTGTGTGCAATTAACTTATGGTATAGTAGGCGAGCGAGCGGTTGGACTTTTTACCGGAAGAGACTTGCCAATTCATCGCATTACTGCACTCGCGCTGGGCCGACTCTTGCAGCAGCTTGAAGCTCACTCTAATACAACGTTTCTGTAAAACACACACCTATAATATTTCTTGCCCCCGGGGGACTTACACATCTCTAAACAGGTGCCGGAACATAGCCTACTCCAGAGTTTCCTCATTCGAAACCCGCATAGCCTACTCCAAAGGCTTAACGCCTAAATAGCGGGGTTCGAGCTACACTGCCGTTAGCAAATGCTAGAGAGCGGCTACGACCGTTCCCCTTTCTTCCTAACAATCTGTTTTACAGCCGGATGCCCTTCTTGAGACGAGAACTGGGATTTTAAATCGCAGTATCTAGTGTCTTACGTCATAAACCATTGTTTTACAACCGGTTGCCCTTCCTAACGTAACAGGACCGGGATTTATTTTTGCTAAGTCACTTTCGTTTTGCTTGCACAAGAGCATGTTAGATGCAAGTCGTGCTGAGCAGCATTCGCCTAAGGCTGTAGTTGCTTCTGCATGCTTTAACTCGAATCCTAAAACAGATCCGTTGGATAGGGACCGTCAACAAAGAAAATAGCGCCTAACAAATTGCCGGCGTAAAGTTGCAAGCATGTGGATTTAGCTAGCACTTTGTTGATAGTCGGTGTAAAATAACCCACCACCACATGTCAAAGGTATGTAGCTAAAGATAGCAGCTTAACAGAATTTCAAATCGCCGCCACCACATTTCAAAGTTATGTAGCTAAAGATAGCAGCACGATGCTTTGGTGATTAAAGATGGTTACAGCTGCATGTAGAATTGCCCGCTACTACGATAAAGACAGCAGCACGGTGCTCTGTTGGTTAGAGATGGCGGATACAGCTAACTGATTTTTTTCAAATTGCCACCACCACAATCACCACCTTCAAGATGGTAAATGAGAGGTTAGATTCGATAGCGGATAACATCTGTCAGAAAAATAGAATTTTTCAAATTGCCGCCACCAAATTTCAAAGGTATGGCAGCACGGTGCTCTGTTGATTAAAGATGGCTGCTGTGTAAAATAATTTTTCAAATTATCCGCCACCACATTTCAAAGGTAAGTATCTGAAGAGTGCAGCACTGAGGTTTGCGATGCAAGGTGATGGATGACAGCTGACGGGATTTTTTAAATTACCAGCAGTACCGTAAACAAGGCAATACTAAGGTTAGTGATGCATGATGGCGGATGACAGCTGTCACGTGGAAATTGCCCGCTACCACATTTCAAAGGTATAGCAGCACGATGCCCTGTTGATTAAAGATGGCTGCTGTCAAATAGAATTTTTCGAATTGCCGCCACCACATTTCAAAAGTAGTAGCTAAAGAGTGCAGCACTGAGGTTTGCGATGAAGGATGGCGGATGGCAGCTGTCAAAAAGCATGTGGATTTTAAATTTCCCACCACCACCACCACGATAAGTTTCAATACTATAAAGAGGGCAGCACTGAGGTTAGCGATGCGTTGTTGCTGAGGTTTTGTACCGTTATGATATCAGCAGAAATTACCGTAACTACATCTCAAAGGTAAGTAGCTAAAGAGGGCAGCACGATGCTCTGTTGACTAAGGATGGCTGCTTGTTAAATAGAATTCTTCAAATTGCCGCCACTACATCTCAAAGGTAAGTAGCTAAAGAGGGCAGCATGATGCTCTGTTGATTAAAGATGGCTGCTGACAGCTGTCAAAAAAGCACGTGGGTTTGTTAAGCACTTAAAAATTACCGCCACCACATTTCAAAGGTAGTAGCTAAAGAGTGCAATACTAAGGTTTGTGATGCAAGATGGCGGATGACAGTTGTCAAAAAAGCACGTGGCTTTGTTTACCGATTCAAATCTCGCCCTAGTAAGGTTTAGTTGGCAGCACTGTGGTTTAGGCCCCGTCAAGATGGCAGCACTGAGGTTAGCGATGCGTTGTTGTCGGTGATAGCTGTCAAAAAGCGCATGGCTGTCAAAAAAGCACGTGGCCTTGTTTATCAATTCAAATCTCGCGCTAGTGAGGTTTAGTTGTCAGCAATGAGGTTTAGGCCCGTCAAGATGGCAGCAGTGAGGTTAGCGATGCGTTGTTGTCGATGACAGCTCTCAAAAAGCACGTGGCTTTGTTTACAAATTCAAATCTCTCCCCAAAATTCAAATTTTCCGCGGGAGGAGGATTCCTCTTCCGAGAGCGTGTGGAGGAGGTGGTGGAGGAGGCCTCTGCGGAGGTCCTGTGGAGGAGGTGGCAGAGGAGGAGGATGCCTCTGCGGAGGCCCGGTGGAGGTGGAGGCCGCAGAACTCTCCACTATATCTACTAATAACCATTACCACCATCATCTTGGTTTACTGGTGATATAAGCCAAGATTTTAAAGGATACCTGGAGCATCCGAGCAGAACTGCACTAGGGAAACTCAATGATACTGTGTATCACTACCAACCGGTGGAGTGCAATGCGAAGCTGCTCTTTTTGACGTAACATTTATTGAACGGTGAATACCTACACTCGTTCCTTATCACTATTTGAATCAGAGTCGACCATTTCAGTGACCTTCACTATTTTATGCCATAATATTAAAATATCTCTCACTTTGGTTTCACTAATAATGTGAATTATGAGTGAAAATACACTCATAGATATAATCCTAATAATATGAGTAACTTTTATTAGTCATGTTGTCTATGAAACAATTTACTAATATTATTAGGAATATCTACTAATAATTTTGACTCATAAACTAATTACTAATATTAGGCCTATTAGCTAATAATTCTTTGAAACATGACACTAATATTATTAGTTAATATTATTGGCTTCTTACTAATAATATTAATGAAAGATGTTTTATGAAACAGGGCCCAGGTCACATATACGGCGTCAACTCTAAAGACCTGCACCAAACCTCCCCGGAGGCCACACGTCATTACTACAAATTTATGTGAAAGGTAATAAATGATTTATATTAGGTTTAAGACAACATCAACATATTTTAATAATAAAAACAATAATAATACACCTCGGTCTCTGGGTTGGGGTGGCAGAATAACATCCACAGTGTCCCCTGCCTGTCGTAAGGGAAGGCATGAGTCACCGCGTACCTCATCCCTTCTGCGGTCATCGCAAGTACCTGCTGTCGGGAGCCGTGAATTTTGAGACTCATTAGAATGTTTACTTTAGCCACCAGTTTGTAGTCGTGAGTTTTGAAACTCGTGAGTTTTGAGACGTAACCAACACGACACGGTACAGTAAAGCTACGAAAGTAATCAGAAGTACAAGACAACTTTGTTATCATTTGTTGTGCCTAGTTATTAACTCTCAATAGTTTGAAAATATTTCTACAATTAGACCACTTTTAATCTACGCTACATTAACTTCATTCCTTAACATAATCTGTACAGATCTAGATAATAATTTAACGTTGAATTACAATTTGCTTTCCAGGTATTGGGTATGATTGTGTGACAATCGGACCAAGTAGCCCCCAAGATGATTTTATTTATTTTCTAATACATGTCTTTTGCAGTCTTTTATTGTATAATGATTTCATCTTAACAGTCGTTTCTGTTCTTCGTTTTCGTTTATAGTTCGTTATTTGAGGATTCGACGTTATAGATATTACGTTATTTGTATCCAATGGGTGTTCACATCTTCCTTCAAAATGAATTTGAAGAAGTGATCACGTGTTGAACAACTGAATAGTTCAATTATTACATTCACGAGTTCTGTCTTGTTAACGCATCTGTAAAGAACGATGTACGTAGTGACACTGTGTAACTGTTTATTACGTGTACTGTATAGATATCTGTTTGTAAGTTTTACTGCCCTTCAATGGAGTCACCAGTGATACGTGATTCCCATTGTAAGTGATGTGGAAGCCCTAACAACCGTCAGTACCACCTGCTTGGCACATCGCTTGAACAGAGTGTTCTATCGCTTAGAAAATATTTAGGAGAGTTCTGAGTTGAATGTCGCTAGTTGATTTCTTCACCGTTGCATATGGCTATTCATCAATTACAATGGTTTTCAGCAACTTCATGGAATGATACATCAAGAATGTTACACAACGGGTACTCAGTTAAGTTTCTAAAGAGACAAGCACTGAGCAGAGTTCATTATCACTACTGAAAATAAACATTCCACATATTTGTGTTGGGTTGTATTGAACAGTAACATTTGTAATCTACTTTGTTATTGACAATATTCATGTGCGCTTCATAGAAGATCGTTACCAGTATTCTGTTACTTGGTACGTGAGTCGTATATGTGATATGGTGTATGCCTGTGAAGTCGACACAAACATACAGAATTGTGGGATAATTAATGGAGGCAGGGACTGATCAGAAATTCGCCGTGGCCTACAGGGTATTTCCCCAGATAACAAGATGGAAACCATGGATGTCTGTTTCTAGGACGGAACTCTCTGCCCAATAATTTTCCAGAGGCTAAGTAAATCGTGTTTCTTCGTACCACGACCACTCCAGTCGGTTAGACATTTTCCTTAAATGCGACAACTCTATAAACGATGGTTTGCGTTATGATAAAAAAAAAGTCCTGCAGTAAGAATTCCGACATTATAGCGTCTCTTAAAATCTACAGTAACTGAGGCTATGTTATCAAATAATATTGCTACAATTCGGAGAAACTATAGCCCGACGAAGTGAGAGGGCCTAGCTACAGTCTTCGGTATGAAGTATTTTTGTGCATATGTTTTGGGCGCAATTTCACAGTGGTGAACGACCATAAGCCATTCAACTGGATTTTCAATATGCAACATTCACCTTCAAGACTGTTAAAATTTTGGCTAAACTGACAGAATACGATTTTCATATAGTATTCAAAAAGGGAAAGAGCAATTATAACGCCGATGGCCTAAGTCCGATTCCTGCTGTATTCGAACAAGAGTACAAATAGTTAGCTCAGAGGATCAGTAACCCGAGACTGCAGGTGAAAAGGAACAGTATAATAACAGGATAAACTTAAACGGTCGGACTTAGAGGATGTGCAAACCAGGGAAACCAACTCTGAATCGAGGATACCTCAGCTGAGATGTTATTTATTTATTTATTTATTTATTTATTTATTTATTTATTTATTTATTTATTTATTTATTCTTGACGTACATTTGTGGTGAAGTTAGGGCTCACGGCCCTCTCTTACACTTAACCACTATAAACAATAAAATTTAAAAATGTTAACATAAAAGTAAGACATAGAAATTCAAAACAGAATTTTTTTTTTTGCTAGGGGTTTTACGTCGCACCGACACAGATAGCTCTTATGGCGACGATGGGATAGGAATGGCCTAGGAGTTGGAAGGAAGCGGCCGTGGCCTTAATTAAGGTACAGCCCCAGCATTTGCCTGGTGTGAAAATGGGAAACCACGGAAAACCATCTTCAGGGCTGCCGATAGTGGGATTCGAACCTACTATCTCCCGGATGCAAGCTCACAGCCGCGCGCCTCTACGCGCACGGCCAACTCGCCCGGTCTAAACAGAATTAATACTACGGACAGATAATTCTAAGAGTTAGTGAGGCCTACATATAAGTACGGCAATTAGTGTGACAATACTAATACTAATAATATTATTACTACTACTACTAATACTAATGATAATAATAATAAAATAATAATATAATAATATAACAACAAATGAAGAAAACCCATTCACACAACATACACACAATGACTCACACAATTCAGTTATATTTTCCCAGGAAAATCTTTCGGCAGGCAGATTTGAATTTATGAGAGGAAGTAACGTGCCAAATGTCCATTGGGAGTGTATTCCAGAGTCTCGATGCAGTAACTACAAAGGAATGATTGTAGGAATTCGTTCTACTTAGTGGAATTTCAAGTAGGGAACCAGAAGGGGTACTAATTTCATGGAATGAGGAAAGGAAACGAAAATTAGAAGAGAGGTGCCAGGTTATGAGGATGAGTTAGATTCACCTGATAGTGATAATATGAGGAACTAACGAAGCAACAGAATTTGGACATCATTAATGAGTGTCACAACTCTCTGAATGGAGGTGATCACTGCATTACAGGGACCTATACTAGGATTAGAGGTTATGCCCTACGGGACTGAATGCGAAGGAGGTGGAACATTACATTAATTCCTCTCCACCATGTCAGAAAAATTAAATTAACGGCCCAGAGGTGAGGGCTCCAATGGAAATTACTGATATCTCATGTACTGTATTTGAGAAAGTTACATTAGATATAGTGGGTCCGTTGAACGTGAAATAGACGCGTACTAGATATATAATCTGTCAGGATCAGTTGTCGAAGTACATATCCGCGAGTGGAATACCAGATCAGAGTACAGATGAAATATCTCAACTCTTAATAAATGCTTCAGTTAGTATATTTGGCATCCGTGGTACTATTTTAACAGATCGGGGAACAGATTTTTATGGTAGATGTGTTAAAGAGATTGTGTAGAATCTTAAAGATTACAAATATCCATGGCGTTCAGACCACAAGCTAATGGCAGTTTAGGATGGTCACATTGGGCCCACGTGCAGTACCTAAGGCACTATATACCCTACCTTATCAAAAGTAATCGGACACACCTTAATACGCAATTGAACCCTACATATCACGATACGCGAACCTGCCTCTAGAGAAGGAGGCGGGGAATATTGTGCTGTCAGTAGAGAAGCAGTATCAGCAGAATGCGTCGGTCAGGAGAGCTCAGTAAATTCGAACGTGAACTAGTCATTGAATGTCACCTGAGCAATAAATCCATCAGGAACATTTCAACTCTTCCAAAAAAATTACACTGTTGGTGATGAGATCGTGAAGGGGAAAGGCGAAGGAACAACAACAGCTAAAACAAGACCAGGTAGATCTCATTTAATGATGGCCAGGGACCGTCGAGAATTGAGGAGGGTGGTTGT
This sequence comes from Anabrus simplex, assembly GCF_040414725.1. Classification (NCBI taxonomy): domain Eukaryota; kingdom Metazoa; phylum Arthropoda; class Insecta; order Orthoptera; family Tettigoniidae; genus Anabrus; species Anabrus simplex. The sequence continues at coordinate 273,487,908 of NC_090266.1, forward strand.
AAAAGTTTTCAAGAATTCAGCGGAAGGAGTCACTCGTGAGTTCCAAAGTGCTACCAGCAGTTCGGTCGGCAGAATGGTTGTGGGTCGGGAGTTAAAAATAATAGGTTACAATGGTCGAACTGCTGCTCATAAGCCAAACATTTCTATAGTCAGTGCTAATCGACGCTTGAGGTGGTATAAATAGTGACGGCACTGGGCAGTGGATGACTGGAAACGAGTGATTTGGAGTGACAAATCACGCTGTAGCCTGCGACAATCCGATGAATGGGTTTGGCGAATGCCTGGAGAACGTTACCTGAAGTCATGTGGAGTGCCAACAGTGAAGTAAGGAGGAGGTCGTTTTTAGTATGGGGTTGCATTTCGTGGTTAGGTTGTGGTCCCTTTATTACGCTTAAGAAAACTCTAAATGCGGAAGAACTCGAACACATTTTAAACCATTGTATACTGCGTACAGTAGAGGAGCAATTCAATATGACAGCGCACCCTGTAATAAAGCTGCATCTGTGAGGCAATTGTTTGTGGACAATAACACTCCTGAAATGGACTGACCTGCGCAAAGTCCCTACTTGAACCCAATGAAAAACCTTAGGGATGAGTTAGAACGTCGAACTCGCTCCAGAGCCAAGCGTCCAACATCACTACCTTCTCTGGTTTCTGTTCTTGAGGAAGAATGGTCTGCCATTCTTCTACAGACATTCGGACACCTCAAAGAAAGTGTCCCCATCAGAGTTAAGGCCGTCATAAAGGCGAAGGGAAGACCCACCCCACGGGTGAAGTCTAAGTATAATTTCAGATACGTGTTCGGATTTTATTCATGTAGTGTATATAAATGCACAGGATGATTGGAATAAAATTTCCCGAAGGGATATATTTGTATACAACACCACAAAACATACCAGTACAGGATGTCTGCTGTATGAATTGATATTCGGGCGAACAGCCGATATCCCAGGGGTGCTTCAGAAGGAGATAGATCAAAGTTATAACGAGTGCCGAAATGTAATTGAGAAACTAACGAAGCGACTACAGGAAACTCACGAGATAGCCAGGAAGACTCTGACTGACAATAAAGAAAAAGTGAAAGAACTGTATGATACCACCCAAAATGAGGTCTCTTTCGTAGATTTTGTTCTATTACGTAATGCGCCCTCAGAGGGGGTGCGTTCACGAAATTTATCTCCACCATCCCAAGGACCATTTAGAATTACAGATGTGTCCGGTGTTAACGATACATTGCAAATAAATACGCATGGAAAGTAGGTTACGGTACGTAAAATGGACCTGATATCTCATTTAATGCTGGAATATGACTGCTATGAACAGGTGGGTAGGGACATATGATTAAATCAAATCCCAAAGTTGAACAGAGTAACTGTCGATAATATATTAAATCATGATTTAAAAATGAAAGTCATAAAACTAATGAGATAGAACGATTGGTACAGCAACAAGAGGCAGATGTTAAACAGGAAATTGCCAACAGCATGCAACTCTTTATAAGAATTCCGTAAAATGTGGGGTGTATTTATCATAGTAGTATTATGTTGTTATTACTGTTGTAAATGATGTAGGAAGTGCAAATATATACGGTACCTAAGTGTATAGACGATTCCAGGGTACATTGTCCTGATTTATGCATTTATCCGAATGTAATAAAGTGTGATAAGAGAGTTAGAGAATCGGATGTGGACATTACAGTTCGTTTTCAACATCCGGAACTCGCTGGAATGACCCCTGCCAGTCTGAATCGTTACCAGGTTTGGAAATGATAGGCTATAAGTCCGGATTAAAGACGTTCAGTAGAGATGTGGTGATGCAGCGTACCCTGAACAGGGAGGAAACGGCATCCGGTAGAATGAAAGTATTAAATCGACGAAATGAACTAAAGTTGATCATTACATTCATTTCTTTCCAGGGGATGAAAATGTAGTTCCCATCCCCGTGATCGAACACAGGACAGCTTTTCACTCCGAGAACTGGACCTACAGTAAGTTAAATAACGTAGGAGAAATAGTGCGTGAGGTATTTTTTGCTAGTTGTTTAACGTCGCACTAACACATTGAAGGTTTTAAGGGACGTAAAGATTGGGGAAGGTAGCGTTCATGGACTTAATCAAGGTACAGCCCCAACATCTCCCTGGTGTGAAAATTGGAAACTACGGAAAACCATCTTCAGGGCTGCCGACGGTGGATTTCGAGCCTCCCATTTCCCGAATGCAAACTCAGAGCTACGCGCACCGAATCGCACGGACAATTCTTTCGGTCACTGCGTTCTATTGACTATATGGTAATAATGCAAAAAAATATATGATTAAGGTGTTTACAGTACGGTATGTAAATAGTATTACAATGAAACTGGGAACTGGAAGTTAATAATAATAATAATGGCGTATGGGCTCCGGACAGGCCTGGTGCAGGTCTTTTTCTAGTAGACGGCCTATTAGGCGACCTGAATGTCTGTGAAGATGAGGGCCCTACCTAGGATGATTTCTAATGTTGAATACGCCACACATACGCGGCCCCCGAGCCATTGAAATTAACCAATTAACCTTTTAAGTGCTGAGTTACCAGTTGACTCTTTGGTACCTCGGTGCTGAGTTTTTTCATTCGTATGTAAAAAATTTGTAGAACCCTCAATTATTTACTTATCAGTGGGGTGATTGCCTTAAAATGTTTATAAATGTTGTTTATTTATAAATCTAAATGCAAATGGAAAATCCTACACTTATGATCAATATGATTTTGCGAGAAAACATACTCTTTTGTGCCCATGCGTACATTATCTTAATACAAAGTAAAGAGCCAAAAAATAATATTATTTCCTATACAAGAAACTTCTAAGAAGTACGTAAGTTGATATTTTAACGTACTTTCTAAACCTGAAATCTGGTGATAGTTCAATGTTTTGTAATGGTTGTTTGTGATACCGATTTGTTCAACTATCTGCACCAACGTCACTGGCACAAAAGTTTTCAAACATCAATTGTTTTTCGGGTAGTCATCATACCCCTACTTGGCTCTCAGAGTCTGTCAAAGATACTTGAAAGTCTGGTGGAGGAAAGTAATCCGTCCACCACGAAATAGTGATAAACAGCTTTTAAACTCACTGTATTTTTCTTCTGTCATTTAGAAGGAGGCTCTGTTTCTTTCTCATATAAAATATTTTCGGCACCCTCTGTATCAATCTCAATTTCAAAATCGCTTAACAATTCATTAAAATCATCATCTCCATCTTCATTTTCCGCTGTGGTTAATAACTGAAAGAATCTTTGATCCGAAATAACATCGCTGCAAGAGCTATTTTTTCTATTTGTTTTACGTCGCACCGACACAGATATGTCTCATGGCGACGATGGGATAGGAAAGGCCTTGGAAGCGTCCGTATCCTTAGTTAAGGTACAGATCCCAGCATTTGCCTGGTGTGAAAATAGGAAACCACAGAGAACCATCTTCAGGGCTGCCGACAGTGAGGTTCGAACCCACTATCTCCCGAATGCTGGATACTGGCCGCACTTCAGCGACTGCAGCTATCGAGCTCGGTCGCTGCAAAAGCAACTAGATTGTTGTTCCACCATGTTTGTTTACATCACAGATGAACTCCATAGACGTGTACAGAAAGCTCTGTGAGTTACTTCCCGAAGGTATAATCTGTGACGAATTAGTTCTAAATAATGCTGAACAGATGGCAGAACATGTCAAAGATCAAATTGCCACTCGAGAGGGAACCGGGAAACTGAAAAAGGTTAAAGTTCTCGCGAACTGTTTATAGACGGGCGTAGAATGGCTGGACCGGCCGCGTCATCCGGTCTATAGGCGGGCGTAGCACTCATCGGGATAAGGTTAAAATCCCCGACCCGGCCAGAAATCGAACCCGGGACCCTCTGTACTGAAGGCCAGTACGCTGACTATTGAGCCAACGAGTCGGACCATTGGAAGGTGAAGCTTCAGTTGTATTTGCAAACGTGGTGTAATCAACAGGAAAAGCTCACTGTAGCATCAGTGCAGAGGAATTTAGTAAACAGAGCGTAGTCCAGTACTGTACGTTGGACCGTGACTCGTACGGATTTTATACTACAGTACAGCTCTATGATTCGTGTTCTTTATAGAACACTGGGAAACTTCTGTAAGAGTGGAGCTTCCCAGAGGCAAAGGTACTATAACAGCTTGCTCTCGGGATTAGAAAGGACCTTTCGTCAGTAGGCACATTAGGAGTGCTACGGAAATCAATACCGGTCTGCAGAGGGTTTACGCAACCGAAGTAATAATAATAGTAATTAGTTTCGTAATTGATTTTGAGCATTTGGGGCTTGAGCGTAGCGAGAGAAACGTTATAGATCTTCCTGCTTGAGTACACCAAATCAGCCACTGGCCGCATTATGTATATATCGTAAGTATCCATTATTAAAAGTTCACAGAGGGACTTCACGGACTTCTTCTTCCGAATTGTGAGAATTCTTTGCGATTCGACTTGAAGGAAACTAAGTTCATATCATGGTCAGTGTTGCCAACTTAGCGGATTTTCCGCTAAATTTGGCGGAATTAGAAGACTGTCGGCGGAGAAATATACCATTTAGCGGACAGCGAATTTTTTGGCGGAATTCTAGATTTATTATAGCGGAATTTAATGTTTTATCCATTTTACGTTAAAAAATTTTTACTCCAGTCTGTCTCCGAGCTATTCCGTATTTCTTGTCAGGAGCTAGCAGTTGCATGAGGAAAACATGTTATTTGGATATGATGTTACGAGATCATGGTATCATAAATTTGTAATGCGTGGGGAAAGGTTACTTATCTCTTAGTTGACGAATGACGACAGATAATGAAACTGTGAGAGAGTAGCATTTATTTTATGCTATGAAGGAAGACCGTTTTATGAACTGGCCTGTTCTGTGTGTGGCCGTTGAGGTAGGGGATTCACCTACTTTGCACCCGCAGTAAAAGTTTTAGCTTGCCGGCTCGCAGGCAGGGGGTTAATCCCACTGAAACTCACAGATCAGGTGAGTGCAGACATTTACTTTATTATCATTATTATTATTATTATTTATTATTATTATTATTATTATTATTATTATTACTCATTATTTGGAATCGGATTTCTTGGCGGAATTTTAGCGAATTTTTAGTAGTATTTAGCGGATCTTGAAAATATAAGTTGGCAACACTGATCATGGTCACGACAACCTGTTAATTAAGATAGCCTGTATGGTGCCAAACTAGATGGCGGGCACTTATCGGAGTGTCACGTGGTGAGAGGTCCAACTTTCTCATTCATAATACTTGAAATCCTTAACCAGGTCCGCTGACTCTCATATCAGACGGTAGTGCGAAACAGAGTTGTTCAAGGAGTTTCAAGCACTTGCTGATTATGAGATACAGCAGATCTACCTGGGAGGGTAATAAAGAGAAGAAGTCATAGTACCTACGAACATCCAGGGGAAAGTAGGGGACAGCACAATTCCAATTGCCACTGAACATTTCCCGGTGGCTCACAAGTAAGGGTATTCCTTAAGTTGTACATGTAGAATCCAGTTTCTGAGAAGGAAGATGCAGTACAGATGCAGTGTTCGTAATGCTATGAAGAACCAGATTCCAAGATTGAAGACGTTGGGGGTAAAAAATGATAACCGTGACATTTTTAGAATTCGAGTTCTTTCTTTAAAACAGTTATATCCGACATGAAGCTTCTTACTTTTTCGAGAAGTTAGTCGATTTAACGAGAGTTGTTAGCCCAATTTAGCTTCATTTTCACAACAAGCCATATGTTCCTGCTGTAAGCAATCACAATCCGCATTTCCAAGATGGCGGGTCATGTTCATGAAGACGTGCTATCTTCTAAAGTAAATCCCGTTAATGGTAAACAAAACACTGAAGATGAGGACGTTATGGACCAGAGATGATAGCTTAAGGGATCTTGATTACACCGATATACTGATGGATTATGGACATTAATCAGAAAATTGTGGACAGATACATTTTCCAAATGCCTAGCAGATGCGTTTACCATGTAGAATCAATGTTGGTACAGTACGTACACGCTGCGATATAAAGTACCTTTTGCAAAAGGATTAGAATTCCTTCTTATTATGCAATCAAAGTAACACTTTGTACTAACTGTTGTGGGCCGATGACCAAGATGTAAGGCCCTTTAAACAACAATCATGATCATCATCATTATCGTCATTATCATCACCATCACCATCATCATCATCATCATCATCACCATTATCAATTAACTGTTGTCGTTACACTGAAATGTTACTAAAATAACCGCTCTTTGTGCATTCTTTACGCGACTGTATGGCTTATAACTTTTTACATAGTAATAATAATAATAATAATAATAATAATAATAATAATAATAATGTTATTTGCTTTACGTCCCACTAAGTAGCCTACGTTTACGGTTTTTAGGAGACGCCGAGGTGCCGGAATTTAGTCCCGCAGGAGTTCTTTTACGTGCCAGTAAATCTACCGACACGAGGCTGGCGTATTTGAGCACCTTCAAATACCACCGGACTGAGCCAGGATCGAATCTGCCAAGTTGGGGTCAGAAAGCCAGCGCCTCAACCGTCTGAGCCACTCAGCCACCTAACTTTTTACACATGTTGATGTACCGGTACTTCATATGTAGCTTATGAAAATAAGTTTACCTGCCATTTTCTTAAGAACAATTGGGTAACTGGATCATGTGAAATTTAAAACAAATTGTACGGTAATCTCTTCAACATGTCAAGCTGGGGCAGCGGAGGCGGCTGGCCTCATGAGCTCAAGTTGACGGCTTCGCTCCCGGCGCAGTCCGGTGTTATTTGAAGGTGTTCAAAGACGTCAGTCTCGTGTCGGTAGACTTATCGGCACGTTAAAAGTCCATGTGGGACGAACTTCAGGCACCTTCGCTTATCCAAAAACCGTTAAAGTAGTTAGTAGGACGTTAAAGAAATATTATTATTATTTATTCACTAACATAGTTCATATTATTAAATATAATATTTTACATTCACGATTTATCTTCCTTTCCTATGGAAAAGCACTTCAGCCAGAACTTCATAAACTGAGGTGTTTTCTTGCATTATCGCTTACTTGATCAATATTGCATTTAAACAATTATAACACTCAAATTGTCAGGCTTATTCAGTGTTTAATATATTCTACTTATGTAGAACACTGGTCCTATATCCATTTTTTCTCTGGGATACTATAAAGAAAGATTACATGTACCACTGTATTGAGTAAGATATTTCAAATATTAAAAAAGGTCAGCAGCAAGTATTTTGTGAAAATTCTTTTCTTTATATGTCAGGACATACAAAATGTAGGTTGTCATTATTTACCTTCGATGTCTTCAGTTAACAAGCTTCATTCAGCACAGAAACCGATCTGGTGTAGTTATGGAACAACTGAATTTACATATGTTAATTTACTTCAAGCTTTATATTTTACTTTACTGTCTCCTATATACAACGAGTAAAGCTATGTTCGAAGTTCCCATCAATGAGTTAATTATTTGATACGATAATCAGCTATGTGGGACATGACATGGAAAGGACTGTGATTGTAGCGGGAGATCTGAAATCACCAAAAGTCAATTGGGAACGTAATGCGAACGACCGGACGCATGACCAACAAATGGCAAATAAGTTATTATGGGGAGGACAGCTGATTCAAATAGTGATGGAACCAACTAGAGGGAAGAATATACTGGACGTAGTGCTGGTGAAACTAGATGACCTCTATAGAGCAACCGAAATAATAGTTGGCATTAGTGTTCACGAAGCTGTATTGTCGTAGTTAAACATAAATGTGATAGAAAGGAAGGTCTTAAAAGTAGGACTATTAGGCAGTTCCACATGGCTGACAAAACAGGCATGAGGGAGTTCTTGAAAGGTAATTATGATCGGTGGAATGGGTTGTCTGGGATGGGTTTAAAGCAATTGTTGAGGAATGTAAAAACAGGTTTGTACCTTTCAAGCTGGTAACGAATGGTAAGGACCCACTTTATTATAACAGAGAAATAAAGAGACTGAGAAGGAGGTGCAGAGTGGAAATAAATGGAGTTATAACTGGCTGAGGAAGATAGGAGAAACTGAAGGAACTTACTCAGAAATTGAATCTAGCAAAGAAGTCAGCTAAAGATAACATTATGGCAAGCATAATTGGCAGTCATACCAATTTTAGTGAAAATGGAGGGGTATGTATAAGTACTTTAAGGTAGAAATAGTTTCCAAGAAGGACATTCTCGGAGTCATTCGTGAACAAGGGGATTGTGTATGTGAGGACCTTCAAAAGGCAGAAGTATTCAGTCAGCAGTATTTAAAGATTGTTAGTTACAAGGATAATGTTCAGAGAGAGGAGGTTAATAATGCTAAAGAAATATTAAAATTTACCTATGATAACAATGGCATTTACAATAAGATACACAACTTGAAAACTATAAAAGCGGCAGGAACTGATAAGATGTGTTTGCTGATTGCTTTACGTCGCACCAACGTAGATAGGTTTTATGGCGACGATGGGACAGAAAAGGCCTAGGAATGGGAAGGAAGCGGCTGTGGCCTTAAGTAAGGTACAGCCCCAGCATTTGCCTGTTGTGAAAATAGGAAACCACGGAAAATCATCTTCAGGGCTGCCGACGGTGGGGTTCGAACCTGATAAGATTTCTGGGGATGCACTAAAGACAATGGATTGAGGTATAGTACCGTATCTGAGGTAATTTTTTTGTTACTGTTTGCATGAAGGAGCTATACCAAATGAATGGAGAGTTGCTATAGTAGCTCCTGTGTAAAGAAGAAAGAGTGATAGACATAAAGCTAGAAAATTACAGGTCGGTCAGTTTGACATGCATTGCATGTAAGCTTTGGGAAAGCATTATTTCTCATTATATTAGGCATGTTTGAGAAATTTATAGTTGTTTCGAAAGAAGGCTGTTCGTTTTTAGGAAAGGATATTCCACTGAAACACAACTTGTAAGATTTCAGAAAGTTATATCACATATTTTGGATTCAGGAGGTCAAATGGACTGTATCGTGATTGACCTGTCTAGGACATCTGATAGGGTGGATTATGAGAGACGACTGACAAAAATGAGTGAAATTGGACTAGACAAAAGAGTGACTCAATGGGTTGCTATGTTTCTAGAAAATAGATCTCAGAAAATTGAAGTAGGTGAAGCTTATCTCACTCTGTAATAATTAAGAGGGGAATTCCTCATCGGAGTATTATTGGAACTTTGTTTTCTTATATACATATAAATGAAATGAGCTAAGAAGTGGAATCGGAAATTAAGTTTTCTGCGGATGATGTTATTCTGTATAGAGTGATAAATAAGTTACAAGATTGTGAGCAACTGCAAAATGATCTGAATAATATTATGAGATGGACAGTGGGCAATGGTATGGTGATAAACGGGGTTGAAAGTCAGCTTGTGAGTTTCACAAATAGGAAAAGTCCTCTCAGTTTTAATTACTGAGTTGATGGGGTGAAATTTCCTTTTGGGGATCATTGTAAGTACCTCGGTGTTAATATAAGGAAAAATCTTCATTGGGTTAATCACATAAATGTGATTATAAATAAAGGGTACACATCTCCGCACATGATTATGAGGGTGTTTAAGGGTTGTAGTAAGAATGTAAAGGAGGGGCCATAAAAGTCTCTGGTAAAACTCTAAATAGATTATGGTTCCAGTTAATGGGGCCCTCACCAGGATTACTTGATTCAAGGACTGGAAATAATCCAAAGAAAAGCAGCTCGATTAGTTCTGGGTGATTTCTGGCAAAAGAGCAGCGTTACAAACATGTTGGGTAATTTGGGCTGGGAAGACTTGAGAGAAAGAAGACGAGCTGTTCGACTAAGTGGTATGTTACGAGCTTTCAGTGGAGAGATGGCTTGGAGTGACATTAGTAGACGAAAAATTGGGAATGTGTCTTTAAAAGTAAGAACGATCACGCTATGAAGATTACATTGGAATTCAAGAGGAAAAATTGGGGCAAATATTCGTTTATAGAAATGGGAGTTAGGGATTGGAATAACTTACGAGGGTAGATGTTCAATAAATTTTCAATTTATTTGAAATCGTTCAGGAAAAGCCTAGGAAAACAACCGATAGGGAATCTGGCACCTGGGTGACTGCCCTAAGTGCAGATCAGATGTGATTGATAACATGGATTGAAACATGGACTTTACAACGTTCTGACTTACATTAGGCAATAGACTTACAGCGTTTTGGAAGATAGTCGAACTTTTATTATTATTATTATTATTATTATTATTATTATTATTATTATTATTATTATTATTATTATTATTATTATTATGCTTTTGTTTACTTGGCGTGACTCAGGATATAAAGCCTGTTCTTCTGTCAAACAATGTCTTGAAATGTACATAAAGTTTATCATATTATATTATTTATAACTTATTACACACACGCGCTATAATAGTAAACTTTACAAAGGTTATAAGAACACATTAAAGGAAAGAGAACAGAAACGCATAAAAAAAACCTGAATAAAGAAAATTATCCTAATGCATCAATAAACTCGAATTTAGCAAAGCTTACTGACACACGGAATGAAATGACAAAACAGGAAAGCAGAATTCATGTATTTACTCTCAGCTTGATCCGTCCAAGTACCGCTGCCAACATTTCTTTTTAAACATCGGTTGAAAAGAGTGTCCCTTTTGTCACTGGGCAACGAATTCAATGATCGAATTGTAGGGGGTGGGTATGTGATTTGCTATTTTGAGGTTTAGGTTAGATGCAGCTCTGTTCGGAACGATTCTGTTAGATAGGAGGGTGCCTGCCTACATATTATTTTGTGGAATAGGAACAACGAATGATAGCTACGGCGCTCATTTATTTTAAGCTAATTTAGCTCATGGAATGCAGGAATTATATCATGAAATATTTGGATGTTCAGTATAAAGCGGTCCCAAACATTCTGAGCTCTCTAAGGTCTACTAGTAAGGGCGCCACTTATTCTGCCGTTCACGACGTAACAGTAATCAAACAGTGGCATTATTGAACCAACAGCTTTCTGACTTTTAAAGGTAGTAAATCTTGCATTCTTTTAAGTGAGTGAAGTGAGAAAAGTACTAGTTGGCATACAGCTGTTACGAGTTCTGTCCAGTCAAGGTTTTCGTCCAGTATTAACCCTAAAATTTTAACTTTGTTTTCGAAAGCTATAGTGATTTCATTAACCGTTATAGAAGGTATATCTACATTCATTAAGTGATAATGGGTCTTGTGTGCCAATTATTATAGCTTGAGATTTTACGGGGTTCATTCTGAGTCCGTTTAGACTAGTCCACATGTCAAGACTCGCAATTCTTGATTAATTTTGCATATATAGCTTCGTGAATACCAGCTACTTTCGTGTGAGCATAGACCTGGAAATCATCTGTGTATACATGATATTTACAGTTTAAATATTTGATGAAATATCTTTAATATAAAGGGAAAAGAGAAGCGTAGTAATTATAGAACCCTGAGGCGTCCCTGTGCTACTTCCATAACTTAACGTTTAATTAACTCAGTGTAAGAATTCATCATGCTCTGACTGCTGTAGCTGTTTGTGGCGTAAATTTGGCCTCACCATCAGCCAATCAAAGCGGATCTCACCTGGTTCCTACATACAATCATTTCTGTATTTATGATTTTTTTTGCTACTTTCTGATTTTAAGAGGCAGTCTGAATAAATTGTATAAATTTACATAGAAACAAGTCTATAAGCTAAAAAAAAATACATGTTACTTACCTAGAACAACACATTCTTAAACGCTTTTAAGCGTCAGTTGCGCAGAAAGCGGTATTTCAGAGGGCAGCACATCTGGCACTTCAAAACGTAAAGAAATAATGTTCTTTAAAATTACTATTTTGATACTAATGTTCAACAGGATAAATTTGGGTAAATTAGAAATACAGTGTCAACTTGTTCACACGCTTCGACCACCATAGCTACATTGAGCTACGAAGCATTCAAAACTACGAGATTCCTCAAGCTAAAAAGCGGGAAAGGCGTCCGGTGAGTCACTATGCAGTAGTACTAATATGTTTAATTAAATTATACCCAAGAGTTGAGTTCTTGGGTTATATCTCTTCAATAATGTATAATGAATCAGAAGTATGATAAATCGAAGAGTCCGACGCAAGAACCAGGCAGCTATTATTTTCGCTCAATTTTGAATTTTTCTGGTAAGCCATCGTAGAATGTTCTACCTGCCGGTGCAAGAACTGGACTGCTCAACTGATTTGGTGCATACTAGGAATTTACATATATCAATGATATGTGTAAAGAAGTGGAATCAGGGATAAGGCTTTTTGCAGATGATGTTATTCTGTACAGAGTAATAAATAAGTTACAACATTGTGAGCAACTGCAAAATGACCTCGATAATGTTGTGAGATGGACAGTAGGCAATGGCATGATGATAAACGAGGTTAAAAGCCAGGTTGTGAGTTTCACAAATAGGGAAAGTCCTCTCAGTTTTAATTACTGCATTGATGGGGTGAAAGTTCCTTTAGGGGATCATTGTAAGTACCTAGGTGTTCGTATAAGGAAAGCCTTCATTGGGGTGATCACATAAATATGATTGTAAATGAAGGGTACAGATCTCTGCACATGGTTATGAGGGTATTTAGGGGTTGTAGTAAGGATGTAAAGGAGAAGGCATATAAGTCTCTGGTAAGATGCCAACTAGAATATGGTTCCAGTGTATGGGAGACTCACCAGGATTACTTGAATCAAGAACTGGAAAAAATCCAAAGAAAAGCAGCTCGATTTGTTCTGGGTGATTTCTGACGAAAGAGTGGCGCTACAAAAATGTTGCAAAGTTTGGGCTGGGAAGACTTGGGAGAAAGGAGACTAGCTGCTCAACTAAGGGGTAAGTTCTGAGCTGTCAGTGGAGGGATGGCGTGGAATGACATCAGTAGACGAATAAGTTTGTGTTGTGTCGTTAAAAGTAGGAAGGATCACAACATGAAGATAAAATTGAAATTCAACAGGACAAATTGGAGCAAATATTCATTTATAGGAAGGGGAGTTATGGATTGGAATAACTTAACAAGGAAGATGTTCAATAAACTTCCAGTTTCTTTGCAGTCATTTAAGAAAAGGCTAGGGAAGCAATAGACAGGGAGTCTGCCACCTGGGTGACTGCCCTAAATGCAGATCAGTAGTGACTGATTGATTGATTGATAAAAGGAGCTGTCAGGGTTGTTTAAAGTCTTCCTGCCGTCGTATGAACCCAGACAGCTCTTGGAGCATCTGGTTCTTGCAGTGGCTATAGTTCAATGTTCGGCTATTTGGCGCTGCGCAGTTGCACAAGGTCAACACGTGTTTCCTGTAGTATTGTGCTGTATTAGTTTTGTTTTTCGTTAATGTAAGCAGTGTTGTGAAAAAGTACCTTCAGTGTGGACAGTAACAGTGAAGTTCAAGACATAGACAGTGTTCATCCCCAAGATGATTATACCATTCAGCTTATTTCCGAAAAATCAAACGCCTGTTTCTAAAGGAAAGGAACGCCGCAGAAAGGAAGTATGATCGTAAGGTACGTAATAAAAAGGCAAAGGGAAAGTGGTCGTCAGTACATAAGTCTAGCTGGTGTTGTTATAAACGCTTGGATTACAGGGCCTGACTGTAAGTGCAAAGCAAAATATATTACTAAAGTAGTGGATAATATTAAAACAATGATAGTAGAGGAATTCAAGGCAGATGAGGACAAAAACAAACAGGATATACATTTAGACACGTTAATATGTATTACCCCTACACAAAGACGTAGCCTAAGCCTAAAGCCAGGAACGGGAAAAATCGAGCTTAATCATGCAACTATAAAATAAAGCAAGGTGAATTTGAGCTTAATGTCTATAAATGGCTTTCTCTTTGTTGCATAGTGTGGGTAAAGCGGGGACTGAACGATTAATCACAAATCTACAGGGAACAAGATCATATAAACACCTTCCCAAACAAAGCCCTCGTTACAGTCGTAAAAGAAGCGAAAAAACGCTATCTCTCACCGCAATAAAATTTGTAAAAAAAAAAAGCATATGTTATATTTAGAAAAGTATGACCTACTGTCTATGCTAACATGAAGAAGGGAGAAAATGTCGTCAATTAGTGTCAAATGACTTTTATAGCCTCATTTTTTCTGAGCATCACAATCTATCCTTTGGGGTGCCAAGATTTGCACGTACCAGACATGTGACCGTTTGGACAATCAGATCCAACTGGAACAAGCTCCTACTACTTTCAAGCAACTCAAAATTGAACTAGAGCTGCATAAGCGCTAAAGTGGAGAAATTTACTGAGCGTTTCTAGAAAAAGCAAAGGAGGCTACGGAAAATGAAGACAATGAAGTGCTCTCTTCTGATTTTGAGCAAAATCTGTCACTACTAGTAATACCGAGTGGGAACATATTTTATAAAAGTCACTTGTGGTTATATACATTTTGTATACACACTGGAATGATAGGCGAATCATTCTCTTACACATACTATGAAACTATTGGTAAGAACGGCCAAAATGAGGAGATTAACATGCTTAATCATTTCATACAAAGCGAGATAAGTGATGACATCACAATCTTGTACTATCTGTTCTCGGATAACTGTTCGGCACAGAATAATATCGGTATTTTTCACTTTATTATTCACTTACCAAAGGACGTTGGAGATTTGAGAAAATAATGCATAGTATCCAGAGTCCGGACACAGATCCCTCCCCTGCGACCGGATGGTGAAATCGAGAAGGAGAATCGAAAGCGAGGGACGGTATGTTTGCCACAAGAGTATCGTGCTCTGGTACAGAATGCGTATCGCAAGTTCATTGTTCACGATGTAACACAAACAATTTTTGGATTACACAACTCACATCAAAACCTTTGAAAGAAAGGTCAGTACTAGTAAAGGTGCAACGCTGACTGTATCAAAGTATAGATATGTTGTATACAACAGAAATGGACTTTCGTGCAGCGCCATTGCAAGTACCATAGTAAGAAATTTCTTTATTTCGGAGAAAATAGGAGTTACTGTTTCCTTACCAGACGCATCAACCTTTTGCATTGCAGTGTCTTAAAAGCCAATGCGAAAAATGCGAAGTATATTAAAGATACAGCTTCAAGGTATCTTCTACCTCACTGTTTGTGTTTCTATAACTATGTATTTGCAACTGGGAGTGTTGATACACCCGGTGTTGCTCCTTAATAATTATGACCTTCCTGAGAAACTCATTTATTTGGTTAGGCCGATGACCTTACCTACAGCTTAATTTTGGTACGGTTAGAAGGTTGCTTTATGCGAGTTGGCCGTGCGGTTAGGGAGATAGTGCGTTCCAATCCCACTTTCGTCAGCCTTGAAGGTGGTTTTCCGTAATTTCCCATTTTCACACTGGGCTAATGCTTGGGCTGTACATTAACTAAGACCACGGCCACTTCCTTCCAGCTCCTAAGCCTTTCCTATCCCATCGTCGCCATAAGACCTATCTGCGTCGGTGCGACGTAAAGCCACTAGCAAAAGAAGGTTGGTTTAGAACTCATTTATACATGGAATAAAATATTTTAACCAACAAGCATCATCATCATAATTTCTTTGGTGTATATAAATTTCCTCTCATTGTAACAATATTTACTCCTACAGGATGTCTGTTATATAATAAACAATGTTACATTGATAATTCAGGTAAATAGTACGGGTTTTTGCATCCTCCGTAATAAACATAGTTTACTGGGGCACGAAACAAGACAGCTCCTGCGACTGTACGAATAAACTTAAGAGAGTCCAGCAACACAAACGGTATTATTTTAATTTTAAAATCTATGTTACTACTGCTTATAGCTATTGTACGTGGTTAACCTTACTTTTTCGACATTTAACTATTATAATAAGTTGTTTTTGTCCCGTGAAAAATTTTGTAATTTGGAACAGTCTGGTTCCTGCACCGTGTTCTTCGTATCGTTCATTATAATTTTCCTTCTACTGGTAAAGTTACTTCAAAATAGTACAGTATATTGCTGGCAACTGTCAAATTCCTCTATCCTTCGGTTTTAACACAGATGAAGTACGTACAGCTTAATCGTAGTACGGTTAGAAGGATGCTTTAGAACTCATGTGAAATAAACACTTGAAATAAAATATTTGTGTTCTTCTAAATGATTGTATATCACTAAACTACAGCGTAATTATAAAATTCTAGCATTCTATATATTCCTGCTAATGTCTTGCTGAACGCGCTATCTGTGGAAACGATGTTCAAAAATGCTTACACAACTATTAAGGTACCACGCAAATTGATATAGGGAACCTAAAACGCACTCCCTGCCAATAAATATGATGCAGCAGTTAACATTATAAACTAAATCGGTTATTAGGAGAAGGTTGAAAGTCATTTTACGATTTAGAAGAATATATGAGACTCTTTACTCTGCACATATGGTGGTGAATTAGCGTAGTCTTCGTGAAAATCACATCTTTCACAATTTCTGGAAGCCTGCGTGACATTCATTTAACGCCATATGGAGTCAGTTGATGGCATAAGATAATCCCCAGGAAGACGATTTGCTATCCACATTATAGGTAGATATCCCGTCATAAAATGAAATATGTAAGCGATAAGAGCATTGCCAACCCTTATAATTCGAAGAATTGGATCAGTTGTTACTCCCACAGCTCGGTACACATTTGAAGCTGATATATGGATTGGTTTGCAAATTACACTCAGTAACACTAATTCAAGCGGGAGCCACGTGAAACTGCTACACTGACGTTATTGGGTTCCATACAGAATCGCCTTTGTTAAATCGGCTTACACACGGATTATGGTATGTACTGTGAGGCAGTCAGATGTTGAATGTAAATGGTATATGGTAGATAGAAGTTACGTACGTCAGCAGTAATGTACATCATAATATATTATAAGGAATATGTCATGTTAAAGGTAGTTTCATGAATGTGGCTAAAATAATCTGACAGGTTGTACAAGACTGTGTACTGAATTAGGGATTTTAATGATTTCTTGCAACAGTAGCTTATGTTTATACAGAAATATCTCTTTTCGTTATGTATAGAACAGAATAGAACAGAATAATTAGACTGTCGTTATCATATATAGTTTCAATTGACGAAGTCGATCACATAATAAAATCATCGAATCTCTTTGTACGTGTACAGAAATTAATTTCACACTCTATATCAGTGCTGAAACCTATTGAAAACTTGAGGATTTTAAATGTGTTATAAACCTTATAGTTTATAACTCTAATGGATGTCATTATGAGGGGCATCAAAACGAATTCACGCAGCTACAAGTAAGAACACAAGCTGTTTGTTGATGAAATGGTGATATTTCGAACGGATGTGTGAGGAGACCGGGAACAGCCTGGCACAATAAATGAGAAGTTGTAAGAATGCAATTTGAAATTCACTTGTTCGTGAATAATTTATACTAATAAAGTAATTATGTGTACATATGGGTCGGAATTTGTGATACAGTCCTGGAAATCATGTCAAAATCATTCATTACTGCGGAAAAGATATTGAATTGAGTCGAGATTGGTGGTAAATGATTACGCCGTCATCGCCATTTATAATGCATGCCAATTTCCACTCAGTACTTACTGTTTTAATAAACCGAAGTGAATGAAAATAAAGTAATCAACACTGAAACAGATTTCTATTGTTATTATTTATCTTATAACACTTAAACGCTTATAACGTGTTCACATTTTTGACGTTAATATCTGTTTTATGAGTCACACAAATTCAGTGAACAACTCCAACTATTGAATCACAGTTTTTTTGTAGATTTTGCACTGTGTTGACCACAAACACACATATTTTTTTGGACTCTACAACCAACATTTTGGATTTCTGTTGTAGCTTGCTAGATATGTACAACATTTATTTCGTTTTCACTAAAATAGGCAGTTGTACTTCTTGAGGTCAAGTATGTACGCATAGTGGCATAGAGAACACAGTTCGTTCTCTGAGATCAGACACCGTTAGTTTTCCACCCAGTTATTTCAGAAAAATCAGAACTCCCTGCTGATAACTCTGGGTGTAGTGACTCGTACGAGAGAAATTCATTCCCATGGGCTACATAAAGTATGACACCCAAGGGCATTTATCTCTTTATTTTTTGCTGTGTAGTTTCCAGTCATTTAGACTAGTATAAGCCTATCTACTGGATCCTTTGTTCAACGGTAATATATATACAGATACATCCATTATGGCCTTTTTAAGTTAAAAATCACATATTTCTCTCCATCGAGTCCAATGTACGAGACCGATATTTCTAATTTAAAGAACATAGTAGGCCATCGTCATATCACCTTCATATCTTAAGCTGAAGAATGACCTCTAAAAGACATGTCTTCTTTCATTACAGCAGGATTTTTGCAGTTATTTAATTTTAGTGTGCCAACCAAAGTGAGTCCTTTGTCTGGCTTCTTGGCTGAATTGTCAGCAGAATGTTCTTCGATTCAGAGGGTCTCCGGTTCCATTCTTGGCTAGATCGGGCTTTCAACTACGTATTGGTAATTCGTCTGTCTCGGATACTGGGTGTTTTTTCTCGTCCTAATACATATCTCTTCATATTCACACAAAACATCACACCAAACTACTATCTACCACAGAAACACGCACTAGTAAGTACGCCTTTCTACGTAGAGTCGGCGTCAAGAAAGAAAGATTATAGCACATCCATGTCAAGTAAAAACAGAACCCCATGGCACTACAGCCCTGAAGAGCCTTGGCCTACCAAGCGACCGCTGCTCTGCCCGACTCCTGCAGATTACGAGGTGTCGTGTAGTCGGCACGACGAATACTCTTGGCCGTTATTCTTTGCTTTCTAGACCGGGGACGCTATCTAATCGTCAGAAAGCTCCTCAATTCTAATCACGTAGGCTGAGTGGACCTCGAACCAGCCTTCAGATCCAGGTACAAATTCCTGACCTGGCCGAGAATCGAACGCGGGAACTCCGAGTAAGAGGCAGGCACGCTACTCCTACACCGCAGGGCCGACTAAGCCATGTTAAGTGCTTACCCGAAATATATTGGTAAATGGCTAGAGAGAAGAAGGAGCAGAAGAAGAAGAACCACAGTATCATTTACTGATAAGCTCTGTTGTAAACGCATGGATGTGGAATATTTATCTCAGGTAATATCTGAACTTGAATTGTCGAATTTTGTTATGAATAGAAGTATAATATACACTGCTTGACAAAAACTGAAGCACCGAGAAGGAGAGGAGGAGACGAAATGGAACTTCACTTGTTCAGTGGGTGCATGATGTTATTTAAGTGGCACAGGGACGGAGTTGACGTCTGGACCGGTCCCACACATGTTTTATCGGGGACAGATCTGGGGATATTGCTGGCCACATGAGTACCTCAACATAACGCAGACAGTTCATAGAGACACGTGCCGTGTGTGGACGAGCATTGTCCTGTTGAAAAATGGCAGCACGTTACTGTCGCGTGAGAGGTAAAACATGAGAACGCAGGATGTCTGTTACGTACCGTTGTGCTGTCGGAGTTCCCTCAATCACTACCAGCAATGACCTGAAGTCATACCCCATGGTTCACCACACCATGACGCCAGGATTAACCCCGCTGTGTCTCTCCAATACTTTGGAAGATTGGGATCTCTCCCCAGGTCGCCGCCATACTCGCAAACGATGGTCATCCGGGGCAGTGCAGAACCGCGATTCATCGCTGAACACAATACGACGCTATTCATCAGCAGTCCATGCTTCCCGGTCACGGCACCTCTCCAATCACAGCCGTTTGTGTTGTGGTGTTAACAGCATCCTACCCATGGAATGGCAATTGCCTAGTCCGGCTGCTGATAGTCTCCAGCGGGATGACACAGAAAGTTGCAGGGAGTCCATTACTTGTTCTCGGATAGCAGGCGCAGATATGAAGGGGTTACGATGTGCTTAGTGCACAATACGGCGATCCTCCCTTGTGGTGGTCAGACATGGTCGACCGGAACATTGACGACGAGTATGCCTGCCCTCACGTTTCCATGCAATCCAACATCGGGGCACTGTCACATCCGAATGCCCCACAAATCTGGATATTGCACGATTCAACCAACCGACCAAATGGAGGCACAACATAAGGTCTTATTCAGACTCTGCCAGGTGCTGATAACGCTGTCTTACATGAGTACGCGGCAACTCCGTGTCATTCACAGTGATCACTCAACATCTGATGATACTCACGCCCCTTATATACCCTGCCAAGCCTCTTGACAACACTAAAGCACTCTTGTGGTCATTCTACCTGTCGCAGATAATTTTAACTCTAATCATTTGCATACCCGCTAATGATGTGTACGTGTACGAAGTTACGTTGATAGCCGACCATTTCTTCTGGCTGTTTCAAGTTTTCCGCCAGGCAGTATGTAATGTTTTAAACACCCTGTACTGAACTACCGTCTTCTCTCGTTATAAGTGTATGATCGCGTCATAAATGCTTCTAGTACCACAAATCCAGATCATTGCAATGCGTCCTTCAGTAGAATTTACGACATCTGTTCATCATTTCATTTTATGGAATAGCATTATTTTTTCATTCGCAGTTATTCATTCACCAGGGAAGTGTTTGGGTCTGTAATTCATCGAACATATTCTCATGCATACCGAAAATGTGCCTGCCGATTTGATTGCATTTGTGATTCCCGCATTCATGTATAATTAAACTGGACTCAATCCCCCATTGTTTTAACCGGCTTACGGACACCGAAGCTCTATATAATGGGACGTATGACAAAGTCGAAAATGCAAAATAATTCCATAGTTTCTACTTCTCTGTCATTTTTAGTTTAATTAAAATATCAGTAACCCAATAAAAACCCAATTATTATTTCTTAATCTGCTTACCCTCCAGGGTTGGTTTTTCCTGCGGACTCGGCGAGGTATCCCAACTCTACCGCCTCAAGGGCAGTGTCCTGGAACGTGAGACATTGGGTCGGGGCACACAACTGGGGAGAATGACCAGTGCCTCGCCTAGGCGGCCTCACCTGGTATGCTGAACAGGGGCCTTGGTGGGGGATGGGAAGCTTGGAATGGATAGACAAGGAAGAGGGAAGGAAGTGGCCGTGGCCTTAAGTGCCATCCCGGCATTTGTCTACAGGAGAAGTGGGAAACCACGGATGGCTGAGGTGGGAATTGAACCCATCTCTACTCAGTTGACCTCCCGAGGCTGAGTAGAGCCCGTTCCAGCCCTTGTACCACTTTTCAAATTTCGTGGCAGAGCTGGGAATCGAACCCGAGCCCCCGGGGGTGGCAGCTAATCACACTAACACTACACCACAGAGGCGGACCCCCAATTATTTTTCAGTAATATCTTCCCAAATGTGGCATTCTCTTCCTTTCCATGTGTTTACACATTATTGTCTTCGAGAGCACGTTAGGTGATACAAGTAACGCAAAGAATCAGTTTTGTATAAGAGTGCGTACACCTTGTGCTGATCCATATTTTTACGGCATATATTGAAACCTCACCGGTGGACAATTACAAGCCAGACTTAAAGGCATGATTATTATAAACATTAACTACTCTATGGCCAGTAGCACTATTTACAATACACAAAGTAATCGTGGATTCAATTGATGATAATTCAGACAGAAGGTGAATAAATATCAGAGCCTTGATAACAGAGAGATGATGCAATAATATTTGATTGATACTCACATTGCCCCATCATCACTTGCCCAAATGTGAAAATAACCTTTTTAGGTCATTCTGTGCTCAAAACCTCGTAATGTGGACATTTCGTCATCGACATTCCTTCACAACAATCATTCCTACAAATGGATTTGTGTTTTACACTATATACGTTCCAAAGAACATTCTGCCACAGGAAAATCTGCATTGACAATGCTGTACTAGAGTAGAAATACAAGAAATGTGGCGTTGTTTGACATTCATGCATTTTTATATTGATTATTCTGTAAGTTACAATGTTACAATGTTCACAGTAATTGTGTTGAAAACGAAGTTTGTCTTTTTAAAGTTCCAGTAGAATTTTGGGCAAGACCAGTAAAGTGTTGCGAAATATTAACCTCATCACGATATTCTTGGGTAGTGAGACACGACAGATACAATCAGCTTACCAATATCCTCATACTTCTTCTTTACAGGTGATTGTCCACTTTGTGATTTCTCCATATCCCCGTAGAATTTCGGTGACCTCTCCTTGTAAGTGCTGAACAGCGACAGTTGATATTTTCTAACTATTTTCTTAGGTTTGTTGTTTCTACTTAATTTGGATTTCGGTTGATGTTTTATTTTGTGCTCCGCTATTTCGTGAATTAGGTTTAGTTCTTTATTTAATTCTTCCCGGGACAGGGGTATGTTGAAAGCTATGTATATCATATTGTAGTATGCCGCATTTTTCTATGCATTAAGGTGAATGGAATCTACTTTTACAGTAGAAAGACCACGCACTTTTTACCTCTAACAACACCCACATCCACCCCATAACTAATATTTTCAAAATACACAATCTAAGAATAGCTTACAGGACCACACGTAATAATGCTTCCATTTTACATAACACTAAATCTGTCAATGAAAACAACAAATACAGCCACTCAGGAGTATGCCGCATAAAATGCAACGATTGTGAAGCCAGCTACATCAGACGCACCGGCAGATGTTTTTCAATTCGCTACAACGAACATATCAATGCCACTAAATATTCTTAATTCCTTTCTCTTTTTCAGATTTTTGAATTTACCTGAGCGTTAATACAAGTATGAAGAGGGAAGCTCTATCAACCCACTTTCTTTAATTTCAATATACCATCATACATAGCATGACATGCCTCAACAAGGATCCTGAAAACTAGCATGTATCAGCAACAACATAGACTAAGAATGAACATAGTACCTGTTAAACAAGGTACAGAACCTCAATCTACTAAACGCAATGTTCCCCGCAAAATTGCGGCCCAACAATGCGTCTTGATTCTATCTATAAAACAGTTGGACATAATGCTGGCACACTGCATAGATGTTTGAACTTGACACAAAAACCTCAGTCACCCTTTATTCTCTAAGAACTATACCCTATTTTTAACCTCAGCAATACAATTTTTTGGAATATGTGGCATTCATGGGATTCCTGCATGCCAAAGCCGTTCATTGTACCATTTGCATATATCTTGTTTGATCAATCAATCAATATTGATCTGCATTTAGGGCAGTCGCCCAGGTGGCAGATTCCCTATCTGTTGCTTTCCTAGACTTTTCCTAAATGAGTTCAAAGAAATTGGAAATTTATTGAACGTCTCCCTTGGTAAGTTATTCCAATCCCTAACTCCCCTTCCTACACATGTAATGTTGGCAACAGCATAGACATTTGAATGGGACTCCAACAAGTCAAAACCCTATAATTGTACCATATGTATATATCTTAACATTAGTATTATATTAGAATAAGACATTCTTGTTTATTTCGTTTTTATTAATGTTTTTATTACGTACAATAGCTATTAAGCAGGTTCACCAACAGCTGATGATGACCTATTTACAGGTCAAAACCGGTACTGTTTTAATGTAAATAATACTAAACATTTTGTAAATTAAAGTATCGATTAGGTGGAAAACTCACCCTTCATACTTGTCTGTACCTACTGGTACTTACGAAACAGTTCATTATCTTGACAAAAGCTTTATTTTTATTAAGCGGAACATCCATGAGACAAGAAGTTCGGTTCTGTAACTCATTATGGAAACTGTGTTTTAAAGTAATTAACGAAAAACAAGCAAACTCCACTGGGTGCTCTGTTGGTAGTACTTTTGTGATATATACAAAATGTTGACTTAGTGTTCTTCAGGTCAGTGACACAGAATGTATTAATGGCGTACTGGCGTAGATAAAATGCTTCCAAATGCGTCTTTGGAATCTGAATATTCTCCGTGCAATCGAAACACTAACTCTCTTATTTTCTGTATACATCTGCTTTACTGCTTTTCAGTAATTTATTATTATTTTACAGATTTTTCCATTTATAATCCCGTCCGATTAAAATGCTGTAAACAGCTACAGTTAAGCAATGTTCAATAGCTAAATAATGAAAATAAGACTGATTTTCTTGTAAGGCAGGTAAATTACTAGCGTCACATTTCGTACAAATAATTGTATCTTGGAATAACAACATGAATCCACAAAAGTTTTTAAAAAAATTCTTGAACAGCAACATTAAGCTACATTTGCAAAAAGTAAGAAAATACTGGGGCTTTGTATTGAACTCAATGAGGACACACCCACGGTGATCATTTTAATGTTATGTTGGTTTATGCTTCTCGTGTAAAATGCACCTTTTGCATTAATACTTGTTATATAACTACCGATTTAAATGTTGTGATATTTGGAACATGACAGCATGTACAAAATTATCGAACTGTGTAATTAATTGGAAACATGTAATTTATATATTTATTTAGTGGTAGGTCATACTTAATTATTATGTTTATATATAGGGATTTTAGTCATCCATTTTAAATCATATAATTTCATTGTATCACGGCTATAACGTATTCTGAAGGAACGACTTCTTGAGTCAGGTATTACAACATCACTCGTATTTATAGCTTGCAGTAAATTTCCAGCAGCCGAGGACAGGTGACCGGACTCACCATGCTAATTTTAGCCCTTTACCAGGAATAACACGTCATCGAGCTTGCAAGAGTTCTTACCCCTTCCATATTCTTAAGAGACAGTTAAAGCCTTGTTAACGCCTTCTTTTCGAAGTTCGCTACATGACGGTTTGATTGCCCGGAAAAGTTCAACCTATGTGAATGGACGTTACGGAACAAGATGATGGATACACAACGATGGATAGGAGAAGGGATAGTACATCAGATCTTACTGGGCCATGCGATATGGTTGATGGAGGGAGATTTTGGAGCCTATATACATCCAAGACAAGATCTGAAGAGGGTCGATTCTAGTAAATTCTAATCTATTCTTTCATTACGTCGGAGGAGGGCTGTACATCTTGACACCGGAGAAGGTCTTAACTGCTGAAGATCTTAACTTAGATCACTTCGCATCTGAGTAGAGCATTACTCAAAATTACTCTTATTGAGACCTGATTTCCTCAATGACGATAGTTAAAGTCAACGAGAGACCGGTTGTAACTGGTATAGGACAGGAGAGATTTGGTTAAGCTACAATTCTGTAATACGGAAAAACACAAGTGTATTCTCTCCATGAACGTAACCCAAGGTGATTTTGCTATCGAAATTAGGACTCATTACAACTTTATATAAGGAGTACCATAAGGTCTTAAAGTCAGGAAAGTCATTGTTCAATCAGTGAGCTATGCACAAATCAGAAATAGGACTGGTACCTACAACGAGAGACGACAACGCCAGCACGAGAGGTCCATCAAACATCAGCTGCTACATAGATCGTGTCCAGATAAGAGAGTCTACAAATGGTGAGCTAATGGCATAAATTACTGCAAGTCTCCGCGCAACAGTTCAGTTTATTAAATTTTATTTCATTCAGTTTTTCTTTTGCTTCTGCAAGTTCAGAGTTCGTAAATGCGCCGTCACGTTTTTCATCCTAATAAATAGTTGTTATAGTTATTTTAAGTGATGAAATATCCCAGTGACATATTTCTTTATTGTGACAAAACGTCAGCGGTGTGAGATTCCGGGTACGGTACAGTTACGTTTCTTTCAAACATGCCCCCCTTTCTGAAAATAAAAATGACAACACATATCAGTTGGGCCTATGAAACAACAATGTTCGAAGTATATAAAGAGGAGGTAGCTTGGCTGCCTCTTATTGTATTTTGATTATTATTATATTTTGATATTTTATTATATTTTGATTATTATATAAAAACAACATTGCTGGGACAATGAAAATAATGGACTAGTAACAAAAACGTTTACGTGTACACTTTCTAGACATCAGCAATTAATTTGGTAAACTTAAATAACGTCGCATGAGCTAGAAAATAAGCCGATTTTCATCTAGGCCGCATTATTAGAATTTCATGGAGGGAACGGAGTAGAAAAAAGCAAGAAAGAAAGAAAGAAAGAAAGAAAGGAAAGAAGGAAGGAAGGTATAGGGAGACTAATTATAGAAAATCAAGCATCACGGTATTTGGAGAATCGTACAAACTGAATACACGTTTTGTAGTGGTACATCATAATAAAATAGATACAAGAGCCAGAACACTCTTTATATAACAGTGAATATACCAATGTATATTTAACTGTCTGAAGCAGAATTCAGTACATATTACATCTGTCCTATACCAAGCTCGCTCTCACAATTTTAGTACAACGCAAGAGTGATAATTGCTAACTTTCGGAATAACTGTGTCGAATTTCGAAACTTGTTGATACTTTTCACTTGGTTGTTCATGCCGGTGAAAAGCAAACTTAGTTAGAGAATTAACATATTCAAATACCACCACACAAAAAGGGAAAACTACTCAATAATTGTAATTACCAGTACGTACAGTACCAAATGCGTAGTTATTGAAAAGGGCACTTTTGTACAGTTGCGGGCTGTACATTTGCAGCCCGTCAACTTCTCACACCAGAAATTTGAATAAAATTTATGAGTTAACTTCGAGTCATAATAACATACATACATACGTTATCATTATAGAATGTTATGCCTTTCAGCGTTCAGTCTGCAAGCCTCTGAGAAGTTACTAAACGTCGCCACAATCCTCGATTTGCAAATAGTGTTGTGGCCTCATTTAGTTCTATACCTCTTATCCTTAAATCGTTAGAAACCGAGTCTAACCATCGTCGTCTTGGTCTCCCTCTACTTCTCTTGCCCTCCATAGCAGAGTCCATTATACTCTTAGGTAACCTATCCTCCTCCATTCGCCTCACATGACCCCACCACTGAAGCCGGTTTATGCGTACAGCTTCATCCATCGACTTCATTCCTAAATTAGCCTTTATATTCTCATTCCGAATACCCTCCTGCCATTGTTCCCACCTGTTTGTACCGGCAATAATTCTTGCTATTTCATGTCTGTTACTTCTAACTTATGAATAAGATATCCTGAGTCCACCCAGCTTTCGCTCCCGTAAAGCAAAGTTGGTCTGAAAACAGGCCGATGTAAAGATAGTTTCGTCTGGGAGCTGACTTCCTTCTTACAGAATACTACTGATCGCAACTGCGAGCTCACTGCATTAGCTTTACTACACCTTGATTAAATCTCACTTACTATATTACCATCCTGGGAGAACACACAACCTAAATACTTGAAATTATCGACCTGTTCTAGCTTTGTATCACCAATCTGACATTCAATTCTGTTGAATTTCTTACCTACTGACATCAATTTACTCTTCGAGAGGCTAATTTTCATACCATACTCATTGCACCTATTTTCTAGTTCCCAGATATTAGACTGCAGGCTTTCGGCACAATCTACCATTAGGACCAAATCGTCAGCATAGGCCAGACTGCTTACTACATTTCCACCTAATTGAATCCCTCCCTGCCATTTTATACCTTTCAGCAGATGATCCATGTAAACTACGAACAGCAAAGGTGAAAGATTACAGCCTTGTCTAACCCCTGTAAGTACCCTGAACCAAGAACTCATTCTACCATCAATTCTCACTGAAGCCCAATTGTCAACATAAATGCCTTCGATTGCTTTAAATAATCTGCCGTTAATTCCATAGTCCCCCAGTATGGCGAACATCTTTTCCCTCGGTACCCTGTCATAAGCTTTCTCTAGATCTACAAAACATAAACACAACTGCCTATTCCTCTCGTAGCATTTTTCAATTACCTGGCGCATACTGAAAATCTGATCCTGACAGCCTCTCTGTGGTCTGAAACCACACTGGTTTTCATCCAGTTTCCTCTCAACGACTGATCGCACCCTCCCTTCCAAGATGCCAGTGAATACTTTGCCTGGTATACTAATCAATGAGATACCTCGATAGTTGTTGCAATCCTTCCTGTTCCCTTGCTTATAGATAGGTGAAATTACTGCTTTTGTCCAATCTGAAGGTACCTTACCAACACTCCACGCTAATTTTACTACTCTATGAAGCCACTTCATCCCTGCCTTCCCACTATACTTCACCATTTCAGGTCTAATTTCATCTATTCCTGCTGCCTTATGACAATGGAGTTTATTTACCATCCTTTCCACTTCCTCAAGCATAATTTCGCCAACATCATTTTCCTCCTCCCCATGAGCTTGGCTGTTTGCAACACCACCATGATGATTTCCTTTTACATTAAGAAGATGTTCAAAATATTCCCTCCACCTCTCCAGTGATTCCCTGGGATCTATTATGAGTTCACCTGAATTACCCAAAACACTGTTCATTTCCTTTTTCCCTCCCTTCCTAAGATTCTTTATTACTGTCCAGAAAGGTTTCCCTGCCGCTTGACCTAGCCTTTCCAGGTTATTACCAAAATCTTCCCATGACTTATTTTTGGATTCAACAACTATTTGTTTTGCTCTGTTTCTTTCATCTACATACAAATCCCTGTCTGCCTCGGCCCTTGTTTGGAGCCATTTCTGATAAGCCTTCTTTTTACGTTTACAGGCTTCTCTCACTTCATCATTCCACCAAGATGTTCGCCTTTTCCCATATTTATACACAGTCGTTCCTAGGCATTCCCTTGCTGTGTCTACTACAGCATCCCTGTATGCCACCCATTCACTTTCCATATCCTGAACCTGCTTACTGTCTACTGTTCGAAACTTCTCACTAATCATATCCATGTACTTCCGTATAATTTCCTCATCCTGGAGATTTTCTACCCTTATTCGTTTGCAGACAGATTTCACTTTCTCTACCCTAAGCCTAGAGATAGTTCACTGCAGATCAGATAGTGGTCTGTATCATCGAAAAATCCCCGGAAAACTCGTACATTCCTAACAGATTTCCTGAATTCAAAGTATGTTAAGATATAGTCTATTATGGATCTGGTACCCCTAGCCGCCCATGTGTAGCGGTGAATAGCCTTATGATTGAAGAATGTATTCGTAACTGCTAAACCCATACTAGCACAGAAGTCCAGCAAACGCTTCCCATTCCCATTAGCTTCCATATCTTCCCCACATTTGCCAATCACCCTTTCGTATCCTTCAGTTCTATTCCCAACGCTCGCATTGAAATCGCCCATTAGCACTATTCTATCCTTGCTGTTGACCCTGACCACGATGTCACTCAATGCGTCATAAAACTTGTCAACCCATCTGCACCCTCACATGGTGAATACACGGACACAATTCTTGTCCTAATTCCTCCAACTGACAAATCTACCCACATCATTCGCTCATTTACGTGCCTAACAGAAACTATGTTGAGTGCAATGGTATTCCTGATAAAGAGCCCTACCCCAGACTCTGCCCTTCCCTTTCTAACACCCGTCAAGTACACTTTATAATCTCCTATCTCTTCCTCTTTATCTCCCCTTACCCGAATATCACTTACTCTAGTACATCCAGATGTATCCTCTTTGCTGACTCAGCCAGTTCTACCTTCTTTCTTTCATAAGCCCCATTAATACTGATAGTTCCCCATCGAATTCCATTTCGTTCGCCAAGTTGTTTCCAAGGAGTCCCTCGCCTGTCAAATGGGAGTGGGACTCCATTACTCCCATAAGCCCGAGGCTTGCTTAAAATGTTCTGAGCTCGGTTAATTCATGACGCAGGATGCTATCCTACTTGCACATAGTCCAAATGAGGATCACTCATCTAACGGGTTATGGACCACCGGTGAATTGTATAGTCCTAGCCGCCTGAGCACAAGGAGGGCCATGACTCAGAATATGTCTGAGATGCCCACTCCCATTCCATAGCAACTGGTATCCCGACTCTCAGGACCACTTACTAGGCCACTCAGCCGTTGCCCATGGTTCACCAACTAGGACGTGACTACAGTGACCCACAAACATGAAGTCATAATAATATTATTAATAATCAAGACGAGTGGATTGGGCGTGAGTAGCTGTAAGCTTGCATTCGGGTGATATTAGGTTCGAACTCCACTGTTGGCAGCCCTGAAGATGGTTTCCCGTTTTCACACCAGCCAAATGCTGGGGCTGTACCTCAATAAGGTCACGGTCGTTCCTCCCCATCCTAGACCTTTCCTATCCCATCGTCGCCAGAAGGCCTATCTATGTCGGTGCGACGTAAAACAACTAGCAAATAATAATAATAATAATAATAATAATAATAATAATAATAATAATAATAATAATAATAATAATAATAATAATAATAATACCTCGACTACCGTCTGCAGGCGTTTAATACGACGATATTTTGGTAAGTTGAAAATCAATTTTTGACGTTTTGTTTTACTCTACCAGATGGCAAGGCAAACCGGATCTCTGTTGTGCATTCCATGACTGATTTTTCACCAATTAATTTTTCCTTGCCGCGTTTGAACTCGCGCTTTTACGATCCGGAGGTAGACACTGTACCACTGATCCACCGTCTGAGCTATGTTGTGGAATGTCATAGGATGTTGTGGAGAGTCCAGTCTAGGTGTGCGAGTGGAGAGCACACATGCAACCGGTTTTGCATTATCCGAAAATCGAGATAAATGTGCGCCGGTGTTCACCAATTGAAATAATAGTAGTGGTAGAACAAATGAAAATCTCGTATCAGGTCGTGTTCATGAACTGCAAATCTGTTCTATATCAAAACGGTATACCTGAGTGATAACATGCCAAAGGGTTTTCTCTACAAAGAATCGACAAACAAGCAAATTTGAAAAAAATATTTTCGAGTAAACAATTCAAAATAAAACATCGTAAAGAATAATTAACAGAATTCGATCACAACGGCATTTATAACAATTTCTACACTCCCGTATACTTCCGTTATGAATACCTTGATTAATTTAACACTTTAACAGGCCCACATTTCTCATTACTTAATGAGATTTAGAGTATCAAGTGGTTCTGCATGACGCCGGATACGTAATAGTTGACATCTCTTTCCACCTCAGTGAATCGAACAGCTTCGGATGATAATGTTGACAAGCCAAACTTGAACTCACTCTGCAATGTACAGACTGTTGTTACACAATACATATAACTAAATGAGAATTGATAGCAATAAACTAACCTCCACACTGTTGAATTACATTATGTGTAAAGATGCTTCAAAAGCAAAACAAGTTCACACGTTAATATATTTTATACTTTATCACCGTCTCACATCCTATTGCAACGTTTCACAAAGATAAAATATACTGTGTGAGTAACGTCACAACCGGAATACATCACCCTCCTTTTATACCATCATGATCGGCCACGTTCTAGGTTTGCAGAGCAAGCTAATGGAACCCAAGTCTACATAGCAACTCTCCTCGAAGGAGAGAAAAATTTCATTTGTGTCATAGCGCTCACTTCTTCCATGTCCAAATATTAAACAACTTGCACCATTACGAGCCCCTTACAAATATAATACACAAATAATATGGCTTCTGCTATCAGTCATTTGGATGAGTGGCTCAGACGGTTGAGTCGCTGGCGTGCTGACCCCAACCTGGCAGGTTCCATCCTGGCTCAGTCCAGTGGTATTTTAAGGTGCTCAAATACGTCAGCCTCATGTCGATAAATTAACTTGCACGTAAAGGAACTACCGCTTGACTAAATTCCGGCAGCTTGGTGTCTCTGAAAACCGTAACAGTTGTTAGTGGGACGTAAAGCAAGTAACATTATTATTATGATGATGATCTCAGTCAGCTACGATATTTAAACTTATACTAACACGTACAATATTTAATCAAATAACAATGTCACTTTATGAAAAGTACATACGTGAATAGTAATTGATAGCGGTTAACTTTCATAAAGTTATGGAATGTAATAGAAACTTGTTGCATGTTGGCAGCACTAATGCACTCTATCAGCTGTTTCTGACTCCAAGGATTATTGCAACACGAACCATTTATACATCCATCATTAGTATACGTGTGCACTAAATTACGTCCAAATTGGACCATACCGTCTGTGTGCTTAAGGTCAATTTCAATGAGTATGCTTGATGTAAAATGTCCCGTAACCAAAATCGCACGTCTTACTGATCTCTTAAAAGACAACGAGGATGGTAGATGTGTCAGCATAAAGTGTTTCTTTCAATTTTGGTCTAGATAACTCCTTTTCATAGGTGCAGTAACAAATTTTTGTTAATCTTCTGAATAGTTAGAAAGTTATGTCCAGTTGAACACACATCTTGCACTAAGTAGTCATGAGATACATTTTTCTGATCATACAGATTTCCAATGTGCAGACAGCATGAAACACTAAATTGGGCTGATGGTTCTGGGATCCAGTGTAAAAACGAAGTACATGTCAAACAGTTCTAGGTTATCGAATATGACGCATTTTTCCTACAGATCGTAATGCCAAATGTTATGGACAGCCTCAAAAAGTAACTACCGGTACCTTCATCATCATTATCTGTTTACCCTCCAGGTTCGGTTTTTCCCTCGGACTCAGCGAGGGATCCCACCTCTACCGCCTCAAGGGCAGTGTCCTGGAGCTTCAGACTCTTGGTCGTGGGATACAACTGGGGAGAATGACCAGTACCTCGCCCAGGCGGCCTCACCTGCTATGCTGAACAGGGGCCTTGTGGAGGGATGGAAAGATCGGATAGGATAGGCAAGGAGGAGGGAAGGAAGCGGCCGTGGCCTTAAGTTAGGTACCATCCCGGCATTCGCCTGGAGGAGAAGTGGGAAACCACGGAAAACCACTTCGAGGATGGCTGAGGTGGGAATCGAACCCACCTCTACTCAGTTGACCTCCCGAGGCTGAGTGGACCCCGTTCCAGCCCTCGTACCACTTTTCAAATTTCGTGGCAGAGCCGGGAATCGAACCCGGACCTCCGGGGGTGGCAGCTAATCACGCTAACCACTACACCACAGAGGCGGACTACCGGTACCTTACCAATTTAAATTATCTATATTTAATCAGTTTAGAACTCGTGGGCTTGTCCTTATGTCTTCACCTTCTTCATCTTGTAGTCTCTTTGATTTCACATTACCATTTCTTTAAGAATAAATATTTCAGTTTACTCTAATGCCTTAAACTATTTTTCTAGCCTTCGAATATTCCACCCTTTCTCAATAGCACACAAAATGTGTGCTCTACATTTACAAGCAATAACATCCGAAAGACAGTATTAAACTTCTCCATGCCGGGCTGAGTGGCTCAGACGGATAAGGCGCTGGCCTTCTAACCCCAACTTGACAGGTTCGATCCTGGCTCAGTCAGTTGGTATTTCAAGGTGCTCAAATACGACAGCCTCGTGTCGGTAGATTTACTGGCACGTAAAAGAACTCCTGCGGGATTAAATTCCGGCTCCTCGGCGTCTCCGAAAACCGTAAAAGTAGTTAGTGGGACGTAAAACAATTAACATTATTATTATTATTATTATTATTATTATTATTATTATTATTATTATTATTAAAGTTCTCCACTTTTAGTTTATTACTATTTACGGTATGGTATTTACAATCTATAATTACTGTACATGTAAGAAATATGTAAGTTATTTGTACAACATTTTACAGTCCAACATGTATGGTATCCATCCAGGACGAAGCAAGTGAAGAAGCCCTCACCTAGGTCATTCCAGTTACCCTCAAAGTGTCCATTTGGACAATTTAGGATTTTCTCTTGGGCTCAAGCGTCACACTGTGTGGGAATCGAGTATGTCCCACTAATGGAGCAACCCATTATATCACCCATGGCCTGTTCATGAACTGTTCAGTCAATACCATACGGCTCTTGGCAACTAAGCTCCTGCAAGAGGATGAGTGGGGTCACCTAGATGGATTTGGTGGGATCTAAGATTAGCGTTCCACATCTCCTTCCATATTTGCTCGTTACAGAATGGGTCCGGTTGTTTAATAATGTAATCGGTTCGAAGTGGCTTCCTAAATTGTAGATGAAATTTTGGTGGATTACATAATATTGAATGAATTAGTAGGCGTCTGAGACAGACTGAATTTTACTTCATCCATTGACGTGCAGTGGTTTGCTGTCCACCGAACTGTGATAGACAAATTATGCACTGGCATCCACCGGTCCAGGCTCAGATGGCGATATTCCAAATTACCTCACTACCCAAGGCAAGTCTATCACAACGTATAGGCGCACATTACGCCGGCCTTTAAATGAAGCTCAATCTCTCCCTTAATCACAGAATCAAATGATCCCACGTCCTAAATTCTTTCATTCATAACGAATTGATGACGCCTGACAATTTCCGACTCTCCGAAGTATATCTTCGAATGTCCCCTGAAGATCATACTCTCGTGTACAATAATTTATATCGCCATGTCGATTAATCTACATTGATTGAATTAAATCTTGATGACTGAAACTCAACCGTAGTGTACTCAAACTGACAAATTAAATCAAGGGCGTTACTAAACTACATTACTGAAGACTTCCAAATAAAAATCAATGTCCACTTGATGACTTAAAATCCACTTAACACCAGAATAATCATTCATTTTGAAATTGAAATCCTGCCGATTCATAAACTATTCCTCCAATCAAAATTATGACACTAACAATACAACAATACAAAATGCATATTTACACATGGGAAACCGGGCGAAGATTCTACCAATTTATGTATCTTGAATCTCCACAAAATGAGTGTTCACATCTTTACGACATCTTTACAGAAGTATCGACAGCCCTGACCTTGCGTCGAACATAAGATCCCGTGGATTTAGCACTCTCACGCTCATGCGCATGCTAGGTAAAATCTGACTGAATGTTTGCCAGTGTTACTTCCCTCATTGCATGACTGAATTTAATATAAAACAATTTACTGGAATTATTTCCCATTACATTAACTTTACACCCGACATTTGCAATGCATCTCCATCACAAACAAGATAAAATAGAAAAGTAAGCAAAGATAATTAACCGAATGAAAATCACGCTGACCCACTCGGTATAAAATGAAGTTTTATATCAAATGAATTCATACAATAGTCATTATTTACTGTACAATATTTACAATTAATTAGAAAATGACTCTGCATTTTTATGAATATCTAGGACATCAAGCTATTAAATTATACTATTCCCATGGCGATTAAGTAGGTGGACATATCATGAAAACCCACTATCGTGGTATCTGGACGTAATAAGACTGAACACTGCTCCTGCCCCATGGCTGCCAGTTGAATCTCCAACACTCGTTAAGATGGCTTCTTTCTTGAATGTCTACCACCTCACACGAACGTGGGTTTACTACTCACACAGCAGAAACAATTTTTCCACTACACTTGTTATCTAACCAACTGAGTGCTACATCCTGCTGCACATATAAAGTGGTTCACCTGCTTACGACTTTTACTAGCTTACTATCTCCCAAAGCCCATTTATATAACAAGAGTCTCTGCTTCTTAATAACAAGTCTCAGAGGTATGTGCTTACCATAGTGCGATTTACAACTGAACTTGTCACGGACTCTCAATAAGTACAAAGTTCCACTCTCGTGAAAAAAAAAAAATCGAACTCCTTAATATCTTTCTTCCTCAATAATTTATGAGTAAATATCGAACTGTTCGTTCATAGCCAACTAACCGGTCACTCACTGCCAAAGATTTTACAAGCGCTGTACTCTCTGAACAAAGTCAATAGTTTTCCTCCATATTTAAACACTCAACTCCCGAGTTAAATGTTTTCTAACTCCCATGATAGTGAATAACTCTTGAAATCAAAGTACCTGTGCCTGACCTGAATTAACTAATTCAAAGACCAAAGTCTACAAAAGGCTTCAAGGTGCAAAAGACTCAAGACGTGAACTACAAATACGGTCAAATGACGTCATCTTACCTCGTGTAAGAGCATTTATTAATTCACGTACCCTCGGCATTTCACGCTCGGTCGGGGCACCAAGTCCCACCTCGTGCAATCATTTAACATTAGCATGACGTCATCATTTCTCTGGGTTGATTGAGCGCGTCTATTTCGCTTATTTCAAAATTCAGACACTTCTGGAGCAGTCAGATTAGGTTTCTCCCACAACTAGCCTCACGCCGGGTGTCAGGTAGTGCGCCCGTTAGCGTTTCTATTGCCCTTCCGGGGTTCTTCCTGACCTCAAATGTAACTTTGTCGAGGTCGTCCTGGCTTGGAAAAACAGCTGTCATTTCTTTCTCTCGTAACAGATAAACACTTGCCTAGTACTCCTTGTAGACAGCCGGCGTCATGGGCATCCCATCAAGTTGCCACATATGTCACAGAATGAAAAATTAAAGCATGAGGGCTATTATTACAATGAATTCGTAATTTATTATTCAATTTTGACGTATTAATCGGTCTGCGCACTGAATAAGGGCTCAATATATGCACACATACATACGAAGAGATAAACTGCAACGAAAATTTAGAAATCGCAATTTATTTTGATAACGGATGTAATCAACTAACAAAGACCAGTTGTTAATGTTACCGGAGTACATAAACAGTCCTTATTGTATATAATATGTCTTATTTATTCTTGCAAAGTTAGGGATGTACTCCTTTTCTTACACTTAACCGGACTTAACCTAGAACACTGTTAATAATAACTACTGATAACAATAATATGAAAACAATATTATCAATAACAGTAATAGAACTAATAAAAAAATAACACGTAAAAAATAAATCTGATCTATATATATATAAAACTAGCAGTTACCTGCGGTTTCGCTCGCGTGGATTTCGTAATTTGATAAAAGTACTCGGTACTGCACTGTAACATTATTTGAAAATCACTAAAGTATAAAAATTCATCGAAAAATTGAGTTACTTTTACAACAGAACCTGTCTGTAAATCACTCACTTTGTGGTATTGCCTTTTGGGGCAAACATGAACAGGCTATTGACAGAGATAACTCTGGACAGAACTGTACAGTACAAATGAAAAATGTCCTCTCTCAAGTTGAAAACAGAAAGGAGGTATTTCTTTATTTTTAAAGGAAATTCCAGATACCTATTTCCACGTCTGTAACATCTTCAGTTTTTGAGATATAAGTATCCTCATAAAAAGAATTCAGCCGAGCTCGATAGCTGCAGTCGCTTAAGTGGGGCCAGTATCCAGTAATCGGGAGATAGTGGGTTCGAGCCCCACTGTCGGCAGCCCTGAAGATGGCTTTCCGTGGTTTCCTACTTTCACACCAGGCAAATGCCGGGGCTGTACCTTAATTAAGGCCACGGCTGCTTCCTTCCACTTCCTAGGTCTTTCCTATCCCATCGTCGCCATAAGACATATCTGTGTCGGTGCGACGTAAAACAAATAGCAAAAAAAAAAAAAGAATTCAACTCCTTTTTCACTTCTTTTCGCCCCCTTTAAGTGGCATTCTGAAAACAAAAATACACATTTCTGTATTTTAAAGGATGTTACAAATACCAATTTTTACGTCTGTAACATGTTAACTTCCTTAGATATACTCATATTAAAAATTCATCCCCTTTTCACCCCCTTAATTTGATTTTCCGAAAACCAAGAAAGTACATATTCCTTTGTTTTTAAAGGGGACTCCATGTACCAATTTTCACGTCTGTAACATCTTCACTTTTTGAGATACAAGTATCCCCATAAAAAGGTTTCAACAATTTCTTAATTTATGTTACCCCCTTTAGCGGATATTCCTAAAAATACATGTTTCTTTATTTTTAAAGGAGATTGCTAACACCAATTTCACGCCTTTAAACTATTAAGTTTTGAGATATAGATATAATCACTTTTTAAATTCTACATTCCCTTTTCATACCCTTAGCGGCGGAATATCCAAAAATTCTTGCTTAGTGACAACCTACACTGTAATATAAATGTATCCCCAAAATTTAATTTCTTTATGTTCAGTCAGTCAGTCAGTATGGACATGTTGTTTTATACATATAGATAACTTGTCCTGACCAGTTTTCACGTCTGTAACATCTTCAGTTTTTGAGATATAAGTATTCACATAAACAGGTTTCAAACTTTTCTTCATTTATTTTTACCCCCTTCAGCATATTTTCCGAAAACAAAAAATACGTGTTTCTTTATTTTTGAAATATATTCCAAATACAAATTTTCACGCCTTTAAACTGTTAACTGATTCATCATCGCCGAGCCAAAAATACTGAACATAAAGAAATGAAATTTTGAGGGTACATTCATATTACAATGTAGGTCCTCACTAAGGGAGGATTTTTGGATATTCCGTCTCTTAAGGGGTGAAAAGGGGGCGAACGTTTAAAATGAGTGTATCTATATCTCGAAAACTGAACAGTTTAAAGACACGAACATTGGCATTTGGAATCCCTTTTAAAAATAAAGAGAGTATTATCTTGTACTCGGAAAATCCTGCGAGGGGGGGGGGGGTGGATGAAAAATGTGAAAAATTAGTTGAATACCTTTTATGTGGATACTTATTTCTCTAACACTGAAGATGTTACAACCATGACAATTGGTATTTGGAATATCCTTGAAAAATAAACAAACATGTCTTTTTTTTTTTTTGTTCTTGGAAAATCTACTTAAGGGGTGGTGAACAGGACTGACGAAATGGGTGAATTCTTAAAATGAATATATCTCTAAAACGTAACATTTACAGACGTGAAAATTGGTATTTGGAATTTCCTGTAAAAACACGCATAATTTGTTTTCTGAAAATCCTCTTAAGGGGAAGTGTTAAAGGAGGTAAAATTTTAAGAAATGAGCATATATACAGTATATGTCAAAAACTTAACACGTTACAGACGTTAAAATTGGAATTTTTATTCACTCTCAAAGCTAAAAGTAACACGTATTTGTTTGTTTTCGAGAAAACCACTTCAGTGGGGTTGGATTGTGTAAAGAAGGACTGAAAAAGGGATTGAATTCCTTTTATGTGGATACTTATATCTCAAAAATCTCTTTCAAGCAAAGAAACATGTACTTATTTGCTTTTAGAAAATCTACTAAAGGGGTTGTGAACAGGAGTGACAAAGGGGGTGAATTTTTACAATGAGTACATCTCAAAAACGTAACATGTTACAGACATAAAAATTGGTATTTGGAATCTCCTGTAAAAGTAAAAGAACTCGCATAATTTGTTTTCTGAAAATCCACTTAAGGGGAAATGTTAAAGGGGGTACATTTTAAAAAATGAGCATATATAATAAACTTAACACGTTATAGACGTGAACATTGATATTTTCAATAAATTTCTTTTAAAAATAAAAGTGACACGTATTTGTTTGTTTTCTAAAAAGTCTTCGGTGGGGAGGGGGTGTTAAAAGGACTGAAAAGGGGTTGAATTATTTTTTTATGTTGGATACTTATACCCCAAAACCTGAAGATGTTACAGACATGAAAACTGGTATTTGGAATCTCCTTTAAAAATAAACACGTATTCATTGTTTGTGGAAAATCCATTTAAACACTTCAGAGGGGGGGGGGAGTGTAAAAAGGACTGAAAAAGGGGTTGAAGATGTTACAGACATAAGAATTTGTATTAGGAATCTCCTTTAAAAAGATTAAAAAGATTAAAAAGATAAACACATATTTTTACTTTTCCGAAAATCCACTTAAGAGTGTGAAGTGGGTGAAGAAAAGTGAACTTAGTTGAATTATTTTTATGGTGACACATATACATCAAATACTGAAGATGTTACAGACGTGAAAATTGGTGTATGGAATCTCCTTTGAAAAAAGAAACACGTATTTTTTTTGTTTTCGGAAGAATCCTCTTAAGGGGGAAAAAAGGGAAAAACTGGTACCTTTCCGAGGATACTTATATCTCAAAATCTGAAGATGTCACAGTCATGAGAACTTTTATTTGAATGTCCTTTGAAAATAAAGAAACACGTATTTTTTGTTTTTGACAAGCTTACTTGGTTGGGGACGGGGGGGTGATGAACGAGACTGACCAAACTGGTGCATTTTTTTAATTAGTATATCTCAAAAACGTAACATGTTACAGACATGAAAATTGTTTTTTAATCTTTTTTAATATAAAGGTACACACACTTTTTTGTTTTCGGATCAATCACTTGGGGTGGTAAAATGGACTGAAAGAGGGTTTTAATTTTTTTTATTAGGATACTGGTTTCAGAAAATCTGATGATATTAAAGACGTGAAAATTGGTATTAGGAATCTCCTTTATAAATAAAGCAAACATGTATTTTTTCGTAAAATCCACTTAAGGGGGTGTAAAAAGGACTGAATAGGGGTTGAATTATTTTTATGAGGATACTCGTATCTCAAAAACTGAAGATGTTACAGACAAGAACCTTTGTATTTGGAATCGTCTTTGTAAATAAGGAAGCGCATTCTTTCGTTTCCGGAAAATCCAATTAAGGATGGGTAAATGAAAAGAAAAATGAGTTGAATTATTTGTATGAGTTTATCACAAAAACGAAGGATGTTACGGACGTGAAAATTGGTATTTGGAATCCCCTTTAAAAATAAACAAACACACATTTCATCTTGGGGGGGGGCGAGGGAACCGACTTAAATGGGGTGAAAAAGGAGTTGAATTATTTTTATGAAGATACAAATAAGAAGTGGGCATAAAACAATACGGCCCTAAGGGTTTTTGACTGGGGGATGAGGAATGATGACAGAAATATACGTTGATAAAAAGCCGTTAGAACGGCGAAGTTTAAATGTCAAATGATATACTAGGTGTTAAATAACAGAAGGTTTGGAACAAATTTAACCCCTAAGAGAGTTAAATGGGGGTTAAGGTCAGAAAACAAATATATTAATTCTTTCCTCCGAAACGGTTTAACGTACGAAGACAAAATTCGAAATAGCGGTATATATTTTAAATACTAGGTGTGAAATTGGAAATATTTTTAAACGTTCCACCGCTAAAGTGTCAAATGAGCTTAGCTCCGTAAACTAAATTATTCATCCCTCCAAACCCGTTTGGGGTATAACGTTGTAATTTTACGAGAAGGGTCTTCTTTTGTGTCCTAGGTGGAAAATACTGTATACTTCAGAACATTTCTCCCCTAAGAGGTTTAGATGGTGGTTGACCCTCAGGAACACAATATCCATTCTTCCGAAACCGTTTCAGGCACGAACATAACTTTTTGTCTTCTATATCCTAGATGTTGATAAATATTACAAAACATTCGCCCCTTAAAAGTAATATTCATTCCTCCATTGCTGTTCGACGTACAAATTAAAATCCCACAGGTGCGTCACTTTTATGTCCTAATTGTTAAACCATTTATGGTTTAAACATTCAAATTCTTCCGTACGGAATTCAAGTGAGTGGTAGATTATAAACTAAATAATCATTCCAGCAAACCCGTTTAACGTACAAACTGAGGACGTATTTTACATGCTCAGCTGACAGTGGACTCTCCAAAACGTAAAACTTTGAATAATAACTTTCACTGTAAAGCCGTAGCTAGTCACCTTTATAATACACAACGTACGTAGAGTACATTAAAGTATATGGATAATGAGTACTATAAATACAACTTAAGAGAAAGTTTCGAAAATATATCAATTTCTACAATATACCGAGACATCGCCTTCAATTGAGAGGTGAATACAAGGATTAACAAGGAGAAGAAGAAGAATAGGGAAATCTGTGAAAGGAAGAGGGAGACAATGATGAAGAGGAGGTCGAAGGAGGTGTTTTCAGGACAAAACTTGATGATTCATGCGTGTTTACCTAGTATTTCGACAGGGGCATTTTTTAAAACTGAGCTGCTGGACATGCTTCTGACCTCCACTGGGAAGAGATTCCATTGTCGGGCTGCGGTAACAGTGAATGATTTCGTGTAGGTTGTTTTTCTGTGTACAGGAAGGGATAAACACATGGTGCTGCAGGATCGGGTAGTTTTGTTCTGGTCTGTGGAGAGGTGCCTCATGCGATCACGGAGATAAGCTGGATGAGAAGTTTTAAGAATATTGTGCAAAAAGCAAAGACTGTGAAGTGTTCGTCATTCTTACGGGCAAAGACACCCGTGCCGTGTGTATGACGGTGTGACATGGTTAGCGCTACGAAGTCCACAGAAAATTTTACACAAGCATTCTGTGTACACTGTAATTTCCTTCCCCATTCTACTCCTAGGTTGTTGTAAGCTATGTCACAATAATCAAAATGAGGTAATGTGAGTGATTCAACAAGGATTTTCTTTAGTTTAAAAGTGAAAGTGGATTTCAATTTACTGAAACAGTGTAGCGTTCCGTATATTTTCTACACACAGATATAGTTTGGCGAAACCAGGACAGAAGTTTGTCTAATATTATACCAATATTCATTACGTTTTGGCTGTACTGTATGGGAGTACCACTTATGGACAACTGTGGCAACGCTGTTCGATCGGGTTTCCAAAGAAATTTACGGTAACCAATAATTATTGCTTGGGATTTTGATATGTTTTTAATTTTAATCCACGCTTTTTGGCCCATATATCTGCGGTCATCATGTAGACAAAAGGTAGATTTTACTTGCCCACCTACCCTACTACAGAAATCAATCCCCTTCCTGTGTGCGAACGTCGCACCTCATAAGCAGACCCTCTAGTATCAGTCATACATAGCTGATATGCAATAAAATTTGACGGAAACGGATGTGAGGTATGGAGACCCAACAGCATACTGAAGGAGTGTAGGTGGCTGTCATTCCGAACTTGGTCTGGACCATCAGTTATCGCTTGGGAATGCGAAAGGCTCGAAGAAGCTCTATCGTTAACAACATATTCACTTGTCTCTTTAGTTTCACTGTATAGTTGTGCAATACTAACGTGTCCCTGAGAATATCCATTTATTGGTCATGGAATTATGAGTTTCCTTCCATACGTGAAAGACAAATAATACAGTAAAATTCCTTATTGGATGGATTGATATTCTGGTCCAAACAGTATTCAGTTATCTTATAATCGTCGTGCTGTGAGCAGGGACATAATAAGGAAAGTGTTAAACAAGCCCGTGTACTAGAAATACGGTAACTTCTTGTTCCGTATGCTTCTCAAGTGGTTTGTAAGTTAAACGTGAAAGTGCGTTCGTTTCATTTACAGATCAGTCACCAACACAATTTGGTGGAACACGTTAAGTTCCCAGAAATAGAATCCAGACTGACAAGTTCGCGGATCGCTGGAGTAATCATTGAAAACGTGTAATAA
This sequence comes from Anabrus simplex, assembly GCF_040414725.1. NCBI lineage: Eukaryota > Metazoa > Arthropoda > Insecta > Orthoptera > Tettigoniidae > Anabrus > Anabrus simplex. The sequence continues at coordinate 273,531,009 of NC_090266.1, forward strand.
GTGAGTTTGATTTTAAGGAAAATAATATTGTAGTGCTACGCTTAGAATAATAGATAATTGCAATTACAGTAATAAACAGGCAACAATCAATGTAAGAGCAACTTAACAATACATACACCTATTTACATTGTATTTAATGACAACAATGGCGTTATTTCGGTTTTGTAAAATGAATTAACTGAACCTCATCACTTAATGTCAACGATATTTTGATTGATCGGTTCAGTTGCAATAAACCTCGAGAGCGTTGTTTTAGTATAATTGAAGTAATAATATTGATGACTAAATTTCATTCCATTCTAAACCACCTGTTAAATGTGCATGGCACTAGGATAGAACGCAATGTTATCACCAATGCTATTACTTTAGTTATTGCAAATCATACTTACTTTGGTTGTTGTTGTTGTTGTTGTTGTTGACCTTGTTACTGGAATGTGGAATTACGACTTCGTTAGTCATCGATCCTGCGTGCTTTGGAATGAGTAACTTACGAAAAAAAAATTGCGTAGGTGCCCCAAGACTTTCAAATGAGGTACACGCTGAACATTTTCTGGCGTGTTTAGTGTGTATAAAGAATTCACTGTAAGGCATTTTCATGATAACCACTAATAACGCTGGTGAGTGTGAAAACTCCTTAGGAGCTTTGGATTAAGAATTAAACTTCGCTTAATGGTAGCACATATGAATTCAATAAGCCACCCAATCTCAATGATTTCGGATCGTATTTGTATTATCCGCACACTTTATCTTGGTGCATTTACACCCTAGTGCTGAATCGGTCGACCACGGCGATCTTCGAGATTCGTACTGGCAACCTTTGAAACACAAACTATGAATCGCTTAAGCATCGTTGTGCGACATCTGGCGTACACTTTACGTACTAGTACTGTTGTTGTTTACACAACAAAGCCAAAGTATAGAATTCATGTTAGGAACAAGATTCGCATCGAGAAATGTTTTATAATGTTATATAATGTGTATGTGACATAGTTGTTGGCTTAAGATGATAACGGTTTAGAAATTTCATATCGATCGATCATATTCTCGATTCAATTCAGATTTCATTTTCATTCAGTTGGCAGCATCAGGCAGCACTATCGATACCGGGACAGCTCCCTCCTTACTCCTCACCCCCGTACACAAATGCACCAAGATAAAGTGTGCGGATAATACTATTCCAGAAAACAAATTCGCTTCCCATGTCTGGCCAGTGATCGACATTGGATTTACCTATGTCAGTAACTGCCTCTTGCAGTGCGGAACCAATACGCTCATTTTGTAAGCACAGTGTTTTTATATAAAATGTTTAGATATTATCCCTTAGTCCTAACACTGCGACCTCTGCAGCATAATAGAGACAAGTGCTATTCTAACTCTGGCATTCTGCAAAGTGTAACTGTATAGCGTACGGTGAAATCCGTATGACCCCATATTTCGCATATCTCATCTTATATTCGCCTGAATTTGAAAATATGAATAAACTGAAATCAACTTCTGAAAAGGCCGAAAAGAAGTCGGCAATACAATCCAGGAAAGTTAACCTGCTCTCAATGGCAGTTTATTATCCGAATATAGCACGTATTTGGCAATCTGACAATAATTGTTATGTTACAAGACATTTGGTACCCCATTGCACGCGTATATAAGAAATATCTACTGCGGTGTTTATGGAACGAGAAAGGGATGATTGTATGGTTAACGTTTTGCTTTTGCGCTTGCATTTCATTTATACATAACATGGTCAGTGTAGTCTAAATCATTTGGAATAGAATAGAATAGATTTATTTATCATCAACAGGTTATTTTCCCAATTAAAGATGATTCAATAAAACATAGTATACAACAAATACACCTTAAGTTAATAATACCAATTTCCTAAAATAATAACCAAGTTCAAACTAAATCTAGAGGCCTTTTTATATGCATATTTACAAAACCTGAAATAAATAAATAAATAAATAAATAAATAAATAAATAAATAAATAAATAAATAAATAAATAAATAAATAAATAAATAAAACTATATCTCCTTAAATAATTGACATTATTAAACTACATGTAGTAACATTTACATATTTACATATGTTACAGATAGGGCCTTACATTTGTGAGGTCATTAGGGCATGTCTGATTTTAGACGGGGGTGAGTGATAAAGGTCCACTGATTCACCCACCTCATTCAGTGATGTTAGTGTTCTCACAAGCCATGAGTTAGCCCGAGCCACAGTTCTCACTATAGGCAGTTGAAAAACATACCTTTGCCTAGTATTGCGACGAGGAACATGTAACGGAATCAGCTCCAGTAATGTTGAACAATCCACTCTATTCGTCAGACACTTATAAAGAAAGACGGCATTTTCACATCTGCGGCGTGAGTGCAATGTCCACATGCTCACAGTCTCACAAAAAGACTCGTAATCGGACGAAGAGAGAGAAATACCCAAATCCTTGTAGCTGATCCATTTCATGAAACTTATTTGGACTCTTTCCAAGTTTTTTATTAAATACTGCTGAGAAGGCAGCCACACCTCGCAACAGTATTCTAACGATGGCCTGATTAGAGTACAAAACAAAGTTATTAGAGTTCTAGGAGAAACAAATTCGGCACAATTTCTTTTCAGAAAGACAAGTAACTTAAACCCTTTCCTAGAAATCTTGTCTAAATGTTTCTCGGAGGAAAGACCGTAGCAGTTTGAAAGTGTCACACCACGATCATTTATTTCATTAACACGAGCTACTTTGAAATTGCATAAATGGTAAGGGTAGTTTACTGGTTCCAACTTGCGTGAAAATGTAATTGCGTTGCATTTTAAAGTATTCATACCAAGCAGCCATTTTTTACACCAGTTACTTAGTAGGTTTAAGTCAGATTTTAACAACTTACAGTCCAACTCACTATTGATTACCTTAAAGATCTTTAGATCGTCAGCATAGAGAAGGCAATTACTGTGTTGTATAACAGATGTTATATCATTTATGAATATGTCAAAGAGAAGAGGGCCCAGTAAAGAGCCTTGGGGGACACCTGAAGTAGGGTGGTACGGCTTTGACATAATACCATCAACTTATACTACGCAAACTCTATTAGTGAGATAGCTTCTAATCCACTCCAAAGCACTTCCTCCTGTCCCATATGCTGACAATTTGGTGAGTAGAGAATCATATTCAACTGAATCAAAGGCTTTGGAGTAGTCCGTATAAACAGCATCCACTTGTTGCCTCCTGTCGAGAGATTCTGAAATGAAATTGATATACACCGCCATATTGGACACGGTAGAGCGTTTCTGTACAAAACTATGCTGGGTGATATTAATATACTATGAAACTGAACCGTGAAATCTCTTATACACGATCTTCTCTGCCACCTTTGAAATTTGGGACAATAACAGAACAGGCCTATTATCAAACACCATTTTGTCTCCTTTCTTGAACACTGGTATGACGTAACCTTTCTTCCACTCACACGGAAAATACCCTGACGAGAATGACACATTTATTATGATAGTAAGTGGCCTACCTAGCTCAGATGTACATTATTTCAATACTATTGCGGGTACGTCATCTGGACCACATGATTTGGAGGTATCCAAGGAAGCAAGAATTGAAGATATCTCTGCTGGAGAGGTCACTATTGAAGTTAGGCCTATATCACACACGGACGAATTGGGTAGATTACACTGTGCGGCAGGTGAGTGATACTTTTCATAGGTATCTGCAAAACTGTCCAAGATGCTCCTCTTGCCCTGTAATTCTTTCCCGTCCTGAAGCATAGTAGATGGCAGGCGAGATGTCCTCCGTTTGTTGTTTACAAAATTCCAGAAACACTTCGGGTTGGCAGCTAATTTCGATTCAATCGAAGTTATATAGTTTCTGTATTTTTTAAGCTGAAGACGCTTAAATTCACCGTGTATGGTCGAAAATTGCACATAATCACTATTATGGCCCCTTTTTTTAAACTTCCTTCTTGCCCTCTCCTTTTCTTTTAATTTATCTATTACCCCAGAGTCGTACCAGCATGGGTACTTCCGCGTGCTAACTATCCGGGACGGTACAGTGTCTTTTATTACAGCGCGAAGTAAGTCGTAGAAAAGGGTTAACGCCTCGTCGACGGAGGGGGAGTCCTCGATTAAATTCCAGGGACACAACGAAAGGAGATTTCTCATTTGAGGAAAATCGGCCTTAGTCCATGCGAACATGAACTTCCTCTGCGGTACGGGGCGCATAACTCGCGGTAAAGATAGAGTGAATTCTACAGCTCAATGGTCGGATGTAATTACCTTTTCCGTCTCAAAGCAGTCCAATTGTCCACAGTATTGATCCGAGATTAGAACAAGGCCCAGAAAGTTCTCGTTTCTTGTTGGGAAGTGACACATTTGCTTGAGTTCGAATTCAATGACGATATCAAGGAGTAAGAAGACTTTCGCACATCTTTGTTTTATAACGGGACCAGGATTCCAAGCCAAGTGCCTGATGTTAAAGTCTCCGCAAACTACAAGGATATCGTGCGGGTTTAAAAGTGACGTTGGCCAGTGTTGCTCGATGATTACTCATCCTAGCAGTAACTTCGTCCGGTGGCAGGTAGCAGCACACTACAAACACAGACCTCCCTGATGTTGGGGTGGCCTTGACCACGAGACACTCCCAGTCTCCCGCCAGCTCTGGCCGGGAAACTGGCCTTAGAGCAGATTTCACCCTTTCATTTTGCTACTATGGACCTGATGTCTGTCTTAACGAAACACACAGTAATCAGTAGACAAAAGTTCATTATCACCAACAGAATCATTTAACCAACTTTCAACTATACAAATACAATCTTTGCTGGCGTCACTGAAAGCGAGGTTAAAGCCCGTCAAAGAATTACACATGCTCCCTACACTTTGGTAGAAGAAATTCATACCGCTGTCATGCTGGGGTCCTGGGTTCAGATGTATGTCGCCGGACAAAGCCAATAGAAGCACACAAATCGCTGAACCAGATATCTTTGGGCTAGAGTTCGTCTGTTGTTTTCTCGCAAACAGGCCGCCTGGTTGTGACGTCACCAGATACATAGTTACATTTAAACCCAGCACGTGGGCCGAAACACGAAGCTCCGAACCATTCACAAAAGCGTTTTCCCAACGGTTTTCATATTTCACGTCGAAGTCTAGCACATTCTCATCCCGGAGGCAAACTTGAGCGAACGTGATAATACATTTGAACACTACTAAAAGACAAAAGACGCGGAGCGATACCGACACACGACTACTCCCGCACGCCTTCTTTATGGCGTAAATGAAAGGGGAAAAGTAAATCTAAAATTGACTGAGACCATCCATCATCATCATCAACATGATGATGATGATGATGATGATTACTATTATTATTATTATTATTATTATTATTATTATTATTATTATTATTGTACAGAGAGTTAATATTAACTTTAATAGTGATCGTCAATGAAGGCCACACTGCCGACAGTTACGTAATGTTATTCTGCTGTGTTCAACATTATCCCTTGTAAGAGGAAAATAAGTAGGCCTACAGTAGATTTGCACCGACGAGTTGGACTTGTCTGGTATTAACTTAGTAAGTTCCATAGCCTAATTGTATACACAAATAATCTTAGGGATATTACCGTAGGTCTTTCCTCAAACAAGTAATTTATTTCGACATTCCAGGAATAACACGTATTTGCTCATTTATTTATTTATTTAAAACGTCTGATCATCTCTCACTAAAACTCAGTTGCTAACATACACGGAAATATTCTCTTTAATACTATATGTTAACACCATGGCGATCTTCTGAAATGACAAGCGTATCTGCCGACTTTAGACTCACAGCTAAGAAACATAACCCATGGGAAGAAAAGCAGTTTACCCGATCATTAGCTTCCCGGCGCAGCACTATACCAGTAGCGTAGCCAGGATCGGCCAATGGGGGGGTTACAGTTACAAAATTAAGATATAACATAATGAAAGTGCTTGTGCTTGTGCGTGTCTGGTACGCGCTTGCATGACTGTCATAAGGATACTGATACAAGAGTGAATTACTGTATGTGATATTCAGATTGCAATACACTACAAAATTCTTACTTTAAAATACAGAACAAGAACAATATGATCGAGGTCAGCAGTTTTATCTCGAACGCTATGTTCAGTTTACAATCTAAAATCTAATTTTCGAGGCTTCCTAGAAAATAAATTTAACACATCTGTTGGTTTTACAACTGTGTCTCTGTGAATGTTCAAGGGAGCCAACCCGTTGAGTCGACTTTCACTTGTGGTATTTCTGAGGTAGGTTTTAAGGCGTCTTAATGTTGAAAATGATCTCTCACTGGCTGCAGTGGTGACAGGTAGGGTGGCAAACACTCTCAACAAACAGTAGATTGCAGGGAGTTTATCTTGATCACATAAAAGAAGTTTATTGTTTACTGTCAGTTTCTATTTATTTTATTTTTGTGAAAGTTCAATGGGGGGGGGTTCTAACCCCCAGTAACCCCCCCCCCCTGGCTAAGCCCCTGCACTATACAGAACTTGTTCAACGACATTCACGCGAGTAAACAAAAGATCTGTCCCGTATAGAAACGCCAATTTCAGATTGGTAGTGAAATGTGCAACAGCACCTTCCTCTCCAGTGTAAACTTCCTTTACTTCTTTTTCCCTGATTGATTAACGTCGCACTAACAAAATTAAGGTTTTCGGCGATGGAAGGGTGGGAAAGAGCTAGGACTGGAAAGGAATCGCCGAGACCTTAATTAAGGAACAGTCCCAACATATTCCTACAGGACGTACTCTTTTATGTATGTACTTCTTAATGTCGTAGTCCTTCACTGAAACTTTCCGAGGATTTTCACTCACTGTTTGATGAACTGAAGGAATTAAAACTAATGTATTTACTCTTCTCGTATCATAACATTACTGAAAGGATTAAAATGTAATAATGCTTAAAAAAGGCATACAAAATATCTCCTTCTAAATACTGGATAGTCGTGTCGGATTAACATAAGTGAATATATTATTTATATGTATTGTTGTTTGAGTCATCAGTCCACAGACTGGTTTGATGCAGCGCTCCATGCCACCCTATCCTGTGCTAACCTTTTCATTTCTACGTAACTATTGCATCCTACATCTGCTCTAATCTGCTTGTCATATTCATACTTTGGTCTACCCCTACCGTTCTTACCACCAAACCTTCCTTCAGAAACCAACTGAACAAGTCCTGGGTGTGGATGTGTCCTATCATTCTCTTCTCGTCAAATTTAACCAAATCGATCTCCTCTCACCAATTCGATTCAGTATCTCTTCATTCGTGATTCGATCTATCCATCTCACCTCCAGCATTCTTCTGTAACACCACATTTCAAAAGCGTCTATTCTCTTTCTTTCTGAGCTAGTTATCGTCCATGTTTCACTTCCATACAATGCTACGCTCCACACGAAAGTCTTCAAAAACATCTTTCTAATTCCGATATCAATGTCTGAAGTGAGCAAATTTCTTTTCTTAAGAAAGCTCTTCCTTGCTTGTGCTAGTCTGCATTTTATGTCCTCCTTACTTCTGCCATCGTTAGTTATTTTACTACCCAAGTAACAATATTCATTTACTTCCTTTAAGACTTCATTTCCTAATCTAATATTTCCTGCATCACCTGCCTTCGTTCGACTGCACTCCATTACTTTTGTTTTGGACTTATTAATTTTCATCTTGTACTCCTTACCCAAGACTTCATCCATACCATTCAGCAACTTCTCGAGATCTTCTGCAGTCTCAGATAAAATAACAATATCATCGGCAAATCTCAAGGTTTTGATTTCCTCTCCTTGGGCTGTGATTCCCTTTCCAAATTTCTCTTTGATTTCCCTTACTGCCTGTTCTATGTAAACATTGAAAAGGAGAGGGGACAAACTGCACCTTCGCCTCACTCCTTTCTGGATTGCTGCTTCTTTTTCAAAGCCCTCGATTCTTATCACTGCAGACTGATTTTTATACAGATTGTAGATAATTCTTCGTTCTCGGTATCTGATCCCTATCATCTTCAGAATCATAAATAGCTTGGTCCAATCAACATTATCGAATGCCTTTTCTATTTCTACGAATGCCATGTATGTGGGCTTGTCCTTCTTGATTCGATCCTCTAAGATCAGACGTAAAGTCAGTATTGCTTCACGTGTTCCTACATTCCTTCTGAAGCCAAATTGATCTTCTCCTAACTCAGCTTCAACTTGTTTTTCCATTCTTCTGTAAATAATACGTGTTAAAATTTTGCAGGCATGAGATACTAAACTAATGGTGCGGTAGTTTTCACACCTGTCTGCACCGGCTTTCTTGGGAATAGGTATAACAACATTCTTCCGAAAATCGGATGGTACTTCTCCTGTCTCATACATCTTGCACACTAAATGAAATAACCTTGCCATGCTTGTTTCTCCTAAGGCAGTCAGTAATTCAGAGGGAATGTCATCAATTCCAGGTGCCTTGTTCCTATTTAAGTCACTCACAGCTCTGTCAAACTCTGACCTCAAAACTGGGTCTCCCATTTCATCAGCATTAACAGCCTCTTCATGTTCCAGAACAAAATTATCTACATCTTTACCTTCATACAACTGTTGGATATGCTCCTGCCATCTTTCTGCTTTGTTTTCTTTCCCTAGAAGTGGCTTTCCATCTGAGCTCGTAATATTCATACACCTAGATTTCCTTTCTCCAAAGGTTTCCTTGATTTTCTTGTATGCAGCATCTACCTTTCCCAGGACCATACAGCCCTCAATATCCTTGCACTTCTCCTTCAGCCATTCTTCCTTAGCTACCTTGCACTTTCTATCCACTTGATTCTTTAATCGCCTGTATTCATTTCTGCCCTCTTCATTTCTAGCATTCTTGTACAGTATTTTCGTCGTTCATAAATCAGGTCTAGTATCTCCTGAGTTATCCACTGATTCTTAGTTGATCTTTTCTTCCTTCCTAACATTTCTTCAGCAGCCCTACTGACTTCATTTTTCATGACTCTCCACTCTTCCTCTATAGTGTTTCCTTCAGCCTTTTCATGTTCCTTGAAACAATCCCTCACACTCTTTTCTTTCAACTTGTCTAGATCCCATCTTTTTGCATTCTTTCCTTTCTTCAATTTATTCAACTTCAGATGGCATTTCATGACCAACAAGTTGTGGTCAGAGTCCACGTCTGTTCCTGGGAATGTTTTGCAATCCAACACCTGGTTTCTGAATCTCTGCCTAATCATAATGAAGTCTATTTGATACCTTCCAGTGTCTCCAGGTCTCGTCCACGTATACAGCCGTCGTTTGTGGTGTTTGAACCAAGTATTGGCAAGGACTAAATTATGATCAGTGCAGAATTCAACCAGACGGCTTCCTCTTTCGTTCCTTTGTCCCAATCCAAATTCTCCTACTGTACTGCCTTCTCTTCTTTGGCCTACCACTGCATTCCAGTCTCCCATCACAATTAGATTCTCGTCACCTTTTACATATTGTATTAAATCTTCTATCTCTTCATATATTCTTTCGATTTCTTCATCATCCGCTGAACTAGTAGGCATATAGACCTGCACTATTGTGGTGGGCATTGGTTTGGTGTCTATCTTGACGACAATAATTCTTTCACTATGCTGGTCGTAGTAGCTTACCCGCTGCCCTATTTTCTTATTCATTATTAAACCAACTCCTGCATTTCCCCTGTTTGACTTTGTGTTGATAATTCGGTAGTCGCCTGACCAAAAATCTTGTTCTTCCTTCCAACGTACTTCACTTATACCAACTACATCTAACTTTAGCCTATCCATCTCCCTTTTCAGATTCTCTAACCTACCACAACGATTTAAACTTCTAACATTCCACGCTCCGACTCGCAGAATGTCAGTATCCATCTTCCTGATGATCGCCCCCTCTCGTGTAGTCCCCACCCGGAGATCCGAATGGGGGACTAGTTTACCTCCGGAATATTTTACCCGGGAGGAAGCCATCATCAGTACATAATTCATACAGAGAGAGCTGCATGTCCTCGGGAGTTAGTTACGGCTGTAGTTTCCCGTTGCTTTCAGCCGTGTAGCAGTATCAACACAGCTAAGCCATGTTGAGTATTATTACAAGGCCGTATCAGTCAATCATCTAGACTGCCGCCCTTGCAACTACCGAAAGGCTGCTACCCCCCTTTCGATGAACCATTCTTTAGTCTGGTCTCTCAACAGATACCCATCCAGTATGGTTGCACCTGCGGCTCGGCTATCTGCATCATTGGGACACGCAAGCCTCCCCACCGCGGCAAGGTCACATGGTTCGCAGAGGAGGTATTTATATGTACAAACTCATATTCGTTACGAGCTCACATCAGATTCACGATTTTGATGTTAAAGTTAATAAGGAAACATACCTAAAGGGAGTTAGTCCCCTGTCGAGAACAACTGTTGAGAACAACTTCACAGATACCATAGTACGTCGAAGGTAATTTAACGCATATCTGATAAACGAGAATATTAATTATGGGAATGAATTCGTACTATCTATAAATGGTGTATCATAATTAATAGCGCAAATCGAAACAGCTGTAAATATACGATACTAGAAGCAGAGAAATATCTCTTAGTAAACATGGGTCCGCAAACTACCCGTTTGCGAAAACATTTAGAGTTTATAGTTACCAGCCACCACTGACTTGATTATGTGTAAACGTCATCTTAGTTAGGAAAAAGGTACCAATACACCATTAGGAAAACTTATTAGAATGTTTGATAGAAGTGCAGTTGTTTTAATGCACAAGGAAACAGTTAGTATGTTACAGTTACATGTTACAATGACTGCACAGTGTACTTACTCGTAATTGAAGCAAGTGTTTAAAGTGTCGTCCTTGTACCCGGATGCAGGCAATTTTCAATGCTCCTCAAACAACTGACATGAGTCGTACTCTCACGTTAGAAATCATCGAGGCTTGAACCCACGTGCTGTGCATGAGTCACCACATCAGTGACGTTCTCCAGTGAATATGGGGTCAGTGGTACTAGGTGACCGTCTTATTGGGTCGTACACTTTACCAAGCAAATTCAATGGACGGATTTACCTTCGGTTTCTGCCACATCATCTTCCAGGATTGATTTAGGGTGTTCCCTTGGAGCAACGCCAGAGGATATGGTACATTCAAGATAGAGCACCGACGTATTTTGCTGCTATTATGAGATGGCCAAATTTGGATTGGGTGAGGAGGGCCTGTACCGTGGGCTCCAAGATCACCTGATCTGAACCCTTTGGATTTTGTGTTTTGGGCCTCGTTACCGTATAGGTGTTGTGTACGACAGTCTGGTTAACACGATTGAAGAATTGGCGCAGAGACATCTAAATGCCTGTGAAGAATTTCAGAACGATCCCGGCGTGTTTGAAAGAATTCGAAACTCAGTGAGGCGACGAGTTCATTGAAAAACACTGAATTTCTACCAAAGTATCTAATCACTTCTCTTAATATTGTATTGGTTACTTTTACACGCAATCAAGTCAGTACTGGCTGGTAACCACAAATTCTAAACTATTTCTCAAACGGCTCGTTTGCAGACCCATCTTTACTATGACGATTTTGCTTCTAGAGTCATGTACGTACAGCTGTTTCAGTCTGCGCTATTAATTGTGATACGCCGTGTATAGGAACGAACTAAAAAGTAAGCATGTTAATTAATGCAGAACTGTTTAACATAACATGCTCATAGCAATTATTTCTCCTTTGTAGTCACATGCACCACACATAGTCACATGCTACTGATAAATAATGACATAGATTTCATATAACAGTAAGATTTAAATAACACACGATGATTAGTCAGATATACTAATTTGTGACCACGGAAAACCATCTTCAGGGCTGTTTTTATCAACACCACGTCTAGAATATTTTTCTCACTAGTTCATTCCATCAGCTTCTGATTCAGCTGTCCTACCATAATAACTCACGTATTCACAATTTGTTGGTCCTGCTTTCTGTCATTCGCATTCCCTTCCCCGAAAGTCCACCATCCGACCATCACCCCAGTTCAGAATATGACACTTCCGTTAGCAACTGGATGGACGTCCTATATGTGACCACATTGTTGATCTCACCCTGTTTCTTCTTAGTTACCGACGGACACTCAGGCAATACATGCATACGAATCTTACTCTCGTAAGTCTGGTGTGAGGTTTCAAACACATTTTTGCACTGTCGCGTATCATCACTTACCTCCGTTCTTCGGTGGAAGCTACACTTTGCTCTGGCCTGTACCAAGACCTACGGTAGATATAAAATTGCTACTTCACGTTGTGCCACGAGAAAACATTCATATAATGAACACAGCCCTTGCTCACCAGCATTAGACCATTTATGGTTGAGGAGGTCGTTACGCTAACCTCATGGAATTCCAATACCTACAGGCTATCTGGCTGGGTAACGGTCGTTATGGCATAATGGCAGGCCAATTCCCTTATCATACTGCATATTGTGTGTCAAAACGTTCTCGTAGATTTCGAAACATGTTTGCAAATGAAGTTTGCAGCTAGTTGCACAAAAAAAAAACTGTACGATATTTTCTTGCAATTTCACAAATGTTGTCGGCGAGTTCTCCTAAAACAATAGATTCCTTCCAACATGAAAAATATTCACGCATCGGGTGATTTAAGGTTATGTAATAATAAGTTTGTGTGGCTACTGCTAACCTTCCTTGTAAGGCAGACACTCCGACGACGGTGGGTGGCATCAGCCGTGTATGGGAGCAGCGTGTTCTTTTAGTGGATGGTAGTGTTGTGTATGATATGAACGATGCAGGGACATTGGGGACAGTACAAACGCCGAGTCTCGTAGTAAAATTTTAACATTATAATCCCCGATCCTGGCGGGAATCGAACCCGGGGTCCTCTGAACTGAAGGTAACTTCGGTTCCATTCAGCCAAGAAACCAGTCTTAGGTTAGATGAACGCGATGGATGCGAAAAATATGTTCCACACGAAATTTTGCGTTAACCAAAATGTTCCTGGAGGAGATTAAGCATCGGGCAAGTTGACCTTGCGGTTAGAGGCGAGCAGCTGTAAGCTTGCATCCGGGAGATAGTGGGTTCGAACCCCACTGACCGAAGCACTGAAGATAGTTTTCCGTAGTTTTCTTTTTTTTAACATCAGGAGGATGGTGGGAGCCTGTGTGACGTACCCACTCTGTATTAACGGTGTATTAACGAAATCTGAACTTACGGAAAAAAGAAAAATTGAATGAAATAAACTGTAAGAAAATCAACTGTTGCGCGAAGACTTGCAGTAATTTATGCCATTAGCTCATCATTTGTAGACTCTGTTTTGTAGAAGCTGGTGATTGATGGATCTCTCGTACAGGCGGCGTCATCTCTTGTGGATTCCAGTCCTACTTCTGCTTTTGTGCATGGCACACTAGCTGTACTATGACTTTCCTGCCTTTAACACTTCCTACTGTACACCTTACATAAAGTCACAATGAGAATACACTTGTATTCTTCCGTATTACGGAACAGTAGCGTAACTAAATTCATAACAAAAGTTCTCCTGCCCTATACTAGTCAAAACCGGTCTCCCGTTGACTTTACCTCTCGTTATTGAGATAACAGGTTCCAATGAGAGTTACATTTGAGCAGTATACTACTCAGATGCGAAGTGAACTAAGTTAGAATCTTCTCCGATGTGCAGACGTAGAATCGTCGTAAGAGTGTCTTCCAAGAGTACGAGTGTGAATCAGAATCTGAGTCTGAGTGTCCTCTCCAGCTCTTGTCGTCGAGTTTATAGCCTACAAAATCTCCCTCCATCAACCATATCACATGGTCCAGTAAGATTCGAGGTCTCATCCCTTCTCCTATGTATTGCTGTGAATCCATCACTTTGCTTCATTACGTCCATTCACATAGGCTGAACTTTCCCGCGGAAACGAAGCGTCAGGTAGCGAACTTCGAAAAGTAGGCGTTAATAAGGTTGTAACTGTCTCTTCATAGTGTGGAAGGGGTACGGTCTCTCGTAAGCTTGATGACGTACATTTCCTGGTAATGGGCTGAAATTAGCCTGCTGACTCTAGTCACCTCTCTACGGCTATTGGAAAATTTACTGCATGCTATTAATACGAATTATGTTGAAATACTTTACACAATACTGTAAGTTGTTCGTTCAGAATACGTTATAGCCGCGATACAAAGAAATGAAATGATGATGTAAAATGTATGATAAAACCCTATATATATACATAATAATTTTAAAATGACTTACCAGTGACGAAAATAATGTGTACCCCTTATCAATTAATTATACAATTCAATAATTTAATACATGCCGTGATGTCCCAAACAGCACACTTGCACCGTAATTAAGGCCACGGACGCTTCCTTCCAACTCCTAGCCCTTTTCTATCACATCGTCACCATTTGACCTAAATGTGTCGGTGCAACGTAAGTCAAATTGAAAGGAAACTGAGATGTGAACCCGAGTTGAAGGGGTCTGGCGGTAGAAGTGATGTCTTCTTAGGCCAAGTTGGTAGGTTCGATACCTGCTCAGTCTAGTTGTATTTGTACGTGCTCAAACAGGCCAGCTCCACTTTGATAGATGTAGCGGCAGGCAAGGGAACGCCTGTGCTACAAAATTACAACACATCGACACATCGGAAAACCGTAGCCTCATAGTAGTTAGTGGCACCTAAACTGAATAACATTATTGCTAGGCGTGAATACCTGTTTGGGCACCAAAAGTGGAGCTATGACTATTAATATTTCGCATTTACGTTTCCATGTTTCAGTTTACTTTAAGTTCAATGAGGATCTGCCTAGTCGATGCGGTAAAGACGTGCTATTTTCGCCCGGAAGGACAAAGGTTCGATTCCTTATAGTGAAACCGAAAATTTAAAAAGCAACATTTCCACTTCTGGAGAGGCACAAGGCCTTAGATGAATCACCACACACCAAAAATAAATACCAGGTTAATTCCTGGGGACAGGGGCGGCCGAGCCTGAATCCAACCACCCTCTCCCACTTCATACTGAGGATATGAATAGTGGAAGCCTTTATTTTTCACTCGTCCAAGGATCTTCACGGCTTGTATGGAGGTGGCTTTGATTTTGCTTTGAGTTAATAAACATAGAGTAGACAGTTACTTGAATTATGTTGCGAAGATAAATTGTTTCTGAATAAAAGAAGTCCCCATAATGATCATTCTAACATTCCAGATGCACCTCAGTAAATGCAGATAAGAAAGTTGACAAGTGGATATTTCTAAGTTCCTCATTTTACGAAGATAAAATAATGTTATTGACATACGAGTATAATACAATCCATCATACCCAATGAACCGATAGAATGAGATATTTGGAAATTATCGACGCAAGAATCAAATATTTTATTCATTGAGCTAATTTCATAGTCCTCACAAATCATTGCTCAAGCAAGCCACCTTAAAATATACCACAACATCTGTGAATATCTACTGATATCCTCATATACATGAAGACATCATTCCTACTGTATTTCGCTAAATTTGATTTTAGTCCATTCTCAGGATTGAGAATTCACTTGTAATGGAAGCGAAGCGAGAATTTAATGCCACGTCACTTTCCTCTTTCTTCAACTCACATTTCCTCTGTGAAGCTCCTCAGTATCTATGTACACTGTTGAAATTTCTGTATTAAGTGATGAGCATAATCCCAGTAGATTTTACGGTAGATGAATTAAAATTTTCGTAAGTGAAGAAAAACTACTGTCGTCCAATGTAATTGTGACTTATTTCTGTGCAGAAGACGAGAAGCTTGCAGAGGCAGAAACTAATCCCAAGAGCAAAATGTTCAGATGAAACAAACTGTTTCACTTGTAACCGTCCAGGCTTCTCCAGCCCTACTAATGTAATATAATATCATTTTACGCGATATCATTTGATATCAAGTTTATCCGCCATCGGCAATTATTTGTAATAACATATTTATTCAACGTCAATCATTTGTAATCAAGGCTTTTTGGAATCATATTGTATATATGATAACATCGTTTTATTATTTAAATTATTATATTATGTAGGATAGGAATTCATTATGTTGTAAATACGGTCAATATGTCGAGAGATAGTTGTTTTCATTTCATCTCATGTTTGTGTATACGAAGGGTTATTCTTGAAGCTTGGGATTTTGCGTTAGTCACGGGTTTATTTTATGACCAAGGCTAGTAAACAGCGACCCGTGCGCGAGGCTTATCATCGCCACGCCTTCTGGACTTGTCGAGGAAGAGAAGGGGAGTTGATGCTTCGATCTATCGAATCAGATACTTCGTTGTATATGAGTTTTGAGATTGAACTGTTACCTAGAGTGGGGGTGAGCCCGGATATATACTGATTCTCAACACGAGAACGGAACTTTTACAACCTAACAACAGGAACTCCATCACTACTACTTCTACTGTGAACATCTACTTTGAACGACGTGATTTGATTTTTGAAACAGTGTGTGGTCGCTCCGCGACATAGTTGTTTTTGTACAATGTGTTATCGCTTCGATACAGTACTTAGTTGCGGTAATGTTATCGGATCTGCGTGAGACGGAACAAGCTTATGGCTTGTGTTATTTTCAGTAAATTGTGGACGAAGAACTATGTTTAGTTCAAGTCTACGGAATTTTGGTACAAGTCTGTACCGTATAAATAGTATAGCTCAGTTGGTTTGAGATTTCTACTAATATGGAAAAATTCATATCCCTGAATTTTCTCCTCATACGATCAACGCTGATCAGTTTTTACAAGTATAGGGCCAATGTCTAATTTAAAGACTAGGCAAGTAGGGAGTGTTAGTCCAGATAGCCCGTACCATATCAGAGAAGGAAGGAAGGATGTCCATGCAGCAGAGTCTACATCGAGAAGAAGAGAACGAGTAACCACGGAAACCAGATGACGTCAACGAAAGCTGCAATTGGTGAGCTTCAATTAGATAAAGCAAGCAATAGTAAATTCAGTAAATTATAAATTCCTCCACGCTTTAAGGAAGCTTTTCCGATTCATCTCATTTTTTTGTATAATAAATTCATTTGTATTTTACACTGACTGACAGTGACAATGCAACACCGAGGAGGAGTGGTTCGAAAGGGATGAAAGTTGGGGAAAAAACAGAGACGGCACGGATGAATAATTGATGTTTATTTCAAACCGATATGCAGGTTAAACAATGCGCACGGCATCGACTCAGTAGGATGTAGGACCACCGCGAGCGGCGATGCACGCAGAAACACGTCGAGGTACAGAGTCAATAAGAGTGCGGATGGTGTCCTGAGGGATGGTTCTCCATTCCCTGTCAACCATTTGCCACAGTTGGTCGTCCGTACGAGGCTGGGGCAGAGTTTGCAAACGGCGTCCAATGAGATCCCACACGTGTTCGATTGGTGAGAGATCCGGAGAGTACGCTGGCCACGGAAGCATCTGTACACCTCGTAGAGCCTGTTGGGAGATGCGAGTAGTGTGTGGGCGGGCATTATCCTGCTGAAACAGAGCATTGGGCAGCCCCTGAAGGTACGGGAGTGCCACCGGCCGCAGCACATGCTGCACGTAGCGGTGGGCATTTAACGTGCCTTGAATACGCACTAGAGGTGACGTGGAATCATACGCAATAGCGCCCCAAACCATGATGCCGCGTTGTCTAGCGGTAGGGCGCTCCACAGTTACTGCCGGATTTGACCTTTCTCCACGCCGACGCCACACTCGTCTGCGGTGACTATCACTGACAGAACAGAAGCGTGACTCATCGGAGAACACGACGTTCCGCCATTCCCTCATCCAAGTCGCTCTAGCCCGGCACCATGCCAGGCGTGCACGTCTATGCTGTGGAGTCAATGGTAGTCTTCTGAGCGGACGCCGGCCCGGAGTGCAGGCCTCCTTCAACCAATCGCCGGGAAATTGTTCTGGTCGATATTGGAACAGCCAGGGTGTCTTGCACATGCGGAAGAATGGCGGTTGACGTGGCGTGCGGGGCTGCCACCGCTTGGCGGTGGATGCGCCGATCCTCGCGTGCTGACGTCACTCGGGCTGCGCCTGGACCCCTCGCACGTGCCACATGTCCCTGCGCCAACCATCTTCGCCACAGGCGCTGCACCGTGGACACATCCCTATGGGTATCGGCTGCAATTTGACGAAGCGACCAACCTGCCCTTCTCAGCCCGATCACCATACCCGTCGTAAAGTCGTCTGTCTGCTGGAAATGCCTCCGTTGACGGCGGCCTGGCATTCTTAGCTATACACGTGTTCTGTGGCACACGACAACACGTTCTACAATGACTGTCGGCTGAGAAATCACGGTACGAAGTGGGCCATTCGCCAACGCCGTGTCCCATTTATCGTTCGCTACGTGCGCAGCACAGCGGCGCATTTCACATCATGAGCATACCTCAGTGACGTCAGTCTACCCTGCAATTGGCATAAAGTTCTGACCACTCCTTCTTGGTGTTGCATTTGCTCTGTCAGTCAGTGTATATTGCGTTAATTTTCTTTCTTAAGCGATACTTAATGGTTAATTATTTAAAATCCTACCCCAGTGATCTAAGTATAAGTCTCTATGCTAGTAAATATAAATTTTGGTTTACAGTTTTATTTTAAAACTGAAACCATGGCGCCCAAACATTACATAGAGAAATGGGGAACCATGGAATGTTAATTGTTTCTATTTGCGTGGCAATTTGCGGGCAAGGCACAAATAGTTTATTTAATATTCATGTGTCCCAAGATAATAACTTTCATCTCCCCAAGTAGTTTTGACGAGGTGGTACAGTTACACACTGTCTTACACAGAGTATTACTACTAAATGTTTCAGACAAAGAAGAACCTACGTAATTTAAACCTGTCGTTGGGAAAGTTCATACTTAACGCAGATTAAACTCGCTGATTGTCAACAAAGATAAGCAGTATTCCTCATTGTCATTTGATTCACTGCACAACAGATTAGACAACGATTCTTCGGAAATTCACACTTCCATTTTTCCAGGCTTAAGATGACAGTAGACAATATGAATAGCAGCCTTTCTTTGACCATATTACGTATATTTTTAAGAGTATCTGTTTTTTTGCTAGGGGCACAGATAGGTCTTATGGCGACGATGGGATAGGAAAGGCCTAGGAGTTGGAAGGAAGCGGCCGTGGCCTTAATTAAGGTACAGCCCCAGCATTTGCCTGGTGTGAAAATGGAAAACCACGGAAAACCATATTCAGGGCTGCCGATAGTGGGATTCGAACCTACTATCTCCCGGAATCAAGGACAGAGCTGCGCGCCCCTAACCGCATGGCAAACTCGCCCGGTAAGAGTATCTGTAAACTCAATATTGCGGACAATGTCACCGCTGCTGACTGAAGTTTTCAATTAGGCACACACAGCCAGAATATCGTCGTTGCTGGGACAAAACCTCCTATGTGATAATATTTTTGGAGATATACTGACCCGCAGCACATTCATTATGAATAATAATAATAATAATAATAATAATAATAATAATAATAATAATAATAATAATAATAATAATAATGATAATGTTATTTGTTTTACGTCCAACTAACTACTCTTTTACGGTTTTCGGAGACGCCGATGTGCCGTAATTTAGTCCCGCAGGAGTTCTTTTACGTGCCAGTAAATCTACCGACACAAGGCTGACGTATTTGAGCACCTTCAAATACCACCGGACTGAGCCAGGATCGAACCTGCCAAGTTGGGGTCAGAAGGCCAGCGCTTAATCGTCTGAGCCACTCAGCCCGGCATTCATTATGAAGAGCGAGAATACCTTGGCCATATTCACACAGTATTGCAAGACAGATAACAGAACCTTACCGGCCAAAGTTCTAAGCTGAAATATTTCACATAGGAGGTTTTGTCCCGGCAGCGACGATATATCCATCAGCATCCTCGTCAGGTTACAAACGTTCTTGTGATAGATGCTTTGGCTGACAGTATTCTCTAACCCAGTGTTCAGTTCAAAATTACCGCCCACTGATATTTGCAGAAAACCCAGCGTCAAAATAAGAGCTAGAACATAATTGTGCCAGTGTAAGTGAAGGAAGTAAGGTTCTGTAATGTTTCCTTTTTGTGATCAGGTAGAGAAAGGTCAAGATAACGAGCATTGCTTTATTTCAGAATTAATTACTTACTTTTAGACATAACCAGTAAAGTTATTCAATCATTTATTTTTGTGTAAAGCGACAATTAACAAGAGGTGTCCTATAAATTGACTCAGCGATACGCTGCAGTTCTCTCGTACCATATCACGAATTCGTCTCATGTTAATGGGCGGCCACTCCTGTCTTCGTATTACATAGTCGTTTGAGCCCCTACAAATTCACGGCACCACTTCGGCACATGCCAGACCGATGTAACTTTATCTCCATTTACTGACACTATCCCCCAGTGAATATTAACAAGTTTCTTGATTTTGCTAGCAAAAAGCAAATCACTCTATGAACACCTTTCCATGACCTCTTGTTCATTTTTAAAAATTTCTTGTGGCTATTGCTAGCCTCGAATGGCAGACCCTCCGACGTGGGTGGGTGGCTGGCTGGGAGACTGCATGTTATTGTGATATAAGGATAGTGTTTTATCTGAGTTGCAGTGATTTTGAGGACAACGTATAAGCCCAGTTCCCCGAGCCCATTAAATTCACCATTTAAGGTTAAAATTCTCGACCCTGCCGGTAATCGAACCCGCGGTCCTCTGACTGGAGTCACTGTATCTACGTTTCAGCCAAGAAGTAGGACGAACGATCAGTAATTTCGCTGTTTTGCAATTATGACTGTGCCAACGTTCCGTTTCACTCACTTGTGCATCTGTACACTATCTGTCGATGTGACTACGACCAGCGGGTGCACAAGTTACAGGATCTCCGTTTCCTTGTTTTCGAGCAATAAAACAGGAACTTACTTCATGACTAACCTTCGTAGGCCCACTAGATTCACACTGTGATTAGACATCATTCGTTGATGCCTACTACAAATAAGACATGGACAGATATTTTTAGTGTTAAGTTCCATTAGAAACCTTGCGGTAGTAAGAACTACAGTTCAGTTGCATTATGTTCCTAATGGTTCTCGACACTTACATACGAGGTCGTACGGCTGAACAAATCAAAGATCATCTTGTAAGATGTATGGAACGCTCTTGTAATTGAGGAACAGGTAACGTTATGAGTTAATCTCTAGATAATCCCCTTTACGACCTTCAATAATTTTCACAGTCTGTATAGAAGCAGGAAGACATCCTAACAGACACATTTTTCGCTTGTACTAACGCTTGTACCACTTTCTGAAAGCTGCAAATAAAGCTTAAAATTTGATTATATATCTACGTTCGTTTCATTACACACTCGTATTGTAGACAACGATATTGTTGTTATTCCCATTGCCTTCCTCCAATCCTCTTCGCACATTCAAATATCATAATGCTTTCTTTATATTTACACTGGCTGTAGATCGTTGTTCACATTTCATCATAATTCTTATTCTAAATCCATTTGCTTTCAAAGGAAAACAACAGTCGAACTCACCTCTTATCGCATTAATTTGACTTCTCATACAGCATTTCACTTAAACTGCGTTGCTGTGAAATTCATCAATGATAATTTATTCCTAATTTAATTTCCATTCGTTATTATTCTACTGATTTTTATCTTGTTCCGCTTGTGGCTTATCAGATAAATTACCTATCTTCATCATTGAATATCTACTATTTTGTATCAGGAAATTAATGAAATTTTGTGTGCAGCATTCCATAAGAGTTTTCGTCCGGTAATAAAACATAATGGAACATGCATTATAAGAATTCCGTTCGTACAATGATCCCATTTCTGTGAATATTCAAGTACCGTAATACTACATAGGAAGGGAAACATCAAATTATCAGCTACATTTTATTTCAATATGGTTATTCAAACTTTATTGGAAAAAGGTTTTTTATCTGAAATTCCCAAAACTATTTACTTCAATATTATTTGAGTCTTTATTGATGGCTAATATTTACTTTCTAGTGGTTGAACGTCGCTATAACTCAGACAGGTTTTATGATGACACTGTCTATGATTCTATATAAAACATATCACTTTAATGCAGTTGTAGCGCGTTACATGCACAGTAGTAAATATTTTCTGACACAGTAAACGAGTGGTAGATTTAACACCGTATGTAAACTTTGATTCCTTGGGGAAACGGTATACCCATTCCTCCATACATAAAAGAGAATAATTTCTATATGAACCATGGTGGATAACGTTTCACATTTTTATATTTTCCTCTTGCAGTATATTTCAACAAACATTTTAAGGAATGGTGTAATTTAACCACTCATCTTAATTTAGATGAACCATTCCAAAAAGTATTCACACATTGAGGAAGTAGGTTCAATCTACGTGAGTCCCTCGAATTTCCTCCCGACACACATCGGCATAACATCTTTATCTCAGTCAGAGTAGTGCACTGAAGCAAGTCGCAGCACGATCCTAACAGTTGTTCAAATCGTGAGCTGACGACCCACTGTAAACAACCATCTCAGTTTGGAAACCAGAAAATAATTTCTCAAGCAAGACCTTTGTATGGAGTGTTCTACTGTACGCATGCGAAACCTGGACATTAGGGAAGCAGGAAGAAACAAAACTTGAGGCTGCAGAAATGTGGTTGTGGAGAAGAATTACAAAAACAAGTTGGATGGATAAAAACAAATTCCCTTTTTTAAAGAACGTAAAAGAGGGCCCATGTTCATTAAATACGATAAAGGAGAGAAAATAGTTCCTTGGACCCGTACTGAGACATGACTCTCTTCTCCAAACCATCATTGATGGTAAAGTACTCAGAGGATGACCAAGGATGTCATACATCAGAAACTCCATCGGTGAATTGGCATGTGGTTCATACACAACGTGAAGACGCTAGCAAAAGATCGTCAGATGTGTCTACAGCGACAAGGCATTGCCTTTAGCAGATGATGACGATGAGAACACAGCGTACTGTAGAACAAGCTCAAGTTGACAAGAAATTCATTTAGCTGCATGCCGTGGTTATTCATTACTGGGAACTGAATCTCAACGAATAATGTACTAGATAAACATGCCAGGAAATTAAAAGAAAACAAATACGGGAGTGGGACGTAGAGATTGGAAGTCATCGGTTTTAAAAATGCAGTTGCTTCTATGAATACCTTAGGATATAATAATACCCTATAGAAACATTTCCTTTACGGATCAAAATTATTTCCTTGAATGACATAAAAGAAATGAATTATCAATTAGGCCTTGAATTTGCGCTTTGAAATATATGAAGCAAGCTTCTATTAATGCAACTAGTTTGACGCCCATTCTACTGTATCAGATGACTACAATGATTATTAAATATAAAGATGCCATATTAGATGGAGTGAACACAGTATCGTTCAGTCTTCCTTAATGGAAGCCATACACATGCACACAGTTATATGTCCGCTATATTAATTAATACCGCTGTTCAGTTTGAGGGACTTCTGTATGGAAAACAATGTTCTGTTGTAACAACCACCTTTTCTAGCCTTTTTTAAATGATTGCAAAGAAATAGGAAATTTATTGAACATCTGCATTATTCCAATTCCTAACTCACCATCCTATAAACGAATATTTGCCCCATTTTGTCCTCTTGAATTCCAACTTTATCTTCATACTGTGACCTTTCCTACTTTTAATGACACCATTCAAACTTATTCGCCTACTAATGTCATTCGACACGTCTCTCCACTGACAACTCGAAACATTTTTGTAACGCTACTCTTTCGTCGGAAATCACCCAGAACAAATCGCACTGCTTTTCTCTGGATGTTTTCCAGTTCTTGAATCAATTAATCCTGGTGAGGGTCCTGTACTCCGATTCCTGTGTACATTTGAGAGTATAAAGTAACCTGTGAACATTGAGCAGGCACTTTGATCTTGTGATAATGAGTGCTTAAGTACTTTATCACTTATGCAGAAATCTAATTTAGCATGCATCCCAATACCATGGGTTGAAAATCGATGACGTTTAAGCAATTATTTTTAAGAAAATTTTTTACTTATTTTGGAAGGCTTGTTTTGCTACCACCATTCTTTTCTTGATTTTTGAAAGGGATATATTGTAAGAGGTAATTACTCTACCCAAATAGGAGAATTCTGTGACTTGTTCTGTAGTTGTGTTATTTTATTTTAAGTGTTTTCTATCTGTAGGTTTCTTTTTGTCTGCTATCATGTATTTTGTTTCCTTTATGTTCATTTTTAGTTCAAATTTTGTAAGTATTTGTTGAATTATTTTAGCATCTTTCCCATATCCTTCTCAGAATTAGCTGAGATAGCAATATCATCTGCAAAGCGAATACTGTGCACCTGAATACCATTAAAATTCACCCCTTTAGTATGCTCTCTTTTCCGTGGTTTTCCATTTTCACACCAAGCAAATGCTGGGGCTGTGCCTTAATTAAGGCCACGGCCGCTTCTTTCCCATTCCTCGGCCTTTCCTGCCCCATCGTCGCCATAAGATCTATCTGTGTCGGTGCGACATAAAGGAAATAGCAAAATAAAGTATGTTCTTTCATTTCTCTGACTGCATCTTCTGTAAACAGTTTAAAGAGATATGGTGACAGTGGTCAGCCTTGTCGTACTCCTGTTCTAATGTTTGCTGCTTTTGTAGTACCATTAATATCAACTTCCGTGGTTTGAGCTTTATATGGATTCAGAACAATGCGCCTGTTTTTCCAGTCAAGTCTCATATTCCTCATTACTTGAAAAGCAATTTCTACTCAACATTATCGAAGGCTTTTTCGAAGTCAATAAATGCTACATAAGCTTTCCTGTTGACTTCTCTTCTTCTTTCCAAAATTTGACGTAATGGTAATATAGCCTCCCTAGTTCCTTTCTTTGTTCTAAAGCCATATTGATCGTTATCCAAATTTTGTTATGTTTTCCTTCTAATTCTGTCTTTAATGATGATAAGTTAAATCTTAGAAACGTGAGAAAGGACGGCTAATGTTCTATAATTCGAACAATCGCATGCATTTCCTTTTTCTGGGAAGTGTAATTGTTCTACAATTAATAAAATCAGTTGGTAAGGTTCCTTGTTCGTGGCATTCAGGCCGTTTTTCATGGTATCATCAAAGTTTTAAGGAGTTCTGCTGGAATGGCATCCTCACCAACTGGCTTTGTTCTGTTTTAGTTTAGACAGTGCTGTATCGAATACTCCTGTAGTGATGTGCGGTCCTCTGTCGACTTCTTGAACTGATTCCACATCCTCCAAATATTCTTCCATCTTGGCAATATCTTCTCCATCATAAAAATCTTCAAGGTACTATTTTCAAGGGTCACTTACCTTTTCGATTTAAAAAAGCAGTTTTCAATCTTTATTTTTAACCATACTACTTTTGTTCTTTTCTTGTAGCCCAGAGATATTGTCTTAAAAGTAAGCTGTATCAGCAAACACCTTCTTCAAATCACTTTCGATTTCTCCACTTACTTGTTTTATCCAGGTATTTCATTGTTATCAATTTTTTAAAATTCTCTGTATCGTTAAAACGGTGTTTTCCTTAATCTGTTCCTTTCTTCAGTTAGCTCTAACATTTCTGAGGTCATCTATGATTTTACTGGTTCTAATTTTGCTCTACCGAGAACTTCTGTGGCAGCTATCTTTAAGCCACTTTTTGTATCATCCCATCCCGAGTTACCGCTCTCTGCTTTGGTAGCAACCTTGAATGTTTGAAGTTTATTTAGGCACCACTTCTTCTGTCTGAGTGTTTGTAACTTCTTGAGTCTGACATCACATTTAGCTGCAATAAGAATGTGATCACTGTCGATTTCAGCACCTAAATAACTATGACTGCATTTCACTTTACTTCTGTACCTCTGTTTAACCACGATATAGTCAATCTGGTGGCTTATTTTATCTCCAAGGGCCTTCCAAGTATAACGTCTTCTTCTGGGAACCTCGAAACATGTGTTTGATGTAATCATCTCGTACTGCTCACAAAATTCTAACAGTCTTTGCCTCTTAGATTTGTTTCTCCTAGACCGAATTTACCACCTCACCGAATATTTTCATTTGAACCTACAGAAGCAATGGCGTTCTTGTCCACAATGAATGAATGAGTGGGGAACTTAGCCTATCTTTGGCATTGAAGTACGCAAATTGTATTATCTCATGAAGGTCGCTAGGAAGGCGATATGTTGACAACCTTCACAAGCAATCATTTGGGAGTACTCTACAAAAGAATTTATGATCTGTGTTTTTTCCTTTATATGAATTTATTTCTCTTTCATTTGAACCTTTGATTTTTAATAAACTTCTTTTTAAGTATTATCTCTTTCTTTCCTTTGCTGGTAGTAAGGTTGGTTTAGTTGGGTGCATACATTACATAGCACAGAAGGAGTCTAACTTCGAACAGTTTCTTGTTTGCTCCGATCGACGATTTATCGAACCTGAATACTTTTCCATCACGTTGCCCCTCTGCGTACTAGACTCTGGTATCTTATCGCCTTGCATTATCGCGAGGGCCGATGACCTTCGATGTTAGGTCCCTTTAAACAACAAGCAAGCAAGCATTTTCGCGATCTCTTCATTTCCATTTCCCCCGTGCTATCTCTGCTGTTTGGTAATGTCGAGTTTGGAGTAACCGAGTGACAAACGAGGGGTTGTGACACCGATAATACGACAGGGTAAATGACCACCTTCTTGTGACTGTAGTAATAATTTCTTGTGGTCTCTGCCCTCATTTTCTTGTAATTTAAAGGTAGACGAGTCTGGAATATTGCTATTTTTTACCAAAACATCGAATTTTCAATTTTAACCTCAAAAAGCCCCAGTTCTACCTCTTCCAAATCCTGTTATCAGTGTTTACCTAACGCTATTTTTAAAGCTCTAAATGCCGGATATAAAGCATAGCGGTTCGGCTTATATAGAGCAAGCCCACGTCCATTTCTCTCACGCTATCAGACAAAACTAGCTTCAAAGTTCTTTTTGACTACCATTTCAATAATCCCGCTGGAATATGTTTACCTTGTAGTAGGCCTAAACTGTGCGTAAGAGGAAAAAGGCATCTGAGGGAGTAATTTACCGTCCAGGGCGGTTTTAAAGCAGGTATGTTTCTTAAGACATTCAATTGCTCTTATCTACCTTAAAAATTCTTCAGCTCTTTGCCGAGCATAAATTGGTCCTTGCGACAGAGTTCTTATGGGATTCACCTGAAATTTTTAGAGAATGTTTCAATATCGACAAGAATTAAAGTTAATTCTTAATTTTCTTATCAGTTCAATATTACCGGTACCTTCATAGTTTGCCTCCTGAAAGAGCACGAAGCTAGACTTTTGCCTATTGAATAAATAATGGTCCATCTCTGTGGTGTAGTAGTTAGTGTGATTAGCTGCCACCCTCGGAGGCCAGGGTTCGATTCCATGCTCTGCCATGAAACATTTAAAAAGTGGAACGAGGGCTGGAATGGGGTCCACTCAGCCTCGGGAGGTCAACTGAGTAGAGGGGCGTTCGATTCCCTCCTCAGCCATCATCGAAGTGGTTTTCCGTGGTTTCCCACTTCTCTTCCAGGCAAATGCCGGGATGATACCTAACTTAAGGTCACGGCCGCTTTCTTCCCTCTTCCTTGTCTATCCCTTCCAATCTTCCCATCTCCCGACAAGACCCCTGTTCAGCATAGTAGGTGAGGCCGCCTGGGCGAGGTACTGGTTATTCTTCCCAGTTGTATCCCCGACCCAAAGTCTCGCGCTCCAGGATACTGATCATGAGGCGGTAGAGGTGGGATCCCTCGCTGAGTCCGAGGGAAAAACCAACCCTGGAGTGTAAACAGATTGAGAAGAAGAAGAAGAAGAAGAAGAATGTATAATATATAAAAAATATATCTGCAATAGTTTATATCTGACTGAAAAACCCGGAGTTGTTCTTAAATATATGATTATTTTTGACAAGTTTGACAAATTATAGGCCAAAAATTAAAACTGTGCTGCAAGAAGCATTTTTTATGCAACATATGTGGTAAATTGCAGAAGTTCAAATTTTCAGTCATGATTCCCCTTAACGTCGCATTAACACACCGAAGGTTTGTGGTGACACAAGGATGGGAAAGGGCTGGGAGTGAGATAGTAACAGCCGTGGACTTAATTAAGGTAGAGCCCAAGTAGCTTATTTGCCTGGTATGACAATAGGGAATCACGGAAAATCATCTTCATGCTGCCAACGGTGGAATTCGAACCCACAATCTCACCAATGCCAGCTCCAAACTGTGGAGCCAGCTCGCCTGGTGTCTCTCTTGTCTCTCTTCAACTTCTTACGAACACTTGGACGTTAGGAAATAGGCACTTTTTCCACAATCTTAATCTCAATTAATCAAACACACCACTAAAAAGGTTATAAAACTAAGTTTATACAGATATGTTGATTAAGATGTTCCAAACCTCTTGAAAGGCTAATAACATGAAGAGCTACTGGGCACAAAGCGTCCTACAACAAACAACGAGTGTTTGGTTCTCTTGGCGACAGAAACCAAGCAACCAAGTAACGAGTAGGGAATGAAGTAGCCGAAAGCTGAACAACAATCCTACAATGTGGTTGCCTGGTTGTTCAAATGAAGATATCAGTTTCCCATGTATAATGTGTCGGACTGACGTCAATGACGCTGAAGTCTATTATATTAGGTTTTTAAAGAGTTCTATAGATAGTGAAATTGAACATGCATATGGTCGTTACCCTCCATGGATATTTATTTAGGTGAAAGTAGCATTTCGAGGAAAACATATTGAATCAACACCAATGGTGTAGAGGGTCGTCAGGAAGGTCTCGTATATTCCTGCAGATATTTTTTCTCAATTTGCTTTCCGTCGCACCAACACAGATAGCTGATATGGCGACGATGGGATAGGAAAGGCCTAGGACTGGGAAGGAAGCGTCCGTAGCCTTAATTATGGTACAGCCCTAGTATTTGCCTGGTGTGAAAATGGGAAACCGTGGAAAAACCATCTTCAGGGTTGCCGACAGTGGGGTTCGAGCCCATTATCTCCCGGATGCACGCCCACGGCTGCGCGACCCTAACAGCACGGCCAACTCGCCCTGTTCCTGCAGATTACGAGGTGTCGTGTGGTCGCCACCACAAATCCTCCATGGCTTTCTAGACCGGTTGAGGCGCTAAAGAAGAGTAAACTATGATTTATCAATTTAAATGCTTCAGTTATTTGAATTTATAACAAGTTGTCAGCTAGTTTAACACATCTGACTCTCAGGAAGTTCTCGGAGAGTAAATATGAGTCTTAATATACTACGACGCTTGATTTTAAATTTATAGATGGGTATAGATTTACTAGTTTCTCCGAAAACCGTAAAAGTAGTCAGTGGGACGTAAGACAAATAACATTGTTTGTACTTACTAGTCCCTCTCACTAAAATTCTGTTACATACCAATCAACTGGGCCACAGTTAATCCAGCATCTAGATGGTTCTTGTGTGCGCTTTGTTTTGTATTAATTTCAGTTATAATTAAAATCAAGTTGTTTCTCTGTACCTTTTATAATTGCTTGCTTTATCAAAAAGGGGAAAACGGTTTCACACACTTCCGCTAAACATCATATTTGCGCTTCTAAATTGAATAAACCATGTGATTGCTTTGAGAATATGTGGAAAACTCATAACAATTATTTTGCAATTTTGTGAGTAACATTTCCTCGGTGATAACAACATAACAAATTTTATCACATTTTATGCCAGTTAATATTGTATTCCCTTTGATAAAATGGGGCATTACGTGAGATTACAATAACATAATTCATTTGTAAGTAGTAGTAGCCAATAAAACAAGTCATCCTGAAGTCATATAGCTGCCGCTGCTATTTTTGAGGGTGATGTATGAATATAGACGGCTGAACTGACTGAAAAGTTTATGTAGAAAATTATAAAACTTCTCTAAATATGACATAATCTAAAGTTACTTTCCATATTAGTCTCTGAAATGTAACATGTTTTAATATCCAAACTATGTTTGTAGAGATATGATCTGAAAATACAAGAATTCAAATTTCAGTTTACATTTATCTGCAGAGTCTATATGAATAGTCTTTAAAATACACTGACTGACAGAGCAAATGCAACACCAAGAAAGAGTGGTCAGAACTTTATGCCGATTGCAGGGTAGACTGACGTCACTGAGGTATGCTCATGATGTGAAATGCGCCGCTGTGCTGCGCACGTAGCGAACGATAAATGGGACACGGCGTTGGCGAATGGCCCACTTCGTACCGTGATTTCTCAGCCGACAGTCATTGTAGAACGTGTTGTCGTGTGCCACAGGACACGTGTACAGCTAAGAATGCCAGGCCGCCGTCAACGGAGGCATTTCTAGCAGACAGACGACTTTACGAGGGGTATGGTGATCGGGCTGAGAAGGGCAGGTTGGTCGCTTCGTCAAATCGCAGCCGATACCCATAGGGATGTGTCCACGGTGCAGCGCCTGTGGCGAAGATGGTTGGCGCAGGGACATGCGGCACGTGCGAGGGGTCCAGGCGCAGCCCGAGTGACGTCAGCACGCGAGGATCGGCGCATCCGCCGCCAAGCGGTGGCAGCCCCGCACGCCACGTCAACCTCCATTCTTCAGCATGTGCAAGACACCCTGGCTGTTCCAATATCGACCAGAACAATTTCCCGTCGATTGGTTGAAGGAGGCCTGCACTCCCGGCGTCCGCTCAGAAGACTACCATTGACTCCACAGCATAGACGTGCACGCCTGGCATGGTGCCGGGCTAGAGCGACTTGGATGAGGTAATGGCAGAACGTCGTGTTCTCCGATGAGTCACGCTTCTGTTCTGTCAGTGATAGTCACCGCAGACGAGTGTGGCGTCGGCGTGGAGAAAGGTCAAATCCGGCAGTAACTGTGGAGCGCCCTACCGCTAGACAACGCGGCATCATGGTTTGGGGCGCTATTGCGTATGATTCCACGTCACCTCTAGTGCGTATTCAAGGCACGTTAAATGCCCACCGCTACGTGCAGCATGTGCTGCGGCCGGTGGCACTCCCGTACCTTCAGGGGCTGACCAATGCTCTGTTTCAGCAGGATAATGCCCGCCCACACACTGCTCGCATCTCCCAACAGGCTCTACGAGGTGTACAGATGCTTCCGTGGCCAGCGTACTCTCCGGATCTCTCACCAATCGAACACGTGTGGGATCTCATTGGACGCCGTTTGCAAACTCTGCCCCAGCCTCGTACGGACGACCAACTGTGGCAAATGGTTGACAGAGAATGGAGAACCATCTCTCAGGACACCATCCGCACTCTTATTGACTCTGTACCTCGACGTGTTTCTGCGTGCATCGCCGCTCGCGGTGGTCTTACATCCTACTGAGTCGATGCCATGCGCATTGTGTAACCTGCATATCGGTTTGAAATAAACATCAATTATTCGTCCGTGCCGTCTCTGTTTTTTCTCCAACTTTCATCCCTTTCGAACCACTCCTTCTTGGTGTTGCATTTGCTCTGTCAGTCAGTGTATATTTCTTATTAGCATCGCAGAAATTACTATTTTAAGACTAAGGATTTAAACCACGATAATAGACTGGCCTTGAAATAATACGTTTAGATTACAAGAAAGAATTAGTATTAAAAGTTATCAAAAAGAGGGTCAAATTATATTTATCAATTTAAATGTTCCAGTTATTTGAATTTATGACAGATTTCCAGCGAGTTAAACGTATCTATCATTAAATCTTTGGTAAGCAAGTACGTGTCTTAATATACTATGAAGTTGGTTTAAGTTTTCGGATTGACATATGTAGGAGTGGGAGTTTAAATTCCCCCATGAGCAATTGCCATTTAGCTGCAAAACTCAGCAAGCAGTTATACATCAAGCACATTTCGTCACCTTAATACTACAACTAGGTAACGCAGTTTTCTTCAAGTTTTGAGTTATGCACTCTGCACTTAGTTGCTTGAAGGATTCTGTCTGATGATACAAGAAGATTCTTCACAGAATATACTGTTACAGCCCAATATGCATTTCAACAAGTAAGCACTTGTTTGTCTATGGCATATTTTCACGCAACAAGTGTGTATATTAAAGATACATACTTGTACAAGTAAGATCGGCTGAGAACAGTGACATGTCTCACTGTTGATAATGCACATATTTTCCAACTATCGGCATATGTATGTATGTGTTTTCAATGATCTTTTGGTGCAATTCACGGTTCCAGAGGGAAGAAGATTGTTGAAGCTGTTCTTCGTAGTTTAGCGTTGGCAAGTGTTCTCAAGCAATGTTTCGCAAATTACTTCATTTACTGTTACCTGTTTTGCGGAAATCAATGAGATTTTTATTTCATACTTTTAATAAAAGTAATGTAGAGCTCCCGTATTATAGGCAAAACATTTTTATATCGTGCAGGTTTCATGCGTTCCTTACATGTTTCTAAAAGAGAAACTGCCCCAGACTGATGCTGCCTTCTACAAAGCATACCAGTGGCTATCGTGAACTAGACTGTAACCAAAACAAAACAAAAAGGAATATCAGCAGCCACGAATGTCGAACATCAAACCTTTGTGCATGTCTCCCCAGCCTGTATCAAAGGGAATGTATGATGCTCTGGTTTCCCTGTTCAAGTCAGTTGCTCCAGAGAACTGGTCGTTTTATGAAAATCTTCCCCTTGAGGTAGGGCCTAAGCGATAAGGTGCTAAGAGGCCAAATCTTACGCTACAGCAAGTAATTAAAGTGACAATTCCGCGAAATTCTCATTATATCAATTTTGTAACATTTTAAGGGAATGCACTAAGGGAGTCAATTCTGAAAGATTCTTGCATTCTTCTACAAGCGTAAAGTCAGTTTGTAATTTTTGGAAAATAAATGTACTGTATGATTAATACTGCGTATGTTAAATTTAGAAAATCATAAGTGGGTAACTCATCATCTTGCAAATTTCAGCCCATTGCAACGACTACATATCTTATTTTGAATTTAGAAAATCATTTGTGCAACAATATTGCGAGAATACCACCCCCGACTCCTTGACTGAATGTTCAGCGTTGAGGCCTTCGGTTCAGAGGTTCCCGGGTTCGATTCCAGGCCGGGTCAGGGAATTTAATCTCGTCTGATTAATACTTCTGAATCGGGGAGTGGGTGTTCCAACACTTTTCTCTTCAGATTCATACGACACACTACACTACCATCCACCACAGGAACACGCAATAGTGATTACAACCCTCTGTATCGAGTTGGCATTAGGAAGGGCACCCGGCCTTAAAACAGGGCCAAATACACATGTGCGACACAATTCACACCCGTCACCCCACAGGTATGAGAAAAGCGGTAGAAGAAGATTCTGAAAGTACTGCAAAGTAGGGCATGTCTTACACCAATTCAATGTTTTTCTTCTGAATTCTTGTCGGATATTTTGCTGCAGAAGGGCATTAGGATTCAAGGAAATTTTCAAGTCCTTTCCCTACAGCAATGCTATTGTTAAATTACCTAGGTATAGTACTAAGGTGACGATAGGGTTAGCATAGTTGAATGATTAGCTGAACGGTTTCACCACCGAATGCCGTGAAATTGCCGACCCCATTGGCCCAGTCGTACGCATTGGAATGTTTTTTCCCGGTTATTGAATGCTCATCCACCACTCCACATGCTTCTATGACGAGCAGTGCTTTTTTCCGAAATAAAATGGATGTCCAAAACTGAATCGTAAGTTAAAATAATCATCCGAAAACAATGAATGTAAATGGTCGGTATATTCACTACTGATGGGAAAATCTCAACTTCCATAACAAATTATTTTCAGCCTGAAGCACTAACTACTTTCAGCTATGTTGGTTGGAGATGCGAGAAAGTTATGATTACGTAGTATGAAGACTAAAGAAAGTGGATCTTGTGGATCTAGAAAAACAGCAATGTTAAAATTGCAACATCATGAAGAACACATCCCATCCAACTAATAATTGCAGAGACTGGTGGTCGCGGTTCGTATGCTTTGTCAGCTTAAGTATTTGTATGCTCTGTAGATGAATATGGCACTCCAAGAGAATTCTGACATACACAGACCACGGATTCTTCTTCTGGAGCCAGGCTGAATGGCTCAGACGGTTGAGGCGCTGGACTTCTAAACCCAACTTGGCAGGTGCGATTCTGACTCAGTCCGGTGGAATTTGAAGGTGCTCAAATTTGTCAGTCTCGTGTCGGTAGATTTACTGGCACTTAAAAGACCTCCTGCGGGACAAAACTGCGCCATCTCGACGCCTCCGAAAAACGTCAAAGCAGTTAGTGTGACATAAAAACAATTATTTAAAGTCTATCAGGTTCCACCTTTTCAATACCAATACAATGTTGTCGGATGATATTTACAACATTATTTATTACAGTACATGTTTCGGTGCTCTATTATGTCACCATCATCAGCTGATTTATAAAATGTGAAAAAACTTGTTCAACTCATGTTCAACAGCAGGACAAATTAATTACAGTTCCAACCACGCATAAAGCAATAAAAATACGAAGTTTTAGTACTTAATAAATATAAGAAGACGGCTCAATTTTCAACAATTATTATATATAATGAATTTTATTCAACAAAAGCAGCTAATATACATATGAAACGAACATTTTAACATCAAATAGACTGCATGCAATTTTAATTCCTCAATTTTAAGTGCTAATTAGACAGTACGAGAGCATAGAATCACAGACATTAAGGAATGTAAAGACAACTCGTCAACCAGATGAGAAAAATTTTATATTCATGACTTACAAGAATTCTCTTGTCACATGTTAAGGATAATTAATATAGCATAATAGATGTTTAGGATTTAACCAATATTCTGTTGTAAGTAAATATGTATATGTATGAGTTAAGTATGACAATATTTTGTTTAATATTTAGATCGCCAAGTTTTTTCACATTTTATAAATCAGCTGATGATGGTGACATAATAGAGCACCGAAACATGTACTGTAATAAATAATGTTGTAAATATCATCCGACAACATTGTATTGGTATTGAAAAGGTGGAACCTGATAGACTTTAAATAATTGTGATCTCAGTTCAATACGGACAAATAAGATGAAGTTCCTTACGTTTAATAAAAACAATAACAATAAATATCTCCTTTGTGTTATGAAGACGTATGGGACGTTCAAATCTCTACACATATCACACTGTGATGGTATTCACACCAGCTGTTACTGCTGAAATTCCTTTCTTGAATTTCAGTTATTAGTTAAATGTTAAATGTTATTTTGAAAAGAGTTTCATTCGTAGACTTATATTTGTAGCACATATTTTAATGACCATTTCCTAGAATGAACCGTAATTATTATTTTTTCTCTATGATATATTACTTCAACGGCAAATTGTCTCATCGAGAATACTCAGAAATTAGTCAGGCTCATTTACTCACTGGTCAGCGTATTAGCCTTTGGTTCCCGGGCTGGATTCTCAGCCAGGACGGGGATTTTAGCTTCGTCTGACTAATTTATCCGGGTGTTTGGCTTCTTGTTAATATACAGTAATATATACGTACAAAGCAATACACTGGCAAACAATACAGAAACACACAATAAAGATACATCCCTCCAGGTAAATTTGGTGAAGAGAAGGGCGTGGATCTCTGCGTAAAAGTGAGAATAAGTGGAAATAATGCACATCCAGTGCCGGTTCCAAGTAATTGAGAAAAAGCCAGGGGGAAAAGGAAGAGGATGTTCATGCAATAGCTACTCCAAAGCAAGTAAGAACTGTCAATCCTTAAAAGATACCCATCACATCAAGTGTGGTTAGATTTTTTAGATTCCCTAGACTTTCTTAGACATCATTCCTACACGCGAACACACTCATGTTCATCCTATAGCAATCCACTTCTGCCCAATACGATGAATGAATGTTAAAATACTGTTGAAATCTGTGTAGATCGCCAACCACTCCTTCCTCATTTTAACCCAATATTCTTTTAAAACTGAATTTATTACTTTAATATCCACTTGATGACATCCAAGCATAGGCGACCCTGCAGTTCCTCCTTACGCGAACGAAATAAATCATACTGTCTTCAGTCATATCTCTTCCGGAATCACTCTCTGTGTCCCGGTACGAGAGGGGACATTGTAATTCCCCGCCCGGGGAAGATTGTACGGAAAGATCGATACTAGGGCGGTTTTTATTAATCGTTTAAACAATAATCGATTACACTGTATTTTATGTAAGTAATGTTTCATTTTACCAGGCGAGATTATGGCCTTGAGGCCTTCCCTTCCGTCTAACCAGGTATAGAAGTATGTATTTTACGTTGTATTATATTACAGTAATTAAATTAAATAAAAGTTAAATTAATAATAAAATATGATATATGAAAAAAATAAATTATATTAAATATAATGAGAAGAAGTCTTCTTAAAACTAATATCATTTATGTAAAAATGAAGGTAGTGCATACAAAATGTAGTAACATTTTTAAACATTAAAAATTTGAAATTAATCTTCTACTACGGCATCCGTGAGCAGAATGGTTGTGAGTGAGTAGCAGCATAAAGATTATATAGAATCCTTATTGGTGCATAATATGTTTCCAAAGAGCTTCTTTAGAAGTGTAAATAGCACTTATCCCTCTTATACTTCAATCACGGCAGGCAAGTACTGTGAATGAATGGTCATAAATGGCAGCCCTATGGGCAGGTAAAGCAAGGATGGATTTATTTATTTTTATTTTTTTTGCTAGGGGCTTTACGTCGCACCGACACAGATAGGTCTTATGGCGACGAGATGGATTTATTATTATTAGATCAAGTGTTAAGACTGTGACAGGATGAGGGGTATTTGAAAATGAAGTAAGGTAAAATGACTGTGAATAATGAAGGACTTCACGAAGATTTCCTCATTTCGAGTACCCTCCTACCACCACATTCCCACATGTTCATATCAGTCATAATTATTGCTGTCTGGTTGTCACTTGCTACTTATGACCAAGATATCATCAGTCAAACGGCACAGTGCGATGGATTTCTAGTCGGGGCCGAGACAGGTGGTTGTATGCAGGAGTTCCATGGTCATAGTACCGTAGGATACAGACGTATCTCACGCACGCATTTTGACCATGTTGCAATTTGCTCAGTAACATGCGCCCATCGTCCCTATACACGCATCACAATAGCCGAAATAAGGGAAAACTAGAACTTTTACCAGTATTTTTAAGAGTTTTGCATTGGAAAAGGGTACTTATACCCGCGCAGCATGTGCAATTCGGAGAATGTTTTCTAGATGATCTTCGTAATACGGGTTGTCCATGACAAATATCATCGAACCTAAAGCCTAGGACATTTACTGATGACATGAATTATATGTTAGTATTTTATAAATACCCAGCAGTTGCCCGCGGCTTCGCTCGCGTGAATTTCGTAATATGTTAAAAGAAAGCGTACCTCGGTACTGTACTAAGACATTATCTGGAAAACTCTAAAACTCTGTCGAATACCTTCTCATAAGCAATGAAACACGCAAATATAAGTTCTGCGCTGTTCTCAATATTTTTGAAGGAGAACATTGACACTGAACAATGCCTCTCGGGTACCAAAGCCATTTCCTAACCCCATTTTATTGTGGTTCGTGTGTAGTTTGCACTTTGATCTTCTGCTTGCATGTATAATGCGCAAAAATACCTTCAGCCTGTGACTCATTAGATTTATAAAGCTGTAATCGTTACAATGCCCTGGGTGTGATTTCTTAAGTTGTAACTTTTACTGTTAGTATTAATAAATGATAATAAAATATAATAAATAAAAATATATAAATCTATATATATAAAGTAGCTTGTCCTGACTGACTGACTGACTGACTGACTGACTGACTGACTGATTCATCATCGCCGAGCCAAAACTACTGGACATAAAGAAATGAAATTTTGGGGATATATTCATATTAAGATGTAGGTGCTCGCTAAGAGAGGGTTTTTGGATATTCCGTCGCTAAGGGGGTGAAAAAGGGGGGTGAAATTTTAAAATGAGTGTGTCTATATCTCAAAACTTTAAAAGTTTACAGATGTGAAAATTGGTATTTAGAATCTTCTTTAAAAATAAGGAAACACGTATTTTTTTGTTTTCAGAAAATCCCAATAGGAGGGGTGAAAAAGGGTGAAAAGTGTTGAATGCCTTTAATCAGGATACCGGTACCTATATCTCAGAAACTGAAGATATTACAGACCTCAAAATTGGTACTTTTGATCTCTTTCAAAAATAAAGAAACACATATATTTTTTTGTTTTTCGAAAATCCAATTAATGCGAGGGTGAAAGAGGGGGTGAATTTTTAAAATGAGTGCATCTATATCTCAAAAGTTTTAAAGTTTAGAGATGTAAAAATTGGTATTTAGAATCTTTATTAATAATAAAGGGACACGTATTTTTTTGTTTTCGGAAAATCCCAATAAGACGGGAGAAAACGGGTGAAAAAGGGGTAGAATGCCTTTAAAGAGAATACTTATATCTTAGAAACTGAAGATATTACAGACCTGAAAATTGGTATTTGGGATCTCCTTTAAAAATAAAGAAACGCGTATTTTTTTTTGTTTTTAGAAAATCCAATTAATGGTGGGGGGTAAAAGGGGGATGATTTTTTTATATGAGTGTATCTATACCTCAAAACTTTTAAAGTTTATAGATGTAAACATTGGTATTTAGAATGCCCTTTAAAAATAAAGAAACACGTATTTCTTTTTGGAAAATCCAATTAATCGGAGGGTGAAAAGGGGGTGAATTTTTAAAATGAGTGAATCTATATCTCCAAACTTTTAAAGTTTGCAGATGTAAAAAATTGGTATTTAGAATCTTCATTAAAAATAAAGAAACACGTATTTTTTTTGTTTTCGGAAAATCGCAATAGGAGGAGTGAAAAGGAGTGAAAAAGCGGTTGAATCCTTTAATGAGGCTACTTATATCTCAGAAACTGAAGATATTGCAGATCTGAAAATTGGTGTTTGGGATCTCTTTTAAAAATAAAGAAACACTTATTTTTGTTTTTGGAAAATCCAATTAATGGGGGGGGTGAAAAGGGGCTGAAAAGGGGGTGAGTTTTTAAAATGAGTGTATCTGTATCTCAAAGCTTTATAGTTTATAGACGTAAAAATTGGTATTTAGAATTTCCTTTAAAAATAAAGAAACACGTATTCTTTTGTTTTCGGAAAATCCCAATAGGAAGGGTGTAAATGGGTGAGTAATGGGTTGAATGCCTTTAATGAGGCTACTTATATTTCAGAACCTGAAGATATTACTGACCTGAAAATTTGTATTTGGGATCTACTTTAAAAGTAAAGAAACACGTATTTTTTCGTTTTTGGAAAATCCAAATATTGGGGGTTAAAAGGGGGGGTGAATTTTTAAAATGAGTGTGTCTACATCTTAAAACTTTAAAATTTACAGATGTAAAATTGGTACTTAGATTCTCCTCTGAAAATAAAGGAACACGTCTTTTTTTTTTGTTTCCTTTAATCCCAATAGGAGAGGTTTAAAAGGGTGAAAAATGGGTTGAATGCCTTTAATAAGGATACATATATCTCAGAAACGAAAGATATTACAGAACTGAAAATATGTATATGGGATCTCCTTTAAAAATAAAGAAACACGTATTTTTTAGTTTTTGGAAAATCCAATTAATGGCGGTTAAACAGGAGTGACAAAATGGGGTGAATTTTTTGAAAGACTATATCTACAGAATATCTTGGAAACGTAAAATGTTACAGACGTAAAAAGTGGGTGTTTGGAATCTCCTGTAAATGTAAAGAAACATTGGTGATTTGTTTTGGGAAACTCCACTTAAGGGGAACTCAAAAGGGGTGAAATTTTAAAATGAGAATTTTTACAGTATATCTCAAAAAACTTAACATGTTACAGAAGTGAAAAATGGTATTTTTTATCTCTGTTAAACATAAAGAAACGTGTATTTTTAGTTTTCGGAAATACAACTTGGGTGGAGCGGGGGGGGGGTAAAAGTGACTGAAAATGGTGTTGAATTCTTTTAATTAGGCTACTGATATCTCAATTATGAAGATGTTATAGACGTGAAATTTGATATTTGGAATCTGCTTTAAAAGTAAAGAAACACGTATTGTCGGAAAATCCAATGAAAGGGGGGGGGGGGTGAAAGAATTGAAAACTTAATTGACTTAATTGTATGAAAATACATAAATCTAATAAAAACTAAAGTTGTTACAGACGTGATAATTCGTATTTGGATCTCCTTTAAAAACAAAGAAAAACGCGTTTGGGGGGGAACCATCTTGGAGGGCGGGAGTGTAAAGGAGTTGAATTCCTTTAATGAGGACACATAAATCAAAAACTGAAGAATTTTGAGTCGTGATAATTTGTATTTAGAAGATCCTTTACTATTAAAGAAACAAGTATTTTTTTGCGGGAAAATTCACTTGGGGAGGGGGGGGGGAGTAGTGTGAAATGAAGTGCAAAAAGTAAATTATTTTTATGGGGATACTTATATCTCAAACCTGAAGGTAATAGACGTGAACATTGGTGTTTGGAATCTCCCTTAAACATAAAGAAACAAGCCTTCTTTTAATTTTCGTGGGGGGGGGGAGGTGGCGGTAAATAAACTTAACGGCGGTGGGGTGTAGAAGGAGGTGAGACCAATTGATTTTACTGTTATTAATGTACTTATAAGGATCCTCCGTTGCTCAGACGCAAGCGTGCCGGCCTCTCACAGCTGGGTTCCGTGGTTCAAATCCCGTTCGCTCCATGTGTCATTCGTGCTGGACAAAACGGAGGCGGGACAGGTTTATCTCCGGATACTCCGGTTTTCCCTGTCATCAGCCATTCCAGCAACACATAATAATAATAATAATAATAATAATAATAATAATAATAATGTTCCGGACCGTCGTCAAATGTGCGGACCGCGCTGGAAACGGCTCCTGGACGGGTAATGACTAAGAATGCAGCCTGGCCGCGGGTTCAGTGCCGCCAAGGCACCCAATATGACACCACGCTGGATCTCCTGAAGGATTTTATCCATATTAAAAATGATTATAGGAAAAGATGGCACAGATTTACGGACCCAACTGACCGGGAGGAATACCTGAGCCTAACCCGGGAAGTACGAAATCGATTGCTGAAAAGGAAGATTGAAAAATGGGAGGAAACGTGCCGTAAAATAGTAGAAAACGAGTCAGATCGGGAATTTTGGTGGATTCTCGCAGAAAACGAGTCAGATTGCGAATTTCGGAGGATTATAT
This sequence comes from Anabrus simplex, assembly GCF_040414725.1. Lineage (NCBI taxonomy): Eukaryota > Metazoa > Arthropoda > Insecta > Orthoptera > Tettigoniidae > Anabrus > Anabrus simplex. The sequence goes on from NC_090266.1 coordinate 273,572,193, forward strand.
ATCTAAAACAATAAGCATTCAATTATAAATTTCAGTATAATACCGTAGCGAAGCACGGGTATCTTGCTAGTAAATAAATAAAATACTTGAAATAAATTAAATTAAGAAAAATAATGTGTCGAAATGTCCGTAGTATGGGCGCCAGGGTTCACCAGAATGGATCCCTCGAATTTAGATAGAGCATGATAATTCTTTATATCCCAGGGCGTGTACATAATGCTGCGTACTGGTACATCTGCTTCAGGCCTTACCTAACCTTCTGAAAACGACTAAATAGGTAGGAACTGCACCTAGGTTCATCAATAAATCCACTGATTCTAAAATATCTAACTATATTCTCAACAAAATCCGTGCATGAGCACCTCATCAACACACCAAAATACACTTATAATACACAAACAAAAGATTGCTGGAAGACTCCATATTTACAACAACAACATTGAAAACAGTGGGAAAACGAAAGCGAGAACTAAGCCACCATTTGTAGTTAGTTCGTTGAACAATGTACATATATGTATATAAGAACCCTTCACTGTCTCTGTATTAACACGACTTGCCGATTCTCATAATCAGCACTTATAATATCACACAGATACTGTGCCTCGTAATACTGTGTTGACTGACTTTAACACTTGTTGTAAAGATATACACATTTGAGCAACACACGCTTGTCGATCCTGAACATAAATTATGGAAAGTCTGAGATAGCTTTCACCAACATGTAATGCCAGACCGCCACAAGTGCAACAATGCTTAATGCGTAAGCACTCCACAATTTTTCAATCAGCCACTTTCCACGAACATAACAAGACTACGTTCCACGAATGTTTGAAGTCCAGTCCAGTATATTGCAACCGTATCACTGCCGTACCGTATATCCAGTTTCATTCCCATGTGTTAGCACTACTTCTTTCCCGTACCGTGTGAGGTCTCCTTCCTTCTCGTACAGTGTGCCTGGTTGTAGCTTCTTCCGCTCTGATGTCGAAGTATATAAAATCCTCAGCATTCCCCTTCCTCTCACATGATACGTCTGGATAGGTCCTTTCCAGCCAAGCACGGTAGATCCTCTTGTCAAGACCACGCCGTGAACTCTTTCTTGGTCCCAAGACATAAACAAACTCTGCGGTGTTTCACATGAGTCATAGAACTTTCCGAGTACAACAACAAGCTCATCTCATCAGACTGGGATATATACATGACTCATAGAACTTCCCGACTACAACAACAAGTACATCTCATCAAACACTGGAATGGCCGCATGAGTCATACAAATTACCAGGGTTATTAAAGCAATGTTTTCCCAACCATACAAAACAAATTACTCATACTACATATGTGGAGATCTCCCAGCTTACAAATATAAATGACAAAATATACAAATAAAATACTGGCGATAATAACAATCATAATAATAATAGTAATCATTCGAATACTGACAATAATATCTCTCACTTCTCCATAGAGTGCGAGGGTGTGATATATGTACTATCACACTACAGGTACCAAGATCAACAACAGTGCACCTGTGTAGATATGTCGGAAAGAGCTACAGACATATACTGTGTACAAAATAAGGCCTAATGGGTGTATGAATTTCAAGCGAAGTTCTGCTAAACCTAAGAACATTTGAACACTCGACTCTTAGTGAAATTTAACTGAAGCTGTTTTTTGATATATATCAAAAACTGTGCCTTAAAAGGAAGTCTACACTTGATGGGCCTAACCAATAAATATGTAAAGAATTTGGATAGTTATCCGTGATCACATAACAAGCATTGAATTATAACGTCATGGGCATCGCAGGAACGTGAACAGTTGGTGGGCCGTACGACCTACTGGAAGGAGTAAACGTAAAGCGAGTAGAAAGTATTCTTGAATAAAAGTTACCAAGCAGACGGCGCAGCACTGGAGCCAGGACTTCCTTGATACCTATTCTCTCGTTCTTTTATTTTGAAATGAACGACAGAGCTATGGATGATGTTTTCATAAGAGACGACATTCATTTGATTTATGATTCACAGAGAGAACTACAACCTAAAACATTCACATAAGACTTCCATAGAAAGTAACTCAAAACATAGACCATACAGCCACTTTTTCCTTTTCCAGAATATTCTTTGTTTAAAATGTTCAAGATATTGAGTAAAAGTTCATTTTCCAACCTAAATAAAAAGAATGGCATGCTTCGTTTTAACCCGTGCCTAACATCTTTTTCTTTCCACTTACAGTATTTTTTTAGTTTACATACAGATTATTTATCTCGCTATTTATCTCGCCCGATGTACTTTAGTGCCAGCCTCTGATTCTATGAATCCCGGTGGAAAATAGACTAATTTATAAAGGAGGAGAGAATACCACAACATCCTGATATTTTTAATTTTTTCATTAATATTTTACCAAACGGCCGGCAAGTAAACATTCCTTTCGTGTAACAAATAAAGGGAGAGCTACATGACCAGTTACACATTCTAAGGAAGTAATTCTACCCTGCACTGGGAAAAAATAAACATGATAGCTAGTACGTTACTCAAAATCTATAGATGATATTCAGAGCACTCTCCTAAATTCGACATTTCTTGACATACCTCTTTCTTGTTGGTTATAACTAAAATGTTCACAGTCCTCTTTTTCAGAACCCCAGATAAAATAGTTGAAAGTCTCCTGTGTTCAGATATTATGCCTATAGTCGTATGGCCTATTTACTTCACATTCTTCAGTGTCTGGTCCATTTTCAACGATATCATCACGATAAACTGAATTATTCAAACTACCTTCATCATCCGATGTCACATAGTCACCATAATAACAAGGAGAATTAACAAAATCGGATAAATCGCCGTAATTTACAAATATTACACTAGAGTTAGCTGCTATTATTCTTGGGAACATGTGACAAGCATACGATCACAAGAAAGAAAAGCATCAAAGACTATTGAGCGCAGATAGCATGAAAAGATACCTAGAAGGAACTTGGTGACATATTTAGTAAATAGAAAACACGTAATTTATATATCAGTGCTGTCATTTTTTCCACTCAACTGAAGTACAGAGCATTAAATAATGGATTGCATCAGACGCAAAAAAAATCTTCTAAAACGTTCGAGTGTGGGATGAACTTATACAGCTTGTTCTATGGTAGACAAATTTATGTTGGATTTTAAGTTACTGAGATGCGTTTTTAATTGAAAGAACACGGAGTAAGTACTACATTATTTCATTGGTTTCCGGCGAGTCAAGTAAGCCATACGTAACTTATACATTGCAAGCAGAAATATAAGGATATAAGTTAACAGTTACAACGAATCATAAAATTCTTATATTATTTAATTTTCCAAAGACGTGTTCATTTCTCACATTCTTCATAGAAGACGTTGTGGGCATTTTTTTGTTAGTTGTTTTACGTCTCGCCGACACAGATAGGTCTTATGGCGACGATGGGACAGGAAAGGGCTAGGAGCGGGAAGGAAGCGGCCGTGGCCTTAATTAAGGTACAGCCCCAGCATTTGCCTCGTGTGAAAATGGGAAACCACGGAAAACCATATTCAAGGCACCCGACAGTGGGGTTCGAACCAACTACCTCCCGAATACTGGATACTGGCCGCACTTAAGCGACTGCAGCTATCGAGCTCCGTTTGTTGGCATTTGTCTGATGAAAGACTTGAGAAGAGTTGTTTTATTTTCCATAAGTTTTGTTTATTACTATTACTATTCTTAAATATCGTTATGGTACCTAGCATTCGTGTCTCGGTTGCTTCCCTAACAATTCTAGTCAGAATTAGTTACGAAACACATACAAGTAAACAGACAATGACCGTGGTTATCAGGCGAAACGTTACACGTCACCAAGTATAGAGGCCAGTCGATTATACCATACGAAGTACACTATATTACATATATATTGCCAACAACAACAAAATTAATCTTTTAACTTCTTAGTTGAAACTTCAAAAACACTTCAATAGAATTACTCCAGACATTGTAGCAGACCACAGCGCCTTGATAAGTTAAGGTTTGGACGAATTTATAACTAAGTGCGCTTGCCAGCTGCACTCAATGATGCGTGTTCGAGCCCGGCGAAGTTATGTGATATGAAGTAGACAGAACTTGATTCTATTAGTCCACTGTGAGACGCATGTTTATAAACTTTGACCAGTTGATAAACAATCTTATCCACATTGTAGAAAATATCATCAAGGAATATCATTTTGTAGAATGCTACTTTAGTTTGACAGGCCCAGAATTTTTCGAACATGAACAAGTGTTCGAAGTGGAATTTGATGAAACTCGATCAATATGGGGATCTTGAGAAAATACAATATATTAGCCGGACCACTACATCGAACAAGTATAGGAATGTCAGGAATTTTTAATGGAAAGAGGGGACCACTACTTCGTTATCAGCTATCAAGAGTTAAATGACGACTTACTGGATCGGTATGTAAAACATGAACGTCTGACGAGAGTGCATTTACCGTTTGTGAGTAGGAAGATTAGTATTTTTGAGTGTATTCAATATGTCAATATGAAGCCCAGAATGACATGGGCCAGTTGTATGAGACAATGAAGTTCAGGAGTGAGAAATAAAAGTGAGTAGTCTAGAGGTTAGTGTGTGTGTGTCACAATAAAATACAGAAAGAAAATTTAGAATTGCATGAGACATATTATGGAAAGATTTGAGGTAAAATTAGACCTAGGACTTTAGGAATTTCATTAGTGTATAGAGGTGGCATGGGATTCCTTTCCATTCCCGATTCATTCTTGAAAAGCATTGTGGGTGACAGGCTGAACTGAAAGTGATTGGATACATGGCAGTGAATTATATTTATTCTTTTGTGCATACCGAAGGAAGCACTTAATTCACTTCAAACGCTTCTCATAATATATGGTTTATGGTGTGGGCTACTGTAGTCACGTAGTAGTTCGTGAACCATGGGCAACGGCTGAGTGGCCTAGTAAGTGGTCCTGAGAGTCGGGATACCAGTTGCTACGGAATATTAGTGGGCAGCTCGGACATATTCCGAGTCATGGCCCTCCTTGTGTTCAGGCGGCTAGGACTACACAATCCACCGGTGTTCCCTAACCCGTTAGAGGAGAGATCCTCACTTGGACTATGCGTATGTAGGGTAGCATCGTGCTTCATGAATTTACCGAGCTCAGAATATTTTAAGCAACCCTCGGACCTATGGGAGTAACGAAGTCTCACTCCCACTTGACAGGCGAGGGACTCCTTGGAAACAACATTGCGAACGAAATGGAATTGGATGGGACGCTATTAATATTAATGGGGATTATGGGAGAAAGAAAGTAGAACTGGCTGAACCAGCAAAGAGGATGCACATGGATGTGCTAGGAGTAAGTGATATTTGGGAAAGGGCAGATAAGGAGGAAGAGATCGGAGATCATAAAGTGTTCTTGACAGGTATTAAAAAGGGAAGGGCAGAGTATGGGCAGGACTGTTAATCAAGAATACTATTGCGCGAAACATAGTTTCTGTTAGGCACGTAAATGAGCGAATGATGTGGGTTGATTTGGCAGTCGGATTAATTAGGGCGAGAATTGTCTCAGTGAATTCACCATGCGAGGGTGTAGATAAAAATGAAGTTGACAAGTTTTATGAAGCATTGAGTGACATCTTAGTCAGGGTCAACCACAAGGATAGGATAGAACTGAAGAATACGGCAGGGTGATTGGTAAATGTGGGGAAGATATGAATGCTAATACGAATGGGAAACGTTTGCTGGACTTCTGTGCTAGTATGGATTTAGCAGTTACGAATACATTTTTCAAGCATAAGGCTACACATGGGAGGCTAGGGGTACCATGTCCAAAATAGTCTATATATTAACCGACTTCGAATTCCGGAAATCTGTTAGGAATGTATGGGTTTTCTGGGGATTCTTCGATGATACAGACCACTATCTGATCTGTAACGAACTAAGTATATCTAGGCTTAGGATAGAGAAAGTAAAATCTGTTTGCAAACGAATCAGTGTATAAAATATCCAGGATGATGAAATTAGACAGAAGTACATGGATACGATTAGTGAAAAGTTCCAAACAGTGGATAGTAAGCAGTTTGAGGATATAGAAAGAGAATGGGTGGGATGCGGGGAGACTGTAGTGGGAACAGCAAGGGAATGACAAGGAACAACAGTGTAAAGATGGGAAAAAGCGAACATCTTGGTGGAATGATGAAGTGAGAGCAGCTTGTAAACGTAAAATGAAATGACGTATGGCTTTTAGTGCCGGGAGTGTCCGAGGATATGTTCGGCACGCCAGGTGCAGGTCTTTTGATATGACTCCCGTAGGTGACCTGCGCGTCGTGATGAAGATGAAATGATGATGAAGACGACACAAACACCCAGCCCTCGTGCCAGCGAAATTAACCAATGATGGTTAAAATTCCCGACCCTACCGGGAATCAAACCCGGGACCCCTGTGGCCAAAGACCAGCACGCTAACCGTTTAGCCATGGAGCCGGACTTGTAAACGTAAAAAGAAGGCTTATCAGAAATTGTTCCAAACAAGGGCTGGTACAGACAGGGAATTGTACGTAGATGAAAGAAAGAGAGAGAAACAAATAGTTGTTGGATCGAAAAAGAAGTCATGGGAAGATTTTGGTAATAACTTTGAAAGGCTAGGTCAAGCAGCAGGGAAACCTTTCTGGACAGCAATAAAGAATCTTAGGAAGGGAGGGAAAAAGGAAATGATCAACGTTTTGGGTAATTCAGGTGAACTCATAACAGATTCCAGGGAATCACCGGACAGGCGGAGGGAATATTTTGAAAATCTTCTCAACGTAAAAGGAAATCTTCATGGTGGTGTCGCGAACAACCGAACTCATGGGGAGGAGGAAAATGGTGTCGGAGAAATTATGCTTGAGGAAGTGGAAAGGATAGTAAATAAACTCCATTGTCATAAGGCAGCAGGAATAGATGAAATTAGACCTGAAATGGTAAAAATACAGTGGGAAGGCAGGGATGAAATGGCTTCATAGAGTAGTAAAATTAGCGTGGAGTGTTGGTAAGGTACCTTCAGATTGGACAAAAGCAGTAATTGCACCTATCTATAAGCAAGGGAACAGGAAGGATTGCAACAACTATCGAGGTATGTCATTGATTAGTATACTAGGCAAAGTATTCACTGGCATCCTGGAAGGGAGGGTGCGATCAGTCGTTGAGAGGAAGTTGGATGAAAACCAGTGTGGTTTCAGACCACAGAGAGCCTGTCAGGATCAGATTTTCAGTATGCGCCAGGTAACTGAAAAATGCTACGAGAGGAATAGGCAGTTGTGTTTATGTTTCGTAGATCTAGAGAAAGCATATGACAGGGTACCGAGGGAAAAGATGATCGCCATACTGGGGGACTATGGAATTAAAAGTAGATTATTAAATTCAATCAAAGGCATTTATTTTGACAATTGGGCTTCAGTGAGAATTGATGGTAGAATGAGTTCTTGGTTCAGGGTACTTACAGGAGTTAGACAAGGCTGTAATCTTTCACCTTTGCTGTTTGTAGTTTACATGGATCATATGCTGAAAGGTATAAAATGGCAGGGAGGGATTCAGTTAGGTGGAAATGTAGTAAGCAGCCTGGCCTATGCTGACGACTTGGTCTTAATGGCAGACTGTGCCGAAAGCCTGCAGTCTAACATCTTGGAACTTGAAAATAGGTGCAATGAGTATGGTATGAAAATTAGCCTCTCGAAGACTAAATTGATGTCAGTAGGTAAGAAAATTAACAGAATCGAATGTCAGATTGGTGATACAAAGCTAGAACAGGTCGATAATTTCAAGTATTTAGGTTGTGTGTTTTCCCAGGATGGTAATATAGTAAGTGAGATTGAATCAAGGTGTAGTAAAGCTAATGCAGTGAGCTCGCAGTTGCGATCAGCAGTATTCTGTAAGAAGGAAGTCAGCTCCCAGACGAAACTATCTTTACATCGGTCTGTTTTCAGACCAACTTTGCTTTACGGGAGCGAAAGCTGGGTGGACTCAGGATATCTTATTCATAAGTTAGAAGTAACATACATGAAAGTAGCGAGAATAATTGCTGGTACAAACAGGCGGAAACAATGGCAGGAGGGTACTCGGTATGAGGAGATAAAGGCGAAGTTAGGAATGAACTCGATGGATGAAGCTGTACGCATAAACCGGCTTCGGTGGTGGGGTCATGTGAGGAAAATGGAGGAAGATAGGAAACCTAGGAGAATAATGGACTCTGTTATGGATGGTAAGAAAAGTAGAGGTTGACCAAGACGACGATGGTTGGACTCAGTTTATAACGATTTAAATATAAGAGGTATAGAACTAAATGAGGTCACAACACTATTTGCAAATAGAGGATTTTGGAGATGTTTAGTAAATTCACAGAGGCTTGCAGACTGAACGCTGAAAGGTATAACGCTCTATAATGATGTATATATGTATTATGTATGTATGTATGTATGTTTGTGTGTACGTATGTATGTATGTATGTATGTATGTATGTATGTATGTATGTATGTATGTATGTATGCATGTATGTATGTATGTATGTATGCATAATATACCACATCCATCGAAGTCACCCATAAGTAGGCCCTAATACTGGAAAAGGTGTTTTAAGTAAGGCGAGCTTGGATGGTAGTCTCCGTGACTGATAGTGTCTCATTTAGCGGTAACGGCGAAGCGATGTACTATCTTCTTTAAAATTGTTCATTTAAAGCAACAGCGTTTAAAAGTTTAAATGGAGTATAGCGATGTTCCTGAAGTATGCAACTGCATATTAAAAAATCAAAGCTCAAATTAAGTCCTTCGATTGGAGTCTACGCTGGGTAATGAGTCCGATGGACTGGGTAGCTCATCCAAGTCAACATTTTGTTCTTATAGAGTGCAATGTTCTCAGTACGATTTTCTCAACCATTTAGTTTATATAACTTGCTGCTTCACCAAGCCAGTACATTTTTATTACTTATACAAACTCTTTATTCTCTTATACCTTCAGCTGAAACCAGTCACAATATTTCACTCGGACATCAGAATTCCCTTCAGTTATGTTAGGTAAGAATATTGTTTAGTTAACCTTCCGTTTAGTGTTGGCTACTGAATGCATGATTCGAAGCAGTGTATCGATTCATTCAAGTGTCCGAGTGAATCGATTCACAGGAACGGCGAGCTCACGCCACACGATTCAGCTTACTCCCAGCGGACAGTGCTGAGGGGCGCACTCACTGGACGTTGACGGGGAGCCGAGCTTCCGCTGCAGCGAGACAGTGAATCATGGCACATCGAAAGAATCGTGAACGAGCGCGGCTCATTGAGACACAAGATACACTCGGGTCAGTGAGACACTGGCGGAGAGCCGAGCTTCCGCTGCAGCGAGACATACAGTGAGCCGTGGCACACCGAAAGAATCGTGAACGAGCACGACTGAGTGAGACACAAGATACACACGGCTCCTTATCGGATCACTGCAGCGAGACATACAGTGAGCCATGCTACACTGAAAGAATCGTATGCTATAATGGACTCTCGAGCTCAGCTCATTTGAAAATAATACCCATTTACATCCACTGTCCTCTTCTTACAGGGAGGTTTAAATAATAGATGGATTTATTTGCAGTGTTAAAAAGGTAGTCACAACATAATTCTGAAGTAGCTAGTAAGTAGGTAGGCTATTAGGTTATACTATTTATTAGTTTAATGAATCTTAGTATTATAAATTAGGTGACATTTGACAATTAAACTCGACTCTAGCCTGCCCTATGACTATGAGTCATGCTCATGACCACTCAAAAGTACCCGTTTTATATTGGGAAGAACGGCTCAGTATTCTCCCAGTTCATATGTCACATCGTTGCACAAGACTTCAATCATATGTGGACAGGCGCAACAACACTATGTTGAATCAGAAAACCAGCGGGCTACTGTACATATCGGGTAGCCTATACAAAATATGACGATTAAAAAAATCCTCAGCTGATAGAAAAATACTTTTTTTAAATGACTGAGCGAGTTGTCGTGCGGTTAATATCGCGGGGCTATGCGTTTGCATTCGGGGGATGGTTGGTTCGAATCCCACCGTCGGCAGCCGTTAAGATGGTTTTTCCGTAGTGTCCCCATTTTCACACCAGGAAATGCTGGGACTGTACCTTAATTCAGGCCATGGCTGCTACCTTCCTAATCCTCACCTTTCCCACCCTGCGTCGCCGGAAACCTCCGATGTATTAGAGTAACTAGCATTTTTTCTAAGAAAGGAGTTCATAGTATAAAGACCAGATGGCAGCTGCGAGCACTGAATGCTGTTGCTGCTGTCTTACCAGCACATACTACACAGATGCAGTAGGAGCGGTGAGGAATGAGCTGTGAATCGGATCGCTGTATCGATTCAGTAACGTGAACGGAATCAAATGAATCGATTCAGTAAAATGAATCGAATTTCCCATCACTACTTCCGTTAGCCATTCTGCTATCAATCAGCTCATGCGTGAAAAGAAATTCTGTCCAGGGAAGGATTATTTTACCCGAGTATGTGAATTTTACATTTGAAACACGTTACCAACCAGTGATGTATTTCAGGTCAACTTTGGTCAGTTGAAGAACGCTGTTGTTTGAGAATTCCGAATATACGTGCACGCAAAACACGGTAGAATACGCACTCAAGCATCTAGGTCCAGGCTTTTTATGTTGGACTTCGAGGGAAGAAACCCATGTGTAGAAAAGTAAAATATTGAAATTGGTAGGTACAGGAGATCTGATATTGACCTCCTTGTCCGATTGGACAGGTCTCAAACTCGTGAAATAAATATAGGTGAGATGGAAGAATATGAAGCGCAGGGAGTCGAACAACCATGGACATGCTTATACTGTATAAGTCGACTTAGCCACTAAACAGCCACGATGCTCGTAAGTGCAAGAACAAGTCACAGTATTAAGTTACAAGTTATGTGCTGTACACAATGTTGGGTTCGTAAGTCTTGTGATATTGCTGAACTGGTATAGATATTCGTACTCATAAATTAAGTAAGTTGTGGTTAATTTCTGGGATTCGATTATGGAAATGTATACAAAAGGTCAAGAATATCTGAAAAATTTACAGTCACATTGAGCCGTATCCTGCCGGCCCATAATAATAATTAGAATATTATTTGACCAAATATGTAAAATTTATTCATAAAAGTTACAGTCTAAAGCATCGTATCCCAAGATAGTTGATACCGGATGTTGAGCAAGACAGTGAGTCGCTGGACATTGCTTCATATTTCTGTATGACCGTGAGAAAGGATGGTGTAACCAAGCGCGGGCCTGGATCGACACGTGTATTAGATGCTGACCAAGCAATATATTTCAGCCAATGGAAATTAAGGGCTTGGGAAACATGGAGGCTACACCGCGCCAAATCTTAATTCCAGAATGACCAACGTGCTCAGCTGCTAAAGTCAGTTTCTGTAGGTAATCGGATTTCCACAGTTTCAGAAGTCAGAGATATTTGGAAATGTAATATAAAAATTGGTGGAAGAGATTTGCTAGTGTTTGAGCTGTGTTTTGTAAATATATCACAATAAGTAGTGTGTCATTATATACGACTAATTCTCTGATTGGTGGTTGGTTCAGACACCCGGGAACCCCAGTATTAATGGCGTCACCGAAGCCTCCTCAGTAACCCAAGCTCTGGAGAGCGTCACTCTGTGTTAAAGACTTGGATAGTGCGGAAGCACCAACTCTGTATCTCTGTGTTAAAGGCTTGGATAGTGCGGAAGCACCAACTCTGTAACTCTGTGTTAAATGCTTGGATAGTGCGGAAGCACAAACTCTGATTCGTGATCGTGGTTAACGTGGTGTTATTCCAGAAACAGTAACTGGTTATCAATGATACTTTAAATTGTGCAGTTGGAAAATTTTAATGTACTTGAATAAATGGAATAGTATAGTTTTAGCAAAGTTTACTTTCAATCGATAAAGACGGTGTTTAGTGACCGCTGTGTAACAAGTGTAGTGGAAACGTGCTATTGTTTCACTACTTCGCGACGGGCGCGTTTTCGCGTGGAACTTCCGTAACGAACCGTGTGCTGCTTTTCAAACTGTATTTTTACCCTTTAAGTGAAGTGTGTAATATATATGTGAATCAGTGTGTTTAGCTGATCTTTTAGAGAGAAAGGGTATTTCGGCTCGTAGGATTAAGCAGTGAAGATATTGTCAACTAAAGTCCTCTGTGTTTCCAGTGAATTATTTTCCAGCAAGATGATGGCCACAACCGTAGAAGAAGGAAGTGCATTCCCACATGTTAATGCTGTGATTAACATGGAATAAATCCCTCAATTAGCGGGGATGTAAGCTGCTATCCTGGTATCTCGAGGGTCGTCGATTCAGATAAGGCGCATGTGTTATTTATGGCATGATATATAAATTATGTTAAGGTACTAGGGCAGTGTAGATAGGATTTATAACTTCATGTAAAGTAAGCCTGACGGCATTTGTTTGTTTAATTTTGTTATTATGATAGTTTCGGATACGAGAATAATGCATGTCTATTTTATTTTCATTTTGCTTTATGATTAGATGTTTGGGAAAATGAGGGATTGATAGGATTAGTTGTTGTTTATTTACATATGTTACTTAGCGTAGGATATTCCGAGTTTTCCTTAAATGTATGCTAGAAGGGCTAGATTGACAGGTTCATCTTTATACAACGTTAAACACGTATTAGTTCATTTTATTTCGGTTATTCAGAGAGACAGGTGTAGCTATTCTGCATGATGCATGGTTTTACAGAAGCTGATTGAAAGAGCTGCAGAACGTCGTTGTTAAAATAAGATCTTTGAAGTTAAGTTGGATTCTGTTTACCTGATGGTCTGCAAAGGACACGAACTGCGTCTCATAATGTGGAAGGCCAATGGGATTCATGAGAAATAATGAGATAAAGATTGCATGCTGAATTATAATGTATTGGTGCAGGCTGATTGTATGCCTGACAAGATAAAAAGTATTGTGCAGATGTGTGTGCCTGCCTAGTGTCTTCTGAGTGTATATTGTGATCAGAATGGACAGTGTTAATTCCAGACTATTGAGTCTGATGTTGTTAAATGGCCCAAGCATGCTTAGAAGGAATGAATGTACGTGAGTTTCCGTGTAGCCGATGAAAGGCGTTATCTCATGGCAAGCTGATTTCTGGCCTGTGTTTGTCTGTAGGTGTGAAGGAGACAGTATTTCCTTGTGGCAGCCTCGGGAGACAAAATCCAATATTTAGCGTAGTGGAGTTCAACATTTCTTTTCAGCTCGTAATCTACCCGGAAGTACATGACGGATGACCGCGCTGTTGAGCGCTCAAACGCAGCAGAAGGAGGCAATGTTGCCCATTGCTTTCTTCATGATATCAAGGGTTATTTATATGTTTTTCCCTTACAGGATGATATTTTACATTGTTATTTGTGATTGTATACCTTGTCTCGTTGTTTTAAAAGGGAACAGCCCGAGTGCTGAAATATTGTTGGTTTATCTAGTTCTGTCTAGATCTTTTGCAGTGAAGCGGGATTCACATTAGAATCAGTGTAGCATTTAAGACTTTACTCGATATCCGATGTATATAGATGTGTTTAGTTTGATTATTTGAATTGTTGTAAATACAGTATAGGATATGCCCCTAGTATTTTGCATAACTTACATAGCGTCCATTGCGTCTTAATTATTTTTCTTTTCGTCGTAACTTTTCTTTATAATGTAACTTTTATTTAATTGTAATTTCGGCGACTCTCGGGATTAACTTATCTTTGAAACCGTATCGTTGGGATGCGATAGTGTGAAACTCCATACGGAAATACCACATGTCAGTGTTTGCGTACACTTGTTGCCATAAATTATAAACAGTGGACTATTAGAAGAAACTCAGTCTTGATGTATATAGTGTTTTTTATTGAACTTGATTTTGATGTCAAATTTGGTATTATCATTCAAGTAACGTTCTAACTTTGACTTATTTTTAATATTTTGAGTTCATTTTTTTTACAAATTATTTTTCTTGATTTAATTGTTTTCTTGGGATATGATCGGGGATATTTATTAATAAATCCATCTTACCCCATATGTTTGTTTCTCATTCGTGTTATACCTACATGTCCTGTCATTGATTGATATTTTAGAGTATGAACTTCGACTTTTTATCCTGACCCAACCGACAACCAACCCACACTCAGCCCAACCCTGAGTTAGTCGGATGTTCATACAGGAATGGAGGCATCGTCCTAGAGGGTATTTACCCCTGGGTACGGTATAACATCTCTCAAAAGGAAATAATTTTGAACTATTGGAGCTATTTCATCCTTAGCTTCTAAAACCTGTTATAGTGAATAAAATACTGTACTGTTTTCGATATTGCATTTCCAGGAGAAGAATAAGACACAATAATAAAAAATATGATGAAATAATTGATATAGTGTTAAGTTGGACCAACTGTTATACTAGCAGAAGAAGAGTGAAAGTTGAGTATTTGATCTGAAAGTTGTGGACACAAAAAAAAAGGTAGCAGAAGCGAATTATTATCCCGAATGTTGGCTTGATGAAGTGCTGAAACTTCAAAGAAATACATCAGAGGATCTTCTATGTATGTATGTGTGAGTTTATTTAATTTTTAAGAAAGTATGATTCACACTGAAATTACCATGTTTAAGTTGTCGAAACCATGTTTCACATCTTCTAATCGATAGTTCTTCTCCCACGCAAAGCAACATTTAGACACATGAAAATAGAAAGAGAATATTTTTTTACAATTGGCTTAACGTCGCACCGACACAGATAGGTTTTATGGCAACGATGGGGTAGAAAAGGCCTAGGAACTGGAAGGAAGCGGCCGTGGCCTTAATTAAGGTACAGCCCCAGCATTTACGTGGTGTAAAAATGGGAAACCTCGGAAAACCATCTTCAGGGCTGCCGACAGTGGGGTTCGAACCCACCATCTCCCGGATGCAAGCTCACAGCTGCGTGCCACTAACCGCGCGGCCAACTTCCCCGATGGGAGTATAGTTTAATGGATGAATCTTACGTAATAAGAGTACGTTATGAGGGATGCATCTTGGAATCTGTGAACAACGTTCTATCGCGATAGAATTTGAACATTCTGATATAAGATCCTACTGAATTGGCTTACTTTTGTGATCTGAAAATAGTAAGTGTGGGGTTAAAATATTCTAGTAATGATGAAGTCGCACTTAACTTCTGTTAAGTCCAGAATATCAACGGGGGATCGGCAAGGGACAGTGAACGAAGGCTGTTGTGAGTATACAGACAGCGAACGACGTAAAGAATTGTGAAACTCTGTTGTGCTTAAGCTGTGAACTATGTGGTCACTTAGTGTAAGTGTGGAACTGCCTTCGAGTAAAAGTGACAGTAGTGTAACAGTGTGTAATATGAACAGTGTAGCTACTGTGAGTGTTTCAGTGTAGAAGCGGTAGAGTGGTAAACTAGAGCGGGAGTAGAGAGAGTGCATACTGCTGTATTTGTGTGTCTGTGTAGTGCGTAACAATGATATAGTCATAGAACTTAACGCTACTAGTTTTTTTATTTCTTTCCTACCCGCAGTCACGTCACAATAGCTTTCTGTGATGAAATACTGCTTATTGATTACGATTCTGGATGTACTGTTCGCTTACGCTGTTCTTACTAGAACACTCAACTAAGGTTAGGTTGAAGGAAGAATCCTACCTTCCAATACTTGATTATTTTATTGCTAGTATATGTAATTATAAAACATATTCCAGCTTAATGTATAATTACATTATTTAAGAAAGTACATGTTTCGTTTCTAATGAGGAACATCTTCATATCAAAAAAATACAAAGCATTTTGGAGAAAGCAGATGTTTATATCAAACATGAACATTGACTTGTTGAGACTTTAACTCAATATCAAGGAAAGTTTTATCTCATAATTATTATTATTATCATCATCAACATCATCATAAGTGTTTTTTCTCATTATGGCAACTTTTGTATCCTTTCTATTTAGCTGAAGGTATTCCACATTAGGAACGAAACCTGTGCTTTATTAGTTTTATAATTACATAGACTAGTAGTAAAAATAAAACAAGTAATGGAAGGTGCGATTCTTCCTTCAACGTAACGTTCGTGGAGTTGATGCCAATACGGGACAAAAATGAGATTTATAAGTTGATACTAGAACACTCTTTGGTACGAAAGAGTACCAGTGTCACTGTTCTACAATGGGACTTTGAATGCGTTTATTGCTATCACTGGAGTGATATTAAGAGATTGATAATTGAATATTATCTATAGTTCACAAATGATAGGTCTGCTTGTTTTAAAGTCCAAAATTAAGTATACATGACGAGAAAGCAGTCTCCTCTCTTTTTGTAAGCAGAACCTCTGTTCAATGAGACACTTCGAAATATGTTGTGAAGGAGAAATCTATAATATGATTTCATCATTACTTTTTTTGAGGGCGAAATTAGGCCGACCAGCGCAGTGCCAGCTCTTCGGCTACATTTACGTGTCCAAGGAAAGTAAACGGTTCTATATTTAAAATAGCCTAATCTTCAAAACTTCAGAAAATGTTGCCTCTAAATGTACATTCATTTAAAAAGGTCTGAGGCTTTGTAATTGGGATTCATTTCGGAAGAGACACATGGAATCACTTTCATATGATAAACTACTGAGATAGTAATTTTAACGGCGTGTGGCCTCCGGAGAGTCCTGGAGCAGGTCCTTCGAGCTAACGCCACATGGGCAACTATTGCGTCTGTGTGAATGGGATTCTATGATGAATTCTAATGCTGAAGGCAGCAGAGACACCTAGTTCCCTAGCCATCGCATTAACCAATGAAGGTTAAAATACCCGATCCGGCCGAGGATTGAACACGGGACCCCTTGGACCAAACCACTTAGCCATGAAGCCGGAGATGAGACAGAAACATTTCAAAACGACACCGATACAATTATATATGAGAAATCAAGGATGGCTAATATTTTTGCTTGAACACTGGACGATAGCGGGCATAATAATCTAAAGGGCAGCAAATTATATTAATAATTTAATGTTTATTTATCTGATTAATCTCAACCTGTTTGTCCTACAAATTCTAAAGGTCATAAGAATGCCAAGATAATTGTTTCTCAGTCAAATGACTTCCAGAAATCTAGGTCAGCGTTTTGTTTCCATCAGCTACGTAAGTTAACCTTGGTATTCATGACTGCATTCGGAGCTCCTAATTTGATTTCATAAGAATGAGCGATGCGCATTTCTATTTATACATAATGATTACAATTCTTGAACGTACCGGAAGTTGAATCCGGATACGTTAATTCTATCCCACTAATTCCGTGTTTTATATTTAAGGAGTCTTTCAAGGAAAACAATGTCATGTAAGGAGAAAGCAGTACAGGTAATGTGCGAAGATTGGATAATGAACGGCCTGTTGGCAGCTCTGTCTAGACATGCGAGTCGCGTCCAGGAATCACAAATGAGGGATGTATCTCCTGTGGTATCTCTGACACTAATTGGATGATTTTCTTCAGGCTCCCATATCAGAACTGAAGGCTTCCGCGTATAAAGGTGTGATAAATTTTCTCACGCAGACTACGAGATATAACGCCTTATATCAGATTTCACTGTGTTTTTTACAAGAAAACCCAGCGCCAAGAGCAATATAACGCATGGAAAGGCAACAGACGTTCGTTAATGTTTCTCTTTCAATTCTTACTGGAGTCAGAGATATCATTGTTTTTCATACATGTAAGAGAGGAAATAGTGTAATATCCCATGTTATGTAACCTGAAGAAATTACTATTATTTGGAAATAGGCTAGAGGTTAGTGTCCCTAGCTTGAAATACGATTCTATGTCATTATTTTCCTGTTGTGTATGAGTGTTGCAGTTGTAGGGAGGGAAAAATTACAATAACGGGATGTTAAAACAACCACAGTTAGCTCGCGGTTCTAACTCAGTACCGCCGAAGTATTTTACTTTTCAGTCCTATAAAGAAGAACAATGAACATGCTTAGCTACAAAAGAGAAACATTATACACTGACTGACAGAGCAAATGCAACACCAAGAAGGAGTGGTTCGAAAGGGATGAAAGTTGGGGAAAAAACAGAGACGGCACGGACGAATAATTGATGTTTATTTCAAACCGATATGCAGGTTACACAATGCGCACGGCATCGACTCAGTAGGATGTAGGACCAACGCGAGTGGCGATGCACGCAGAAACACGTCGAGGTACAGAGTCAATAAGAGTGCGGATGGTGTCCTGAGGGATGGTTCTCCATTCTCTGTCAACCATTTGCCACAGTTGGTCGTCCGTACGAGGCTGGGGCAGAGTTTGCAAACGGCGTCCAATGAGATCCCACACGTGTTCGATTGGTGAGAGATCCGGAGAGTACGCTGGCCACGGAAGCATCTGTACACCTCGTAGAGCCTGTTGGGAGATGCGAGCAGTGTGTGGGCGGGCATTATCCTGCTGAAACAGAGCATTGGTCAGCCCCTGAAGGTACGGGAGTGCCACCGGCCGCAGCACATGCTGCACGTAGCGGTGGGCATTTAACGTGCCTTGAATACGCACTAGAGGTGACGTGGAATCATACGCAATAGCGCCCCAAACCATGATGCCGCGTTGTCTAGCGGTAGGGCGCTCCACAGTTACTGCCGGATTTGACCTTTCTCCACGCCGACGCCACACTCGTCTGCGGTGACTATCACTGACAGAACAGAAGCGTGACTCATCGGAGAACACGACGTTCCGCCATTCCCTCATCCAAGTCGCTCTAGCCCGGCACCATGCCAGGCGTGCACGTCTATGCTGTGGAGTCAATGGTAGTCTTCTGAGCGGACGCCGGGAGTGCAGGCCTCCTTCAACCAATCGACGGGAAATTGTTCTGGTCGATATTGGAACAGCCAGGGTGTCTTGCACATGCTGAAGAATGGCGGTTGACGTGGCGTGCGGGGCTGCCACCGCTTGGCGGCGGATGCGCCGATCCTCGCGTGCTGACGTCACTCGGGCTGCGCCTGGAACCCTCGCACGTGCCACATGTCCCTGCGCCAACCATCTTCGCCACAGGCGCTGCACCGTGGACACATCCCTATGGGTATCGGCTGCGATTTGACGAAGCGACCAACCTGCCCTTCTCAGCCCGATCACCATACCCCTCGTAAAGTCGTCTGTCTGCTGGAAATGCTTCCGTTGACGGCGGCCTGGCATTCTTAGCTATACACGTGTCCTGTGGCACACGACAACACGTTCTACAATGACTGTCGGCTGAGAAATCACGGTACGAAGTGGGCCATTCGCCAACGCCGTGTCCCATTTATCGTTCGCTACGTGCGCAGCACAGCGGCGCATTTCACATCATGAGCATACCTCAGTGACGTCAGTCTACCCTGGAATCGGCATAAAGTTCTGACCACTCCTTCTTGGTGTTGCATATGCTCTGTCAGTCAGTGTATTTGAGAGAATGGAACTTCACCTATGTTCAGTAATCTTCATCAGTTTTCGTCTCCTGGTAGGAATTTGCTATTTTCCTTGTCTACTACATGAGACATTACCAAGGGCAAGATTCGCAGACGAAGAAGTGTGTTTTAAGTATATCTCTTGGTTTTTAGTCAGAGTATGTATCCAAGAAGTATCAGGTTTTTATATTTCATTGAACTTGCGGTTGAAAATGTTTCTGCTTAATACCTATAAAGTGAATTCAGTTTAGAATATAAAACAAATAGGACAACTGTGGCTGCATTACGAGTGTAATTTATGTCAATGACGTTCTGAAACTAGAAACATATTGCGACGTCTACGCGTGGATATTTAAGGGAAAACAGTAACCTGCCAGATACGTCATTCACTGAAGATATCCGGAACTTTATCAAAGGGCAAATTCAACATTAAAACCGTCTGCCAGAAAATATTGAACTTTGGACTCGAATAAGTGATTCATGAATGTCCTTTACACGACTCTCTAAATAAGAGGGAATAAAGTGATGTAGGAAATCTGAACTACTGATAAGCAACTTTCAATTTCAAACGTCTCTCAAGCATTGAATAAGATGCGAATCATGGTGTATTCTGCCCAAACTCAGGTCCAAACCTCCACAGAGGTGTATGCCTGAGCAGGAGTACGGTAGAGTGGCAAGTTCCTTTCTGCTCCTCCATTCCCTTACTCCCTCCCCCCACCCCACCCCAACCACCGAATAGCGAGAGGCAAGCCATCCAAATCTTTACCACGCCCAATGTTGTTTAACTTCGGAGATCTCACGGGTTCCGGTGTTTCAGCACAGCTACGGCCGTTGGCTACCTTCCTGAGTAGCAAGCGTTAAAGTAACTCAACTCTAAAGTTCACCACCATTTAACGCTATTTCATTCAATGCCATGACGAATACGGCAGGCAACACACAAGTTCAGTACCAATATTACACTATAACATACCTGTAAATAACACATTATTTTTACTGAACTTGGTGATCAACAGACTGAAAAGCATTTAAGTTACACTTAACTGAGTCGACACTGGAAAGTACGGCTTCCTTATTAACAGAAAACAAGAATACGGTAGATGCACAAATCAAATGTAGACACAGCACCTGTATGTCTGACAGCGAAATGTTGTTCGTTTCTTCTCAATTGTATCTTAAACAACCATATGAAGAAGATTACAACTGTCTCGTGGCTATCCGATCTCAGAACCTGCAAATGCAAACGGTACTTTTTTGTTAAGAAGTAATTACGCGGTAAACAGGAGAATGGAAGTCACTAACAACTTGATCCAAGGCTCACAAGGAATCCGTTGCTTCGCTGAAAACCTTCGATGTGTTAGTGCGACATTAAACCACTAGATACCGAGCTTGATAGCTGCAGTTGCTTAACTGCGGGCAGTATCCAGTATTCGGGAGATAGTAGGTTCGAATCCCACTGTCGGCATCCCTGAAGATGGTTTTGTGTGGTTTCTCATTTTCACACCAGGCAAATGCTGGGTCTGTACCTTAATTAAGGCCACGGCCGCTTCCTTCCCAGTCCTAGAACTTTCCTGACCCATCGTCGCCATAAGAACTTCCTGTATCGGTGCGACGTAAAGCCAATAGCAAAAAAAAAGAAAACTAGATAAAAAATTACTTGTCTAACAATTTGGGTCCATGTTACTTGTTGGCCAGCTCCAAAATGTATTAAGTGTTCAAAATACCATTTTACCTGGTTAGTCCAGGAACTATTGCTTATTTACGTCCGGTGTTCAGTCATCTGGCCCTGTCGCCGGGTAGAGTAGCACACTGAATATTTTTTTACCCGTCAGGTCAGTCTTCGGTGATGCAGTGGTTTCATTCGCTAACCCCTGAACGATCAACGCACATTCAATTCTGAATTCATCCCATTGTGTTTGTCTTTGTATTACTCACAATTATTTTCCAGAAAATACATATTGTTCTATCAGTAATGCGAGACTCGTATGATGACTGTACTCGGTTAACTAACGTGTCCGCTGCTCGCCCTGCTGTCATCCAATTGAAGCTCTTTGAAAACACCAATGAAAGAGAAAATCTATTACAATATTTTCGCGACCAAATTTAATCTCCATTTCAAGCTACCATCATAAGACACGCGCAGTTTCTATGCTGTTGTTAACAGAATGACTTAAACTGCTGTTTCTGAGGCACGAAGGAGAAGTGCACTTATGGAGAGCTGCTCGAGCTAGGGAGAATTTAAAATTTGAAGCCACTAATATTTCAGATTAAATGTACTGACGTTTGATCTACATTTCCAAAACGGTCCACATCGGTAACATACTACAAGAGGAATAACTGTGTGTACAAATTTGGAATACATTCCTTTAATGGAAATAATGTTTGTATGTACATGTGGAATGAAACGGAAAGGAGAAGAGAATCACGGAATCTTTCATCTCACCTAGTGAAGCATCCGGAAAAACATGCGCAATATTGCAAGCTTGTGATTTTGTAATACGACAGCTGCACTAGACAAAATCGGAATATAAGAATGGTACTTGCATGGACGAACCTATTAGAGATAATAGATCATAAATTCCTGTGTCAGGACATTCGTACCTATTCAGTGATGCAGATCTTGGCTTGATAGAAGCAAAGGATAGGAAGGCAACACATATGTATTAGCCGGATGACTGTGTAATCATTGTGGAAGAATTCAAGAGGATAATCCATTTAAGACATTTCAAATGAGGAATAATGATATCTTATCCACCAAGAAATTGGAAGAACCCATTGTGAACCTAAGAAAAGCTGTTAATGGTTACAATTTTAATTGACTACCAGAGCGATGGTTGGGGTACGGAAAGGGATGTTCACAAAAATACGAGACCAACTTCAGTCGTGACATACAGTTTCATGAACTTAATTTTGCAAAGAAAGGTATAGGACGACCAGCCCTACAGCTACCAGGACAAGATCATCTCTACATGCTACGTGGAGCAGTTACTGACGCGAAGATAAAGGATATGCTGGATCTGCTGCCTCTTACTCCTCTCTTCCACCACACTTTCTGCAAGCATCTTCTTGGTATTTCAAACACTCGTCAATCACAGCTTGCTCAAAACTACGTAGATGCTGAAGACAATGACACACTGTTCTATATGTGAATGTGTAAATAAATGTAATCAACACAGTAACTTCGAATGGAAACATCGGAATGATGTAGTTTTAAGATACATTTTGTCAATTACAAACTTCAAGTGAAAAGTTATATTGTGTACTGAATGTTTTGCAATAATTTTCAGTTGAAAACTGAAGCAAGACCATAATGTCTATTTCAAAATTGTAATAATTTGAAATGTTTACTCTTTGTAGGCCTACTGAGATTCACAATCTATTTTCAAATAAACCAAATGTGGAATTTTAAAATATATGCTAAGTTTTTGATTCTCATTTATCTTTTACTCCCAATGTCACAAAAGCTGTTTATCTAGACTTACACCACCTGTATTTTGAATGCCTCATTTATACTGTTAGTTTGTCGGAATCATGATTACCAGAAATTCCAGAATTTATCTGACATTTTCAGTCACTATGGACGCCGTACGAGTCAGGTTTCTTGCACTTGAAAATGGTACGAAGGCTTCTTTTAAAAACGTAGTGAACACCTGGTTTTTCATTATTTCCTGACGAATGCTATTTGACAATTAAATTTTCTGGCTTGAAAATTTTTACCTGAACTTCCTTTATGCCAGTTGGTTCGCATAAAATCACAAATAATTTTGGCATTAGCTTCCCTGATGAAGACACTATAAACATGACTGTATACGAATGTGCTGTCGCCCTTTTCGATTGAATTGCTCCCTTTGTGTCAAACGCACCTTTATTCCATAAAGTTCTCCCCATGGGCATTTCTTTATTAAAATCACACTAATGGGGATTGTAAATCTGGTCATCGACAGAAGACTCCATGATTAATTTTAGACATTTCTAAAAGCCAGTATTACCTCCTTTCGTTGGAATTTATCTCGGACATGCCGTATTGTTACAAATTATGTTATTTACGGCTTACTATATTATAGCACTTTTTAAAATGATGCAGCCAAGATGAAGTAGACTTGAACTTGTTTCCGTCAATTTGTAATTCGTGAGCTTTAAATGTCGAAATTTGATCCACTGCTGCCACGTTAGGAATTCTTCAAATGTGCACTTATTAAATGCCTTAAATTTGTCAGTAAAATTCTGTTCCTGTTCAATAAATTCCTTCATTTTGTACAGCTGCCATTCTCTTGTTAACCACATAAATTTATTTTTCTGTGATGACCACGATCTCCGACTTTTACTTTTGCTGTTTCATCTTCATCTTGCTGTGGTTCAGTGAGGTCAATGTCTAGAGTTTTTTCTCTTTCCGCGTTTTGTGACACGTGATGTTTTAGCAAATCATTCACTTCATCAGCAGTTTTCATTTCTGTATCTGAAACATTAGAAGTTTCATAGCCTTCCTCTTTCAATCTGTTCACAACCGTGTTAGCGATATTTAATATATCCATGGTGTCCAACACCGTGGTAGATAGCAGAGAGTTTAACAAGGAGCTACACTGAACAACAAACAACGTTCTGTTAGTCTGCACGCTGCTTCTTACATAGTACCTGTGTATCGAATGCAGCACGTGGTTCCTGCTGTAATAGTTCGCAACTCAAGACGCATATTATTTCTTCTTTTACATCATATTTTACATTTTATTACGAATGCTCCTGTTGTAAAAATATGCTGCACACAGGCATAGTTAGTAATGTTAATACGATAGTAACTTATGAAAAAGGTTAACATTTGTTTTTGCCTCAAGAAGAGGTTTTCTTGTAAGAAGGCAGATAGGCGTTGAGGATGATCTAAAAACCCTATGTATAGGAACGTGAAGAAATAGCTTGACAGGAAATAATGGTCGCAGTTCTTTAGGAGGTTAAGGCTAAACTGAAGGGGCGTAATGTCACTTAAAACACAGAAGACAATCCAAAATATTTAAATTGCATCAACTTCTCTTAGGGTGACACTAGTGAGTATTTTTGTCACATGGCTTTTCTCATCATTTCAAATCCTAATCAAAGAGTTAAAGGTAAGTTTAAGATTTTCAGGACGATGAATTAAAACAGTGGATCATTATACGATTCATGAATCATCATAACTTTCCTGGTTTTTAATTCGTTATATAGTACACGTCGAAGTTAAATGACTGTGCTTCCATCAACCGATAATAATAACCTGCCACCTCACGTATGTATGCGGTGGATATGCACATTACCATATCAGTGTACGCCATACACCAGAATAATATCCTGTCAACGGTGCAGTTCTGTCACAAATGCAAAACGGGATAAATGTGGTGCATGAACTGCACTCTAGGAACAATGAATAGTTCTATAAGCACTGTATGTTAATATCCCTGAATTTTCCGTAAGTGGACATTAAGTTTTCTAATTTGATGACTTCATGTTTTCTGGGATATGAGGTTGAGCCCGTTTTTCACATATGTGGATGATTTCTTGACACCGTCCTGAAAGGCACTTGAGGTAACTATTTGGGTCAAGAGAAAATACAAAATCAAATCCTTTAAATTTGGCTTGAAAAGGCAGGATACTTTTTCCTGTGTATTTTAACTTTATACAGGTAAAATCAAACATCTTCCATTTCCTAATAAATTCCCCATTGTGTATGAAAACTATTCTCCCTTAGACTGCATACAGTATATTGTAACATAAATCACAACCGATATTCCAGAACTCACTTTTACCTTTAGTGTACTATAAGGTACAATTAAATCGGGGCCGTTGGGAATTTCTTCGTTCCAGTTTAAATTGGAAAGTATGGCCGGGAGCTACTCTATCATCCACTACACAGTTTTGAAATTGCACCATCTTACTTTCATCTCTTCGGACCACTGAAGGAATTCCTAAGAGGTCAATAATTCTGTTCAAATGAAGAAGTGAAATCGGTCAAGCGCAGGTGGTAATAGTCCAAGGGAACTGAGTTGTACGAGCAGAACATACAGAAAGTGGCTTCATGAAAGGAGAAATGTCTTGAGAATTTCGGTTCATATGATGAAAACTAGGTAAAACTTGAATATTTGAGTATATACTTTATTCTTCCTACTCATTAAGTATGTCGTAAAAATGTGCAATAATTTTCAATGTACTCACACATTGTAAGTTGCATGTTTAGGTACATTTTGAGATATCTCTGAAGGATTTCTTATTATAACTTTAGTTCTCAACTTACAGCCGTTCAGCAATGTTCAAAGTCCTGGCAAAAATCAAGGCAAGAGACGTGGTGGTTCAGTGCATACAGTCTGACCATCCAACACTAAGGATGAAGTAAGGACAGTGAATTTCTAGTACAAGATATGGAAATTCTGTTACGTCGTTAGTAACGAATGAGAACCACGTATCATATTCTTGAGATAATCATATAATTACGAAATATAATTAATGTTGGCACAAAACTGAAGTGAACGTTAAGATATCCAAGAAAGGGTCTGAGGTTACCCTTGGCATTCAACTTTCCGTGATTGCAATATTCGAACGCTAGAAAAGGCCCATATGATGGTTTGTCGTTCCTTCCTGTAAATCACGGCCAAATTACTCAGCTCCTCATTTGTATATTAGTGCTTCATATCAAAACCCCTATCAGTCAAAACAGCTGGAAGCAATGTTACCATTCCCCAAATCGGTAGGCGTTCAATTTTGTTTTGTCGTATTCGTTCCAGTGCATTAATATGTCATATTCATGTACAAATTAACCTGCAATCGTCGTTGCCGGGACAAAACCTCCTATATGATAATATTTTTGGAGATATACTGACCCGCAGCACATATATTATGAAGAGCGAGAATGCCTTGACAACATTCACACAATATTGCACCTTAGATGACAGAAACTTACCGGCCAAAATTCTAAACTAAAATATTTCACATAGGAGGTTTTGTCCCGGCAGCGACGATATACAGACGCGTAGGTCACCTGTGAGTGTCACCTTGAAAGACCTGCACCTGTCCTCTACGGAGGACGTACCCAATAATAATAATAATAATAATAATAATAATAATAATAATAATAATAATAATAATAATAATAATAATAATAATAATAATAATAATAATAATAATAATAACCGAGAGCTACTCTGTCATCCATTACACAGTCTTAACATTGCCCCATCTAACTTTCACCTCTTCGGACCACTGAAGGAATTCCTACGAAGTCAATACTTCTGTTCAAGTGAATTAATTGTTATTATTATTATTTATCATTTATTTACATTGAATGATACATTGCAGCAATTAATTAGACCTTTCCAAGTGACTAATCTAAAGCTTCGGTTACATATGATCGGAATACGTCGTAATATTAACGTGAATTACGGCTTGTCTACATATTATATGCTAATGTTGGAGTATGTTACTATATTTCCCCAACTCAAAATATTTGAGTTAAACAACATTAATTTGTAAATAACGTGTATCAAAATTCTACTTGTATTTGGTATTTCTTGTAGATATTTCTAGTGCTACGTTCTTTATTTTCAGCCTTAATTTTCACGGATGTTGTTAGTCATTTTCTGCAGTGACTATCTCGTTATTTTCAATGATTTTTACCAGCGTTCTTCTGAAGTGGAGAGTATGTTTTTGAGTAAATTGAATTTTGTTCAGAACAGAGGCGAGATCGTAGCCTACTATTTAATTTTGAGAGAAGATTTAATTTTGCTTAATTTTGTTTAATTGTATTTAAAGAGAAAATTTGACTGAATGTTGAAAAAATGTCTAGTTTATTAACGACTAGCTGGTGTACCCGTGCTTCGCTACGGAATTTTACATTGTATGCAGAATTCTAGATTAGGTAGTGTACGCGTTGTGAGCAAGACTGTATTAAACTGCATAGCTCTTACCGTTACCCTAGAAACGCGACGGAGAAATCACCAAACGTCTTTTCTCATACGAAGACTGAGTTAGGGAATTTTCATTGTAATGGTAGGCCCGCTTGCCTACCATCAATCACAATCAGGTTGGGGTGTTTTCATTGTAATGGTAGACACTCACTCACCACCTGCATTTTTAAATCCTCAGAAAGGCTGTCTTAGTGGTTTTCCTAAATGAAATGTACATACGTCATGACAATGACGTCAGTAGGAATGGTGCGATTAAATGCAATACCTTCATTTGAAATACTCGATCAAGTGAAAAAACACACATTTTCTCACTTTTAACGAACAGGACTACGTGAAGATCTAACAGTCCAAAGTTAGAGAGCTGGAATGATCAAAGCCGCAGACAGCCGTGATCCTTGAATACTCTTCGTCCTTTTGCGACGGGGAGGGGGTCGAATAATGGAGACTCCCAGGGCAAAAGCTATGTACTTTTACTAATCTGTTTCCTAGGAGTACCCGATGAATCGGAAAATCTTAATTCACTGCACTGGCGCCGGAAAAATCTATCTGATTTAGAGGCAAATTTTTGCTCCAAGCCAGAGGAGAAACCCCCTCTTCACTGCTAATTTGGAATAAAATGAATATTGAATTTAATAAAAGTGAAGAGGAAGAAGCTTTTCTTAAGAAACGACTCTTTTCAGGCTTGAATTTTGAGTTATTTAGTGATTTGTGGTGCTATAATTTGGAATACGCCTAAATTGTTATTCTAGACCAGGCCATACTACTACTACTACTACTACTACTACTACTACTACTACTACTACTAAGTGGGCCTCTGCCTTATGTGTGCACACTGCTTATTCAAAACAGCGCGTCAGAGTAGGGATCGAATAGCTGAAATACTATGATGAACCAGTGTGTTACGTACCAGCTGTATCAGAAAATGTATGAACCAGAGGAATGGCATGCTAAAGAAGAAAGTTTACTAACTTCCCAGCTATTTCCCGCCAATGTTCAGTCACGCTGTCATACTCGATACCTAGCAGTAATCCCATCTATCGGAGTTGAGAGGCAGCTGAAGAGACGAAGAACATCACAACAAACAGTGGTCAATGTAATGTTATTGTTGATCAATATTATGCGCTTTCGATATTTTAGGCCTTCACATTTAGTTTTCTTCCGACTCTGAAATACCACTCTTACCATAGTTGGTACGGTAAAACTGAATAAAACATAAATGATAGGAAATTGTATTCTCTATAAATTGTGTTATGTAATACTTTTCGATAGGACTAATAACATAGGTATTTCAAAATTACATTTTAGGCGCCTTCCCCTAAACTACAATTTCATCCAGGGTGAATAAATTTGTGTATAGGTTAGGCCGTTGTTTCTTATTCCCCGATTCTATGTACCGATATTCATAAAATACTCTTAACCCATTTTCTCGTTGCTCGGAGTTGATATGGACTTAGCAACAAAATTACAAATTCATGAATATCTCTGTTATCATAGCCGGTACGTTAAAAATGTATAAGACATAAAAGGTCGGAAATTTAATTCTATATAACTTTGTGTATGTAGTATTTATCGATACGACCATTAATAATACAAATATTTGTGAATTAAATTTTAGGCCTTCCCCTAAACTACCATTTCACTCAGCGTGAATAAAGTAATTCACAGCCTAGATTATAGTAGCTCATTCTCGAACTATGCATGACAATTTTCATTTAGATAGGACCACTCATAACGTAAATATTTAAGAATTAAATATTTGACCTTCCCCTAAACTACCATTTCAATACACGTGAATAGAATTATTTATAGCCTAGACTGTAGAGAATTATTCCCCGACTTCGTATACCAATTGTCATTAAGATAGGACCACCAATGACATAAATATTTGAGAATTAAATTTTCGGCCGTCCCCTAAACTACCATTTCTATCTGCGTAAATAAAGTTATTTATGGCCTAGATTGTAGCGACTTATTCCCCGACTTTGCATACCGATTTTTATTAAATTCTCTTCAGCCGTTTTCTAATGATGCGTGTACAGACAGACAGACAGGCAGACAGGCAGACAGACAGACAGACAGACAGACAGACAGACAGACAGACAGACAGACAGACAGACAGACAGACAGACAGACAGAAATTAACGGAAATGTAAAAAAAGTGCATTTCCTTGTTACTGTGGATATGACCGATACAAAAAAATCATTATTTTCGAATTCTGAGCAATATACAGACAGAACTCTTATTTTATATATATAGACTAGCAAGATACCCGTGCTTCGCAACGGTATTAAACCGAAATTTATAATTGAATGCTTAATGTTGTAGATATATAATCCGCCGAAATTCGCGATCTGACTCGTTTACTGCGAGAATTCGCCAGAATTCGCGATCTGACTCGTTGTCTAATAGATTACGGCTAGTTTCCTCCCATTTTTCAATCTTTCTTTCCAGCAATCGATTTCGTACTTCCCGGCTAGGTCCAGGTATTCCACCCGGTCAGTTGGGTCCCTAAATGTTTGCCATCTTTTCCTATAAGCATTTTAAATATGGATCAAATCCTTCAGGAGATCCGGCGTGGTGTCTTCTTGGGTGCCTTGGCGGTACTGAACCCGCGGCCGTACTGCATTCTTAGTCATTACCCGTCCAGGACCCGTTTCCAGCGGGATCCGCACATTTGACGACGATCCAAGGCAAGTGTGCGGGATTTCTGGCGATACGAATGACATACTCCCGTGCATTATTGACCTTATTGTAGAGGTGAACAATTGGACGGTCAATCTCTTTCCTATCGTTTATTTCAAATGTGTTTAAATTTTTATTTATATGCCAGGAGAATCTACTGCAATCTAAGAACATTCTCCGAAGGAAAAGATGGTTCTTGAAAACGAACCCAGTAAAGATTAGAAATGATCGGTTTATGATCAGAATAAGTACATCGAAAATCTACAGCCTGTTTCCAGTCATTCGACAGGGTCAGGAATGGAATGTATAAAGCCCCCGTCTAGCGGCGACAATAGGAATTGTTCCGGCTGCCGAAGCCTGTCGCACTTCTCTGGGGCAATGATTATTAAATGACAAATGAAATGAATTGATACTGGAAAGTGTTGCTGGAATGAATGATGACAGGGAAAACCGGAGTATCCGGAGAAAAACCTGTCCCGCCTCCGTTTTGTCCAGCACGAATGTCACATGGAATGACCGGGATTTGAACCACGCAACCCAGCTGTGAGAGGCCGCCTGAGCAACGGGGGCTCCTTGTAAGTACATTCCGAACAGTAAAATCAATTGGTCTCCCCTCCTTGACACCCCACCGCCGTTAAGTCTATTTACACCCCCAAAAAGAATGAAAAGATGGCGTGCTTCTTTATGTTTAAAGGAGATTCCAAACACCAATGTGGTCACGTCTATTACCTTCAGTTTTGAGATATAAGTATACCCATAATAATAATTCACTTTTTTCACTTCCTTTCACACTCCTCCCCCTCCCCACCCAACCAAGTGAATTTTCCAGCAAAAAATACTTGTTTCTTTAATAGTAAAGGATCTTCTAAATACCAAATATCACGACTCTAACTTTTTCAGTTTATCCTCACGAAAGGAATTCAACTCCTTTTCACTCCAGCCCCCCCCCCCCCCCCCCCCACACCCCAAGATGGTTTCCCCCAAAACGCGTTTTTCTTTGTTTTTAAAGGAGATCCAAATACCAATTTTCACGTCTGTAACAACTTTAGTTTGTATTAGCTTATGTATTCTCATACAAATAAGTCAATTAAATTTTCAATTCTTTAACCCCCCCCCCCCCTTCATTGGATTTTCCGAGAATACGTGTTTCTTTACTTTTAGAGCAGATTCCAAATATCAAATTTCACGTCTGTAACATCTTCATTTTTGAGATATCAGTAGCCTAATTAAAAGAATTCAACACCATTTTAAGTCATTATTAACTACCCCCTCCACCCAAGTGGTATTTCCGAAAACTAAAAGTACACGTTTCTTTATTTTTAATAGAGATAAAAATACCATTTTTCACTTCTGTAACATGTTAAGTTTTTTGAGATATACTGTAGAAATTCTCATTTTAAAATTTCACCCCTTTTTAGTTCCCTTAAGTGGAGTTTCCAAAAACAAATCACCTATGTTTCTTTACATTTACAGGAGATTCCAAATACCTACTTTTTACGTCTGTAACATTTTACGTTTCTCAGATATTCTGTAGATATAGTCTTTCAAAAAATTCACCCCTATTTGTCACTCCTGTTTAACCGCCATTAATTGGATTTTCCAAAAACAAAAAATACGTGTTTCTTTATTTTTAAAGGAGATATCATATAAAAATTTTGAGTTCTGTAATATCCTCAGTTTCTGAGATATATGTATCCTCATTAAAGGCATTCAACCTATTGTTCACCCTTTTAACCCCTCCTATTGGGATTTACAGAAAACAAAAAAATACGTGTTCCTTTATTTTTAAAGGAGATTCTAAATACCAATTTTTACATCTTTAAAAACATTTAAGTTTTATGATGTAGACACACTCATTTTAAAAATTCTCCCACCTTTTCACCCCCCATTATTTGGATTTTCCCAAAACAAAAAAATACCTGTTTCTTTATTTGTAAAGTAGATACCCAAATACCAATTTCAGGTCAGTAATATCTTCGGGTTCGGAAATATAAGTAGCCTCATTAAAGGCATTCAACCACTTTTTCACCCTTTTCCACCCTTCCTATTGGGATTTTCCGAAAACAAAAAAATACTTGTTTCTTTATTTTTAAAGGAGATTCTAAATACAAATTATTACATCTATAAAATTTAGAAGTTTTGAGATATAGATACACTCATTTTAAAAATTCACCCCCTTTTCACCCCCCATTAATTGGATTATCCAAAAACAAAAAATACGTGTTTCTTTATTTTTAAAGGAGATCTCAAACACCAATTTTCAGGTCTGTAATATCTTCATGTTCTGAAATATAAGTAGCCTCATTTAAGGCATTCAACCCCTTTTTCACCCTTTTCCACCCTTCCTATTAGGATTTTCCGAAAACAAAATAATACATGTTCCTTTACTTTTAAAGGAGATTCTAAATACCAATTTTACATCTATAAACTTTAAAAGTTTTGAGATATAAATACACTCATTTTAAAAATTCACCCTCTTTTCACCCCCCAATAATTGGATTTTCCGGAAACAAAAAGATACGTGTTTCTTTATTTTTAAAGGAGCTCCCCAACTCCAATTTTTAGGTCTGTAATATCTTCAGCTTCTGAGATATAAATATCCTCATTAAAGGCATTCGAACAATTTTGCACCCCTTTTCACCCTTCCTATTGGGATTTTCCGAAAACAAAAAAAGTACGTGTTTCTTTATTTTTAATGAAGAATCTAAATACCAATTTTTACATCTGTAAACTTTCAAAGTTTTGAGATATAGATACACCAATTTTAAAAATTCACCCCCCTTTTCACCCTCCCATTAACTGGAGTTTTCAAAAACAAAAAAATACGTGTTTCTTTATTTTTAAAAGAGATCTAAAGTACCAATTTTCAGGTCTGCAATATGTTCAGTTTCTGAGATATAAGTACCGGTATCCTCATTAAAGGCATTCAACCACTATTTCACCCTTTTTCACCCCTCCCATTGGGATTTTCCGAAACCAAAAAATACGTGTTTCCTTATTTTTAAGGAAGATTCTAAATACCAATTTTTATATCTGTAAACCTTTAACGTTTTGAGATATAGATACACTCATTTTAAACTTTCACCCCCCTTTTCACCCCCTTAGAGGCGGAATATCCAAAAATCCTCTCTTAGCGAGCACCTACATCTTATTATGAATGTATCCTCAAAATTTCATTTCTTTATGTCCAGTAGTTTTGGCTCGGCGATGATGAATCAGTCAGTCAGTCAGTCAGTCAGTCAGTCAGTCAGGCAAGTTACTTTAAATATATAGATGGAAAATTATAGTTCATTTCGAATGAAAGGTGTTTAAATGTTTCAAATAGGTTGATTTACTCAATGATAAATTTTGCGATGGACAATGCGAAAGAAAATATTTTCATTAAATAAGAGGTGTTAATTGAACTCAATTAAGATTTTGAGATATTTTAAACTCATTTAGAATTCCACGTCAGGTTATTTCAAGAATACTCGTAAACATTTCTAATGATTGGGATCGGGTTAATTTCAAGGCAAATTACAAATGAGATCTCAAGTTACAAATAAGTTACAAATGAATATTATTAGATGCAATTTTGTAAAATAAAATATTTTGGACACAAATCAGACGAAAAGAATTTATCAGAATTGACAGGATATTATTTGAACTCAAACTAATTATACTATTGTCATGTGTGATCATTCACGCCAACTTCATTTCTTCTTCAAGGTTTCTAAATTTTGTTAAATAAAGTTGGGTTGCCATCTTATGCGCTTGCTTGTTGTGTCGCCTTGGCAAAACCATGATGTACTCCTGTTCGTTTTGCAGGCATTGTGCTCACGAATGGCACATCCCCGTGGATTTCTTTTGACTCTCAAATGCTAGTCTTGGTTTTACAGGGATACGGGGACAATATATACATCTTTATCATAGACTCTTATTCCTTTCAGCGGTCAGTCTGCAAGCCCCTTCCAATGTACTTAAACGCCTCCGTAATACTATGTTTGTGACTAGCTTGGTAAGTTATTCCCCCCTTCCTACAAAAAAATATTTGCCCCAATTTTTCCTCTTGAATTCCTACTTTATCTTCATATTGTGATCTTTACTAACTTTAAAGACACCACTCAAACTTATCCTTCTACTAATGTAATTTCACGTCATCTCTCCACTGACCGCTCGGAACATACCACTTAGTCCAGCAGCTTGTCTCCTTTCTCCCAAGTCTTCCCAGCCCAAACTTTGCAACATTTTTGTAACGCTACTCTTTTGTCGGAAATCACCCAGAACAAATCGAGCTGCTTTTCTTTGGATATGAAAATGAACCATTATCATAAACCATTCATTACCATTTCACACTCCCTTTGGACAAATTACACGGAAATAATACTTTATTTGTACGCCGTTACTATGCATTTAAAACTATTGTAATTGTCTTTTATCTATAAGCAAATAGGGGACTAAGATGTAATTATTTTCTTGCAATTTGCTTTACGTCCCACATATGGCGACGATGGCACAGTGAAGGACTGGGAGTGGGAGGGAAGGAAGCGGCCGTGGCTCCTCATTTTCCTAGTGTGAAAACGGAAAACCACGGAAAACCATCTTCAGGGCTGCCAACAGTGGAGTTCGAACCCACTACCTCCCGAATACTGGATAATGGCCGCACTTAAGCGACTGGAGCTATTGAGCTCGGTATGATACAATTCATTCCGTCAGGAAAACATATTCAGACGCTGAATTTTATTGATGTTGTATTGAAAATTACTCAGCAAAGGTAGTTAAAGACACCTACGCAATCCCTTAACGAGATAACGTTTTCATTGTGTTTGATCGTGTAAAATAGAATCACGCGTGCATGGATTCTTTCTCGCTTATGAAAACCACTGTGGTTAAAATGCGAAAGAGGAAAGAAAATTTTAAAAATAACTTGATTATTTTATAGTCAGTTTTTGTCATTAGCTGATACAGGGTGCTCTGGAGATTGTCGGAGGATTTAATAGTAATTTAAATGTCTATGAAAACAGTTAACTCAACCTCGAGACTGCTGAGTTTGTTTCCTCCTGTATTGGCTCTCTTCGAGGTCCGTTTATGGGTTTTCGATTTGAGTCCTGAGTGAGGTCACTTTTTCATTTTCTTCATTCAGTGGCAAAGAAGAAACTATTTTCTAATGACGTAGATTATAAGCCATAATTAGACACATAACAATTCTTATATTTTGAAAAATCTCTGCACTATTAAAACCCCAACTCTGACACGAACAAGAACTTTGTAACACTGGCGTGAGATTACCATGTCCGGATTTGACTGTCTGAAACCGCGATGCCAGGATGTAATGACGCAGTATGGCTACATTTTCATTCTCGACGGGGAAGCGTTGAATTAAACTGGGCTTGATATCAAGGACCACTTAAAATAGGAGTGTTACGTTGAGAAACAAGAGCATACAACGGAAAATATATGTATGTTCTCAGATATGTCTGGTTACACGTGTAATATACTCACAAACATACATACAGTAGACGTTGCAAAATGGCTTCCTTCACGGACCTAATATTTTACGAATAGGACTATTTTGAATATATCAGAAAGTAATTGCGATAACATACTTTTATTAGTTATTTTTGGAAGCATTATGTAGGACTAGCGAGATACCCGTACTTTGCAATGGTAAATAATGAATTTTATGATTGAATGCTTAACGTTCTCTATCTAATCCACCGAAATTCGCGATCTGACTCGTTTTCTGATAGAATCCGCCAAATTTCGTGATCTGACACGTTTTCTGAGAGATTACGGCAAAGTTCCTCCCATTTTTCAATCTTTCTTTCTAGCAATCGATTTCGTACTTCCCGGGCTAGGTCCAGGTATTCCACCCGCCAGTTGGGTCCCTAAATCTTTGCCATATTTTCCTATAAGCATTTTTAATATGGATCAAATCCTTGAGGAGATCCGGCGTGGTGTCATCTTGGGTGCCTTGGGCGGTACTGAACTCGCGGCCGGACTGCAGTTATAGTCATTACGCGGCCAGGACCCGTTTCCAGTGCGGTCCGCACATTCTGACAACGGTCCAGAATTTTATTATTATTATCATTATTATTATTATTATTATTATTATCATTATTATTATTATTAATAAAGTTCTGGACCCCAAAGCAAGATACGAGACCGCTACTTGGCGGTAAATTACACCTGCTACCATTGCCATTTCTGACAATGTGACCACCACCGTCGTCACGCGTAGGCAAGTGCGCGAGAATTCTGGTGACACGAATGATATACTTCCGTGCATTATTGACCTTATCATAGAGGTGAACAATTGCACGGTCAATTTCATTCCTATCGTTTATTTCAAATGTGTTTAAGTTTTTATTTTTATGCCTGGAGAATCTATTGTAATCTAGTTTTATGTTCTCCAAAGGAAAAGATGGCTCTTGAAAACGAACCCAGGAAAGATAAAAAATGATCAGGGGCCGATTACCTTCGATGTTAGGCCCCTTAAAACAAGCATCATCAGCATCATCAAAAATGATCAGTTTATGATCAGAATAAGTACATTATGAACAGTAAAATCAATTGGTCTCAACTCCTTTTTCACCCCACCGCCGTTTAGTTGATTTAACCCCGCTCCCCAAAAAAGAAGGCGTGTTTCTTTATATTTAAAGGAGATTCCAAATACCAATATTCGCGTCTGTTACCTTCAGTTCTGAGATATCAGTATCCCCATAAAACGGATTCAATTTTTTCACTTCCTTTCACACTCCCCCACTAAGTGAATTTTCCGGCAAACATTACTTGTTTCTTTAATAGTAAAGGATCTTCTAAATACTAATTATCACGACTCTAACATCTTCTGTTTTTGAGATATGTGTCCTAATAAAAGGAATTCAACTCCTTTTTACCCCCGTCCCCCTCAAGATGATTTCCCTCAAAACGCTTTCTTCCTTGTTTTAGAGGAGATCCAAATACCAATTTTACGTCTGTAAAAACTTTAGTTTTTATTGGATGTAAGTATCCTCATACAATTAATTCAATTAATTTTTCAATTATTTCACCTCCCCCCTCCATTGGATTTTCCTCGAATACGTGTTTCTTTAATTTTAAAGCAGACTCCAAATACCAACATTCACGTCTGCAAAATCTTTCGACTTGAGATAATAGCATACTCATACAAATAATACAACTAATTTTTTCAATTCTTCCGCCACTTTAGGTGGATTTCCGAAAACAGAAAAAAAGTACCGTATTTCTTTATTTTTAAGGGAGATTCCAAATACCTAATTGCACGTCTGTAACATCCTCAGCTTTCGAGATATCAGTATCCTAATTAAAAGAATTCAACCCAATTTTCAGTCACTTTTACCACTCCACCCAAGTGGTTTTTCAGAAAACAAAAAATACAAGTATCTTTACTTTTAATACAGACAAAAAGTACTACTTTTCACCTCAGTAACATGTTAAGTTTTCTATATATACTGTAGAAATGCTCATTTTTAAATTTCAACCTCTTTTTAGTTCCCCATAAGTGTAGTTTCCGAGAACAATTCACCTATATTTCTTTACTTTTACAGCAGATTCCAAATACCAATTTTTACGTCTGTAAACTTTTACATTTTTGAGATATAGATATCCTCATTTTAAAATTCACCCCCCCCCCATTTCACCCCCTTAGCGACGGAATATCCAAAAAATTTCCCTTACCGAGCTCCTACATGTTAATATGAATGCATCTGCAAAATTTCATTTCTTTAAGTCCAGGTAGTTTTGGCTCGGCGATAATGAATCAGTCAGTCAGTCAGTCAGTCAGTCAGGACAAGTTATTTTATTTATATATATAGATAAAGAAAAAAGAGTGAAATAGTATTGAAAAATCTAGTTTCGATTTAAGAAGCAACGTGGAATATTGTAGTTAGGTGGGGGTGCAAGGGAAATATTATTTTGGATTTGAAAATAAAATTAGACATGGAGAGTAATGGAAGTGAAAATATTTCGAGTGTGAAATCGTTGCTATTTATAAGAGAGAACTGAGCAGATATCATGGAAATTGAGGGATGCTATCCCGTGTAAAAGAAGTTAATGACTTAGATCACAGATTTCAACAGAGAATAA
The DNA here is from genome assembly GCF_040414725.1 of Anabrus simplex. Lineage (NCBI taxonomy): Eukaryota > Metazoa > Arthropoda > Insecta > Orthoptera > Tettigoniidae > Anabrus > Anabrus simplex. The sequence continues at coordinate 273,610,313 of NC_090266.1, forward strand.
TAAGAATGAAAATGAAATGAAGGATGATGAAGTTGAGAAATTATTATAAATAAGGTAAGAAAACCTGGTAGGTAACAGCAAGTGAAGGAAAGAACGGTTGCAAGAAGTAATACGCTAAGCATGTGATCTGAATGAACTACCAGTCGGGCGAAATTGAAAATCCCGCGGGAGAGGGGTAGCTAACCTGCCTCTTAATCTTAATTCGAGGGAACCCTTCTGGTGAACTCTGGCGCCCATATACGGACATTTCGATACATTATTTTTATTAATTTATTTCAAGTATTTTGTTTATTTATATATTTTTGTTTATGATATTTATTTTATGATCATTTATTAATACTAACAGTAAAAGTTACAATTGGTGCCCAGCGTGGGGCTGAATGATTGGTACATCTGTTAGGCTTGTAAGCGTAGGTGCACTTGTCAGGTGTGGATGGAATTCTACAAACTCTATCAATGAAGTGTTTTATATGTTCCATGTGTATTTTGGAGTATGAAGAAATGTTGTAGCGAGTCGAGTATTATAAAACTGAGAAATAGAGAGGTTTTTAAAGTTCCTAGTACTGTGATTCAGGATAAGAGAAGTTAAAAGAATTCCACCACATTGAGTTTATGTAATTTAAGTGAGAATAGCGAAATGGCTGATAGTAGGAAAGATCATTCGGCAACGATAGGTGAGGAACCGAGTAACCCGTCTCAAACTCAGAATGTAGGGGATCAAGGTGAGGCTTCAATGCTCATTATGCTTACATCGCTACTTAATGAATTGAAGGGTGAATTAAAACGTAAGAATGAAGAGTTGAAGGGTGAACTGTCCAGTACAATCGATAATAATAATGTTGAACTCTCCAGTAAAATCGGTAATAACAATAATGTTGAACTCTCCAGTAAAATCGATAACAATAATGTTGAACTCTCCAGTAAAATCGATAACAATCATGTTGAACTCTCCAGTAAAATCGATAACAATAATGTTGTACTGTCCAGTAAAATCGATAATAATAATATTGAATTGTCCAGTGAGATTGATGGTCAAAGTAAGTAGTTAAATTCAGTGAGTATTGAATTGTCCAGTAAGATTGATGGTCATAGTAAAGAGTTGAAGAGTGAATTTAATTTTTAAGCAATGAAATATACAGTATTAAAAGTGAAATAAATTCAGTTAGTACGGAACTATCCAGCAAGATTGATAATCAGAGTAAGGAGTTAAATTCAGTGAGTGTTGAATTGTCTTGTAAAATTGATAGTTTAAGTAGTGCTGTGAATGGTAGAATAGATGAATTAAACCAGAAGTTTCACCATCAAAGCAGGGCAATTCAGGAAATCAATAATAAGGTAGAAGCTCAATGCTTGGAACTGACTGAGAAAATTGAATGCCTATTTAATGTGGTTAGGAAAGTATTTGTGGAAAACAGCAAGGAATGTGATAAGATAATAAATATAGTGGAAGCTAAAGTCGAAGAAATAGATAGAATTAAATCCAATCAGAACGTTTTAGCGAAGCTTATAGATGAGAAGAATGAGAAATAGGAGAAAGACCTTAAGTCGGTAAAAGAAGACCTCAAGTCAGTTGAAGGAAATGCCAGAATGGTAGTGGAAGAAGGAATTAAAACATGTCATGTGAAATTATGGCAGGAGATCAGTAAAGTCCAAGTAGGTAGCAATATATGTAATAGGTAAATATCTTGTACGAAGGACTCTGAATTACCCAAGTTTAATGGTCGGCAGTTTAATCCGATGGAATTCTTGAAAACGGTGGAGAAACGGTTTTCCAAGAATCTTGACGATGGTTTGATTGAGTGAAGTATGGTTGATGAGATGTTGGATGTTGCATTTGTTGGAGAAGCGAGATCTTGGTTTCAAGTTTATAGACAGGGCATTTCGAGATTGGAGGAATTTAGGGAGAAATTTACTTCTAAATTTTGGAGTGAAGCTATTCAGGGAAGGGAAAGAGATCGCGTGCTATTTGGCAAGTATAGACCTCAGGAAGGTGTGTCTATGACGGAGTATTTCTTGGCGCATGTTCTGATCAGCCAGAATATTGAAGGTCTAGCATCGGAGAGAGATGCGGTCCCCCAGATGTTGAGGAATTTTCTTGAGAAGGTCGGATTAGGCAAGGGAATCAGGGTGGTAATTCCAGAAGGGGAAACAGACACTCTAATCAGGGAATTCATCACCGGGAGTATTTTAGCAGAAGACCTAATTGAGGGGAATCAGAAATTAGTGGGCGTACAGATCAGAGACCTCCAGATCAAGTGCAGAGACATGATAATAGTGAACAGTCCACGTCAAGTAATTGAAGGGCTCGGTGGAATACAGTCATAAGCCACAATAATATAGTTCTGAGTAAATGACCAATTAAAGTTCAGCTCAAATCTGTAAATCATCCACTACATTTGTAATAACTTTCCTTGTATAAATGAACACCTGCATGTGTTATAAAACATATGGGAGACAGTGAAACAACACTTTACCCTAGTATATGATTTAAGAGCATTTTTGATGAATGAGGTAACTAACATGGGCTTATGACTTTATTTCCCTGAAAGAAAGAAATGTAAGTAGTTGAGGGCGAATAATTTTTTATTTATCAAGAATAGCAAAATATTAGAGAATTAATAAGCCTACACTTAATTATAAAGACACAATATTTGAGAATGAATACGCATACTGTATAGAAAAATAACGTGTATCTCATGGGAATTCTTCCACATCATTGTCTTCAACATTATATCCAGTAAGGGACATGAAAATGAGTTGATTGGCTACAGGAATGAATGCTATGAGAGACATGACATCAGTAAATTTCTTCTGGTTGACAGGGAGTTGATTTCTGTTTTTCACTCTGAGCTGAAATGAATGATGTTCCACAAATCTTCCTTTCTTCTTGGTGCGAATGTTTGCATACTGAACTGGCCCTAATGTAATATAACAAAGCTTAACACCTAGCTGAAAAGCAAAGCAAAGTCACCTCGTACAGGCCATGAAGGGCCTTGGAGGAGTGGAAGGTAAAGGCTTCCACCATTGTTAACCTCAACACGCGATGGGGTAGAGTGGTTAGCTCTACGCCCGGCCGCCTTTGCCCCCAGGAATTAACCTGGTACTCATTTTTGGTGTAGGCTGAGTGAACCTCAGGGCCATATGCACCTCCGGAAGTGGAAATCTCGTTTCTTAAATTTTACGACTTCCTGACGGGGATTCGAACCCATATTCTTCCGGGCGAACCGAGCAAGCATTTACCGCCTCGGCCAGGCAGCCCCTACCTAGTTGAAAAGGGTCTTTGAAATTCAATTGAAATTGTGTAGCTTCACTGAAGTGAACTGAATCTCTAGTTGTGAATTTAGTGGGTACTGATAGGAATGACTTGAGATCATCTAAAGTTTTGAAGTCATCTCTTTTCATTTTTGTCACAATGAAGTTTCTGGACTTGCTGACTTCACAACATCCACCCATTCATCTGGGGTATATACTATTGGTGAATCCTCAGGCATTCTACTAACTTCAAGCTCTAAAATTACGAGTAACAAATTCAGACAATTTCAGATGAACATAGTTATAAGCTACATCAACAGATATTTAACTGCTAATTGCTTTCACATGATATTCTATGTAAATATTATTGTTAATATTAATAGTTCTACTAAATTATTATTCTATGGTAATCAAATATAACGCTATTGTTCATGCATTTTCATAAGACACGAGTTATTTGTAAAGTAAATAAAATGAGTAAAATACAATCACAAGCCACAAACTAGAGGTTATCCATGATAAAATTTGTCTATACTCTTACCAAGTTGTCATTAGAGCTGGAACTGTTGCTTGATGGGTGCCAAGAACCATCACCATCTGTATCAAATGGATCTGACTCTTCACTTTCAGCTTCATTATTCTCAAAAGTCCTCTGAACAGGAGATAAATCGTCATTCACTCTTGATTTCGACGCCATTTTGGTGTGGCTTATGACTGTGTTAGTTCTGAAATTGTCACTAGATGGCAAAGTAAAGAACTTCCACCTAGCATATTCTGCCATCTTTTATAAATATAAGAAACTTCTTAGTGTGATATTAAAGAGGGAAATTTAAAGAATACGTTGGCATGAACATCTCAAAAAACACAAAATGGTGGCTTATGACTATACTCCACCGAGCCTTTCAATTAAAACTGGAATCGGACTTCTTAGTTGGCAGTCCGATACCGAAATTCCTATTCACGTGATGAAACAGGTAAGTTATGATTTAGAGGTGAAAGAGGAATTATTGAATGACCAAGTGTTTTGTGATTAGGAGGAGTCTGAGGCGATTATGATCACACCTGTGATTGAAGTTGAGATTTGGGAGAACAAGGTCAAGGCTTTATTAGATTCAGGTAGTGAGAAGTCTTGTATTAATCTGAACTTTTATGATGGTGCTAAGAGGAAAGTACATATTATAGCGGAAATTCCTGTTAGAAACACGTTCATCTTGTCTGCAGTAGGCAGCAAATAACATAGAATTAAGAGTCAAGTGGCTATTCCAGTTAAGATAGGTAATGAGACTGTTTTTCAGGTATGTTTATTAATGCCTAATTTAGTATATCCGGTGATTTTTGGGGCTGATTGCTTGGGTAGTCAAGGGGTTAAGTTAGATTATGATAATGCGACGGTTCGATTCTTTTGGGGGTAGTTCTCGTGATTTTATGAAATTGGAGTACAAGATCGATGAGGGAATATTTTTCATGAGTTGAATTGTAACCAGGTGGCTTACGATGTTGAAGTAAATGAAGTTTGTGATAGCGAGTCACAGGTAAATCTGTGTCACATATCTGTGGAGACTGGTCAGGGAGACCAGTTACTCGAGGCTGTGGACAGGACGAATTTGGTACAGGAGCAGAAAGATTGCTTATTTTCTCTGTTAGTAGAGTATAGGGACGATTTTAGTGGTAAGCCTGGAAAAACTCACCTTTATGAACATAAGTTTGACATCACTGATCGCTCAAGTTTTGTGGGACTGGGGTACCCCATCCCACATGTTCATGCCCGAGCTGTAGATGAGGTTATACCGAAAATGTTGGAGGATGGAATCATTGAACCTTCAAGTAGTCAATATGTGAACCCTTTAGTGGTTGTAGCCAAGAAGGATGGGAGTGTTCGTGTGTGCTTGGATGCGAGGCACATGAACAAACGCATTGCATCCGATCAACAACGACCTGAGACTACCGAAGACCTGATACAACGTTTCGATGGTAGGAAATGACTCACGATGGTAGATTTAAGCTCTAGTTTCTGGCAAGTTCCCTTAAGGAAAGAAGATCGGCAATTCACCGCATTTCTTTATAATAATAAGTTATTTGAGTTCACCCGCGTCCCGTTTGGCACAAAAACATCATCTACCGCACATATCAGGGCGTTAGACATTGTGTTGGGACATGAAACGGAGGATTTCACCACCAGCAATGTTGATGACCTGGTCATTGCGTCACATACATTCGAGAAACCATGAGACACTTAGGGATTGTTTTTCTTAAGTTGAGGGATGGGGGTTCACCTTGAAATTGAATAAATCTACATATTGTGCACAACACATAACATTTCTAGGTCACACTATCACGCAGTAGGGTGTAACTCCGGAACAGCCGAAATTAGAACACATTTTCAACACCAGGACACCACGTAACGTCAGACAACTTCGGTCCCTTTTGGGAGTTTGCAATTATTTTAGGAGGTTTGTAATTAGGTATTCATTTCTTGTAGAGCCATTTAGGGAACTCCTTAAGAGTAATGCTAGGTGCAATTGGGGTCCGGAGCATGATACAGCTTTTACACAACTTAAGTTAGGTTTTCGAGGAGCTGTCATGCTAAAATATCCTAGATTAGACCGTGCATACTTAGTTATGACTGATGCTAGCGATAAGGGGATTGCAGGGGTGTTATTTCAAGAGGATGATGAGGGTAACCTTGGGATTGTGTCTCTAGCTAGTAGGGGACTTAGTTTAGTTGAGAAGAGGTATACCGTTACCGAATTTGAGTTGCTTGCCATTGTGTACTCCTTGGGTAAATTTAGAACGTATATGTTAGGAACTAAATTTAAGATTATGACGGATCACAATGCTCTGATTTTTATGCAGACGTGGAGGTTAATATCTAATCGTATGTTCCGTTGGATTCTTGCCTTACAAGAGTACGACTTTGACATCACATATCAAAGGGGCAGACAATGTCTTAGCAGATTTCTTGAGTAGAAACCCTCAGGTATCTCGTGAAGACATTGTCGCCGAACAGTCAGGAGGCATTTTAGTATGTACCGCAAAATTTTATGATCGTAAGGGGGAGAAGTTACGTTTGCGTAAGATTAATGTGCAACTGAGGAAGGAGGTTGACCTCATTCAGATATTTGGTGAATTGGAGGCTAGTGAGCCTTACACTCTGATTCAGAAAGGTAACACGTGGTACCGATTATAAGGTGATTTACTGGCTAAGAAGTGTTATAATGATGTGTGGTGTGTGATAGTTCCCAAGTCTTTGATAGAAGACATTGTTTGGTTTTATCACAAGGAGTTGGCCCATGAACACCAAGAATGTTTAATGCATACTGTAATCGCTTTCCTGAAACATATAAACAGATTTGACGGTGAGTGGCAGAAAATGGAGCCTTAGAAGTTTGCATGTTGTATTTTTATGTACTCGCAGTTTCAATAGGAAGTTTCTTAACTTTTCATTCTAATTCCTGTCCATGTTATCCATAAAAGCATCTTTCTTCCTATTTCACAAAAACATTTATTTTCTCACTTCTTCACTCGGAGTTATTTGAACACTTAAACGGGTAAACTTCATTACACATCAAAAGTAAAAATAAAAACAGGAAAATTATTCAGATACGTACAGTACCAATTCAGGTTACTTGTGTTCGGTTTGTATTCACCATTCTTCGTTCAAACACACCCTTTAGATGCACTACTTTCTAATATATAAATGAATAAACTGCATTGCCAATTAATTTGAATATTATAATTATACACTTTCTAGAAAGCCAAGAAAAACGGCCGAGAGTATTCGTCGTGCTGACTACACGACACATCGGGCTGAGCAGCGGTCGCTTGGTAGACCAACGCCCTTCAGGGGCTGTAGTGCCATGAGATTAGTTTATCGTAATTATATTTTGAACTTCCCACGCATTAATATTGAACATAAAGCACTTCATACCAATTTCAATGGTATTTAAATCAGATATATGCCAGCACACTTTAGCTCTAATGGTTAGGATACTGAGGCAATCATTTCAACACAAGGGAGGAACGTGAAAGCCCTGTCAACTGTCAGTTTCTCGAGTCTGTGATCAACTCTCTACTCGAAGTTATTAAGGTTAGGATATCTTAGGGAAGTAAACTCCACTGTATTACCTGTCTATCTCAGAATTTTCAGTAAGCCCTAAGGAAAATATGGCCACATTCTTAAATTAATTTTGGGCTAACTCTCTTCTTAATCCTGTTAGAACTCCATTTATAAATGTGAAGAATATTATCTTGAAAACGATACTGAACTTATTACTATACATACTATTTGCTATTTGTTTTATGTCGCACCGACACAGATAGGTCTTATGACGACGAAGGGATGGGAAAGGCCTAGGAGTGGGAAGGAAGCGTCCGTGGCCTTAATTAAGGTACAGCCCCACCATTTGCTCCAGCAGTGCCTGTGTGGGATTAGGTTAACGTGCATGGTAGCAAGATTAGGTTAATGCGTCATAATGACGTTCTAACCTCACCTGCATGTCACCTGACCGATTTGGCTCCTCCAAGGAGGGCCCGTAAAGAGCGTGTGTCAGGTTAGGGTAGCAAGGTTAGGTTAAAACGTCATAATGACCTCCTAACCTCACCTACAGGTCACCTGACCGATTGGGATACTGCAAGGGGAGCCGGCAAAGAGCCTGTGTGGGGTTAGCCTGGCGTTCGTGGGCAAGGTTACGTTAGGACGTCATAATGACGTCTTAACATCACCTACATATTTGCTGACAGATTCGGCTCCTTCAAGGGGATCCCGCGAGGTTAGGATTGCCCTCGTACGTAAGGTTATGGCGTTGTTATGATGTCTTAACTTCACCTAGGGGTCCTAAAACCAAGGTCATTGCACCCATCGTCCTGACCGATTGGGCTCCTCAAAGGGAGCCTGTGAGGACTGGATTGCTCTCGTACGTAAAGTTACGATATTATTACACGTTTTAACCTCTCCTAGGGGTCATTGCACCCATACAGAACCTTCGTTTTCATACTACTAGTCCCATTTGCCCAGAACCCTCATTGACCTACAACTAGAAAAAAGTGCTAAATCAGCGTGGGAAAATGTTGATTCAGGACCCATTGTTCGAGAACATACTTTGCTCATACTACTAGTACTGACAAATATCTGCACTACTGTCTACTCTGCGCGTAATGAGTTTCTCAGAATCAGTGTTAGGAAATGCTATTGACTTTACGTCGCACCGACACAGATAGGTCTTATGGCGACGATGGGACAGGAAAGGGCTAGGACTGAGAAGGAAGCGGCCGTGGCCTTAGTTAAGGTGTGTGCCTGGTGTGAAAATGGGAAACCACGAAAAACCATCTTCAGGGCTGCCGACAGTGGGGTTCGAACCCACCATCTCCCGAATAATGGATACTGGCCGCACATAAGCGACTGCAGCTATCGAACTCGGTGTGTTAGGAAATGTAATAATAATAATAATAATGTTATTTGTTTTACGTCCCACTAACTACTTTTTGGTCTTCGGAGACGCCGAGGTGCCGGAATTTAGTCCCGCGGGAGTTCTTTTACGTGCCAGTAAATCTACCGACACGAGGCTGACGTATTTGAGCACCTTCAAATACCACCGGACTGAGCCAGGATCGAACCTGCCACGTTGGGGTCAGAAGGCCAGTGCCTTAACCGTCTGAGCCACTCAGCCCGGCGTTAGGAAATGAACCAGCAGAGAGTAGACACTGCATTCATTCACTACGTATATTTTTTGTTGTTAGGAGGGAAGTACAGCTTTTCTGTATTGCGTTCTTCCCACCGATGAAAGCTGGAGCCAACACTGCCAACCAAAGACATGACGTAAAACTCACCTAGTGAAACATGCGAGATCACCTTCATAATACTGTGTTCAAAAGTACTGCATGTAGGCATCTACTGACGGGATCACCGAATATGAGCAGATTACCAACCAGAAGAGTTGAGGGCCTTAATTTTATTCTCTAGAATGTCGCAAGGCTTGAGACTAATGGTATTGTTGAACATATATCACAGTTGGAGTATGTTGTCATTTAGTAGTTCGGTACCATCAAGTATGAAGAACAGAAATATCCTGTCAGAAAGACGTCATTATCTTTAGAAGCATATCCTCTTGAAGAAGAAACCATGGTAAAGTGAGGTTTCTGGAGTATCGGTTAGTGCAGGTCTGCGGGTCTTCCACCGGGAGAGTTGGCCAAGCGGTTAGAGGCGCACGGTTGTGAGCTTGCAGCCGGGAGATAATGGGTTCGAATCGCACCGTCGGCAGCCCTGAAGAGGTTTTACGTGGTTTCCTATTTTTCACACCAGGTAAATGCTGGTGCTGTACCTTATTTAAGACCACGGGCGCTTCCTTCCAACTCCCAAGCCTTTCCTATCCCGTCGTCTCCGTAAGAACTATCTGTGTCGGTGCGACGTAAAGCCCCTAGCAAAAAAAAAAGCAGGTCTTCCATTGCAGTGTTCATTATGAAGAGAAGTGGTGAACTGAAGTGAAAGTATATTCAATGTTTATAATAATAATAATAATAATAATAATAATAATAATAATAATAATAATAATAATAATAATAATAATAATAATAATCCCCGTGTTGTGATGATTATATAATGTACCAACGAGAATGGAGATGGGATCTTTCGCTATAGCGATGACCATTAATTTATTTGCTGCCGGGCTGAGTGGCTCAGACGGTTGAGGCGCTGGCCTTCTGACCCCAACTTGGCAGGTTTGATCCTGTCTGAGTCCGGAGGTATTTTAAGGTGCTCAAATACGTCAGCCTCGTGTCTGTAGATTTATTGGCACGTAAAAGAACTCCTGCGGGACTAAATTCCGCCACCTCAGCGTCTGCAAAAACCGCACAAGTAGTTAGTGGGACGCAAAGCGAATAACATAATTATTAATGTATTTGCTACTATCACTTATATCTACTCCAGTCCCACCGTCTACGGGTAGCGTGCTCGCCTATTACTCGGAGAAGCCGTCTTAGATCCCCGACCAGGTCAAGAATTTTACCTAGATCTGAGGGCTGGTTCGAGGTCCATTCATCCTCAGCCTTCGTAAGAACAATTGAGGAGCTATCTCACGGTCAAATAGCGGCCCTGTGTAGAAAATGTAGAGGAGTATCGGCCGGGAGAATTCGTTGCGCCTTGTAGTTTTCTGCATAGAGCACAGACGTAGAGTATTGATAATTTAGCAAGGAAGCCACTTGTCACGTTATTTCGGGAATTTTTTCTGCCTCTATAACATTAATTTAGCCTTACCAAATTTCCACGATTACAACATCTTCGTTTACACGATTTGTGAATTATTCAGTCTTCTTTTGGCCTCCTAATTACGATTTCATAGCGTGGGTACATAATAGGTTACATGATAATGTTTAGGTCACAACAGCAATTCTGTACTTTGTGAAAGACAACATGTCACAAGCTACAATGCTAATATCTTTCATTAGTTGTCGCCAGGTATTGACAGTCTAATTATAAAATTATACTCGGAAACAAATTTCTCTGCATCAACAGATGTACCGGGAACGAAATAGATTTTAGTACAGTTTTTAAACTGTATTTTTCAGTGGAATAACACCAAAATACGTGAGCACAGCCAGAACAAATCCCATGGTGCAAGAGGCCCGAATTACCAAGCAACCGCTGCTCAGCCCCAGGACCTGCAGATCATGAGGTGCTATGTGGTCAGCACGATGAATCCTCTCGGCCATTATTCTTGGATTCCTATACCAGGGATGCCATCTCAACGTCAGATAGTTCCTCAATTGTAATAACGTAGGCTGAGTGGATCTCGAACACCAGCCCTCAGATCCAGGTAAAAATCCCTGACCTGGCCGGAGGCAGGAACGCTAGCACTACACCGTGGTGCCAGTAATAAACATCAATAGGGATTTCAAAGTATTTTTGGTTTTAAAATGGGAGGTGGGAGACATGAAGTGAACTCGTTCATCCAAGGAAAAGATGCTAATGGCAATAGAATGGAGGATAGTTGAGCCAGATTCTTCCCTATGCATTTCGCCCCTTGCGGTAATGCTGCAAAGAGTTTTACGAGATATTACACCTAACAATTATTCCTGTCCAGTTGCGAGTTCCTTATTTCTTATGTTCTTTTGACACACGTAGTCATGGAACAGAATTTTAAGATTATGCTTACGAATTTGGCTGTAATGCCACCCTCGTCGCCGAATAAGACATTTCCCTTTAAATTGACTTTAACAAAATAAAATCATAATTTTCTTAACCAGAATCATATTTTCCGTTAAGATATACCTCAAAATTACTTCAAAATATCTTTCGTCACATATGCCGTTGATGCGAAGGAAAGGTCTCTTCATTCACGCGTAACTGTATGTGATTCCGCACACAACAGTGTTTCCTTTGGAGGCTAGGGTGAAACTGCTTACTATTCTGGTCCTGTAAGGATTACGAAATTAAATTATTCTCCATGCATCTGTGTATGTGCCACAAGATGTGAAAGTGCTGTAGACACGTAAATCTCAATCAAGCAAGGTTGCTAGTTTCCAGTCCTATGTCTCCGTTAATATTAGCCACGGAACCAACAACATTTCATCGAATAAGAGCTAAAGAGCCGAGACGCTTTCAAAATACCAAGTACTTTGATTGAGACTTCAATCACGACCCCTTAGGTGACATACTACTGAGCTATCATGAGTTCGTAAGTGACAAAATACGACATAAACACAGTAAGTGCTGTTTGGAAATCACAATTAAACGCTGCAGAAAATATGCTATATATTTCAAACTGAAGACTGCTATTTACTCCAGAATGTTACATTGGTCGCTTTTTCCCTCTCCTCATCACTGTCCATTTCTTTCGATCATGTTTAGAGATTCGGAAAATGATGAAAGTGAAATCATATGACTGCACCTATCGTAACATTATAAGTAATTCTGGGCTAAGTTTTAACTGAATGTCATTTAGCTTTAATTACTTTCTCATTAATAGCAGAGTTACTTTCTTAAATGGCAATAACTGACTGCGTTATAAAATTATGTTGTATTAACCGAGGTCAAGCTTATTTAATTCTTAGTAAATTATTATTAACATTATTACTTTATTTTTTCATACTTTATCCAGCTCTAGTTTTTGCTTGACGTTTAAAAGAAGTGACGATCAACTTTGTTTCAGTGCGATGTCAAGAAATAGCAGCTAAATCTACCGAATGAATCACTCGTGAATGTCAAGTTCATTTGGAAAATGCAACGTCTCAAAAAGAACGTTAGACGATCGCACGCAATACAATACTTACATTACTTGGGGGATATGTCTATATTTAGGAACCATGGAAACAAAGAGTTAGGATTAGCGAGGAATATATAAAATTATTTCGGAATTTTCAAATTAACGTAAGAAAAATAACACTCGTACAAACTGTGACAATAAAGTTCTCTGAATGAAGTCAGAACGGTCCATCCGTCAACACTGGCGACACACAACGCTGCACCTGCGTAGCAGCAGGTTTTGACCACATGCTCCCAACGTTGTTCAGTTGAGCATCGTGTGTGTGCCGTGTAAGACCTGTCTGACACAGTGCGTGCTTAGTGCGTTGGTTCTGAACTGCAAACAGGAACATGAACGACCAAAAGATCAATGCACAGTTTTGTTTTAAGTTTGGCAAGACACCAAAAGAAACGCATGCGATGCTGGTACGTGTTTATGAAGATCAAGCACTGTCCGTGAAGTGTGTGTACGTGTGGTTCGCCCGTTTTCGAGGAGGCCGGGAAAGTGTTTCTGACGACCCCCGTAGCGGAAGACCGGGGACGGCCGTCAGTGACGAAAACCTTGAGAAGGTGAGGACATTAATCACGAACTATCGGCGATTAACTGTGAGCATGATAGCGGATGAACTGCAGATTAACCGTGAATCCGTGCGACAAATCGTTACCCAGAAGTTAGGGAAGAGGAAAACGTTTCCTCGTCTTGTGCCACATAACTTGACTGACGATCAGAAGCAGGCACGTTTAGAGAATTCACAGGATTTTGTCGAAACGGTGGATGCGATACCAAATTTCGAGAACTGTATTGTCACCGAGGATGAAACCTGGTACGACACTGAAACGAAACGGCAAAGCATGAAATGGCGTTCTCCGGGATCGCCTCGTCGGAAAACCGTCAGAGCCGAAAAGTCACGCATCAAACTCGCTTTGAAAGGAAAGAGATTTGACGATATTCCTGACATCCAACGTGACGAGGCTTTTGAACATCATCCCAAAGGAAGCCTTCTTGTAAAGTTTCCAGGACATGTTTCGCCGATCTCAGCAGTGCATAGTTATGGGAGGGGACTATTTCGAAGGACACTAAGGTCACTGTCGTGCATTGTTCATCTATGTTGATAGTACAGGACTATTCACCGAAATTTATTGTCGCAGGTTGTATATACTGTACTTAATATATGCAAGATGCTATGAAATAACACAACTGACGATGGATATAATAAAAACATAGAATAATGAACTTGCTGTGACGATATCGAGGCTGTCAGTCAATCACACAATTTCAAGAAATGACATACAGAGAGAGAGAGAGAGAGGAGGATGGAGAAAAAAAATTGTAGTAAAGAACCTCATTTTCCTAGGCTTCCTGAATAACTCCCTTCGCGTGATTCACTCTACGTACCACTGCACCTCTCAGGTTTCACATGTTCACTTAGAGCTTGCCGCGTTTTATTTCCTTTCCCCCCCTAAATTGTAATTTTTGTTCTTACGGGACTCGAAACAGGTGGAGTTCGAAGACTGCCATCGGACGTATGTCCACTCATGTTCCGACGAAAAATACACCTTAAATACGCACAGAAGTCCCTTATTTCAAAATACCATAAATACCAAAACTGCGATGCTAACCTGCAGAAAACGAATCAGTAATGAAGATAGTCAATCAATAACATATAACAGTATCTAAAACAAAACTTTACTACAATTAACTAACCTAAAATTACTGTAAACTAAGTGGTAACGAAATATTTGAACAAAATCACACTGAAGCGTTAACCACAACAAAAATTGAGGTGCTAGACGCATACCCACACAAACAAAGCCACGTGCTCTAAGCAATAAACATAATTTACAGCACGGGGTCGTCTGAGCCAATAAGATTGCTCATTATTCCAACATGGCGTGAAACGTCAAGTAAAATCTAGATCTGGACAGAGTATAGTAGCATGCAGATACCGTATTTTAGGGATTATAAGACGTTACAAAGTACGAGATACCCCTTATTTTTTTAGCATTTGGAGGGATAATATCACAGCCTATTAAACATTTAAAATTTATTTATAAATTCAGACCATAAAATTAACTTTTCTTATTAGTTTATAAAATCATCATCTGAGCCTTATTCACCCTCGCCCACTTTCTTGTCGTCGTAATCATCTTCTTCCTCCTCTTCATATATATTATGGTGATCACTGTCGGCGAGAGCGTAGACGTATAAACGATACGTCTGTAATTGACATAGAGTGTAATATTTTATCGCGGAGAAATGTTTCATACCTTTCCATCTCAACATCTGAATAATCCAATAAGAAGAATCTTGAGAGAATGTCCTGCACAAGAGATCTCCTGACAGTTGTCATACACAGAAATCGATCACCTAACCTCATGTGTGGTTAAAGTCTCACCGGATGACACTGAATATATTCACAAGACAGTCATTGAAGTACGCGCTTGTAAGTACAGAGTGTTTCCAAACGTGTGGGAAGTAATCGGAGGGGGGCGTGGTGGTTGGGGGTTTGATAGTACACCCCGAAACAACTACACTACTAAAATGTTTTCATCCCCCCCCCTTAAAAGGAGTGGTGGGCCCCTTAGACGGTGACGCCGTCTCTCAGCGCGGGAAATTTGTTACGGTGAAGGAAATGCTCGGAGAAGGTGGGAGGGTTGGCGGCCGTGGCCTATACTAGGAACTGTCCCGGCTTTCGCCTTAGTGCAGGAGAAAGGTAAACCACGGAAAGCCATTCTCAGGACAGCCGACGGTTGGGGCCAGCCGTGAGGTCCAGCCCTGTCCCGTCAACCGAATGCAGAGGCGTAGAGCCCACGGTTGAACTGTGGCCACCTCTCCTCTCCTCGGTTGGCCGGTCAGAGTGCAGAGCTGTCGGATAACCGACCAGCCGTGGCCCCTTGTGGGCCGAAACCCACACTGCATCTACCGACCTACAAAACAACACAAGTCCCTATTAACGTACGACATACCGTCGATCGATTACGAGTTACAGACTTTCAAATGTGTACGGGTATTATTAGTAATAGCCTTGAGGGGAGCCATGACTGAAATTTTAAACTTCTATCATTTACAACTAATCAAAACCAAATTTAAAACACAAACATATTTTCATTTTTTGGCAACCATTTGGCAGACTTGTCAAAAATACTCACATATTTCATAGCAACTCCGGGTTTTGCAGTCAATTTTTTACAGTTTGCATTACGTTTGCTATTACGCACAGCGCAGGCCTACTACAAGGTAAATATAATCTAGCAGTATTATTGAGATGGTGTCCGGCTCCATGGCTAAATGGTTAGCGTGCTAACCTTTGCTCACAGGGGCCCCGGGTTCGATTCCCGGCAGGGTCGGAAATTTTAACCATCATTGATCAATTTCTCTGGCACGGGGGCTGGGTGTATGTGTCGTCTTCATCATCATTTCATTCTCATCAGGACGCGCAGGTCACCTACGGGTGTCAAATCAAAAGACCTGCACCTGGTGAGCCGAACATGTCCTCGGACACTCCCGGCACTAAAAGCCATACGACATTTCATTTCATTGAACTGCTAGTCCGAAAGAACTGACAGCGTGAAAGAAAAGGGCGTGGCTTACTCTATATAAGCTAAACCGCTATCCTTTAAATCTGGCATTTAGAGCTTTAAAATGGCGTTGCCGGGCTGAGTGGCTCAGACGGTTGAGGCAGTGGCCTTCTGTCCCCAACTTGGCAGGTTCGATCCTGGCTCAGCCCTGTGCAGTTTGAAGGTGCTCAACGTGAGAGCCTCGTGTCGGTTGACGTAGTGGCACGTTAAAGAAATCCTGCGGGACAAAATTTCGGCACCTAGGCGTCCCCGAGAACCGCAAAAAGTAGTTAGTTGGATGTAAAACAAATAATATTATTTTTATTATTATTATAAAAATGGCGTTAGGGAAAACTGATAATGGGATTTGAAAGAGGAAGAATTCTGGGATTTTTAAGGTTAAAATTTAAAATATACTTTTTTGTCAATAATTACAACATTTCAGTCAAGACTGCCAACGGCCGTATCCGTGTTGAAACACCGGATGCCGTGAGATCTCCGAAGTTAAGCAACATTGGGCGTGGTCAGGAGTTGGATGGGTTGCCACGCGCTGTTGTTTGGGGTGAGGGAATGGAGGAGCGGAAAGGAACTGGCCACCCTACCGCACGTAAACTCCGGCTCAGGAACACCTCTGCGGAGGTCAAGACTCTCTTTTTAACTGATACATCCCGTGTTTTGTACAAGTAGGCGTAGGTCGTAAACGATCGGCCGTAAGGGATATGTTCACAGATACAGTACATTTAACTTATATTGTTTTGGGGTGTAGTCTCTAGCCCCGATTGGAACGTTCACACCTTGTAGCACATACATCATAGTATATAGATCAATTTGGCTTCAGAAGAAATGTAGGAACAGGTGAAGCAATCCTGATTTTACGTCTGATCTTAGAGGACCAAATTAAGTAGGACCAGCACTTAAATGGCGTTCGTATTTCTAGAAAAGGCATTCGATAATGCTGATTGGACCAAGCTATTTGATATCCTGATGGTGATCGGAATCAGGTACCGAGAATGAAGAATTATCTATAATCTCTATAAAAATAAGTGTGCAGTGCTAAGAATCGAGGGCTTTTAAAAAGAAGCAGCAATCCAGAAAGTAGTGAGACTAGCCTCCAATTTTTCCCCCCTCCTGCCTCATTTTAAATGTTTATATAAAGCAGGCGCTGAAGGAAATCAATGAGGAACTTGGAAAGGGAATCACAATCCAAGGAGAGGAAATCAAAACTCTGAGATATGTTATTTTATCTATGTCTGCAGGAGAACTGGAGAAATTGGGGAAGTCTTGGGGAAGAAGTACGAGATGAAAATAAGCAAGTCCAAAACAAAAGCAATGGAGTGCAGTGGAACGAAGGTGGATGAATATTGTTACTTGGGGAGTAAAATAACTAACTATGGCAGAAGTACGGAGGACATAAAATGCAGACTAGCACAAGCAAAGAAGGCCTTTCTTAACCCTCTACTGCATGAATTATTTTTCGTTTTCGTTTGGTGAAGAAAATTTCAAGCTTTAATGTTCAACATTCTTAACTGGGGCTAATAGCTTAACACTCGTATGTGATGTGGATTGCCATAGTGGAATATATATACGATTTTTCACGATTTTACGCTAAGCGTTTAACATTCAAAGACCGAACATTACTACCTACTGGCCATGGGTACGCACTGCGACCGTAGGTCGGTAATGTCTTTGAGGTTGAGCCAGAGGTACTCCTGAAGCATGTTGTAATATGATGGGGAGGGCCCACGTAAAATGAACGGTGGTTGGTACGCGTGGATGTTGACGGGGTGGAAGAAGTACCTTTGGTTGTAGGGCTCTTTAGTCTTATGTTATGTAAAAAATACCAGGCATCACTGGGATATATGTTTCATTGATTGTACAGTTGAAGGTGCGCCGTAAAACTACCTCTATCTACAATATTTATCCATGTATACAGGTGAAAAGATTTTTGTTGCCTTGCAGTAGAGGGTTAAGTAAAGAAATAAGCTCACATTGTACATTGATATAGCAGCGTGGCGTTGTATGGAAGTGGAATGTGGACTATAACTAGCTCAGAAAGGAAGAAAAGAGAAGCTTTTGAAATGTTGTGTTACAGAACAATGCTAAAGGTTAGTTGGGTAAATCGATTCACGAATGAAGAGGTACTGAATCGAACTGGTGAGAGGAGATCGATTTTGCTAAATTTGACGAGAAGAAAAGAGGTTTCTGAGGGATGCGCAGGCGGTAAGAACGGTAGGGTTAGACCAAGGTATGAATATGACAAGCAGATTAAAGCACATGTGGGATGTAGTAGTTACGAAGAAATGAAAAGATTTACCATGGGATAGGGTGCCATGGCAATCGAAACAGTCTGTGGACTTATGATTCCAATTACTGATTTTCACGTCTGTAACATCATCAGTTTGGGAGATATAAGCATCCTCATTAAAAATTATTCACTTCTTTTTCACTTCTTCCTAACCCTCCCCCCCCCCCCCTCGGTTATGTACCTTTTCCGAGAAAAGTAAATGCTCCTGTATTTTTAAAAACTTCCAAATACCAAGTTTCTTGTCTGCAATATATTACGTTTTCGACATATTCTGTAGATATTCAAAATTCACCCACCTTTTCAATTCTTTTCAACCTCTTAAGTGGATTTTCCGAAAACAAAAAAGTACGTGTTTCTTTATTTTTAAAGGAGATTCAAAATACAGTACCAACTTTCACGTCTGTAACATCTTTAATTTTTGAGATATAAGTATCCTCATGAAATGAATTCTACTTCTTCTTTCCTTTCTTTCACCCCCTCTCCCTTTAAGAGGGCTTTCCCAAAACAAAAAGTATGTTTATTTTTAAAGGAGATTCAAAATACCATCTTTCATTTTTGTAACATCTTCAGTTTCTGAGATATAAGTATCCGCTTAAACAGAATTCAACTCCTGTTTTACTTATTTTAACCCCTTCTCCCCACCAAGTCGAATTTCCGAAAACAAAAAAATACATGTTTATATTTAAAGGATATTCCAAATACCAATTTTCATGTCTGTAACGTCTTGTGTTTGAGATAAGTATCCTCACGGAAAGAATTCAACTCCTTTTTCACCCCACCCCCGTTAAGTTGATTGCCCCCAAAATGCGTTTCTTTATTTTTAAAGCAGATTCCAAACACCAATTTTCACGTCTAACCATCAGTTTTTGAGATATAAGTATCCACATAAAAGGAATTCAAATTTTTCACTTCCTTTCACCCTCCCACCTTAAGTTAATTTTCCGAAATCAAAAAATACGCGTTTATTTACAAAGGAGCTTCTAAATACCAATTATCACGATTGTAACATCTTCAGTTTTCGAGATATGTGTCCTCATAAAAGGAATTCAATTCCTTTTCACCCCCTCCCCAAGTCTATTTTGCCCCTAAAATGCGCGTTTCTTTACTTTAAAGGAGATTCCAAATACCTATTTTCACGTCTGTATCAACTTTAGTTTTCATGAGATAGTACAAGTATCCTCCTAAAAATAATTCAATGATTTTTCAATTCCTTCACCCCCGTTAATTGCATTTTCAGAAATCAAAGGAATATGTGTTACTTTACTTTGAAAGGTGATTCCAAACACCAATTTTCATGTCTGCAACATATATAGTTTTTGAGATATAAGTAGACTCATACAAATAATAAAACTAATTTTTCAATTTTTTCACCCCTTCCTAAGTGGATTTTCCGAAAACAAAACACATGCATTTCTTTATGAGATTCCAATTACCAATTTTTACGTCTGTAACGTCTTCAGTTTCTGAGATATCAGTATCTTAATACAAAGAATTCAACCCACTTTTCAGTCCTTTCTGCCCGCCCCTCCCCCTCCCCCAAGTGGTTTTTCCGAAAACAAAAATACGTTTTTCCTATTTTTGAAAGGGATTAAAAATACCAATTTTCACTATTGTAACATGTTAAGTTTTGAGGTATACTGTAGATATGTTCATTCTAAAAATTCACCCCCTTATTTTGTTCCCCTTAAGTGGATTTTCCGAAAAAAAATATTTGTCTCTTTTCTTTTACAGGAGATTCCAAGTACCAAGTGTCTGAGATATATCGTAGGCCTAGAATATTTTTTTATTCCACCCCGATTGTCACTCCCATTCACCCCCTGTTCATTGGATTTTTCAGAAACGAAAAGTATGTGTTTCCTTATTTTTAAGGGAGATTCCGAATACCAATTTTCACGTCTGTAACATCTTCAGTTTTTGACATATAAGCATCCTCAGGAAAGGTATTCAACCAATTTTCCCCCTTTCTTCACCCCCGTAATGGGATTTTGTGATTACAAAAATCCTGTTTCCTTATCTTTAAAGGATATTCCCAAAACCAAGTTTGACGTATGTAAACTTTTAAGTATTTGAGATACAGATATCCTCATTTTAAAATTTAACCTCCCTTTACACACCGTTAGCAACAAAAAGGTAAGTTTTTTTTAAAGGAGATTCTAAACACCAATTTTTACATCTGTAAACTTTTAAAGTTTTGAGATATACAGACACTAATTTTTAAAATGTCTAAAAATTCACCCCATCTTTTACTCCTGTTTAACTCGCAAACATTGGATTTTCCAAAAACAAAAAATACGCATTTCTTTATTTTTAGGGAGATTCCAAATACCAATTTTCAGGTCTGTAATATCTTCAGTTTCTGAGATATTGGTATCCTCATTAAAGGCATTCTAAAAATTTTCACCCTTTTTCACCCCTCCTAGTCGGATTTTCCGAAAACAAAAGATGTGTTTCTTTATTTTTAAAGGAGATTCTAAATACCAATTTTTACACCTGTAAACTGCTAAAGTTCTGAGATATAGATACACTCATTTTTAAAATTCACCCCCATTTTCACCCCCTTAGCGACGGAATATCCAAGAATCCTCCCTCAGCGAGCACCTAGATAGCAATATAAATGTGTCCTCAAAATTTAATTTCTTTATGTCCAGTAGTTTTGGCTCGGCGATGATGAATCTGTCAGTCAGGGCAAGTTACTTTATATATATAGATATATAAATATGAAAACAATGTTGAATTGTTACGAACAGCAGGTCATCCGCTGAGATGAAATGAAAGAGAAGAACGTCCCATATTTACAAATTTACGAACAAACGCAAGATTTGGTGCCCCAAAAATTGCAGCAGAGTTCGCGATGACTGGAACAAGAATGCTAGTCCAACAACAGTTAGAAGGCCACTGAAACGAGCTGACTTTAACGGGAAGAGTGGCCAGAAAGAAATCACATGGGAATGAAATAAATGGAAATCAGTGTTTGAAGTTCACTAAAAAGCATATTGGTAAGAAAGGTTGATGGAATGATGCCACCCTCGGAGATAAAATTAACTTAAATATTCTTAGGTCTCGGCCCCGTGGTGTAGGGGTAGCGTGCCTGCCCCTTACCCGGAAGCCCCGGGTTCGATTCCCGGCCAGGTCAGGGATTTTTATCAGGACCTGAGGGCTGGTTCGAGGTCCACTCAGCCTACGTGATTAGAATTGAGGAGCTATCTGACGGTGAGGTAGCGGCCCCGGTCTAGGAAGCCAAGAATAACGGCCGAGAGGATTCGTCGTGCTGACCACACGACACCTCGTAATCTGCAGGCCTTCGGGCTGAGCAGCGGTTGGTAGGCCAAGGCCCTTCAAGAGCTGTAGTGCCATGGGGTTTGGTTTGGTTTGGTTTTTCTTAGGTCGGATAGGCAGACGATTGTATGGTGCAGGCCTAATGAAGAGCTTAAGAGGAAGACCCTTCAACCGTCTGTCCAGTCGAATTTATCGATCATTCACCACCGATCTGTATTTAAAGCTGTCTCCATGTGGCAGATTCCATTTCAATTGCTTAATCTAAAATTTCATTAATGATTTCAAAGGACTCCGAAATTTAGCGAGCATCTCACCTGGAAAAATTATTCCAATCACTAATTGCTCTTCCCATAACAGAATATTTGCTACAATTTGTCCTCTTGAATTCTAAATGTATCTTGGTATTGTGATCCTTCCGACTTTTAAAAGCTTAATTCATGTCTATTCGTCCATTAATATCTTTCCACGCCATTTCTCCACTGACAGCTTGGACCATACTGCTTAGACAAGCAGATCAAAGTCCAATTTCGTAACACCACTATTTTGCCGAAAACCAACCAGAACACGTCATGCTGCTTCCTTTTCGGTCTTTACCGCATCTCTAACAGAGTAATCCTGGCGAGGGTCCCATACACTATAACCGTACTCTAACTGGGATCCTACACGTAACCTATATGCCCTCTCCTTTTCATCCTTACTACAGTACAACCCCTAAATACTCTCATAATCATATGACGAAGTCTGTAGCCTTTGTATAACCACCATAATGTGATTACCCCAAATTAAGATGTTTTATTTTCTTAACGCATTTTTATTAATACATACAGTGATCCCCATGAGGTACTTCCACAATATCAGCACAGTAATTAAAGCAGAACGGACACTTCTACTTCGTGGTACTTACAACCTGACTTTTCGCCTCGTTCACCAATATACCAGTCTGTTCTCCTCCTCCAACTTCGTCGAGGTCCGCTTTTGCATCTTTTACAGTCTTGTCACTTACCTCTCACTCTATACTGTATAACATTATATGACAAAAGCATCGTCTATGATCCCAAATCTTTAATCATATTTATATGCATAAGTAAACATAAAGGTCGAACAATGCAAGTAAACTTTCAACATCTTAGGTGATGTTGCCATTGGTCTTTCGATGGGCATTTTTGTCCTATACATAACATCTCTGTGATATATGCTATATGCACTGAATACTAACTAGTACGTCTTCTTCATTACAGGGTGAGAAAACGCTTCATAGGTTCTAATTTTCTGCCTTTTGATTTCGAGGAAAGTAGTCTCCCTATTCAATCACTTCTGTCAAGTCCAGTAGCCCTCATGTTCTTCAGTAGTCTTCCGGGATCTACCCTAGCAGTATTTTTTTTACAACTTGCTTTACGTCGCACCGTCACAGATAGGTTTTATGGCGACGATGGGATAGGAAAGGCCTAGGGGTGGGAAGGAATCGGCCGTGGCTTTAATTAAGGTACATCTCCAGCATTTGCTTGGTGTGAAAATGCGAAACCAGGGAAAACAATCTTCAGAACTGCCAACAGTGGGGTTCGAACCCATTATCTCACGCATGAGTATCTTTGGATAGGTCAATAGCGATATAATCCATTTTTTCTCCTGAATCTAAAATATCTGCAATATGTCGTGCTGGATTCTTTCCCAAAACTCGAAATGCCTACTGTCAAACCAGTTTATTAATTTTACAAACGTGTCTAACATAATGAAAAAGAAAAGCTTTCCCAGAGCTTAAATAAAACACATTTCAATCAATAAATCAATTAATCAATGTATCATCATTGATCTAAATATAGCGCTATTGCCAGATAGCAGATTCCCTGTCAAATGTTTACCTATTCCTTTCGTATGCGACTTCAAAGGACTTGTAAATTTATGGAACCCATATCCCTTGATAAATTACCCAAATCCCAAATTAATATTGCCCCAATTTGTCCTCTTGAATTCCAAATTTATCTTCGTATCTTCACTATATTTACAACTTCTTTCAAGCTTATTCGTTCATTAATATCATCTCACACCATTTCTCCACTGCCAGCTCGAGACATACCGCTTAGTCGAGCAGCTCGTCCCCGTACTCCAAAGTTCTCCCACCCGTAGTTTGCAACATTTTAGTAACATGTGTCGGATATCACCCAGAACGAATTGCGCTGCTTTCCCTAGGATCTTTTCCAGTTTTCGTAACAACAAATACTGGTGCGTGTCCCATACACTGGAACCATACACTAATTTGGGTCTTAAAGGGTGCTAATACGTGATCTCCTTTACATCCTTACTACCACCACTAAATATTCTCACAACCATGTGAAGAGATCTGCCATCATTATTTATAACTTCGCTAATGCCCCAATGAAGATATTTGCACCGAGTGAGTGGCTGCGTGGTTTGGGTCACAATGCTGTCAGCTTGCATTCGAGGGATAATGGGTTCGAACCCCACTGTCGGTAGCCGTGAAGATGGTTTTCCGTGGTTTCTCGTTTTCACACCAATCAAATTCTGTGGCTGTACCTAAATTAAGGTCACGGTCGCTTCCTTCCCTTTGCTATCCCATTATTGTCATGAAATTTATCTCTGTCGTTAAACAAATAGTGAAAAGAAATTAAATTTCCTTATATTAATACCTAAGGTGCTTACAGTGATCCCTATGAGGTGTTAACCCCCACCTTTCAACGCAGTAAATGGAAGTGAGAAGATTTTTCCTCCTTGTGAAACTTGCAATGTAGCTTTTCATACCCTTTACCAATATACCATTGTTTGCAGCCCACCTCACACCATCGAGGTCTTTCGGTCTTTATGTAGCTGCTCACAACCCTGTTATTTTTTTATTTTATTTTTTGCAATTGGCTTTACGTCGCATCGACAGAGATAGGTCTTATGGCGACGAAGGGATAGGAAATGCCTGGGATTGGGAAGGAAGAGGCCGTGGCATTAATTAAGGTACAGCCCCAGCATTTGACTGGTGTGAAAATTGGAAACCACGGAAAACCATCTCCAGGGCTGCCGACAGTGGGGATCGAACTCACTATCTCACAACCGTGTAACTTATACATTACCCTATACAGTATAATATCATTCGCGAAATGCCTCGCCTGTGATTTTAGTTCTTTACTTATTTTATTTGCACACATCAAAACGTAAAGGTCCAATAAGCATTACAGGAGCAGATAATGGTTCACTTACTCTAATTCTCTGACTGGCCAGTAATTATTCGCTTTATTTTCATCACTGGGACTACTATATCAACTTTCTATTAATTTGGTGTAGTTCCTTATCCCAAACAATAATCAAGTAAATACTTCAGATACGGTACTATATCTCAACTCATTGCCTGTACTATGAAAATCCTCAGCCTGTTTTCAGTCATTCGACCGGGCCAGGAATGGAATGAAGCCCCCATCTAGAGGCGAGGATAAGAATTGTGTCGGCTGCCGAAGCCTGTCACACTCCTCTGTGGCAATGATTAGTGATTGCCAGATGAAATGGAATGAATTTATATTGGAGAGTATCGCTGGAATGAAAGACGAGAGGGAAAACCGGAGGACCCTGAGAAAAACCTGCTCCGCCTCCGCTTCTTCCAGTGCAAATCTCACATGGAGTGACCGGGATTTGAACCACGGAACCCAGTGCTGAGAGGCCAATGCGCTACCCCCTGATTCACAGAGGCTCTTGCCTTTACTATATCCGCATAAATGTTATAAATTCTAGCTGCTATTCTATTCTGGAACGTTTAAGTATGGAGGAGGCATTGCATTATTTGTAGGTGTAAATCTGCCGGTGAAATGGGGAGTCTGTGTTTATGGAGGGCATAATAGACAGCAAGAAGTACCTACGACTACATGAGGAAAATTAGCTATGAAATGTCGAAAAGTGAGGTATTGTACCCCTTTAGCCTATATTACGAAGACAACACACTCAAGTACACTGCTCAGATGTGCTTGTTTGTTTGCCCTGAGCCGATTCAAACACCAGCTGAATCTCCTGATTTGAATCTCATTGAACATTTATGCGACCGACTGGACTGAAATATAAGGATCTCGACCATCACTCCAGAAGTGAAAGGGGAACTGAGGTAGGATGGGGTCCTATTAGCTCAGAAAACATTAAGAAGATACAGTTACAAGTATACCGAAGCGTTTAAGTAATACTGTATGTTGAGCCAGAAATGCTATCCAACTAAGTACTGATGAAACCACAAACTCTCCAAAAGAAAAACCCTAACCTTTATGAGATCCCATTATATGGTTTTCTCTCATATTACGGTATTATAATTTTTATTTAATACTGCCTCCTCTGCGAACCATGTGACCTTGCCGCGGTGGGGAGGCTTGCGTGTCCCAATGATGCAGATAGCCGAGCCGCAGGTGCAACCATATCGGATGGGTATCTGTTGAGAGACCAGACTAACGAATGGTTCATCAAAAGGGGGGTAGCAGCCTTTCGATAGTTGCAAGGGCGGCAGTCTAGATGATTGACTGATACGGCCTTGTAATAATAGTCAACATGGCTTAGCTGTGTTGATACTGCTACACGGCTGAAAGCAACGGGAAACTACAGCCGTAACTAACTCCCGAGGACATGCAGCTCTCTCTGTATGAATGATGTACTGATGATGGCTTCCTCCCGGGTAAAATATTCCGGAGGTAAACTAGTCCCCCATTCGGATCTCCGGGTGGGGACTACACGAGAGGGGGCGATCATCAGGAAGATGGATACTGACATTCTGCGAGTCGGAGCGTGGAATGTTAGAAGTTTGAATCGTTGTGGTAGGTTAGAGAACCTGAAAAGGGAGATGGATAGGCTAAAGTTAGATCTAGTTGGTATAAGTGAAGTACGTTGGCAGGAAGAGCAAGATTTTTGGTCAGGCGACTACCGTATTATCAACACAAAATCAAACAAGGGAAATGCAGGAGTTGGTTTAATAATGAATAAGAAAATAGGGCAGCGGGTAAGCTGCTACGACCAGCGTAGTGAAAGAATTATTGTCGTCAAGATAGACACCAAACCAATGCCCACCACAATAGTGCAGGTCTATACGCCTACTAGTTCAGCGGATGATGAAGAAATCGAAAGAATATATGAGGAGATAGAAGATTTAATACAATATGTAAAAGGTGACGAGAATCTAATTGTGATGGGAGACTGGAACGCAGTAGTAGGCCAAGGAAGAGAAGGTAATACAGTAGGAGAATTTGGATTGGGACAAAGGAATGAAAGAGGAAGTCGGCTGGTTGAATTCTGCACTGATCATAATTTAGTCCTTGCCAATACTTGGTTCAAACACCACAAACGACGGCTGTATACGTGGACGAGACCTGGAGACACTGGAAGGTATCAAATAGACTTCATTATGATTAGGCAGAGATTCAGAAACCAGGTGTTGGATTGCAAAACTTTCCCAGGGGCAGACGTGGACTCTGACCACAACTTGTTGGTCATGAAATGCCATCTGAAGTTGAAGAAATTGAAGAAAGGAAAGGACTAAATGAAAAGGCTGAAGGAAACACTATAGAGGAAGAGTGGAGAGTCATGAAAAATGAAGTCAGTAGGGCTGCTGAAGAAATGTTAGGAAGGAAGAAAAGATCAACTAAGAATCAGTGGATAACTCAGGAGATACTAGACCTGATTGATGAACGACGAAAATACAAGAATGCTAGAAATGAAGAGGGCAGAAAAGAATACAGGCGATTAAGGAATCAAGTGGATAGAAAGTGCAAGGTAGCTAAGGAAGAATGGCTGAAGGAGAAGTACAAGGATGTCGAAGGCTGTATGGTCCTGGGTAAGGTAGATGCTGCATACAGGAAAATCAAGGAAACCTTTGGAGAAAGGAAATCTGGGTGTATGAATATTAAGAGCTCAGATGGAAAGCCACTTCTAGGGAAAGAAGACAAAGCAGAAAGATGGCAGGAGCATATCCAACAGTTGTATCAAGGTAAAGATGTAAATAATTTGGTTCCGGAACATGAAGAGGCTGTTGATGCTGATGAAATGGGAGACCCAATTTTGAGGTCAGAGTTCGACAGAGCTGTGAGTGACCTCAATAGGAACAAGGCACCTGGAATTGATGACATTCCCTCTGAATTACTGACTGCCTTGGGAGAAACCAGCATGGCAAGGTTATTTCATTTAGTGTGCAAGATGTATGAGACAGGAGAAGTCCCATCCGATTTTCGGAAGAATGCTGTTATACCTATTCCCAAGAAAGCCGCTGCTGACAGGTGTGAAAACTACCGCACCATTAGTTTAGTATCTCATGCCTGCAAAATTTTAACACGTATTATTTACAGAAGAATGGAAAAACAAGTTGAAGCTGAGTTGGGAGAAGATCAATTTGGCTTCAGACGAAATGTAGGCACACGTGAAGCAATACTGATTTTACGTCTGATCTTAGAGGATCGAATCAAGAAGGACAAGCCCACGTACATGGCATTCGTAGATCTAGAAAAGGCATTCGATAATGTTGATTGGACCAAGCTATTTATGATTATGAAGATGATAGGGATTAGATACCGAGAACGAAGAATTATCTACAATCTGTATAAAAATCAGTCTGCAGTGATAAGAATCGAAGGCTTTGAAAAAGAAGCAGCAATCCAGAAAGGAGTGAGGCAAGGCTGCAGTTTGTCCCCTCTCCTTTTCAATGTTTATATAGAACAGGCAGTAAAGGAATTCAAAGAGGAATTTGGAAAGGGAATCACAGTCCAAGGAGAGGAAATCAAAACCTTGAGATTTGCCGATTATGTTATTTTATCTGAGACTGCAGGAGATCTCGAGAAGTTGCTGAATGGTATGGATGAAGTCTTGGGTAAGGAGTACAAGATGAAAATAAATAAGTCTAAAACAAAAGTAATGGTGTGCAGTCGAACGAAGGCAGGTGATGTAGGAAATATTAGATTAGGAAATGAAGTCTTAAAGGAAGTAGATGAATATTGTTACTTGCGTAGTAAAATAACTAACGATGGCAGAAGTAAGGAGGACATAAAATGCAGACTAGCACAAGCAAGGAAGAGCTTTCTTAAGAAAAGAAATTTGCTCACTTCAAACATTGATATCGGAATTAGAAAGATGTTTTTGAAGACTTTCGTGTGGAGCGTGGCATTGTATGGAAGTGAAACATGGACGATAACTAGCTCAGAAAGAAAGAAAATAGAAGCTTTTGAAATGTGGTGTTACAGAGGAATGCTGAAGGTGAGATGGATAGATCGAATCACGAATGAAGAGATACTGAATCGAATTGGTGAGAGGAGATCGATTTGGCTAAATTTGACGAAAAGAAGAGATACAATGATAGGACACATCTTAAGACACCCAGGACTCTTGCAGTTGGTTTTTGAAGGAAGTGTAGGTGGTAAGAACGGTAGGGGTAGACCAAGGTATGAATATGACAAGCAGATTAGAGCAGATGTAGGATGCAATAGTTACGTAGAAATGAAAAGGTTAGCACAGGATAGAGTAGCATGGAGAGCTGCATCAAACCAGTCTATGGACTGATGACTCAAACAACAACATTTAATACTGCAGACTTACTTCATTATTTGTTCATGATTGATAATTACAGGTCTTGTCATGAACATTTTGTTAATAAACTCTAGACTGTGAAATAAAACCAAACTGAAAATGAAAATATTTATAACAACAGAATAATTATGAGAGTTGCTGTAGTTGTTTGACGCAAGGAATGAGAGGGAGTGAACTGTATTCGTGCTGATACATACTTGCTGTTCCAATCTCACTCACCGCAGACACGCCCTACTTTGTTCAGCCGACATAACCAAGGGGCACAATTCTACGTCGTCTTTCCGCTAACCCAAATAGCCTTGATAAGTGTGTGGTTACCTTTCCTTGTAGCACATAAGTACAGTATGCCAATTAGGGCGGTTATTTCACATGTGTTGGAAGATCGAACGTCCCTCTCTCTGCTGTAGTCCGTTTGAACCTCTTCAGTTTTCTCGTTTGTATACTCCACAATAGAAGATAAGCATTGCATCATCAATGAATATTTCCCAGCATTCCTTAGGAGCTTCAGCAAAATTTGCAACACCTTGCATACCAGATAAATGCGTGACGATATGTTGTCGCCGGAATTGAACATTTCTAGAAGGATTAACTTTGTGTCACTTAGAAACTCCATTTCGCCTTAATAAATAACTGCTGTCTGGAAAAGATGCGTTAAACACTTTCACAAACTAGTAGCCAAGATATGGATAGTTGAAACAACCTCTGATAAATGGAATTTAGGTACCACTTTCTCGATACATAATAAAGGCCATATCATGATGTGTTCTAACTGTAGAGGTATCTGCCTATTTATCCATTGCTTATAAAGTATTTTCCAAAATTCTGTTTAGCCTTATGTGGAAAATGCGGTTGGTGAATATCAATGTGGATTTCGCCAAGGAATGTCTACTATTGATCAGATCTTCACAATCCGCCAAATACTTGAGAAATGTAAAGAATTTGGAATTGATACACACCATCTCTTCATTGACTTCAGATCAGCTCATGGCAGTATTGATAGAAGTAATATATAGCAGCAATGGAAGAGTTAGAGATTCGTAAGAAATTGATCGCCTTTGTGAAAGCTACTATGGAAAATACTCGGAATCAAATGAAGATACAGAACATGTTATCGAGTGCTGTAACGTCCAAAAACGGAGATAGGCAAGAAGATTCATTATCATGCCTTTTGTTCAATATAGCCTTCGAGAAGGTTATCAGAGATGCGGATATCAACTCAAGGGGAACAATCTTATACAAATCAGTTGAAATTTTGTCATATGCAGATGATATTTATATAATTGCAAGAACACAAGGAGCAAGTAGAGAAGCTTTCACAAGCTTCGGAAAAGCAGCATGAAAGATAAATGTACAGATTAATGAAGGAAAAACTAAGTACACGCCCGTAACCAAGAAAGATTACTCTAGTGGAATGCATTCACAAAAATAGGCTCTTATAAGTTTGATATCATGCGTAGCTTTACCTACCTTGGATCAGAAGTGAATTCCGAGAACAATGTTAGTTTTTAACATGGTCTCAAAAAACATATAAAGTCTAATCTGTTGTTCAGGAAAACAAAAGTTCCAAGGTATAAAGTTTTAGTAGAGCCTGTAACATCATATGGTGCTGAGACCTGGACACGCTCAGAATCTGATGAAAGGCAGTTTGGTATATCAGAAAGAAGGATTTTGAGGCAAATTTTCTGGCCAGCGGAGGAAAACGGTGTCTTTTTTTAAACACCTTTTTATTACTGTATTTACCTTTACAATAAACATGTATAATGTACACAAAAAACTGAAGACATACACTCTCTGAAGTTCATTGTCCTAGTTGCTAAACAAAATTATGTCAAACACTGACCACATTTTAACTTTGGTTGTTTTTGTCTGTTCCTTAAGTAGTCCGTGGCACATTAACACCTTATACTGATCTAAGAATTAAAATATTCAAACACTGTTACGCCATGAATTAAAACTGATATAATAATGAACCAAAACCTGTTGACATCTTCTGATTGCACTTATATGTCCATCTTTACATCCGTATGTATTGCTGAAACGATCGTAAGTTCAGTTGTCTTGGTTTCCGTCGGTGTTCCATAATGAAGTGAATGGTGGCTGCAGTGAGCCATAGAACTGCATTATTGACCGTGGCCGGGAGGAAAGCATATTCTATGTTGAGAAGTCGATATTCTAAGATGGGATGTGGAGTCGTGTGAAGTATGTTGCATATTTTTGCGAAAGACCACGCCCATATATCCGCACTTACACAAGACTTAACGCGATGTATTAATGTATCTCTTTGTTGACAATGTTCACAGATATTGGAGTCAGACCGTCCATGTCGAAATAACTTATCCTTTGTCGGTATAGTTTCATTTATTGTTAAGTATACAGTTGTTTTCCACTGGAGAGGAATCCATTTATTAGCAATATTATTCCATATTAGTTTCCAGTGTCGTGAAGGATACTTCGCCTGTATTGGAGGTGGTTTAATATTCTGGTTCATTATATGGTTATAGATGCATTTTGTTGTTACAACTGAAGTTGGATCTATTAAAGTTCTTGGAAGGTTATCTACAAAGCTCAAAACTCGTTTGAAATGCAGTGGCATATTATGATGGGGAGTGAGAAAGGCCACGCTTCGGATAATATTATTCAGAACCGCCTCAGCATAATCGTCATCAGGTCTGCACTCACAATTAATAATATTTCGCGCGATAACTGCAGTGCATTTAGCTTCTGTAGAAACTAGTCCTAACCCTCCACACTTAATGCTTTGGTACAATTGTGTTCTGGCTATCTTGTAATGGTGTCCTCTCCATAGGTAATACCCTATAACTAGATCCATTTTCTTGACTATTATAGGTGGTGGAGGTAAAATCTGCGCGACGTACCACAGTTTACTTAGTGCAAAGGTGTTAACTGTGCAGACTTTTTGACATAGATTGAGGTTTCGAAGGTGTTGAGCAAATAGGACAGCGTGAACTGTACTGAGCAATTTCCTCCAGTTGTCATCTATCATTTGAATCAAATTCGCAGAAAATGTTATTCCGAGGATTTTATGTGTTTCGGCAGAGGGAATCCAGTGATCTTGTGTCGGCCAGGGCCCAAATGGTATTATGGCAGATTTGTGTGGATTAATTTTTTCTCCAGAATGATGTTGATAGTCGTCGGTGACCAATCTTAAGTCTTCGAGCTGTTTGGGCTGTGCCAATATAACAGTGATGTCGTCCGCATAGACATGCGCTTGTAAGGACTTTGCACCTAGTTGTATTCCTGGAAGCTTCAAAGTTAATTGTCTAATGAATGGTTCCACACTGATGGCGAAAAGAACTGCAGAGAGTGGACAACCTTGTCGAATCGATTTGAGAATGTGGATTGTTTTGGAGAGAAAGCCATTAATTTGTAATCTGGATGTTGCATTGTTGTATAAGTTTCGTAGTGTTGTGATTATCCTGTTGGGGAAAGCAAACCTTCTTAGGACAGACCATAGATAAGAATGTCTAACACGGTCGAAAACTTGTTGAAAATCTATACTGACGAGCGCGGCAGAGCTGTTGGGTTGAGAGGACATGTGCATCACAAAGTTACGTAGAGTTGAGAGTCCATGTATGATGTTGGATATATTCAACACATTATGTTGCTCGGAACCAAAGATATGAGGTAAGGTGAGTCGTATGCGTCTAGCAAGAATTTTTGCAAACAACTTGTAATCTGTATTAATTAGCGTCAGCGGACGGTAATCCGACAAGAATTTGAGTGATTTAATCTTAGGTATTAACACCATTATTCTTTCAGCGAAATTGTGTATCTGTGCTTCACTTGTGAATAGTTCTTGGAAAAGGAACAGTAAGTCTTCCTTTATGTATTGCCAATAGGATTTGTAAAATTCGAAGGAAAGACCATCAGGGCCGGGTAAATTTTTACAACATGCGTCGTTGATAGCTTGTAACAGTTCATCTTGGTGTATGTCGCTCTCTAGTTGCTGGGCGTCATCTAATGAGAGTTGTTTCTGTACAGGTTGTAAAAAGACTTGGACTGTTGTGCCTTGTTGAGGGATAGTCCTGAGCAAAAGCTGATTCAAAGTGATTGGTTGCCATTTGAATAATATTGTCAGTTCCGGTAATGGACCCCCCTGTGATTTGTAGTTTTGAAATAAAGTTCTTCCTATTTTTACCCTTCTCTTTGGCAATACGGTATAACGACGTCCTTTCGTCTTAGTCTAAGAAAGGAATACGTGTGCGTGCCTGTACACCTTGTATCTCATGTTCTTTCAGCTGACAGAGTATATGTTTAATTTCTGTTAATTTATGCTGTACGTCATATCCGTGCTGTTGCGCGCGACTGTAGTCGTGTAAGGCTTGTTCGTAGAATTGCTGAGTGTGTCTTCTTTCCAGAGCTTTAAGAAAGGACAAGTTTCGGTAGAAACGTCATATGGCAGGTTTAGCCGCGTGATTCCACCAGAGGAATTGTGAGGAATAATGCCTTTTCCTGTCTACTATTCGTTCCCACATCGTAGGAAAATTTTCTACATCATCTGGAGTCTTTAAAAGGTTATTGTTCAACTTCCAATATCCTCTTCCTATCACTGGAACATGCGTGTCAACACGTAATTGAAGGAGTACCGTTTGATGATCAGAGAAAGGGACTGGGATGACGGATAATCTGTGTGTGATTGTTGACACTGAATGAGAGAGATAAATTCTGTCCAGTCGAGATGCTGAATTGTGGCGGAAAAATGTGAATTCAACATAATTCCCGTGTTTCATTTCCCAAGCATCTCTTAATCGGAGCTGCTGGACTAGTTCTGAGAGCGCTACCGAGTTGTTAATGTTGGGTCCGGTTTGATCCTTCGGGTGGAAGACGCAGTTGAAATCACTTGCAAGTACAATGTTGGTTCCTCGCGTGAGATGAATATTGAGGTCTTCGAGAAAAAACTTTTCTCGTTGTAATCGGTTTTGCGCTCCTGATGGACTATATATATTAATGATTATGAAGTTTTCATAACGAGCGGAGAGCACTTTACCGTTTGGATGTGCAACAAAGTCATGAATGTCAAGACCAGGTCTATATACAATAGCTGTTCCTCGAGTATCCTCTCCTAAGTTAACACAGTATTCATATGGGCGTAATATATCTACATTGTAGGTACACACTTCTTGGAGAAATAAAATATCAATACCATTGTCTCTAATATACTTCTTAATGAGTGCCCACTTCGTGATACTCAAAATGCCACAGATATTTGCCGTAGCAACGGTACGCAGAATCATCTCTGGAAAGTAGGTGTCACATGTGCTCTGTGAACGGGTAAGGTCAGGATGAAATGGTGAATCGGTCTTGGTGGAGTGCTGGTGATTGAACACAATGGCCAGAAGACTAAAAAGTGTGAACAAGCTGTAGGTCCGAAACATAGTGCGACCGTGATGAGGTGAAAGAAGATTATTCTGTAAATTGGCAACTATGAGCTGTATCCAGTTCTTCAATTACCGATCTTCTCTTTACGCTGCAATGCTTGCGTGTCCTTGGTCGAATGGCCTTTGATGGAACTAGATTTATTTCGATTCACAGAAGTTGTGTTTCCCTTAAACAACCGCGGGTCTTTAGGACTAACTTGCTGCGATTTGCATTTACTTGTTCTATTATTATTATTATTATTATTATTATTATTATTATTATTATTATTATTATTATTATTATTATTATTAAATGAAAAGCGCACAATGTGCAAAAACAGTTTTTGTACAGATGGTCAACTATGCTAATGCCATTCTTATTATTGAGGTTGTCCTCATTTTGCAGTTTTGTGCATGGTATCTTTCACAATGATCGTTGCACAGGTTACATATACAGTCTTCGTTCGGCTGGTGGAATTTTTTGGTTTGGCAGAATCTGTGGTGAAATCCATGAGTGGCGTAACGTGTAATTACGTGCCGTAGCTCGTAATTTGCTTGCTTCCACTCTTCCGTCATTATAGCGTCTGTGGAATAGAAGTCGGACGAAATAGCATTCCTTTTCTCGTTTAAAGTTTGGCGTGCATTCTCGTAGGGCTTGGTGTTTGGTAGACAAAACTGTGTTTTGATATCGTCAATGAAGTAGTCCTCCTTGGTTAGAACATACGTTAACCTTGAAGGGGCTGACTTCCCAATGCCTAGTATTCTCTTGAGATATCGGGCCTTGACTTTTTCTATTGTCATCAGGTCGCTGAATGTGAGTTTTTCCCAGGTGATGCTAATCCCATAGGTTGCTATTGGTGATATGGCTGTCCTGAACAGTAGCATTGCTGTACCCAATGATATTTGTTGAGGTTGTTGAACGTTGTAGATGGCTTTTATTGCTGCGGCTGCTCTTTCTTTGACGTGGATATTGTAGGATGTTAGAGTAGTTTGGAGGGTGACTCCAAGGTACTTGAATTTCGGCACTACTTCCAGAGGTTTGTTGTGTACGGTTATTGTACTTTTAGGTGCATGTTTTCCTCCTTTCCTAAAGGTCATTTGTTTAGTTTTGTTGTGGTTTATTTGCAAACCGTTTCTTTCTGCCCATGATGTGAGCCTATTGAGGACCTTTTGGAGCTCTTCTATGT
This sequence comes from Anabrus simplex, assembly GCF_040414725.1. Taxonomy (NCBI): domain Eukaryota; kingdom Metazoa; phylum Arthropoda; class Insecta; order Orthoptera; family Tettigoniidae; genus Anabrus; species Anabrus simplex. The sequence goes on from NC_090266.1 coordinate 273,646,043, forward strand.
TTTCTGAGCCTATTGCCATATCATCTGCGTAAAGTATAAGCAATGCTGAGGTATCTGTGATTATTTCTGTGATGTCTGCTGTAATGATGTTGAATAAAATTGGGCTGATTGGGTCACCTTGTAGGACTCCGTTTGTTTGGGTTACGTTTTTGGATAGGGTTATGTTGTCTGATATTTGGACATAGTTACATTTGAGGATATTCGAGATTATGATTGCTATCGGACGTGTAGCTCCTATTAGGTAATTGAGTTTCCGGATGAGTGTTGCTCTATCAACAAGGTCAAAAGCCTTACGATAGTCTACGGAGACTACAAAATATTTCTTTCCTGGATGCCTCAATGTATCTTGGACTTGTTCTATTAGGTATTTTACGGCATGTAGTGTGCTTCTTCCCTTTCGGAAGCCGAATTGATTTTCTGGTATCTGGGAGTCTATTTCTTCTGCAAGCCTGATTGTTAAGATTTTCATGAAGATTTTGAATGATGTATTTTCGAGGGCTATACCTCGATATGAATCAGGATTGTCAGTTTCTCCTTTCTTAAATATCATTTTGATTGTTGACGATCTCCATTGCTGTGGAATTTCCCCAGTGTGCATGCATGTGTTGAATAGTTCTACCCAGTAGTCTAGCATGACAGGTAGAGAGTCTTTCAGGTGTTCTATGCAAATGCTGTCTGGGCCGGGGGCCTTTCCATTTTTTGCTGCTGTTATTGTATTATATATTTCCTGCCTCGTTATGGGGATGTGATTTCCCGTCATTGTTACTGGAGTTGATTCAAAAGCTGTTGATCGGTGTTGGAGGTTGAGAATGCTTTTGAAATGGTTTTCCCATGACTCCATTGAGATATTATTTGATGCTGAAGTTTTTGGTTTCCTAAGCACTAGGAATGGGTCATTTTGGGCGTTTGCAGCACGTCTCCTGGCGTCTTCCTCAATGTACTCCGTTCTAGTTTTCTTGATTAGTGATGTATATTTCCTTCTTTGTTCGGCGTATTGGGCCAGGTGACTCGGGTTCGATGTGTTCTTCGCTCGATGTAGTGCCAGGAGGGTCTTTTTCCGTTCATTGTAACAGTCTTTATTGAACCATGGTTGTGATCTCCTTACTTTCGTGTGAGTTAGGCATGATTGAAGGGTTCTTGTACACATTTCCACTGCTTCAGTTAGTGCATGTCGTTGAACTAATAGCCTTGCTTTATCTCTTGTTCAGTGTCTATACTTTCGCTTTTGGTTTCTAGAACATCTTTCTCCTCATCACTATACAATTCATCATCGTCACCATGCTCAAGCAAACTCTGCACAATCTCTCTGTCGTCAAAGCGATCATGTTTTATCTCCTCTCCGATCCACTCATTTTCAGTCCTAAAGGTATGAGAAATTAAAGTTTTAGCAAGAAAAAATGCAATCTGAGACAATCCGAAGAATAATTGCTGCAATCATATTGAAGGTGGTACTTCAAAATGGGAACGTACCTTGTATTGATAAAGTTTATGTGGCGTCTGTCAGACGCCGTTGACATTTTTATAGCAATGACTCGCCACAAGACGAGTTAGATTAAGTAATATTGGCACGCTGTTTTACGTTGGTTGTGAATAGTTACTTGAAAGGTAGATATCATTTCCGGTCAGTGGTCACGGTTGTTTTCGTAGAAGGACAGAAAGGGAATAGTGTGGTATCTTTCAGACGCCGCGAGGCCACTTCAGAGTTAGAAAAAATGGGAATTACTGTTTCAGTTTTACGTGACATGAGATTCCTTGGTACAGTGGGTGACAACGATCAGGCAATTTATTGATTTTAAAGATGAATAGTTATATTGAAATACTACCCAACAATTTAAAAAATTAATTGATAAATACTAAACTTGATTGGTAATAATGAAGAAGAGAATTTAAAGTAAAATTCAAACTTCGCCTTCTTATTTTCATTTTAGCCTCACTAAGTGAAAAAATTAAGGAGATTTCTGTTTTGAAATACAAGTGTATATTGATCTAATACCGAAAGTACTTACTTAATATCTTCATGTCTGTATACTTACTTCAATTCATCCATTTGCTCCACAAATAACTACGTTATTCTGCACTCATTGCTTAAAATCATTACACTGACTAATGCTCCTATTCAGTGTTCAGAATACATGAAATTTCCTGAACCGTATAGTAGTTTTGACATATATTACCTTCTAATGAATTATTTATCGATTGGCCAGTGATTGTTCTTCATGTCAATAATGCTGATATGAAGCTACTAGACTGGAGTACCGGCGCAGTCATTAAATCATTCGAGATCGATGAGATCTCAGTTACCACAACAATTTATTTACGGTCAACCTGTAATTCTATCAGCATGCAGTTTCTCGTTGACAAACAGGAGAACAGGGGAACGAACACATTTTAATGCACGATTAAAATAAAGGAATATATCACTATAGGAGGGATCTTCTCAAATACTGAGTTTAAGCAACGATTTAATTTGAACTGTGTATTAATGCTGTGTTTGGAGTGCGTGTGAGAAACCTATTTCTGAGACATAATGAATTTCCTGGTTTAAATTTTTTAACACGATTTTCTCTTTCCCTTAGTATCAGTTTGCGAGAAAAACAGTATCACAAAACATGGTAAATTCTGTAATGAATGGTACATAAAGATCAACACAAAGACAGCAAAACCAAAGGTGTTTTAGAAAACTGATCCGTGGTGCAAAGATGGTACCATACCAGATATGGTTAAGAAAGTAGAAGAATTTTAAAACATTTTTTCATCTAGAAGTAAGAGGGAAGAGCAGATAAGATGGGCTAAAGGAAATTTGGCAGCCTTATCATCCACAAAAGTTCGGAAATTAAAGTGAAAGATATTGACTATAACCCCTTTAGTTGCTGTCACGGACGAAGTAAAATGAAAGCACTTTCACTAGTGGTTGGAACAACATCGATTTAGTATCAGGGAGGGTATTCGTGTCACAGTACCGATATAACACGTATAAGTCAGGCTACAAAATTTTGGTATATATTATTGCAACTAATGTGTATAGCCATCGAGCGGGAAGAACAGCGAAACAGTATTTTAATATCAAAGTGGATGCACATGCTTGTTTTACTTCCCTCTAACTACTTCTACGGTTTTCGAAGAGAGGCACATGCTTCGCCTAGTGCACCGACACTACGTTGTCCTACATTGGAGGCTTTTAACCTCCAGGCGCTCGCGCCTATGAAAGTCCCGAAAGCGCTCGCGCTGCGGCAGTTGGACCGCTTACGTTGGCATTTTTCCGTTTTTAGACGTTGTATTACGATGTAAGTTGTATAAATGAATAACGGAAAACATGAGGCAGATATGAAAGTATGTTTAATTAATTACTGAACTAGAAATAGTAAAATAAAACAAAATAATAGAACCAGAATAGGTAATTTAAACAAGAAAAATATAAACATGATTCAGCTTCACAAGGAACCTGTTGAAATATAAACAAATCGCAACAAAGTAACATCAATACTGAAATGAGACGTCTCATTCATGAATTAAACAATGAAAAAGTACAATGTCATAGAAGAAATAAGATACTTCCTCGGTATTACTATGGCACGTCTCACAGGTAACTTGATGTTGGCTATGATTCTTGCACACGGATTTTAGGCATGTACCCTATGTGACAGCAGTCTCATTGTTTCTTTGGCTTCCACATAGGTAACAAAATGTTTTGGTATTCGAAGCTGGCATTTGAGGATTCAACTCTTCCTTGCATTTTGGTAGAGAAAGGAAAATGTCCTTAGTAAGACTAGATATCTTTGCTCTATTCTTCAAATTTTCCTCCATGAGGCTCATAGCTAATTTGTGGAGGTATTCCATTCTCCGTAAAAATTCCTTTGAGCAATCTGAAAGGAAAACTTTGTAGGAATTGATGGCTACAATATCAAGTTTACTGAAAACACTGCCATTGGCAATCTTTTTGTTTTTCCAGAGGTGGTATATGTTGAACAAAGCAAGTCAACGGTGTCAACACCTCCCTTTGTTGAATTTTAGACAGTGATCTGCAAGGGTTTGTTTGGTTCATGGTCTACCTTATTAGTATCATGCGCTGAAGACAGTAAAAAACAGTCTTCTTCTTCTTGGTGAGGAAGGGCTCTAAACTGGAAGCCAAATATACTCGACTCAACTTCACGCGATTTGTCCTGGAGGAACTTGGTATCTCTTATTTACTTTTCCTCGAGGTTCCTAAGGAAGTCAGCCCGTTTTCCAACAGGTGTTCGGTCAAGGGATAGCTGCTGAAGTAGTTATCCGTGGTCACTTTGCTGGAATTAGCCATAAGAAGCGTCATACTGCCGGTCCCATCAGAGCCTAAATATTCTAGGCTATTAGCATGGTTTCCTTTACTGACAGAAATCAAAATCATGTAAAGAGGATTGTCCAATATTTCCGCATCCTTCTCTTCATCTGACAACTCTTGGAGAGTCCAAAAAATTGCATCAGGATTTGATAATACGACGGACCAATGGACCCTTCCCTCTCTATGACCTACCACCAATATATACATCCAAACAGCAAACTGATAAGAACAAGGAACACAGAGGAAAACGAATTAGAAAGTAAAATATAGTTACATTGTCACTCGCACTGCGGTTTGTAGAACAATTGCGCTCGCACAGCAGCTTCCGGACCGCACTTAGCGTCCACCTGTGAGATCACTCATTTTCACACTGAACACTGAAAATACAGAGATACGCCAATTGCACGATCAGATGGCGCAAATCATACTTGAGGATTAGCAGTCTGCCTACTGCCGTGAAGTAGCAGTATCAAAAATGTAAAATGTGCGGACCAAATGCCGCATGCGCGAGCGCCTGGAGGTTAATGGCGTCTCAGAGGCGCGCTAGCCGCCAGAGGCTTCGAAAGGTGTAGAAGTCCAACTGATGAGCCCACTGCTACATTGGGGCAAGACCCTGGTAATTTCACGATTGAAAAGACTCAAAGAGCTTAAATGTTTTAAGTATCTTGATGTTAAGGCAACTAAAAAGCATTAGAATAAAAACTCTAAGATGTCTTGTGCCAATCCATCACCTTCATATTACTCTATATTTTCTTCTGTCGTGGCCTTTTTCTGGAGGAATCTACCGTTGATGCAGACGTCAGTAACTCAGGAGTATGAAATGTTTTTCTCCTGCAGTCACACACTTATTACGTATTCTACCTATGGTCTGTAGAGGGCAAGGTGTAGAAAAACAATCTAAATCTACAGGAAATTTCAAAGCATTGTACTGGGCAGGCATTCAAGGCATAGAATAGGCAACAAAGAGCTGAATAGATATACTTGCACACAGTTCTGTTAGGTAACAGTAATATGACAACCAGAATACATACCTAACATAGTAATTTTTATACATTCATAAAATACACATCTGAAAAAGTAATGGAATACTGGTTACGTTGAAATATGGGAAAGAGGGGCGGTGCATTTGTTACATACCTTAAAGGCATGGATTCTTCTTCTTCCTCTTCTCCTCCTTAATCCTTTCCTAGTCTCCTGTGGTCACCACTATCTGGATTAAGCCCAGTTTTACGTCTGAATTCCACTCCTCACACCATCCCTAGGAGGAAACATTTATTCACTACCGCGTGTTTCTATGGTGGTTTATAATGTAATGTGTCATATGTACAGTAGATGTGTATTAAGACGAACAAAGTCAGCCTTCCTCCGAGCTAGAGGAATTAACTAAACTCGGATAAAATCCCCGGGAAACTAAACCGGAACCCTCTGAACCGAAGACCAGTACAAACGCTGACCATTCAGTCAAGGAGCTGTATATTACAGGCATGAAGTCAGGAGTCTAAAAGATGATTACTGGATGCACGGAGAGAAAATAATTTACTCGGGTAAGGTCGCCGCATAGCTGTAACGTAACGCGTGGTTAAAATGGGTCTTCTCCCAGCCTGTCACTCGGGGAAACACCCCTCAGCTGGCTGCTTTCTCATCTCCGTGCTCGGGAGGAACATCTCAATAGTACCGAGTGGTCGAGTTGGCCACTACACGCGGTGAGAGGAAGGTAACGTGCCTGCCCTCCGTGTGTATGTCGTGTTCTCAGCGTGTGTTGTATTGAAGAGTATAACAGTACTGTAAACAAGTCTAATAACTTTGATAGTTAACTGTAATTCAAGTGATTTCATTTTGTAACTACGCAGAGAATAACATGGCAACAAGATTCACACGTAAAAATACCTTGAAATGTACCTTCGAACGAGACAACAGACCTTCGGCATGGGAAACTCATGAATGGATCCAACACTTCTTGAAACTCAATGAAGACCAGATAGAAATGATTCAGCTGCACAACCTAGAAAATGCCGCCTTCATCAATGTAATATCAACTACTCTTTTTGAAAGACTGGTTTAAAACAATCAGGGTACACACAATATGACATTACAGGATGGTCGGATAGTGATGCGGAAACAGTACAGAAAACGGTTCAAGTGTTAAATGTACCTCCGGAAGTCCCGATAGAATCTTTTAACTCGGTGCTTAGTAAATACGGCAAAATTATTGATCACAGGAGAGAAAAATGGTCTCAGCAATATGCCTTCCGAGTGCGTAATGGGATTCGTGCTTTTCGAATGGAAATTAAAACATCTATTCCATCTTTAATTTATATTGAAGGATACCATGAGCAAATTATTTATGATGGGCAAGTGCGTACATGCCTAGCCTGTAATTCCACAACTCATTTGCGACCAGAATGTCCCTTACGTCAGACTAGGTTAGCAGAGAGGAGGCTTGTCAATACTGCAGCTGATACAGGTGACTCAAGTGGGTTAGCAACTAGTCAACCGGACCCTGCTCCAGTAACCTTGACTGACAACACAGCGACCCCAACTCAGCACGTCGAAGTGCGGAACGTAAACAACACACAAATTCGTGCGGCTGACCCCACAGAGTTTCCTACTCTTCAAGAAACAACAACTAAACGGATGAATATAGACAGTAGTGTGTCCCCTTCCCACAATTCGGTTCTGTCACCGACAAATTAACTCACCTGTGATCATGTGCCTTAGTCCCAGGTTACTGATATTTCCATCCCTTCCTCAAATCAAGATATGGAAATGTCTCAATTACTTGTAGATACGGACTCAACTTCTGATCCTCTTAACTCTAGTGATGATATCCATCACCGCAACAATCTTCCTGTATGCACTCCTACTACACCTATCTCCCAACGGAATACTATACGTATTTCGGACCTGATGGACACTGATCAAGTAGTAGAACAGCGAGACAGTAATATAGCACAGCCCCACCAAAGCCAGCGTAACTTGACTTCACAACAGGTGCAACGAGAGGCGGTCTCCCACGAAGAGTGACCCGATTTGACAGTGAAAAGTAGTAGAGATCCTCGCTTGCGTACTCCTCGGAAAAGTGTTGAGCGGATGGAAGACAACCCTAAGTCACATAAAAATGGTTTGGGAGAAGGTGATTTTTGGAGTCGACCAAACTGTGTATCAGTCTCATGTTTCTATTGTTATTCTGTCTTCTTGTTATGCCTTCAGTTGTAACGACTTTCGCCACTCATACCATAAACGGAGTGAGAAGTGACACAACGTTGGGTCTGTTGGGACGTTTCTTAAAGGAGTATGATGTTGATATTCTTTTGTTACACGAAGTGAACAGCAGTCATTTAGGCTATTTATTTAATTATGATTATGTAGTAAACATTGGTGATAGTGATCGAGGAACTGCTATTGTGTATAGGAAAGGGATTAACCTAACGGACAAGACAATGGACCACACGGGAAGAATATTATCAGCCTCCTTTAATAATATCACGATGATTAACGTGTACAGTCCATCTGGTTCCCTGTTTAAACAGGAACGGAATTCATTTTTCACTCAGGACATACTACCACATATAGAGACACTTCTTCTGATGGGCGACTTCAATTGCATTTTACAACCATGTGACTCAACAGGTGTTTTTAACTTCTGCCCAGGACTGCAAATGCTAGTACAAAGAATGCAGTTGGCTGATGTCTGGGAAACACTTTATGCTCCTCGTGCTGAATATACATTTTGCAGCGGTGATACATAATCTAGGATAGACAGAGCGTATATCTCTGCAACAAAGGCAAATATTCTAGAATACTGCAGAGTCGTACCAGTTGCATTCAGCGATCATCATAGTGTAATATTCACGCTAAACTTTGCCAGATTACCCATTTCTCAGCCAGGAAGGGGATTTGGAAAGAGAATAAACATGTTTTTAGGGCTGAGGAAGATGTTCAGCGATTTAGTGTTACGTATCATCAGTGCAAAAGCAGTCTTTCGCGTTATAGGAATATTCTGGACTGGTGGATGGAGAAATTGAAACCGGCTATGAAATCAGTTGCAAGGAACATAGATCATGAACATCGGCGGAAACTTCATTATAGTCTAGAATTCTATGAGCGGGTAATGTGCGATTTACATTGCAAAGAGAAACGTGGAGAAAATGTGCCCAATGAAATGAAAACGATTAAACAGACCATCTTACGAATGAAAGAACAGCATTTACAACGTCTTCAGCAACACGTTAAAAGATCTTCCCTCTTGGACCAGGAAAGGATATCATTACATCACATAGCAAAGATGCGTAAATCGGCTAATAGACAGTTTATACACCAGTGGATATACCCTCAGGGGAACATTCTTAACTCCAAAGATAAGTTGCTACGCGAGGGTGAACGATACGTTAACGAAATATTTGCAGACGATGACATGTCTTGCATAGGTGTGGACTACATGCTTTCCCTTGTAGAAACATATGTTGATGAAGAAGATCGCTCCTTCCTCATGAGACCTATCACCAAAGAGGAATTAGAACATATTCTCGAGAAAGCTGTTCCTAATAAGACGCCCGGAATGGATGGCTTACCTTATGAATGGCACAAACGCTTCTGGGCTAAAATTGGAGATGACCTTACCCAAGTTCTTAACTACGCATTCCGTGAAGGATTTCCGCTCGCATTTACGGAAGGTATTATTATAATGATTCCGAAGGCAGTAAGCTGCCGATATGTGTCGGATTATAGACCAATAACTATCGCAAAATACTGATTATAAATTATTTGCTAACGTGGTAGCTAATAGAATAAAACCTATTATTCCTACACTGATTGGTACTGGGCAAACGTGTGGGGTTCCAGGTAGGACTATTATGCATAATTTGTTGGCAGTCCGTAACTTAACTTTTCATTATTCTGTTTTCCTGAAGAGTCTGCTGCAATTGCAAACATAGATTTCAGCAAAGCCTTTGACATGATTTCGCATAATTATCTTTGGAGAATCCTAAGTCGTCTTCGGTTTCCTGAACAACTTGTAACGGCCTTGAAGCGCTACATCACGGCTGTTGATCAACGGCCATTTGTCACGTCGAATTCCAATTAATAGGTCTGTACGCCGAGGATGTCCACTGTCAATGTTGCTCTTTATCTTAACCATGGAACCACTTATCCGGAGACTGAACAGCACTCTGAATTGTCTTCGTGTAAACAATTAACACTTTACGTTGCGTGCTTATGCAGACGATTTGACGTTACTCCTTACCGATGGCGATGACCTATCAGACGTGGGTCGTGTGCTGATGGAATTTTCAACTGCATCAGGGGCAAAGCTAAACTTTGAAAAGTCCTCTCTGCTCCTACTAGGATCGGAGCGACGCACTATTCGTGCAGACGAGATCGGTATTCCTCCGACCAACAAGTGAAAAATCTTGGGTATCACCTTCTGCAAGATCATACTCGAGACAATAGAACTAAATTGGAATGCTCTCTTGAACGGGATTCGCTTCCAGTTTGCAGAAAATCTCGCACGAAGGCTCAATTTATTTCAAAAAACTTGGTTTATTAACACTTACGCCTTATCTAATATCTGGTACATCGCACAAATACTACCTGCTCCGCATGTTATCTGTCAACGCATAGAAATGTCAATTGGCTACTATCCTTGGAAAGGCTTTCGGTACAGAGTGCGACGAGAACAGTTATGGGAACATCTTGGCGGATTTGAACTGTATGCAGTGGAACTGAAATATAGTTCCCTCTTCGTCAAACACGTCATCAAGGCAATGCATATGAGGGGAGAATCCTTCGATTGACACTTCAGTCAGCTAGGAGAAGATCCCAATTTCCGAAGAACCCCTGAATTCAAATATTGTTACAAGAGAGCACTAGCAATTATTGAACAGCTTCCGCACAACCAAGTCTTAGACGGCCCCTTTGATCACGTGAAACAGCTCTACAACTTCCTGCTTCAAAATAGACACATAATGGATGTCCTTCTTTGCCACCGAACTGTATGGCATACTTGTAATTATGAGTGCTTTAGATACGTTTGTAAGTTTTTGTTTCCAAACTATTTGGTTGAACTTATGTTTATACATATCAAATCCAATTATATAACAATTTTAGATTATTGCATTAATGGATATGGCTTCCGACTATCGCACTTGCGACTCTCATACTACAGCTCATGAGAGGGAAACGTTCTTATCAATTTCTAGTAACTGAAGCTCAGTCCGTCCCTACTGGCACCTAGTTGTCACTCCTTTACCTGATTTCGAGTTTCTGTAGCCTGAAGCTTCCTGATCGATTCCGTTACTCACTTATTATTGACTAGCAAGATACCCGTGCTTCGCTACAGTATTATACTGAAATTTATAATTGAATGCTTAAGGTTTTATACACAATCCTCCGAAATTCGCGATTTGACTCGTTTTCTGAGAGATTACGGCAAAGTTCCTCACATTTTTCAATCTTTCTTTGCAGCAATCGATTTCGTACTTCCCGGGGTAGGTTTAGGTATTCCACGCGGTCAGTTGGGTCCCCAAATCTTTGCCATCTTTTCCTATAAGCATTTCTAGTATGGATCAAATCCTGAAGGAGATCCGGCGTGGTGTCGTCTTGGGTGCCTTGGCGGTACTGAACCCGCGGCTGGACTGTATTCGTAGTCATTACCAGGCCAGGACCCGTTTCCAGCGCGGTCCGCACAATTTGACGACGGTCCAGAACATTATTATTATTATTATTATTATTATTATTATTATTATTATTATTATTATTATTAGATGTTATGGACCCCACAGCAAGATGCAAGACCGCTACTTGGCGGCAAATTGCATCTGCTGCCATTGTCATTGTTGACACTGTGACCAGCACCATTGTCGCGCGTAGGCAAGTGTGTGGGATTTCTGGCTATACGAATGACATACTTCCGTGCATTATTGACCTTATTATAGAGGTGAACAATTTGACGGACAATCTCATTCCTATCGTTTATTTCAAATGTGTTTAAATTTTTATTTATATGCCAGGAGATTCTACTGTAATCTAAGAACGTTCTCCGAAGGAAAAGATGGCTGTTAAAATCGAACCCAAGAAAGATTAAAAATGATCGGTTTATGATTAGAATAAGTACATCGAAAATCTACAGCCTGTTTTCAGTCATTCGACAGGGTCAGGAATGGACTGAATAAAGCCCCATCCTGCGGCGACAGTAGGAATTTGCTGGCTGCCGAAGCACTCCTCTGGGGCAATGAGCGATGAATGACAAATGAAATTAAATATTGAACAGTATTGCTGGAATGAATGATGACAGGGTAAGCCGGAGTATCTGGAGAAAAACCTGTCCCGCCTCCGATTTGTCCAGCACGAATATCACATGGAGTGACCGGGATTTGAACCACGGAACCCAGCTGTGAGAGACCGGCGCGCTGCCGCCTGAGCAACGGAGGCTCCTTAAAAGTACATTATGAAGAGTAAAATCAATTGTTCTCACCTCCTTTTACACCCCACCACCGTTAAGTTTATTTACCCCCCTCCCCCAAAGAAGAATTAAAATAAGGCGTGTTTCTTAATGTTTAAAGGAGATTCCAAACACAAATGTTCACGTCTATTACCTTTTGTAGATATAAGTATCCACATAAAAATAATTAACTTTTATCACTTCCTTTCACACTCCCCCCCCCAAGTGAATTTTCCGGCAAAAAATGACTTATTTCTTTAATAGTAAAGGATCTTCTAAATACCAGTTATCACGACTCTAACTATTTCAGTTTTTGATTCATGTGTCCTCGTGAAAGGAATTCAACTACTTTTCACTCCCGCCCCGCAGATGGTTCACCACCTAAACGCGTTTTTCTTTGTTTTTAAAGGAAATCCAAATACCAATTTTCACGTCTGTAACAACTTTATATTTATTAGATGCATGTATTCTCATACAATTCAGTCAATTAATTTTTCAATACTTTCACCCCCCCCGCCCCCCCCCCCTTCATTGGATTTTCCAAAAATACGTGTTTCTTGCCTTTTAAAGCAGATTCCAAATATCAAATTTCACGTCTGTAACATCCTCATTTTTGATATATCAGTAGCCTAATTAAAAGAAATCAACACCATTTTCAGTCACTTTTACCCCCCTCCACCCAAGTGGTATTTCCGAAAACTAAAAATACATGTTTCTTGATTTTTATTAGAGAAAAAAAATATCATTTTCACTCCTGTATCATGTTAAGTTTTTTGATATATACTGCAGAAATTCTCATTTTAAAATTTCACCCCTTTTTATTTCCCCTTAAGGGGAGTTTCCAAAAACAAATCACCTATGTTTCTACACATTTACAGGAAATTATAAATACCCACTTTTTACGTCTGTAACATTTTACCTTTCTCAGATATTCTGTAGATATAGTCTTTCGAAGAATTCACCCCAACTTGTCACTCCTGTTTAAGTGCCATTAATTGGGTTTTCCAAAATAAAAAAATATGTATATCTTTATTTTTAAAGGAGATCCGTATACAATATTTCAGTTCTGTAATATCTTCAGTTTCTGAGATATATGTATCCTCATTAAAGGCATTCAACCCGTTTACACCCCTCATATTGGGAAATAGAGAAAACAGAAAAATGCGTGTTCCTTTATTTTTAAAGGAGATTCTAAATACCAATTTTTAAACCTGTTAAATTTTAAAGTTTTATGATGTAGACACACTCATTTTAAAAATTCACCCCCTTTTCAACCCCATTATTTGGATTTTCCAAAAACGAAAAATACCTGCTTCTTTATTTTTATAGTAGATCCCAAATTCCAATTTTCAGGTCTGTAATATCTTCAGGTTCTGAAATATAAGTAGCCTCATTAAAGGCATTCAACACCTTTTCCCCCTTTTCCACCCTCCGCATTGGGATTCTCCGAAAACAAAAAAAATTTGTGTTTCTTTATTTTTAAAAAAGATTCTAAATACCAATTTTTACATCTATAAACTTTAAAAGGTTTGAGATATAGATACACTCATTTTATAAATTCACAGACTTTTCACACACCCCCATTAATTAGATTTTCCAAAAACAAAAAATACATGTTTCTTCTTTTTTAAAGGAGATCCCAAACACCAATTGTCAGGTTATGAAATATAAGTAGCCTCATTAAAGTCATTCAACCCATTTTCACACTTTTCCACCCTTCCTATTGGAATTTTCCGAAGACAAAAATACGTGTTTCTTTATTTTTAAAGGAAATTCTAAATACTAATTTTTCCATCTATAAACTTCAAACGTTTTGAGATATAGATACTCTCATTTTAAAAATTCACCCCCTTTTCACCCCCCATTCATTGGATTTTCAAAAAACAAAAAATAAGTGTTTCTTTTTTTAAAGGATATCCAAAACATCAATTTTCAGGTCTGTAATAACTTCAGTTTCTGAGATATAACTATCCTCATTAAAGGCATTCAACCCATTTGTCACTCCTTTTCACAACTCCTACTGGGATTTTCCAAAAACAAAAGTACGTCTTTCCTTATTTTTAAAAGAGATCAAAAGTACCAATTTTCAGGTCTGTAATATCTTCAGTTTCTGAGATATAAGTACCGGTATCCTGATTAAAGGCATTCAACCATTTTTTCACCGTTTTTCACCCCTCCTATTGCGATTTTCTCAAAACAAAAAAATACGTGTTTCCTTATTTTTAAAGAAGATTATAAATACCAATTTTTACGTCTGTAAACTTCTAAAGTTTTGAGATATAGATAACTCATTTTAAACTTTCAAACCCCTTTTCACCCCCTTAGCGACGGAATAACATAATATCCTCTCTTAGCGAGCACGTACATCTTAATATGAATCTATGCCCAAAATTTCATTTCTTTATGTCCAGTAGTTTTGGCTCGGCGATGATGAATCAATCAGTCAGTCAGCCAGTCAGTCAGTCAGTCAAGACAAGTTGTTTTATATATATAGATTACTAGCAAGACACCCGTGCTTCGCTACGGTATTATCCTGAAATTTATAATTGAATGCTTATGGTTTTTGATATATAATCCGCCTAAATTCGCGATCTGAATCGTTTCCTGCGAGAATCCGCCAAAATTCCCAATCTGACTCGTTTTCTAATAGATTACGGCAAGTTTCCTCCTTTTTTTCAATCTTTTTTCCAGCAATAGATTTCGTACTTCCCGGGCTAGGTCCTGGTATTCCACCCGGTAAGTTGGGTCCCTAAATCTTTGCCATCTTTTCCTATAAGCATTTTAATAAGGATCAAATCATTCAGGAGATCCGGCGTGGTGTCGTCTTGGGTTCCTTGGGGGTACTGAAACCGCGGCAGGACTGCATTCTTAGTCATTACCTGTCCAGGACCCGTTTTCAGTCCGGACCGCACATTTGACGACGGTCAGAACATTATTATTATTATTATTATTATTATTATTATTATTATTATTATTATTATTATTATTATTATTATTATTATTGTTATTATTTTTATTATTATTATGATTATTATTATTATTATTATTATTATTATTATTATTATTATTATTATTATTATAGATGTTCTGGACCCCACAGCAAGATGCAAGACCACTACTTGGCGGTAAATTACATCTGCTGCCATTGTCATTGTTGACACTGTGACCAGCACTATTGTCGCGCTTAGGCAAGTGTGCGGGATTTCTGGCGATACGAATGACATACGTCCATGCATTATTGGCCTTATTATAAAGGTGAACAATTTGACGGTCAATCGCATTCCTATCGTTTATTTAAAAAAGTGTTTAAATTTTAATTTATATGCCAGGAGAATCCACTGTAATCTAAGAACGTTCTCCGAAGGAAAAGACGGCTGTTGAAAACGAACCCAGGAAAGATTAAAAATTATCGGTTTATGATCAGAATAAGTACATCGAAAATCTACAGCCTGTTTCCAGTCATTCATTCGACAGGGTTAGGAATGGAATGAATAAAGCCCCATCTAGCGGCGACAATAGGAATTGTGCCGGCTGCCGAAGCCTGTCGCACTCCTCTGGGGCAATGAACGATAAATGTCAAATGAAATGAAATATTGGACAGTGTTGCTGGAATGAATGATGGCAGGGAAACAGTATTATCCGTAGAAAACCTGTCCCGCCTCCGTTTTGTCCAGCACGAAAATCACATGGAGTGACCGGGATTTGAACCACGGAACCCAGCTTTGAGAGGTCGGCGCGCTGCAGCGTAAGCAACGGAGGCTCCTTCTAAGAACATTATGAAGAGTAAAATCAATTCGCCTCACCTCCTTTTACACCCCACCGCCGTTAAGATTATTTAGCACCCCCCCGCCAAAAAAAATTAAAAGAAGTCGTGTTTCTTCACGTTTAAAGGTGATTCCAAACACCAATGTTCACGTCTATTACCTTCAGTTTTGAGATATAAGTATCCCCATAAAAATAATTCACTTTTTTCACTTCCTTTCACACTCCTCCCCCTCCCACGTGAATTTTCCGCCAAAAAAATACATGTTTCTTTAATAGTAAAGGATCTTCTAAATAACAATTATCACGACTGAAATTTCTTCAGTCCTTGATTTGTTTGTCTTCATGAAAGGAATTCAACTCCTTTTCACTCCCGCCCCCCCCCCCCCTCCACAATTAAAACGCGTTTTTCATTGTTTTAAAGGAGAACCAAATATCAAATTTCACGTCTGTAACAACTTTAGTTTTTATTAGATTTAAGTATTCTCATACAATTAAGTCATTAATTTTTCAATTTTTCAGCCCTCCCTCTTTATTAGATTTTCCGAGAATACGCGTTTCTTTACTTTTAAAGCAGATTCCAAATATCAAATTTCTCGTCTGTAACATCTTCATTTTTGAGATATCAGTAGCCTAATTAAAATAATTCAACACAATTTTGAGTCAATTTTACCCCTCCCCACATTCCACCAAATTGGTATTTCCGAAAACTAAAAATACATGTTTCTTTATCTTTAATAGAGATAAAAATACCATTTTTCACTTCTGTTACATGTTAAGTTTTTTGAGATACACTGTAGAAATTCTCATTTTAATAATTCACCCCTTTTACGTTCCCCTTAAGTGGAGTTTCCAAAAACAAATCACCTATGTTTCTTTACATTTACAGGTGATTCCAAAAAGCCACTCTTTACGTCTGTAACATTTCACGTTTCTCAGATATTCTGTAGATATAGTCATTCACAAAAATTCACCCCAATTTTTCACTCCTGTTTAACCGCCATTAATTGGATTTTCCAAAAACAAAAAATACGTGTTCCTTTATTATTAAAGGAGATGCTACGTACAAATTTTCAGTTATGTAATATCTTCAGTTTCTGAGATATATGCATTCTCAATTAAAGGCATTCAACCCATTGTTCACCTTTTTACACCCCTCCTATTGGGATTTACAGAAAACAAAAAATACGTGTGTTCCTTTATTTTTAAAGGAGATTCTAAATACCAAATTTTACATCTGTAAACTTCTAAAGTTTAAAGACGTAGACGCACTAATCTTAAAAATTCACCCTCTTTTTCACCCCCCATTATTTGGACTTTCCGAAAACGAAAAAATAGGTGTTTCTTTATTTTTAAAGTAGATCCCAAATACCAATTTTCAGGTCTGTAATATCTTCAGGTTCTGAAATATAAGTATACTCATTAAAGGCATTCAACACCTTTTCACCCCTTTTCCACCCTCCGGATTGGGATTCTCCGAAAACAAAAAAAATTGTGTTTCTTTATTTTTAAAGGAAATTCTAAATACCAATTTTTCCATCTATAAACTTTAAAAGTTTTGAGATATAGATGCACTCATTTCAAAAATTCACCCCCTTATCACCCCCCATTAATTCTATTTTCCAAAAACCAAAAAATACCTGTTTCTTTATTTTTAAAATAGATCAAAAGTACCATTTTTCAGGTCTGTAATATCTTCAGTTTCTGAAATATAAGTACTGGTATCCTGATTAAAGGCATTCAACCACTTTTGCACCCGTTTTCACCCCTCATATTGGGATTTTCTGAAAACAAAAAAATACGTGTTTCCTTATTTTTAAAGGAGATTCTAAATACCAATTTTTACATCTGTAAATTTTTAAAGTTTTGAGTTATAGGTGCACTCATTTTAAAATTTCACCCCCCTTTTCACCCCCTTAGCGCAGAATATACAAAAATCCTCTCTTAGCGAGCACCTACATCTTAATATGAATATATTCCCAAAATTTCATTTCTTTATGTCCTGTAGTTTTGGCTTGGCGATGATGAATCTGTCAGTCAGTCAGGACAAGTTATCTATATATATAAAATTATCAAGATACCCGTGCTTCGCTACGGTAATATACTGAAATTTATAATTGAGTGCTTATTGTTTTAGATATATAATCCGCCGAAATTCGCGATCTGACTCGTTTTCTAATAGGTTACGGCAAGTTTCCTCCCATTTTTCAATCTTTCTTTCCAGCAATCGATTTCGTACTTCCCGGGCTAGGTCCAGGTATTCCACCCGGTCAGTTGGGTCCCTAAATCTTTGCCATCTTTTCCTATAAGCATTTTTAATATGGATCAAATCCTTCAGGGGATCTGTCGTGGTGTCGTCTTGGGTGCCTTGGCGGTACTGAACCCGCGGCCGTACTGCATTCGTAGTCATTAGCCGTCCAGGACCCGTTTCCAGCGTGGTCCGCACATTTGAGGACGGTCCAGAACATTATTATTATTATTATTATTATTATTATTATTATTATTATTATTATTATTATTATTATTATTATTATTATTATTATTATTATATGTTCTGGACCCCACAGCAATATGCAAAACCGCTACTTGGCGGTAAATTGCATCTGCTGCCATTGTCATTGTTGACAATGTTACCAGCACCATTGTCGCGCTTAGGCAAGTGTGCGGGATTTCTGGCGATACGAATGACATACCTCCGTGTATTATTGACCTTATTATGGAGGTGAACAATTTGACGGCCAATCTCATGCCTATCGTTTATTTCAAATGTATTTAAATTTTTATATATATGCCAGGAGTATCTACTGTAATCTAAGAACGTTCTCCGAAGGAAAAGATGGCTGTTGAAATCAAACCCAGGAAAGATTAAAAATGTTCGGTTTATGATCAGAATAAGTACATCGAAAATCTACAGCCTGTTTCCTGTCATTCGACAGGGTCAGGGATGGAATGAATAAAGCCCCATCTAGCGGCGACAATAGGAATTGCGCCGGCTGCCGAAGCTCTCCTCTGGGGCAATGATCGATGGGTGACAAATGAAATGAAATATTGGACAGTGTTGCTGGAATGAATGATGACAGGAAAAGCCGGAGTATCCGGAGAAAAACCTGTCCCGCCACCATTTTGTCCAGCAAGAATGTCACATGGAGTGACCGGGATTTGAAACACGGAACCCAGCTGTGAGAGGCAGGCGCGCTGCCGCCTGAGCAACGGAGGCTCCTTATAAGTACATTATGAACAGTAAAATCAATTGGACTCACCTCCTTTTACACCCCACCGCCGTTAAGTTTATTTACCCCCACCTCCCCCCCCCCAAAAATAAAAGAAGGCGTGTTTCTTTATGTTTAAAGGAGATTACAAACACCAATGTTCACGTCTATTACCTTCAGTTTTGAGATATAAGTATCCCCTGAAAAATAATTCCCTTTTTTTAACTTCCTTTCACTTCCCCCCCTCACAAAGTGATATTTATTCTAAAAATACTTGTTCCTTTAATAGTAAAGGATCTTCTAAATACCATTTATCACCACTCTAACCTCTTTTTTGATTTTGATTTATGTGTCCTCATGAAAGGAATTCAACTCCTTTTCACTCTCGCTCCCCCTCCACCCAAGATTGTTTCCCCCCAAAAACGCGCTTTTCTTTGTTTTTAAAGGAGATTCAAATACCAATTTTCACGTCTGTAACAACTTTAGATTTTATTAGATGTATGTATTCTCATACAATTAAGTCAATTAATTTTTTCAATCCTTTAACCCCCCCCCCCCCAAACCCCTTTATTGGATTTTCCGAGAATACGTGTTTGTTTACTTTTAAAGCAGATCAAATTTCACGTGTATAACATCTTCATTTTTGAGATATCAGTAGCCTAATTAAAAGAATTCAACACCATTTTCAGTCAATTTTACCCCCCCCCCGCACTACCCAAGTGGTATTTCCGAGAACTAAAAATACACGTTTCTTTATTTTTAATAGAATTAAAAATGAACATTTTTCACTTCTGTAACATGTTAAGTTTTTGAGATACACTGTAGAAATTCTCATTTTTAAATTTCACCTCCTCTTTAGTTCCCCTTAAGTGGAGTTTCCAAAAACAAATCACCTATGTTTCTTTACACTTACAGGAGATTCCAAATACCCACTTTTTACGTCTGTAACATTTTACTCTTCTCAGGTATTCTGTAGATATAGTCTTTCAAAAAATTCACCCCAATTTGTCACTCCTGTTTATCCGCCATTAATTGAATTTTCCAAAAGGAAAGAAGATGATACAGACGTGAAATTTGATATTTGGAATCTGCTTTAAAAGTAAAGAAACACCTATTCTCGGAAAATCCAATGTGTCGGAGGGGGGCGGGGGAGGTGAAAGTATTTAAAATTAATTGACTTAATTGTATGAGAATACTTACATCTAATGAAAACTATAGTTGTTAGGGCCTACAGACGTGAAAATTTGTATTTGGTTCTCCTTTATAAACAAAGAAAAGCCAGTTTTGGGGGGCGGGATTGAAAAGGAATTGAATTCCTTTCATGAGGACACATCAATCATAAACTGAAGAAGTTAGAGTCGTGATATTTGGTATTTAGAAGATCCTTTACCATTAAAGTAACAAGTATTTTTTGCCGGAAAATTCACTTAGGGGGGGGAGGACTGTGAAAGTGAAAAAAGTGAATTATTTTTATCTCAAAACTGAAGGTAATAGACGTGAACATTTGTGTTTGGAAGCTCCTTTAAATATAAAGAAACACGCCTTCTTTTAGTTTTTTGGAGGGGGGGTAAATAAATTTAACGGTGGTTGGGTGTAAAAGGAGGTGAGACCAATTGATTTTACTGTTCATAATGTATTTATAAGGAGCCTCCGTTGTTCATGCGGCAGCGCGCCGGCCTCTCACAGCTGTGTTCCGTGGTTCAAATCCTGGTCTCTCGTGTGACATTCGTGCTGGACAAAACGGAGAGGGGCAGGTTTTTCTCCGGATACTCCGGTTTTCCCTGTCATCATTCATTCCAGCAACACTATCCAATATAATTTCATTTCATTTGTCATTCAGGAATCATTGCCCCGGAGGAGTGCGACAGGTTTCGGCAGCCGGCACAATTCCGATTATCTTCGCTAGATGGGGGCTTTATTCATTCCATTCCTGATCCTGCCGAATGACTGGAAACGGGCTGTAGATTTTCGATGTACTTATTCTGATCATAAACCGATCATTTTTTATCTTTCCTGGGTTCGTTTTCAAGAGCCATCCTTTCCTTCGGAGGACGTTCTTAGATTACAGTTGATTCTCCTGGCATATAAATAAAAATTTAAACACATTTGAAATAAACGATAGGAATGAGATTGACCGTCCAATTGTTCACCTCTATAATAAAGTGAATAATGCACGGAAGTATGTCATTCGTATCGCCAGAAATCCCGCACACTTTCCTACGCGCGACAATGGTGCCCATTCTCAACAATGTCAATGGCAGCAGATGTAATTTACCGCCAAGTAACGGTCTTGCATTTTGCTGTGGTGTCCAGAACAGCTAATAATAATAATAATAATAATAATAATAATAGTAATAATAATAATAATAATAATAATAATAATAATAATAATAATAATAATATTCTGGACCGTCGTCAAAGGTTCGGAGCGCGCTGGAAACAGGTCCTGGACGGGTAATGACTAAGAATGCAGTCCGGCCGCGGGTTCAGTATCGCCTAGGCACCCAAGACGACAGCACGCCGGATCTCCTGAAGGATTTAATCCATATTAAAAATGCTTATAGGAAAAGTTGGCAAAGATTTTGGACCCAACTGACCGGGTGGAATACCCGGACCTAGCCCGGGAAGTACGAAATCGATTGCTGGAAAGAAAGATTGAAAAATGGGAGGAAACTTGCCGTAATCTATTAGAAAACAAATCAGATCGCGAATTTTGGCGGATTCTCTCAGAAAACGAGTCAGGTCGCAAATTTCTGCGGATTATATAAAAAAATTAGCATTCAATTCTAAATTTCAGTATAATACCGTAGCGAAGCACGGGTATCTTGCTAGTTTTATATATATATAGATTGGATCAAAACTGTCTACCTAACTTTATTACATTCTATTGCCTCATACTTTCAAGCAAGAAGAAAACCCTTCATAGCACAACTGCCCTGGGAGGGTCTTGGCCTACCAAGCAACCGCCGCTCATCCCGAAGGCCTGCAGATTACGAGGTGTCGTGTGGTCAGTACGACGAATCCTCTCGTCCGTTTTTCTTGGCTCTCGAGACTGGGGCCACTATCTCACCGTCAGATAGCTCCTCATTTGTAATCACGTAGGCTGAGTGGACCTCGAATCAGCCCTCAGATAAAGGTAAAAATCCCTGGCCTGGCCGGGAATCGAACCCGGGGCCTCCGGGTAAGAGGCAGGCACGCTACCCCTACAGCACGGGACCGGCTTCAAGCAAGAAGAGCTTAATAAATTATCTCTCTATTGTCTACGGCCACTCATCCTATACTGTCTTTGTTCGGGTGCTAAGTTCCGACTATATGCATAGTAACACGATCAGAGTTCACCAGCACCCATCTCAAAGATCATACCCCTTTTACAAGTTTTCCGGAGAGACCCGGCGCAGGAGAGATCCCCAACAAACATTGCCTTCTCCATTGTGTCAAGTTAGCTTCAGTTTCCACGCTCCATAAAAATATGAATATTAATTAGTCAGAGCACCAATATGAGATATTTTCAGCTAAAGATACTTGAACAACTACATAACATTTCTCTGATTTTCACTCGCAAATAACAGTTGACTGGCGTAATTTGCACATCCATGTAGTCATAAGATTTCCCGTTCTTCTACTGGCGGGACTGAGTTGGATAATTCCCGTAACTTCTGTCTCTGCCACAACACTCGTTTCTCCCTCGTACAAAAGCCACACCCGTGCGCGTCGCGGGTGGCCAACTGTTGCCCTGAGCGTTCGAGGGCTTTTCCCGTTTTCATACCTCGGTGTTGGTAAATAATATTAATTCAGCGTTAAATATTTGCCCTATCACATAATAAAATATGGTTCAGTGTTTCCTACCTGGCCTTCAATAGTCTTAGATTTCTTCCCTACTGATGTCACTTTAGACTTGGAAGTGCTTAATTTTCATATCATACTCGCTGCATCTCCTTTCAAGCTCCAAGATATTAGAAGTAGATTTTCGGCTTAATACTTGTCCATTCAAATCAACCCTTCCATGTCAAGTTATACCTTTCAGTGTATTATTCATTTATATCACGAACAACAAAGGCGAATGATTACAGACTAGTCAAACCCCTGCAGCTTCTCTGAACAAAGGGCTCATTCTATCATCAATGGCCCATTAGTCAGCAACCAAAACTTTGATTGAAATAACCGATACCTAATTCCATTACCATTCACAACACCTAATATCCATTCACATGGTACTCTGTAATGTGTCTCCCCGAGATCTACGGAGCATAAACATAACTACATCTTTCTCTCCCAGCATTTTTCAATTATTTGGCGCATGCTAAAACCCTGGTCCTGACAGCCCCTCTGTGTTCTGCAACCACACTTGTTTTCATCCAACCTATTCTCCACCCGCGATTGCACCCTCGTTTCTAAACTGTCTGTGAACTGTATGCCTGTTAAACAGGTCAGCAAAATACTTCGATAGTTGTTGCAGTCCTTCCTGTTACCCTGCATGCGCAGAAACGCTGGGTTCCGTGGTTCAAATCCCGGGGACTCAATGTGAGATTCTTGCTCGACAAAGCGGAGGCGGGACAGGTTCTCCCTGCCATCTTTCACTCCAGCACCACTATCCATTATCATTGTTTCTGTACGTCATTAATTATTGCCTCAGAGGAGTGCGACAGGCTTCGGCGGCCGACACAATTCAAAGGCACAAGAGAAATTATACACATCTGTCTGTTGACTGCAAATAGCAGAGAATTTCATCTACCTCTCATAATCTACTTTTCAGACTACCGACCGAAAAATCTGTGACTCTATTGAGTGGAAGAAAATGTGGTAAGTTTTGTTGGAATTGGTTGTTCCTGCACGTCCATTTGGCTGATAAGAAACTTGTATGACGCCAACTCAGTCATTGTAAAAGTAAATGGCAAACTGTCTGTGAATTTCGAAATACATAAAGGTGTCAGACAGGACTGTATACGGTCACCCGTGGTCTTCAGTATCTGCGGCGAGTACGTCATGAGAGCTGCACTTGAGGAATGGGATGATGGATTACCGGTTGGTGGTAATAAAACATACAACCTACGTTATACAGAAAATACTGCGCTCATTATTACTAATGAGACAAAAATGGCTGAGGTCATTTCTCGTGTCAAAAATATCAACGCTCAAATGGACTCTAAATTAACATGAGTAGTAAGTGGGTACGTACAGGGTATTTGCCGTTTTCCTAAATTCCATTCCCGGCAGCCTCCAAAAAATTACACATTTTAGGTAAAACTGCCAAAAGTGAATTTTATAGACAAGTGGAAAATACACTAAACGTACCCATTTACAACAAAATAGGACTAAAAAGACCAGAAATCTACTTAAAAAGAAGATTAGTCGCGATCACTATTGCTATCGCTGTCATCTTCACCATTAATGAAATAAATTGTATGTACTTGCTTTTCATCTCCTAGATCATGTAAACCTTGATAAACAAACATGAGTTTTTGTGTATTATTTGACTGTTGAGTATCTGTTTTGATTAATTTTTGACTGAAACGATCTGGTAGAAAAACCTGTAATTCTCCTTCCTTTCTTTGTAATTTAACAATTGGGCCTATGCGTTTTGCAAATTTAGTTTGAATTTCTGTAAATTATTTTATAGGAAATGTATCATCGAATTTTAATTCTTTTAGTAAAGTTGTTGGTATGTTTTGACATTGACCTACTTGTTTAATCTTTTTCAAACGTCCAATTTATTAGAGAGAAAATCGTAGAGAATTATTAACCGTAGGGATCTGTAACAAAATTTGTTAGAATAACTCTTTTATCATATTGAAATGAAACGTCTTTTTTAACACTTCTGTCAACTATTTTTTTGTTTTTGTATCTCTCGTGATTTGATTATATTCTAACAGTATTTTATTATTCTGAGAATTTTTTACCATATTGATCATTGCCTTTCCATTTAATTTTTGTATGTTTTGATAATTAAAAGTAAATCCCTTTTTTGTTACATGAATGCCACAGTTTGTTTCAAAATAATAACTTTTAGGGCCTATTGATGCCCATTCTTGAATTCATTTACCACATAACTCGTCAGTCCATTCTCCTAACATAGATGTTTGTACCATTATCTTTATGTACAACACTACCCGTGTCGAAATTTATTACATTTTCACCTAACTTATCTAACATACAGTATAATATTAATGTCGCATTGGATGTAGTAAAGGCTCCTATAAATACGTTTGTATTCATATTATTTTCAACGTAACAATCTTTAAAGTTATATGTCATACTAGCAAGATACCCGTGCTTCGGTACGGTATTATACTGAAATTTATAATTGAATGCTTATTGTTTTACACATAATCCGCCGAAATTCGCGATCTGACTGGTTTTCTGAGAGAATCCGCCAAAATTCGCAATCTGACTCGTTTTCTAATAGATTACGGCAAGTTAATCTTTCTATCCAGTAATCGATTTCGTACCGCCCGGGCTAGGTTCAGGTATTCCACCCGGTCAGTTGGGTCCCTAAATCTTTGCCATCTTTTCCTATAGGCATTTTTAATATGGATCAAATCCTTCAGGAGATCCAGCATGGTGTCGTGTTGGGTGCCTTGGCGGTACTGAACCCGCGGTCGGACTGCACTCAGTGATTACCCGTCCAAGACCCGTTTCCAGCGCGGTCCGCACATTTGACGACGGCCCAGAACATTATTATTATTATTATTATTATTATTATTATTATTATTATTATTATTATTATTATTATTATTATTATTAGTATTATATATAATTCGCTGGGGCCATCAAGGACCACGTTAAGTCTTGTTGCATTTGACACTGAACTTGGCCTTCTTTAGAGCCCAAATTTCCCTCATTCTTTGTGAGTGGGCCTGCTTACGCTCCTCTGTCCAAGGGGCACCGTGTCTTCTCTTCGGTTGTTCGTCTCGGTTTAGCCCGTTCGTCAATATTTTCTTGCGGAAGAGATCTCTGTTAAGGGCGTCTTCAGCTGAGATATGTAGCATTTGCA
This sequence comes from Anabrus simplex, assembly GCF_040414725.1. Lineage (NCBI taxonomy): Eukaryota > Metazoa > Arthropoda > Insecta > Orthoptera > Tettigoniidae > Anabrus > Anabrus simplex. The sequence continues at coordinate 273,671,758 of NC_090266.1, forward strand.
GGTCTTCTTTGGTATTTCTAAACCAGGGAATTGTAGTTTTGGGGTTTGAATCAAAAAAGTGAAAGATTTCTTTAGTTAACTTTCTTCCATCCATTCTTTTTAGATGACCTTAAAATCGTGCCCGTCTTTTTCTGATTGTGTCGGTAATTTTCTCTGTTTTGCTGTAGACTTCCTTGTTGGATCTCTTTTGATGGATTCCATTTCTGTACTTTGATCCCAAGATTCCCCTCACAATTTTGCGTTCTCTTTTCTCCAGTTCTTCAAGGAGTCCTTTGTTGGCATTTAGAGACAGGGTTTCGGCTGCATGTAGTACTGGCTTCAGAACTGTTTCATAGTGACGTATCTTGGTGTTTTGGGAAAGGCATTTTTTGTTGTAGATTATGCGAGATGTTTGGTAGGCTATTTCCAGTTTGCGTACCCGCTCCTGAAGTGCTTCTTTGTCCAGTCCATTTTCCATGATGATCTCACCCAGGTATTTGAATTTGTCTACTCGGGTGATGTCCCCGTATTTTGTATGGAGTTTTGGTGGAGCCTCCTTGATGTTAGTCATTACTTCTGTTTTCTCAAACGATATCTGCAAACCAGTTTGTTCTGCAATTTCCTTTAAAATTTCAATTTGAGCTCTAGCGGTTTCTATGTCCTTTGAGAGAACAGCAATATCATCGGCAAATGCTAAGCAGTCTGTTGCGATCCCCTTGGATTTGGTTCCTATTCTCAATGGACTGTAGTTGGTTTCCTGTAATCTCACCCGCCAGGTTCTGATGATCCTTTCAAGAACACAGTTGAAGAGTATCGGGGATAGCCCATCACCTTGTCGGACTCCTGTTTTGATGTCAAAGGAATGCGAGAGACATCCGTGGAACTTCTCCTTGGATTTTGTATCGGTCAGGGTGGCTCTAATTAATGCCAGCAGTTTCAAATCAACTCCAAATTCATTTAAGATGTTTAGCAGGACTTCCCGGTCAATGGAGTCGTACGCTTTCTTAAAGTCCACAAAGACAGACACATACTGCTTGGACCTTAGTGTACAATATCTGATAATCGTTTTGAGATTTTGGATCTGTTCAGCTGTTGAGCGACCTTTTCTGAACCCTCCTTGGTGTTCACCTATTTGATGTTCGACTTGTGCTTCCAAACGCTCCAGGATGGCAAGTGATAGAATTTTGTAAGTCACGGGTAGCAAAGATATTCCTCTGTAGTTGTTGATGTTCTTCATGCTGCCTTTTTTTGTGTAATGGATGGATCAAAGCTATTTTCCAATCTTCGGGTAGGGTCTCCTTGTTCCAAATTTCTTCTATTTGCTTTTGCAAGATATCAAGTGATTCCTCTGGGGCATATTTCCATAGTTCTGCTACTACTGAGTCTTCCTCCGGCGCTTTGTTATTTTTGAGACGGGAAATATGGCGCTTGATCTCATCTCTGTCGGGTGGTCTGGAATTTGGGTACCTGAGTAAGGGTTCCTTGGTCTCAATGGCACTTTGCGGTTTAGAGCAATTAAGTAAATTCTTGAAGTAATCTGCCAGAATGCTGCAATTTTCTTCATTTGACGTCGCCAGTGTGCCGTCCTTTCGCTCAAAGCATAGAGATGGTGGTTTATAGCCAGTGAGTTTGCATTTGAAGGCTCTCTAGTACTCTCTGCTTTCATTCTTCCTAAAGTTTTGTTCTATCTTTTCAATGAGAGATTTTTCGTATTTACGTTTCTCAGTTCTGAACACCCTAGCTGCTTGGGCACGTTGGGTTTTGTAGGTTTCCCAATCATTTTCTGATTTCGTAGAGTAGTACTGTTTCCACGCATTGAGTCTTTCTTGGAGGACTGATTCACAGGTACTATTCCACCAGGCATGCTTTTTGCTTCTCTTGATTTCTGCAACGTCTTTGGCGGCCTCAACAAGGAGACGTTTGGCGTTGTTAAAGTCACAGTAATTTGGTCTAGCCTTCTCCTAGAACTCCTCGACCCTTTGCCGAAGTTTATCATTGTCGAAGCGTGTGATCTGTTTGGTTGTCTTCCTTGTGTTTGCGGGAATTGGTTTGAATTTGATAAGAGACATATAATGATCTGAGGCTACTTTGATGCCTTTCTTTACCTTGACATTCATAATCTCAGGGCTGTTTCTCCTGGAGATTGCAACATGATCAATTTGGAACTCTCCGAGAGCTTGGACGGGAGAACGCCAAGTCATTTGCTTTCTGGGTAGATGGCGAAAGTGGGTCGACATGACCTGCAGGTTGTGATTTTCGCAAATGGACACCAGTCTTTTGCCGTTGGGATTGGTTCTTTTGTGAGCAGGGTAATTTCCTATAACTTTCTTGTACTTCTGTTCACGACCTAGTTGGGCATTGAAGTCACCCAAAAGAAGCTTCACATGGTGTTTGGGGATTTTGTTTAATTTTTCATCCAGTAGGTCCCAGAAATTATCAACTTCGTCTGGATCAGACTTGTTCTTATCGTTTGTAGGAGCATGTGCGTTAACTAGGGCGTAGGTTTTGTTTGCGCATTTAATTGTGAGTATAGACAATCTGTCATTCACAGGTTCGAAATTTGCAACCGATTTAAGGATCTTGGTTCTAACAGCAAACGCGGTTCCAAGCATCACAGCTCCATTGAGGATTCCTCTTTGCGCTTTGCTCTTGAAAAATCGGTAGCCTTCGGATTCAAAAATCTCTTCATCTGGGTACCTTGTTTCCTGTAGGGCCATTATGGATATCTGATTTTCGTGAAGAGCGTTGGTAAGGGTTTTAATCTTGCCAGTTTGTGTAAGTGAATTTATGTTGAAAGTTGCTAGAAAGGTTTTAGATTTTGGCCTGAGTTTTTGACTCTTCGGGGTACACCGAGACGATCCGACTCGTCTCTTGCATGATGTCGAGTCTCCCCCAGAATCCGAACGAGACTCGTGCGCCGTGGTGTTCACGACGAGGGATTTATCCGAAGATTTACCCCCTGGGGTATGTTTCTTGAAATGTTGTGCCATCATGCTTTTTGACTTGACTTTGCTTTGGACGGGTACCCATCCTTTTACAACTAGGGTTGTTAGCCCTAGAGGTTGCCTCAAGATGTTTTCTGGCTTCTGGTCATTTACCAGTCTTCGCCGTAACCCTGGCAAGGGACCAGTATTTTTTTCACGGTGGTATTTTATTTCCCTACTACCCTCTGACTCTGCTGGCGGCAGAGCCAGCGAGCTTCCCCAATTCCAATGGGACGCGCCCGATGGAGGTAACCGGTAAATCCCCACACGGGTTATTATTATTATTATTATTATTATTATTATTATTATTATTATTGTTTTCGAATAGGTCTACTATGGACCACGTTAAGCATCATTCATTTACGGTTCTTCCTCTTTCGATCGGCCCAGTACTTCTTCATCCTTTCGGAGTGGGCTTCTTTACGTTCTCGTGACCAGTAGTTGCCGGTCCGTTTTTTGCTACTTTGATCTTTGAATCCCTTAATTTTGTTGATGATTTTTCTGTATTCCTGTCTGTTGTATACTGCCTGCTGTGATATATTATTTTCCTCCATATCCTCCTTGACCCCTTTAAGCCAGCTAGTTTGTGTCTTCCTGTTCTCCATGTATTCCAGAATTCACTTGGCTGTTCTCTCTGGTGGCATTCTTTTAATGTGTCCGTAGAAGCAGAGTCTTCTCTTCTTGAAGGATGTTGTGATTTTTTCGGTCCTTTTGTATAGTTCCTCATTTGGTCGCAGTCTAAATTCTTGACCCACTTTCCTGGGCCCTAGTATCCTCCTCAAGATCTTCCTTTCTGTCTTTTCAATGTTTTCTAGTAAGCCCTTCCTGTTCAGTGGAATACATTCGATCGCATATAGACTTTCTGGTTTGATGACAGTGTTGTAATGTCTGATTTTTGCAGTGAATGAAACTGATTTTTTATTGTAGACATTTCGACATAACTGGTATGCTGCTTCCATCTTTCTTGCCCTTTCCTGTAATGCTATTCCTGGTAGTCCTGTTGGGGTTATCCATTCCCCTAGATATTTAAACTTCTGTACTCTTTTAATTGTTCCATATTTGGTGACAATATTTTGTGTCGGATCCTTTTTGTCCTGAATCATTAGTTCCGTCTTTTCGAAGGATATCTGAAGTCCCGTCTTTACAGCAGTCTCTTGAAGTGTTTCAATTTGTACCTTGGCTGTTTCAGTGTCTTCTGCCAGTATTGCCATATCATCTGCGAATGCTAGACAGTCAATTTTGACTCCAGATCTTCCCAGTGATATTCCATTTTTCACCCCTAATTCCATCAGTCTCTTCCTCCACTCACTGACCACTTTTTCAAGTATAACATTAAACAGAAGTGGTGACATCCCGTCCCCTTGTCGGACACCTGTTTCGATCTTGAATGGTTTTGACAACATACCCATAAACTTAACCTGTGATGTAGTGTCAGTGATGGTTTCTTTGATTACATTTCTAGTTTTTTTATCTATCCCAAACTCTTCTAACGTGCTTATCAAGGTTGCTCTGTCGACTGAATCATAGGCTTTCTTAAAATCCACAAATATAATCACTAGATTTTTGGCGGTGAGTGCACGTAGTTGTATTATGGAGATTAGGTTGAAAATTTGCTCGCTGCATGATCTCCCTTTCCGGAATCCTGCCTGGTATTCACCAAGTTCTTTTTATATTATCCCTTCAGTCCTGTTTTGTAGTGCCTTGGATAGAATTTTAGAATTTTATTATTATTATTATTATTATTATTATTATTATTATTATTATTATTATTATTATTATTATTATTATTATTATTATTATTATTATTATTAGATGTTCTGGACCCCGCAGCAAGATGCAAGACCGCTACTTGTGGGTAAATTACATCTGCTGCCATTGTCATTGTTGACAATGTGACCAGCACCATTGTGGCGCGTAGGCAAGTGTGCGGGATTTTTGGCGATACGAATGACATACTACACCGTGCATTATTGACCTTATTATAGAGGTGAACAATTTGACGGTCAGTCTCATTCCTATGGTTTATTTCAAAAGTGTTTACATTTTTATTTACATGCCAGGAGAATCTACTGTAATGTAAGAATGTTCCCCTAAGGAAAAGATGGCTGTTGAAAACGAACCCAGGAAAGATTAAAATGATCGGTTTATGATCAGAATAAGTACATAGAAAATCTACAGCCTGTTTCCAGTCATTCGACAGGGTCAGGAATGGAATAAATTTAGCCCCCATCTCAGGGCGACAATAGAAATTGTGCCGGCTGCCGAAGTCCGTCGCACTCCTCTGGGGCAATGGATAATAAATGACAAATGAAATGAAATGATATTGGACAGTGTTGCTGGAATGAATGATGACAAGGAAAACCGGAGTATCCTGAGAAGAATCTGTCCCGCCTCCGTTTTGTCCAGCATGAATGTCACATTGGTGACCAGGATTTGAACTATGGAACCCAGCTGTGAGAGGCCCGCGCTGCCGCCTGAGCAACGGAGGCTCCTTATAAGTATATTATGAACAGTAAAATCAATTGGTCTCACCTCCTTTTACACCACGCCGCCTTTAATTTATTTACCCCCCCAAAAAATTAAAAGAAGGCGTGTTTCTTTATGTTTAAAGGAGATTCTAAATACAAATGTTCACGTCTATTACCTTCAGTTTTGAGATATAAGTATCCCCATAGAAATAATTCACCTTTCTTCACTTCCTTTCACACTCCTCCCCCCCCTCAACTGAATTTTCCAGAAAAACTTATTTTTTTAATAGTAAAGGATCTTCTGAATACGAATTTTCACGACTCTAACTTCTTCAGTTTTTGTTTTATGGGTCTTCATGAAAGGAATTCAACTCCTTTTCACTTCCGCCCCCCCCCCCCCCAAGATGATACACCCCCTAAAAACGCGTTTTTTTGTTTTTAAAGGAGATCCAGATACCAATTTTCACGTCTGTAAAAATTTTAGTTTTTAGTTGGTAGGTATTCTAATACAATTAAGTCAATTAATTTTTCAATTCTTTCACCTCCTCCCCCAACTTCATTGGATTTTCCGAGAACACGTGTTTTTTACTTTTAAAGCAGATTCCAAATATCAAATTTCACGTCTGTAACATCTTCAATTTTGAGATATCAGTAGCCTAATTAAAATAAATCAACACCAATTTCAGTCACTTTTACCCCCCCCCTCCACCCAAGTGGTATTTCCGAAAACTATGAATGCACGTTTCTTGGTTTTTAATATAGATAAAAATCCCGTTTCTCACTTCTGTAACATGTTAAGGTTTTTTGAGATATACTGTAAAAATTCTCATTTTAGAATTTCACCCACTTTTTAGTTCCCCTTAAGTGGAGTTTCCAAAAACAAATCACCTATGTTTCTTTACATTTACAGGAGATTCCAAATACCACTTTTTACGTCTGTAACATTTTACGTTTCTCAGGTATTCTGTAGATATAGTCTTTCAAAAAATTCACCCCAATTTGTCACTCCTCCTTTAACCGCCATTCATTGGATTTTCCAAAACCAAAAACAAAAATATGTGTTTCTTTATTTTTAAAGGAGATCCCTTATACACATTTTCAGTTCTGTAATATCTTCAGTTTCTGAGATATATGTATCCTCATTAAAGACATTCAACCCATTATTCACCCATTTACACCCCTCCTATTGGGATTTTCTGAAAACAAAAAAATATGTGTTTCTTTATTTTTAAAGAAGAAGCTAAATACCATTTTTAACATCTTAAACTTTTGAAGTTTTGCTATATAGATACAATCATTTTAAAATTTCAACCCCCTTTTCACCCCCTTAGCGACGGAATATCCAAACATCCTCTCTTAGCGAGCACCTACATCTTAATATGAATGGATCCTCAAAATTTGATTTCTTTATGTCCAGGAGTTTTGGCTCAGCTATGATGAATCCATCAGTCAGTCAGTCAGTCAGTCAGTCAGTCAGTCAGTCAGTCAGGACAAGTTATTTTATATATACACTACCGCTCATTAATTTCAATACACCCAATAACTGACATCTCGTTCTTTGTAGATAAGGTCCTATACCTTGGGTACGGTTGAGGAATCAAAGGAATAGTACAACTGTTGTACACATGACATGATTTTTGTTTGTGGTCATAGAGATTCAATAGTTCCCAACAACCAATGTTGTGTATTTAAACGTTGTCTACCTATCGGATATGTTTGTTTACCTATTTGCCGACGGACGCCGCATTTGGTGCATCTCTGCTGTTCCCTGTAGTGATGTGATATCTGCAGCGAACGGCAAACATTGCTACGATACATAACATGTGGTTCTTGCATGTCATTCCTTCGTGACAGTTGAAGTGTGCACATCGCTAGTATGGCTCCTCGAGTGGATATATCCATAGAACAACGTTCTGCAATTGTAGCAATTAGCCAAGCAGGTTTATCTATTCGCCAAATTGCGAAACAGTGTAGTGCGTCTATAGGAGAGTGCAATACACCCTACACACCCTTCACCGCCAGAAGACAACAGGTAGCAATAAGGACATACCACGACCAGGAAGACCTTGTAAAACAACTAAAAGTGATGATAAATATATCAGAATTACCAGTAAGAGAAATATATTCCAATCAGCGCCCCAAATTCGTGCAGAATTCGTAGAAATGAATATGACAAATATATATGTTGCAACAGTAAAAAGGAGACTGATTGAAGCCGGCTTGAAAGGATGTGTCATAGCAAGAAAACCCCTTCTAAGGACCATAAATAAACAGAAGAGACTCGAATGGGTTAGAAAACATCGTAATTGGACATCGGAAAAGTGGACGAAGGTGATATTCACCGATTAATCAAAGTTCGAGATTTTTGGAACCAGAAGGAGAATATTTGTTCGCCGATTTGTAGGGGAAAGGGTATCCCAGCAGTGTGACCTACAGTTAAACACGGCGGAGGTTCTCTTATGGTTTGGGGATGTTTTGCCTGAGATAGATTTGGCGACATTATGAAAATAGAAGGATGTACGGATCAGAGGTAGTACCACCGCATACTTCAGTATCATGCAGTACCAAGTGGGTTGCGCTTAATAGGGAAAGGGTTCACCTGACAACAGGATGAGGACCCAAAACATCGGTCAGAATACTGTAAGAACTGCATTGCATCAAAGGAAAAACAGAAAGTACTGAAAGATATGGTATGGCTGTCCCAAAGGCCCGATTGTAATCCCATTGAAATGGTCTGGGATGAAGTGGACAGAGGTATCATGGAAGCTAATATATCCAGCAAGGAATATCTCTGGAATATTGTTAAGGATGTGTGGAATCATATAGATTCACGATACCTACAAGAACTGATTGACCGCATGCCTCGAGTTTGTGAGGCAGTCGTTAAATCCAAAGGAGGAGACTTTGATGAAAGTAAAATATAATGTTTGTGATTGTGTTATACAGGGTGTTAGGTGTATACGTGCAGATATTTCTTGTAACAATCGAGAATGATGTGTAGAACCAATATATATCAATTTTTTAATAATCGTCGGAAGTTACTTTCGTGAGCAGAGGGATATGATGTTTTTAGAGTAGTTAATACACCTCTCTGTTGTGAAAGGATAGCTTTGCTCTGTTTATGTATATGGGTAGCCTGTCCACAATAACAGCTGAAGGCTGGTGCTACTGGATCATGACAAGTTACGTACCACTCTTGTTAAACCGGTTTTGTTCATGTGTTTGGGCAGCCTGTCCACGATAACAGCTGAAGGCTGGTGCTACTTGTTCATGACAAGTTACGCACCATTCTTGTCAAACCGGTTTTGTTTACGAGTATGTGCATCCTGTCCAAAATAACAGCTGAAGGCTGGTGCTACTGGTTCGTAATATGTCACATAACATTCTTCCCAAAACAGTTTTGTTTATTTACGATCAGCCTGTCCACGATAAATTTTTAGCATTTTGTTTCCATTTCAAGATCTTCAGGAAGCCTCCGTGGCTCAGGCGGCAACGCGTCGGCCTCTCTCCGCTGGATACCGCGGTTCAAATCCCGGTCACTCCATGTGAGATTTGTGCTGGATAAAGCGGAGGCGGTACAGCTTCCTCCGGGTACTCCGGTTTTCCCTGTCATCTTTCATTTCAGCAACACTCTTCATTAACATTTAATTTCATCTGTCGGTCATTAATGAAATTAAATGGCGTACGACGTTCAGTGGCGGGAGTGCCCAAGGACAATTTCGAATCGCCGGGTGCAGGTCATTGCCCCAGAGGAGTGCGACAGGCTTCGGCAGCCGGCACATTTCCTATCCTCGCAGCTAGATGTGGCTTCAATCATTCCATTTCTGACCAGGTCGAATGTCTGGAAAGAGGCTGTGGGTTTCCATTTTCAAGATCTTCAGACTCCCTTGGTCATCGATCTCGGTTAATGGAGATGTATCGAATAGCCGGTGTTAATGTGGGCTCTGTTGCTGTTAGGTCCTTTAGGGGATTGGGATATTTGTGGTTATCAGTCCCATGCTCTAGTGAGTGTGAAAATGGCCTGATCATCTGTGTCGGTACGGGGTCTGTAAGATTGTGTGGTATTATAATTATTCGAGAGTGGAGTTAGGATAAGTACTCCAGGACATGAATATGCTACTATCCCGCTTTGTATTGCATAAATGGAGAATGAACAAGGCAAAATCATGCTGGCGTATACGTAAAGAACTTTCGTTGCGTCAAAAAAATACTTGATTAGGATATAAAAATAGGTAGTATTGAAAGTGAACTATTAAAGCACATCGAACGTTTTGTTTCAACCGGATAATGTACACGTTATTAAACTACATAAATTAACGTACCTACAGTTCATCCTTCCTAACGAAAAGATCATGTATAATGGTAGAATAAAAAATCATTAACTGATTGCTGCTTTTGCAGGGCTTATTTACCGCATCAAAATTCAAGTTTAGGGTCTGAGTGGCTCAGACGGTTCAAGCATTGGCATCCTGGCCCTTACTTGGCAGGCTTAATCCTAGCTCAGTCTGGCGGTATTTTAACCTTCTCAAATACGTCAGATAAGGATGTAAGGGAGAGAGCATATTTGTCTCTGGTGAGACCCCAACTAGAGTATGGTTCCAGTGTATGGGACCTTTATCAGGATAACTTGATTCAGGAACTGGAAAATATCGAAAGAAAAGCAGCTCGATTTGTTCTGGGCGATTTCCGACAAAAGAGTAGCGTTACAAAAATGTTACAAAGTTTGGGCTGGGAAGACTTGGGAGAAAGGAGAGGAGCTGCTCGACTAAGTGGTATGTTCCGAGCTGTCAGTGGAGAGCTGCTATTTGCTTTACGTCGCACCGACACAGATATGCCTTATGGCGACGATGGGAAAGGAAAGGCGCAGGAAGTGGAAGGAAGCGGCCGTGGCCTTAATTAAGGTACAGCTCCGGTATTTGCCTGGTGTGAAAATGGGAAACCATGGAAAATCATCTTCAGTGCTGCCGACAGTGGGGCTCGAACCCACTATCTCCCGATTACTGGATACTGGCCGCACTTAAGCGACTGCAGCTAACGAGCTCGGTAGTGGAGAGATGGCTTGGGAGGACAGCAGTAGACGAATAAGTTTGGATGGTGTCTTTAAAAGTAGGAAAGATCACAATATGATGATAAAGTTGGAATTCAAGAGGACAAATTAGGGCAAATATTCGTTTATAGGAAGGGGAGTTAGGGATTGGAATAACTTAGCAAGGGAGATGTTCAAAAAATTTCCAATTTACTTGCAATCATTTAAGAAAAAGGCTAGGAAAACAACAGATAGGGAATCTACCACCAGGGCGACTGCCATAAATACAGATCAGTAGTGATTGAGTGATTCCTATCAATAGACTTACTGGCGCGTTGAAGAATACATGTGGGGCAAGATTCCGGCACCTCGGAGTCTCCGAGAACCGTAAAAAGTAGTGGGACGTAAGCAAATATCGTTATTATTATTATTATTATTATTATTATTATTAAAACAAAACGTATCCGTCACACTCAAACTTTGTAGCTCTTAATTTGTCACAATACATGAAAAAGAAAATAGTGAACTGTCAAGAACTCCGAATTTTTATCCGAATTGTTAATCATAACTCTACCGGGCGAGTTGGCCGTGAGGTTAGCAGCGCGTAGCTGTGAGCTCGCATCCGGGAGATAGTGGGTTCGAACCCCACTATCGGCAGCCCTGAAGATGGTTTTCCGTGGTTTCCCATTTTCACACCAGGCAAATGCTGGCCACGCCCACTTCCTTCCCCTTCCTAGGCATTTTCTATCCCGTCGTCGCCATAAGACCTATTTGTCTCGGTGCAACGTAAAACAAATAGCGAAAAAAAAATTAACTCTGAATACGGCTCCGAAATTACTAGAACATGTACCTCAAAGTCACCATTCCGTTCCCTTATAGGAGGTGCTCGAAATGTCGTCCGTTAACTGGACGACAGACGTCCATGTGGTGACAGCATAAATCCCTCACCCACCTCCATGTCAGCTCTCACAGTTACGATGGCATCCCCAATACGTCGTCTTACAGTAAATTCATCGGCATTTCCACTTGGTACACCAAGTCTTTGAGGTGCGCCCAGAAATAAAAAATCTAGTGGATCGAACTCGGGTGATCTCGGTTGGCAGCTGACGAGACTATACCGACAAACCCACCGATTGGGGAAACGGCGTTCTAGTGATCGACGAGCGTACCTACTGAGGTGAGGAGGTACCCCGTCGTGCATGAGCGACATCCGCTTTCGTATCTGTAGTGGAACGTCGTCCAGAGGCTCTGGCAGAGACAACTGCATAAATTGGAGATAACTAGAGCCAGTCAGTTGCGCAGGCAGCTCCAATGGTCCAAGAAGCAGATCTCCCGAATTTACAGCCTTAATATTTTTAGAAAACCTATGCTGGAAATAACCTTGGTGAATGGCATGAGGGTCTTCTTGCGCTCATGTAGGGGCATTGTGAAAAATAATTATACCCCACCCCACTGGTAAAGGATGCCTCATCTGTAACCAACTCACTGTGTGGAACGTCTGCATTACGTTCACATTGTTACAAGAATCAGGTACAGAATTCAGCTCTTGGTAGGTAATCCGCTTCTTGGAGATACTCATATTTTTTTTTTTACAATTGCCTATCCCATCGTCTTACTGCGACGATGGGATAGGAAAGGAATGCGAAAGAAGCAACCTTGGCCTTAATTAAGATAGAGCCCCACTATTTGTCTGGTGTGAAAATGGTAAACCACGGAAAACCATGTTCAGGGCTGCTGGCAGTGGGGTTCGAATCCCCTGTTTCCCGAATGCAAGCTGATAACTACGTGACCCAAACCATGCGGCTACTTGCCCAGTGAGATGCTGAACTTCGCGGTAGTGCTGTGGGTACAACAGCTGTTCACGGAATGTACGATGAGCAGTCTAGTTAGATGTAACTACTTGTCTTGCCAAGCTCCTTTGGCTATAGTCGGTCCCGCTTGGACAAGTTTTCTTCTTCCCGCCGAAGATCCAAGGGATCGCGTTGCAATCCACGGCACTCGATCTGAGAATGAAGCGAGCCTGATTCTCGGAGCCTTCGGTACACATCGGCGAACGTTCGGCTATTGAAAATACGGCAGTTTGGAAATCTTCGTATGTACAGCTTCCTCGCCGCATGTGCAGTTTCTCCAGCTGTCTGTAAACGAGGTGAATATCAGCTAATTCGGCACATGTAAATGTTTCCGTTATGTAATCAATTGGCTGCAGTGATGTTAACCCAAGACTGCGGGACAGGCAGCAACAACTTGCGAACAGTGACAGTGGGGCAGGTAGCGTGGAGCCTACATCCAGTGTCGCATTCACTTGTTTACTCACTACTGCTGAATATAACGTCACTCGGATTGCTTACATAAGAGCTGCGTAAAATCATTTCCTCATCTGATTGGTATACGTATATTTAACAATGTCTTGACATTCAAACGTATTAGGTTCGATACGGCTCAGCCCGGTGATATTTGAAGGTGCTCAAGTACGTCAGCCTCGCATCAGTAGATTTGTTGCAACTTGCTTTACATCGCGCCGACGCAGATAGGTCATATGGCGACGATGGGACATGGATGGGCTAGGAGTGGGAAGGAAGCGGTCGTGGCCTTAATTAAGGTACAGCCCCAGCATTTGCCTGGTGTGAAAATGGGAAACCACGGAAAACCATCTTCAGGGCTGCCGACAGTGGGGTTCGAACCCACTATCTCGCGAATAGTGGATACTGGCCGCACTTAAGCGACTGCAGTTATCGAAATCGGTATCAGTAGATTTAGTAGGAGCCTTCCAACTCCTAGGCCTTTCCTATCCCATCGTCGCATTAAGACCTATCTGTGTCGGTGCGACGTAAAGTCCCTAGCAAAAAAAAAATTAGTAGCATGTAAAAGACGTCATGTGAGGCAATATTCTGGCACCTCGGTGTCTCCAAAAATCGTAAAAGTAGTTAGTGGGACGCAAAACCTATTATTATTATTATTATTATTATTATTATTATTATTATTATTCTAGTTGCTTTACGTCGCACCGACACAGATAGCTCTTATGGCGACGATAGGATAGGAAAGGGCTAGGAGTGGGAAGGAAGCGGCCGTGGCCTTAATTAAGGTAGAGCGCCAGCATTTGCCTGGTGTGACAATGGGAAACCATGGAAAACCATTTTCAGGGCTGCCGACTGTGGGGTTCGAAACTACTATCTCTCGAATACTGGATACTGGCCGCATTTAAGCGACTGCAGCTATCGAGCTCGGTATTTATTATTATTATTATTATTATTATTATTATTATTATTATTATTATTATTATTATTATTACGAAAGCTAGACCGGTTTACGAGTACAGCATGGCCCGCACGTGGGCCATCACCCCTCTTCCGCAGCGACAAGGGGAGGAGTACACCAACATGCGTTTGCCTGCGATAGCAAACAGGTTCAACAACTCCCTTACTCTGCAACTGTAGTTGAGCACGTGACTCAACGACACGAGGACAGTATGACATAACCAGCGTTTCCTACTACGGCAATTCAAAACACATTAGCTCCTAAAATATTTGGCTCATTTATAGGGAAACTAATAGGACAAGGTAAAATGTGCATAGTATGTGTTGTGAGATGTACTTTTCTCTACCGACTAGCGAAATATCTGTACGTATACACCTAACACCCTGTATATGTGTAAGCTAATATAATTATATTTGTGAGAAATAATGTTTGATTTGTGTTTTAAATCTGAAATACCAGGGTGTATTGAAATTAATGAGCGGTAGTGCACCAGATGACTCACGAAAGCCGTACTTTCTACATATAAATGTCCCGCATGCACAAGTGATGAGTGGGATGTCTACCAACTGATTTTCACAGGGGAACTACTGCCAGCGGGCAGGTTTCGTCAGAATATGAAGAGATAAGGACAGGAGTGTCGCTCACAGCATGTTACTCAGCGCTACCGGTCAAATGCACCCCTTGCATTAGCAAACATCGTTTTCGATCGCATAGTTCTAGGCTGGTGTATGGTACAGCCGCACTATATTTGCTGTCTGCAAATCGACAATGACTAATGTGTTCAGCAGCGATGAATAGACAGACATTATTTTAAACTGGAGATACTGGTCGGTATGCAACAGAAGCTCCAAACAGACGTATGCCTTCTACTCACGTGTTTTGCCAAACGATATTAGACTTTTTTTTTATACAATCAACTCTTTTATCGAGTGGAATGTCGTCACGTGTATAAATTAATAAGTTATTAGATATCCTTTACTCCATCTTTGGCGTGTCTACCAACAGTAGCGGCGATTTGATTGGGGGGTGGGGTTTGGAGGGACAGACCCCCCCCCCCCACACACACGCACTTTGTGGAGTAAACATTACATTTTTATTCCACTTTAGCCAACTGGAACTAGGAATTTTTTTAAAAAGCTCTTTGTACAAGCCTTGTTGTCTTATATGCTAAATCTTTCCTTTATTTTCTCTAATTAACATAATTATTGGCGGAAATACGCACAAAACCACGATTGTCGCGGCTAAGCTACTTGTATAGCTCTACGACACGTAGTGGAGACTCTGCATGTGCTGTGAGGAAGGGTAGTAGGGGTACATATTTTTTTTTGCCATGGTCGTGGCCACTGAGTTATAATTCACCCGCTTGCCGCGCGCATTCGTCAGTCTGGCAGTCACTTAAGTGTCTGTTAGTTTATTAGTGTGTATTCAAATACTAAATGATTTTAATTGCATTATCATGCCGTACTTCTACGTAATTGTACCGGGTGAGCTGGCCGTGGAGTTACGGTTGCGCAGCTGTGAGCTTGCACTCGGGAGATAGTGGTTTTGAATCCCACTGTCGGCCGCCCTGATGATGGATTTCCGTTGTTTCCCATTTTCATATCAGGCAAATGCTGGGGCTCTACCTTAATTAAGGCTACGGCCGCTTCCTTCCCACTGTGTCAGTGCGACATAAAGTCAATTGTAAAAAAAGTTTTATATTTAATTGTAATTTCAACTTGAGCGAATACCAACTTTACTTTCACCGGACTAAATTCATTCGTTTTTATTATGTTATTTTATATGTAAATGTAATTAATCTGCCCCGTGGATTATTCGTAATAATAGTTTTCTTTTGAAAAATTTGATCCAATGCTGTATAATCAAATTTTCGCCAGGTCTCACAAACATACTACGGAGCAGGTTAAATACATTTACTTAATAAACAACATAACACAAAGAAATAATTTAGCCTAGTGAAAGGAACGTTGGTATTATCTCCCGTTGAAATACATTTACAACTGAATATTTTTTTACAATTGGCTTTACGTCGCACCGAGCTAGATAGGATTTATGGCGGCGATGAGACAGGAAATGGCTACGCGTGGATTGGAAGCGACCGAGGCCTTAAATATGGTACAGCCCCAGCACTTGCCTGGTGTGAAAATGGGAAACCACGGAAAACCATCTTCAGGGCTGCCGACAGTGGGATTCGAAACCACTATCTCCCGAGTGCAAGCTCACAGCTGCGGGCCCTTAACCCCACGGCCACTTCGCCCGGTAAAATTAAGTGGAAGTACGACATGATTATGCAATTAAAAATCATTTTGTATTTAAGTACACACTAAGAAACTAACAGACATTAAAGAGACTGCCAGACTGACGAATGTGCGCGGCAAGCGGGTGACTTATAACTCAGTGGCCGCGACCTTGGCAAAGAAAATTTACCCCTAATACCCTTCCTCACAGCACATGCAAAATCTCCATACTTGCCGTAGTGCTATCCAAATTGGTTAGCCGCGACGAACAGCATTTTGTGCGTATCTCCGCCAATAATTATGTTAATAATTGAAGAAAATAAACGAAGGAATTAGCAGATAAGATAAGAAGGTTTGTACAAACAGATTTTTGAAATTAATTCCTAGTTCTAGCTGGTTAAATTGGAATAGAAATGTAATGTTTACTCCACAAAGTGTGTGTGTGTGTGGGGGAGGTCTGTCCCTCCTCACCCCACCCCCCAATCAAATCGCCGCTACTGTTTGTGGACACGCCAAAGATGCCGAAAAGGAAATCTAATAACTTATTAATTTATACAAGTGTAGACATTCCACTCGATAAAAAAGTTGCATGTATGAAACAAAAACTAATACTGTTCGGTGAAGTACGTGTGTAGAAGGCATACATCTGTTTGGAGCTTCTGTTGCATTCCGACCAGGTTATCCAGATTAAAATAATGTCTGTGTATTCGTCGCTGCTGAACACACTAGCCATTGCCAATATGCAGACAGCAAATATAGTGCGGCTGTACCATACACCAGCCTAGAACTATGCGGTCGAAAACGATGTTTACTAATGCAAGGGGTGCATTTGACCGGTAGCGCTGAGTAACATGCTGTGAGTGACACTCCTGTCCTTATCTCTTCATATTCTGACGTAATCTGCCCGCTGGCAGTAGTTCCTCTGTGAAAATCAGTTGGTAGACATCCCACTCATCACTTGTGCATACGGGACATTTATAAGTAGAAAGTACGGCGTTCGAGAGCCACCTGGTATAGATGAACCATATCTTCGTTGATAAAGTTTATATTTAAGTTATCTTATCTATCATCTAACTATATTTCATAAAATCGTTGTAAATATGTTACATATTCAGTTTTACTCATATTTTGTCTTTGGCCAAATTTACCCCATAAACTGTTTAAACGTATTTTTAGCTACTGCTCTTCTTCCAGGATTTTCTTCTATCATTTCCTTATCCAATAGAATACCTAATTTTCCTTCGACTGCTTTTTATATATTCACCTTTGCTTTTAACCCTCTTGGGGCCAGGAGCCGATCTGGTCGGCCGCTCACCATCAGCTGGAAGAGGCCAGTGGTCCACCTTCACTCTACTACTGTAAATTGCCAGGCCGTTTTCAGTGGAAATACATGTATTTTAAAATTCACGCATATCTACCGGTTAAAGAAAATACCGGCATGAAATTTTCTGCATACCGACTACATAGAATAAATAACTGATTTAGAGTGATATAAAGAGTCAAAAAGAGTTATTGTTGATTTATAGTTGTCGATAACGTTTATTTTTAGGAAGAGAAAAACATTTTCGCACTTTCTCTCTCAATATCTACTCTGAAAATATCATTTACGATATAATAGAATATACGTAATTACGTATAACTAGCAAGATACCCGTGCTTCGCTACGGAATTATTATGAAATTTACAATTGAATGCTTCGCGTTTTGTATATAATCCGCAGAAATTCGCGATCTGACTCCTTTTCTGAGAGAATCCAGAATAATTCGTGATCTGACTGGTTTTCCGGGAGATTACGGCAAAATTTCTCATATTTCTCAATCTTTCATTCCAGCAATCGATTTCGTACTTCGCGGGCAAGGTCCAGTTATTCCACCCGGTCAGTTGGGTCCCTAAATCTTTTCCATCTTTTCCTATAAGCATTTTTAATATGGATCAAATCGTTGAGGAGATCGGGGGTGGTGTCTTCTTGGGTGCCCTGGCAGTACTAAATCCGCGGCCGGACTGCAATCGTAGTCATTACCCGGCCAGGACCCGTTTCCAGCGCGGTCCGCACATTTTGATGATGGTCCAGAACATTATTATTATTATTATGTTATTATTATTATTATTATTATTATTATTATTATTATTATTATTATTATTATTATTATTATTATTATTGATGTTCTGGATCCCACAGCAAGATGCAAGACCGGCTACTTGGCGGTACATTACATCTGCTTCCAATGTCATTGCTGACAATGTCACCAGTACCATCGTCGCGCGTAGGCAAGTGCGCAAGATTTCTGGCGACACGAATAATATACTTCCCTGTATTATTGACCTTATTACAGAGATGAACAATTGTACGGTCAATATCACTCCTATCGTTTATTTCAAATGTGTTTAAGTTTTTATTTATATGCCAGGAGTATCTACTGTAATCTAACTTTATATTCTCCAAAGGAAAGGATGGCTCTTGAAAGCGAACCCAGGAAAGATTAAAAATGATCAGTTTATGATCGGAAAAAGTACATTATGAACAGTAAAATCAATTGGTCTCAACTTACTTTTCACCCCACCGCCGTTAAGTTGATTTACATACAACCCCCCTCCCAGAAAAAGAAGGCGTGTTTCTTTATGTTTAAAGGAGATTCCAAATACAATGTTTACATCTGTTGCATTTAGTTCTGAGATATAAGTATCCCCATAAAAATTATTCACTTTTTTATTTCTTTCGCACTCCCCGCCCCATTAGATAATTTTCCGGCAAAATACTTGTTTTTGAGATATGTGCCCTCATAAAAGGAATTCAGCTCCTTTTCAATCCCGGCCTCCAAGATGATTTCGCCCCCAAAACGCTTTTTTTTTGTTTCTAAAGGAGATCTAAATACTAATTTTCACGTCTGTAACAAATTCGGTTTTTATTAGATGTAAGTATCCTCATGTAATTAATTCAATTAATTTTTAATACGTGTCTTTTTAATATGAAAACAGATTCCAAATACCAATTTCCAACTCTGCAATATCTTTCGTTTTTGAGAAAATAGTATCCTCAAGCAAATAATTCAACTAATTTTTCAATTCCCCCCCTTAGGTGGATTTCCGAAAAACACGTATTTCTTTATTTTTAAAGGAGATTCCAAATATCATATTTCACTTCTGCAACATCTTCAGCTTTTGAGATATCAGTATCCTAATGAAAAGAATTCAACCATATTTTCAGTTACTTTCACTCCAACATTCAAGTGGTTTTTCAGAAAAAAAATACGTGTTCCTCTATTTTAATAGAGATAAAAATACTATTTTTCACTTCGATAACATGTTAAGTTTTTGAGATATACTGTAGAAATGCTCATTTTAAAATTTCATCCCCTTTTTAGTTCCCTTAAGTGGAGTTTCCTTAAACAAATCACCTACGTTTCATTACTTTTACAGGAGATTCCAATTACCAATTTTTACGTCTGTAACATTTTACGTTTTTGAGATATACTGTAGATATAGTCTTTCTAAGTTCACTCCAATTTGCCATTCCTATTTAACCCCATTAATTGGATTTTCCAAAAACACGAATATGCGTGTTACTTTACTTTCAAAGAAGATCACAAATACCTATTTTCAGGTCTGTAATATCTTCTGTTTCTGAGACATAAGTATCCTCATTTAAGGCATTCAACCCTTTTTCACCCTTTTCAACCCCACCTATTGGAATTTCCGAAAACAATTAATATGTGTTTCTTTATTTTTATAGGAGATTCTAAATATAAATGTTTACATTTGTAAACTTTGAATGTTTTGTGTTATAGATACACTCATTTTAAAAATTCACCCCTCTTCACCCCCCATTAATTGGATTTTCCAAAAACAAAAGATACATGTTTCTTTATTTTGAAAGGAGATCCCAAACACCAATTTTCAGGTCTATAATATGTTCAGTTTCTGATATATAAGTATCCTCATTAAAAGCATTCAACCACTTTTTCACCCCTTTTCACCCCTCTTATTGGGATTTTCCGAAAAGAAAACAGTACGTGTTTCTTTATTGTTAAAGGAGATTCTAAATACCAAATTTTACATCTGTAAACTTTTAAAGTTATGAGATATAGAGATCCTCATTTTAAAAGTTCATCCCCCTTTTCACCCTCCCATTAATTGGATTTTCCAAAAATAAGAAATACATGTTTCTTTATTTTTAAAGGAGATCCCACATACCAATTTTCAGGTCTGTAATATCTTCAGTTTCCGAGATATAAGTATCCTCATTAAAGGCATTCAACCCATTTTTCATCCTTTTTCACCCCTCCTATTGGGATTTTCCGAAAACAAAAAATACGTATTTTTAAAGGAGATTCTTTATACCAATTTTTGCATGTGTAAACATTTAAATATTTGAGATATAGATACACTCATTTTAAAATGTAACCCCCATTTTCACCCCCTTAAGGTTGGAATATCCAAAAATCCTCCCTTAGCGATCACATACACCCTAATATAAATGTATCCTCATAATTTCATTTCATTATGTCCAGTAGTTTTTGCTCGGCGATGATGAATCAGTCAGTCAGTCAGTCAGTCAGTCATGACATGTTATTTTCTATATATATATATATTTCTAAATACAATGCTATAGAATAACTAATTTGAACGAGAAAAATAAAAAAGTAAAAAATAAAAATTCAAACATATGTCACTAGTAAAACAAGACAATTTTCCTCACCGAGAAAATTGGCGTATATGTATCGATG
Source organism: Anabrus simplex (assembly GCF_040414725.1). Taxonomy (NCBI): domain Eukaryota; kingdom Metazoa; phylum Arthropoda; class Insecta; order Orthoptera; family Tettigoniidae; genus Anabrus; species Anabrus simplex. The sequence goes on from NC_090266.1 coordinate 273,692,434, forward strand.
TATGGCGAATAATGACAAGAAATTTTCTATGTGCGGACAACATAGTACAAAAATAATTCTGAATTATTAAACAATAGTTGATATTATAGTTTTTGTTTTCAGCGAAATCATTTTCTCGTTTCCGCTTCTAGTATCTATTTGAAAAAGAATTTTACAATACAACAGATTATACGTAATTAAGAAATCTATGGCGCTAAAGCCCTGATTTGCTTTGGCCTACCAAGCGACCGCTGCTCAGTTCGGAGACCAGCAGTTTACGAGTTGAGGCAATGTCAGTGAGACACTCCTCGGTCATTTTCTTGGTTTTCTAGGCCGGGGTCGCCCTCTTATCCTCAGATATCTCCTCAATTGCAAACATTTAGCGTCGCTAAGATTGAGTGAACCTCGAACCAACCCTCAGGACCAGGTGGAAATTCTTGACCTGGGCGGGAATCGAACCCATGACCTCCGGGTAAGAGGCAGGCAAGCTACACTTGGCCCACGGGGATCGGAATTTAAGTAATGATAGAGGACTATATGTGACTGTAAGATTTAGCAGAGATAAAGTGAAAAGTAAATTGATGTATGATATGGGCGGAGAATCAGACGGAGAACATGTTTAGGTCCAAGAAGTTCCTTGAAGGAGACAGGAGGTTGAGGAATGTTGTCGGGTTCATTGGGACAAATTTCCACAAAATGTTCTCCAGAGACATCATCATCATCATCTTCGTTATCACTAGTTTCATCTACTACCATATTCAGAGTAGCTTTAGTGCCATTAGAAACAATTAAAAGTCTCTTCGTTAGCTGTGATGATTCCGCTGGCGTGTCCGGTATAATTTGGTCGCTACTCTCTGAACTAAATTCACTATCGCTATCCGAGAAATCATCCGTGTTATCTTCGCATTGTTCCAAATACAGCATTAATTTATCGTCATCAATACCTGCTGAAAAAATTTCACGTGAACAACTTGCCATTTTGCTGTCACAAATCCACTCACTGCAAGGAGCAATCACTTACTGACCGGTTAGCGGTATTTGTAAACGCAGGAAACGACTCTTCTGGAAGTTATAAAGCAAGGTCAGGCACACAATAACGTGTAGCCCCTTTAGTACAGGTTGTAACCAAAGTACCCACGTCACTATGGGTTGCCTCAAAATTATGTGCATCACAGAATTTTAAGCCGGCCGATGTAATCGGTTCTGGCAACCTCCGACTGGATTTTAAAAGGCCGACCTGATCGGCTTTGGCAATTTAAAGGGCGGGTGGTCGCACTACCACCTGGCACTAAGAGAGTAAAAATGATCTTTCCAAGGATTAGTTTCTAATTTTATTTTCATAAGATCTCTTACATAATCTTTAAATAACTCATTACTCTTTTTCAAAATGCCAAACCCCACAAATTTTTATAAATTTATAACCTTTGTGAATAGCTTTGTTGACTTCGCCTGTAGTCCATGTACCTACAAAACTTATTTCGTTTTCGGAGTGTGGGCATTCTTCTTGTATTTGTTCCTCTGAACATTTTAAACTCAAAAGAAGTAATAATTTTTCGTTCTTTTCTATCTTCACTTTTACGGGTGATACAGGATTATATTCTCTAGCAGCTGCAATTTTACATTTTATAAGACCATACCATGCTGTTTTATATTGTTTTGGTTTATAACTTTTTAAGATGACCAGCAGGATAATAATAAGAAAATTAACAGTAGGATATCAACTATAAACATTGATGTAACATATTTAAGTATTTACTCCATGTGCTTTAGCTCTGAGTTTTGTTGCATTTGTTCTTCCACCAAAAAATACTTTTCCAGGATTTAATGGTTCTATTATTTCTGGCAACTCTTTTTGCATTTTTGTTTTCTTGTATTCTTCTGATTTTTTCTTTTTTTTTTGCTATTTGCTTTACGTCGCACCGACACAGATATGTCTTACGGCGACGGTGGGATAGGACAGGCCTAGGAATTGGAAGGGAGCGGCCGTGGCCTTAATTAAGGTACAGCACCGGCATTTGCCTGGTGTGAAAATAGGAAACCACGGAAAACCATCTTCAGGGCTGCCGACAGTGGGGCTCGAACCCACTATCTCCCGATTACTGGATACTGGCCGCACTTAAGCGACTGCAGCTATCGAGCTTGCTTCTTCTGATTTTATACAACCACTTTCAAACATTTCTATCAAATTATAACCTGTTTCTTTTAATTTTCTCACTTCTCTCTAGTGTTTTTTGATATAAATCATCCATGCTATTTTTGTTGTTTATAGATTCTGATTTAAAGCATTTCTTACAACCATGCTACAAGCATTCGTGATACAGATAAATAGTATCCGTTTTTTCACCTAATCCATCGACTTTTGCTCCACAAATACTTGCTTCACCACCATTTAAAGCATGTTGAATATTAGGATTGTTAAAACTGTTCACCCACGATACAGATTATCTGCTGTACTTTTCCATCTGTTTTTTGTCGAATGCAGCAATAGTGTTTTCCTTTAAGTATTTAGACCTATATATAGCCATACACACTTCAGCGAAAGTTATATAACAGAATTTCTAGAAATTGTTTTCGCAATTCTAAACAACCCCTTCTTAGTAGGTATATCCACGTCAAAATTACAGTATTCGTTAATTTCTTCCATCATATTAAAACTATAATTTTTATTTCTTCTTTCTTCGTGCCATTTCAAGAAAGGTTCTCTATATTTTACTTTCATCGTATTGGCAGAATAGCAATATGGAGATGGAATAGGACCGATATATTTTTCATTAGCTTTTGTATTAAATGAGTGAGGAAAATATCTTTTTTCAACTCTTCTAATCCAAATGTTTTCGGAAAAGAACTTAAAGGTCCTTGTACGAAATTACTATTATCAATAATTTGTAAACCTATAGACTCGATCTCAAGCAAGATCTGTTTTGTTCCGGTATAGGTGGTATAAGGTAGTATAGTGTTTTCACAACAATATATCAAAATAAATTGGGAATCATAACCTTTTGCATAATGAGCCATAGATGTGTATCCCGTATTTTCTCTTGATATTAACCACTTACAGAAATCATCGTTATTTTCAAATCGATATACGTCACCTTGAAAATTATGGACGATTATGAGACTAGCTATGTGAATTCCAGATTCCTGCTGAGCTTCGTAATCAAACCACAGATATTTTTCAGTGTAACTGCAGTCAATTGTCATGGATTTTGCATCATTAGAACATTTAAATGTCTTTCTTTTTATAATTTGGTAGCATTCGCGACATTCAAAATAATCATGACAACCGTCTTTATTACAATTTAGACGACCTCTAACAGTTATTTATTTCATTATTTTCAGTAAATATTCTTTCGCATATACAACGTTTCTGTTTTTGTGTTTGAATATAACTTTTGTGCGATTTGATTTCCACAGCCTCTTTAAAATTTAAACACAACTCATATTCACAGCGATGATTGTCACTTCTCTTACGAATTTTTTTACCGTGCATGTTTACATTTGTAAAGAGTCTCACAAACTTGTTGATGATTGTCTAAACATTCTTTATTTCAACAATATCGATTACATTTATCACAGTACACCTTATTCTCTTCTCTTTGATGTCCTTTACCAGCACACATTGTACACATTTTCTTTTCGTATTTGCACTCATGTTTGTATTTATTATTATAAGGATTATTACACTTTTTACATAAATGAAATGAACATAAAAAAGCTTTCATACAATTAATAACATCAAAATGATTTTTAGTTTTATGCTAGTATATTTTTGGCTATTTGTTTTACGTCGTACCGACACAGACAGGTCTTATGGCGACGATGGGATAGGAAAGGCATAGGAATGGTAAGGAAGTGGCCGTGGCTTTAATTAACGAACAGCCCCAGCATTTGACTGGTGTGAAAATGGGAAACCACTGAAAACCATCTTCAGGGCTGCCGACAGTGGGGATCGAACTCACTATCTCCCGGTTGCAAACTTACAGCTGCGTGCCCCTAGCCGCACGGCCAACTCGCCTGGTAGTATATTTTTATTTCTTTCTCTTTTCCGCGATATATAGCAGAATTAAAGTTTTCCGAACAAACAACATTCATTTGTACATCTAGTAATTCTTTTACGTGTTCTATATCTTCTAGAGTAAAGCCTGCCATAAGACCTATCTGTGTCGGTGGGACGTAAAGCAACTAGAGTAAAGCCTTCTTCGTTGTATTCAACCAGTCTATCACACGATTCAGTTGTTAATTGTTATTGTAATTTATATCTATCGCCATTTCTAATCTTTTTAGTTTTTTAGTTTAGTTTTTAGTCAATTCTCTTCCTAGGATTATATTTTTTTCATACGTTAAAGCTACTACGACAGCTATAGGACGGCAATCATTATTATTATTATCATTATTTCTATTAGAGTTATACATTTCTTTGTTTTCACATTTCCACCAAAATTTATAATTTTATTTCCTTTAGCGCTTCTGGGCATAGCAATCATGTTCATATTAAAGGTGGTCTCTGAGGTGTAAACATATTCGTTAGAAGTTAATATATTACTGTTTTTCTCACACATAATTCTAATTATGGTATTAGCTGTGTCAAATATCTGATAACCAGTAGAAATGGGATTATATAAAACAGGATTTTAAACCACAAGATTAAGCATATCGTTTTTACGATGTTTAGTTCTATTTTTGACTAACTTGATAAGATCATTGAGAGCGTTAATCATCACATCACTTTTCCTACTACTTGTATTAATATCAAAATATTTCTGTTTTCCTTCCGTTGTAAAAGCTACTTTAAAATCAAGAGACCACGCTTCAAATTTATTATTAAATTTTGGACTGATTTCATTAACATTAAATATCTTATTTTTAGTCACATTTTTACAGGTTCGTCTTTAAATAACTTACCGGTATTACTAAACGGATATATTTGGTTTAATGTTTTAGGTTTCTGTGGTTTATGATTTTTCAAATATATCGTCCTTAAATTTAGAAAAAGTATTAATTTCTGGAATAGTTTTAGGTCTCTGTAGTCTGGGCTATTCGAAAATATCATCATCAAATTTAAATTCGTCATTCAGTTGCTTATCTCTAATGAAAGTAATTAATTCAGCCTTTCTAAACTTAGAGTATCTGCGATAAGCCTTATTTATACATATATTTCGTAATTCATTCCTAGTCTGATTTCTCATTTCAGCCTTCATTTATTAGAGATGAATTTATTAAAATACTGCAAATTTTTCCCTTATAAAATTTTAAAATTCTTAAAGTAATTTCTCTAAAATTCAATTTTTACATCAGTATTATGGACGTCTCTCCGTACTACGTCTAAGAAATGTTAATTTTACATCATCTTAAACTGATTCAAAATATATACTTTAGGGAGTTTTTATTTCAACTATCTCTAAAGATTTCACCTCTAAAATAATTCCATAAATTAATACTCCTCTGAAAGTTAATAACATGAATAATATGCTTAATAGTTAATAAATCAGCTATCTTTGCAATAAAAACTTATAAAGTAAATTTTTTTTCTATAAGATTCATAAAACATTTCAAATGCTTATTCAGTTTTAATCCTATCATACTTTAACTAGTACTCATGAAAATGTTTCTGTATATAGTTATACTTGTTATGAGGATTGTAGTGAGCTGGAGGTCAGGACAGGTTAGGGACTCGTGAGGTGAATATTCAGATTGGCAAAGCTTTTTTTTAATGCTATTTGTTCGGGGCGTCGACCTATAGAGATCTTTTCCCCTTTGGCAAAGCTTACTTCACTTATTTTCTAAGCCTCTGAAACTTCACAAATATACGCAAATATGCACTTCTGACACCATTCAACTTTCAAATCTCTCTTCAAGTCCTTCAAGTCTCTATAATATATACAACGATGTTTTTCACTAGTTAGATACTTAGGTGTAGCTCGGAGACGGAGCAGATTTTCGTACGGCAGATCTTCGTTCTTCTTTACTCCTCTCTTCTGCGCTGGCGTCCCTGGAACCCTCTACTGATGCGGTGAGTCGGAACCTCCTCTATTTAAGAATAATTACCGGTTTATTCTCTGCATGAACTACTAAATCCAACACCTAATTGGCGAGGAAACGCTGTGACTGTTCACTGACAAGTCACACTTAGTTCGAGAGCCTTTTGTTACCCTGACTTGCTAATAATTTTAGCTAATACACTTGAGGCTCCATTAAACTTTACTAGTACTCCCAATAATCCTCCCTGGCCGTCTATCTAACAGCTCGCACACCGGCAGAGCCTCCGGCCGACAAGCGAAGAAAGACCAAAAGCCCCCGTGTTTACGGAACACCAGTTTATATATCTTTATCCATTCTTTCTAGAACGATCAACTGGGCTACGCCTCACTACCACTACTTCTTTATGTCACAGTACCACTGTTATCTGATTGGTTCCTTCGTATGGAATTCTCCCGTCACTTTGGAACTGCAAACGATGTTCTAGAACAATTTTGAAGCTCGGTTTGTGTTCCTCACGAAATGTACGTGACACTAATGTCATCTATTTCCACTATTTACTTGCGCTTGGGCCATAAGAACTATGAGTTATATATATTCTCCTAGAATTTCCCTTTATATTTACATGTGTTATATATACCTGCTACTCCTCACATGAGAGGCTTTGTACCTTGGAAGTCGCAGATTCGAATCCCGTTCGAGTCCATTCGCTCACTCCTTTATATGCGAGGGGCGCGTCCCGAACCCGTTCACGACACCTCCCTCGCCTGGGTAGAAGTGCTTTGCGACCTCTCGAAGCAAATATGATGTCTTTTCTTTAACCCTATTCTCATTAATAATCTTCGTGAAACCACCAGTAGCGTGATCCCAATGCCCTTTCTTAAATATCCCCGCAAAACACGGACAACATTTACAGCATATTAACAAAATTACTAAAGTCACTATTGTCCATACTATGATTGTATACACATTCACATCAGCACGTAACTGCTTTGCATATAATTCTTTCTCTCTATCCTAAACGAAATTTTCCACATCCTCTACTTTAGTACCTGAATACTTAATGTCACGAATATGTGTGAGTGTGCAATGGTAACTATTTTAACTCAGGTAAGTCATGAAATTTCATATTGCTATTAAGATATTTATAACACTCATATTCTAACAAGATAAATGGAATCACATACTTTCTGCAAGTAGTGTTAATATTATTTGTGGACCGTATTTTACTATTTGGTCCGTATATGGTGCAAGGCTGATACAACGTAATTATTCCAACATTTACCAAATTAACAATTATTTTTTTCCTTGCAAACTACGATTACCTTTGTAGGTTCAGGAGCTAATTATATATAGTTATTTCCACTAATAGGAAACCATACAAGGTGATTGATACTAATTATATCTTTGTTTCACTCCTTTGGTACTGTTGTTGTTCCCTTTAACAAAGTTAAAACACAGTATTTTTCTCCATGCACCAATTTTAACACAAACCTAGATTTACACACTCTGTGAATTTCATCTACCTGTTTAGAGTCTCCCACTTGTTCTTTAGTCAAGTACGTATACAATTGCTGTTCTGATTCAATAATAATAATAAAATCTTTCTCAGCCCTGATGTGAACATATTCGTTTAAAAATCCCTTTGCATTATCATTACTGTCTTTAATAAGAGTGGGGAAAGGAAATATCTCATATAGTGAAAGTTTTCTTGTCGCTTAGAGGCATTAGTACTACATACACCAGCATATTATTGTTTATGAATACATTTACAGTTGCATTGTTATAAAGTAAATAATCTCCAGTCATATCCAACTCTAATAGGAGGGCCAACCCTTGTGAAAACTGTCCTTGTGATATCTTATAGGCTTTCAAAATCTCAGAAGGGCTTAAAATTTGCATGTGAATTATCCCTAGCTGTGCATACAATGATATCACCTTATACTGATCATATACCTGAGAAATAGAATCCCCTACTTCTATTAAATAACGATTAATGGCAATCTCAATATCTAACGAATGAACGTACTTCTTAACTGACTCGTTTCGTTTCCCAAATACTCTTTTATTTACATAAAAAATTTATTTAATTTTAATTCATTCACTGTCACATCATACAAGGTATTATTCATTGATTGTAGTGTAGACTTGACTACACTTATTTGTTCTTTGGCAAGCTTAAGTGTTGAAAGTTGCTCCTTCTCTAATTGTGATATTTTACCCTGATAGAACTCAGCGTCGTCGTTATCTAAATTTCCGAATAACGTCTTCGATAATGTGCCAACAAAATCAAATATACCTCTCTTTTCTCGTTTAACAATATCTTTAGTGAACTGTTTCAAAGCATCCCGTACGTACCTTTTGAAAACGACTAATCTCCATTTGCACCTCATGTTGGCAGGTAAAATTTAATTCACTCCGTAGATGGTAACATAACACCTGATGTAGAATTTGCAATTTCTAAACTACAAACACTATAATAGTAACTTATATATGATGTGGGGTTACTTTTACCATGTGGATGGTATACCGTAATGAACAAGTCCCATGCCACGGTTCAAATGCCGCACGTGGTATTGTTAAGTGCAGACACCATAATAGTTCACACAACTATTATATTTTAATGAACCCATTCTGAATTGTCCACCCCTGTTGGACCAACACGACATTTTACTCTTCGTTCACTCAATTGCTCAGGCCAAGTTCGTTCAACTCTATCCCTTAGCAGCAGCAAGGCATGCCGTGTTCACTAACAAAACTCGTGCCAAAGTCTACGGTCTCCCTTTACCTGCCGAAATACTGATATGTTAGCCTTGACTTGTAAGAGTCAGTCATTCATTCGCTCCTTCAATATCATAATTCCTTAGTCAGCAAGCCTACTCTCACATCATGCATTGGATGTAATTTTCACTTTTAACTGGGCTGGAGCTTCTCTGCACACATTGTTATATGCACATGTAAAATTATCACATCTCCCTGTACTCTACTACTCTATGGTATCGGATCCTTGGTCCTGCCGTCAAAAGTGCGAGATTGACATATAGGTAGCGTTTTCGCTAGCCACAGCCTTTCTGACGGGCGTTACGATAATACGCACTCTTTTCTATTTCACCATTTCATTTATTGGCCACTTGGTTATCTAGGTTCGAATTTCTTAAATCCTTCTCATGAAATTTAGGCCGTGACTTGGCGGGGTATTTCATATTACCCGTAGCAACAGTCCTCGCTACTTCCAAAGCGCCGTTAGCGTAGTGAGAAGCATACCTACTGCGACCTAAATAGTAGCCAATTCTCAACTCACCGGGCGAGTTGGCCGTGTGCGTAGAGGCGCGTGGCTGTGAGCTTGCATCCGGGTGATAGTAGGTTCGAATCCCACTATCGGCAGCCCTGAAAATGGTTTCCGTGGTTTCCCATTTTCACACCAGGCAAATGCTGGGGCTGTACCTTAATTAAGGCCACGCCCGCATCCTTCCAACTCCTAGGTCTTTCCTATCCCATCGTCACCATAAGACCTATCTGTGTCGGTGCGACGTAAAATCAATAGCAAAAAAAATTCTCAACTCCTTGACCCATACTTCGACCTGTTATACTTATAGCTTTAGCCTGTTTTCGTGCACCTTAATTAATTTACCCTTCTTATTAATTTTTAAAGAGAATTTACGCCATCAATTCGCTCTATTTCGTAAGGACCTCTCTAGGGTGATTCGAGCTTGCGGCTACGCCCGTGCCTTAACGCGTGATCCCTTAATAAGAACTTCTCATCAACTTGAAAGGTTACCTCATGTTGTGCTTTGTCATACCTCCGTTTCTCTTTCTCTTTACTTTGAATTAGAGACTTGCGAGCAATCTTGTGATTTTCTTGTAATCTACGGGTTAATCCCTCGGCTAACTTCTGGTACTCATTCTAAGTTGGCTCTGGTTTCCTCCGCCAAATTCTCGGTATGTTAGCTTTTCGCCCGAATATTAATTCATACGATGTGAATCCCATATTGCTATGTTTCGAAGTGTTGTACGCAAAGGTAGCTGTTGGTGTGTACTCATCCCAAACATTTCGATCTTTACAATCGTTGTGGCGCAGATATTCTTTAATTACGCGGTATGATCACTCTATTCTCCCATTTGATTGCGGCCTAAATGCTGTTGTATGGACCTTTTCAATCCTCAGAATTTTACATACCCTCTTAAAGGTTTGGCCCATGAAATTACTTCCTATGTCGGTCAGGATTGTACTAGGGATCCCGAATATACTGACAATACTCATCACTAACGTTTTTGCTACCGTATCAGCTTCCTGACTGACCATCGGACTGGCAACTAAATATTTCGACAGTTGGTCCTGGCAGGTAGGTATGTACTCGATTCCTTTCTCTGCCGTGATTGGTAGTGGATTGCTACCTTTTCGAACACCGTACTGGGTGTGTTTGTTATAACCATGGGCGCTCTAACTTCTGAGCCCCTAAATTTATCCCTCTGGCATGAAGGACAAGAGTAGATAAACGGCTCTATATCATTCTTCATTTTTGGCCACTGTAATACGTCTTAAATCCGTTCCAATGTTCTTGTGATCCCTTGATGTCCGCCTACGAGGAAAGTATGGGCAACACGCAGTATGGCTAACCTTTCCTCCTCAGATAAACTTATTCGCTCCTTAGTAAGAGAACCGTTTTTCTTCTTCGGACACATTCTTCTCTGCTATTGCGTCCTCGGAGTTGGAGTCTTTGGTTCGTGCCTCTTTTCCTGACCTCTCTGCTTCCGCGTCATCGAGATCATTCCGCTTACTATCTACCCTTTCGGTTTCACCTGGTGTTTGGGGTATAATTTCCTCTGAATTCACCACTTCCACTGTTCTCTCAGGCATAGTGGGAATTCTACTCTAAGCATCAGCATTCTTGTTCGTTTTACCCGTCTTGTATACTATCGTAAAATCATATTCAGCTAGCTTTAGTCTGACCATTGTTAATCTGGATGACGGGTCTTGGACATTTAATACCCATACTACTCTGAAGTATATTTCAGGAGATTTCGGGAGATTTCGGGAGAAAAAGTAGTGTATCAGAAATGTTACAGAAACTTTGGTGGGAATCCTAAAGTAAGAGAAAGGAGAAAACTAGACTGATCCTATTGTTACCTCATTGAATTTTCTAAAATCTATACAAATGCGATATATTTGCTTCCCTGAAGCGTCCATTTTCTTCTGCACAATGACTAGAGGCGCGTTACAAGCACTGGTACTAGGCGTGATTATTTCGTCCTCAAATATCTTGTCAATTTGCCTCCGAGTCTCCTCCTTTTCAGCCTCAGGTAATCTGTAAGGTCTCATATTAATTGGAGGTTGATTTTCATTAACCCGAATTTCATGTTGTAACACATCAGTGTGGGTTAACCTACACCCTTCTAGGTGAAAAATGTAACTATATGCCGCACAAATAGCATATAACTCTTCTCAGTCCTAGGGTGCCAAATGGTCAACCCTCAATTGGTCTATCACTCTTTGTTCTCGGGACATAATACTTTAACGCTTTTCTTGAGTCAGTTGGTCCACTTCCCTTCGCTCAGTTCGCCCCGAAATTGTCATGGGCTCGATCTCTTGTATAGTGAGTACGGGGCTTTCAAATTTTACTGAGGTATCCCTTGTATTAAGCATGCTCACTACTGCCCTGTGATCTCGTGCTTTCGTTAAATAACTCGCTATATTCCTAGCAGATTTTTTCCTATCACACCTTCTGTCACACTCTTGTCCGTTCTCACCTCGACAATCGTCTCCGTTCTGGACTCGTGAGAGATTGTGTTGACATGAGCGGTTTTTATGGTTATATGCTGGTTCCCCTTTTAGTATGGCATAACCCTCCTTAAAAATTTTATACTATCCTTGAGTATATTTCTTTCTATTATCCCGTCACATTTGAGCTGTACATAGTTGCCCACTATGTGAAAATCCGCATTTTATTCCCCTATTGGAAGCCTTATGGTGCCACTCGTTTTGATATTCTCTGAACCTACATCCTTTTTTGAGGGCAGGTTCCCTAACAATAATGGCTTCTCTTGGAGCCACCTATCTCTTTATAAGGGATGCCTCACTCCCGGTATCCAATAGAAATCGAAGTAGGTACTTCTCACGTCGCATTCCAACTTCTACGGTACCCACTATTGCCCTCAGATCCTCGCTATTGGCAACATTTATCTGACCCATTTCCCGTACCCTTATGCCCATTGGGAATATTCGATCGAAGATCTCCACGTACCCATCTGGATAATTGATTATGCTTTCCTGTAGAATGTCGCTCCCTATGAGACCATCTGTCGATAGTCCAAATTCATATCCGACAACTTGAAATTCAGGGGAGGAATTCCCAAAGTGCAATATAATGCAACTCTAAGTGCGTGACGTTCTTCCTGTCACATCCGGGATCTCCACTGTCGGTTTACGATAGTGAATCTCTCTTTTTGGTGCAATTTTCTCCCCAATTAGGCTGATGTCAACCCCTGTATCTACCAGACATTTGAAGGATTTATCTTGCTCTTGTGCGTGTACCAATATTGAACCCGTTCGGTCATGTTCTTTCGTGACTGTTCCCGTTCTCTGACCGACTGATCTCTATTCACATGTCGCGGAGGCCTACGCAACTTTTCCGCGCTTTTCCGGTTTGCGCTCATCCACGGGCCTTCTCTTCGTTGGGACCCGTCCTTAGGTCCATGTTGGCGTTCTCTGCTTAGTTTAAATCTTTGTTAGGGGATACTTTTCCATTCGCATGTCGTTTTGACCCATTAACATATTGTTTCTCCTTCTCATATCACTTTTTCTTGTACTCCCGGGGTTTAGCTTTTCCGTTTTCATTCGAACTATTTTCCATTTTCCTTTTGAACCAACAGGTTCTTTGTAAGTGACCCTTACGTCCGCAGATGAATCATTTCCTATCACTCAATTGTTTCGGTTTTTGCGGCACTGGTGGTCCCGTTCTCCCACAGTTATAGCATCGGATTTAAGCACAAGTAAATTTAACCACCCAGATTTTAAAATATTATTATCGTTAAAGTTGGTTTTCCGCTGCCACCAGATCCAATGATTCCGCAGTGAATAGAATTTGGCAAAAGTTCTCCATGTCTATGTTTTATTTTTTCTCAGGAAGTATTACTGTTGAATCCCAATCTACTTTCTTATTTTTACCCATTTTATTTTACTATATAGTAAATGAGTAGAATTTTTAATCAAATGGCACATCATCTGTTTTAGAAAAAAGTATTATTTGTTCCATAGCGAGATGAATTTAAAAACGTTGGAATAATAGGATTTTATTAAACTTTCTTAACTCCAAATATTACAACAAAAAATACTAAACTACACTGCAAAAAGTATCAGGTACGATAACTGAAATACTTATTCCACCAGGACAATATAATGCAGAAAATTTACAAAAACTATTGAAAGTGAAGAAGTGAAGATTGGAAATAATTGGTGTTATAAAATATATTTTGATAAAGAAAAAGTATTGGTTCAATTTTAGGTTTTAATAACGAAATTGTAGCACCAAAACCAAAACACTTTGCTCTCAACATACCAAAAATAATACCTTTCGGAATGATTAAAATCCATTTTAATTATTCTGATGGTATTTTCACAAAAGATTCTGAGCATTTTCCCGTGAAACAAATATTATTGATTTTTTAAACCTGATTTAATATTTGGTACACCAATAATTTATAAAACAAAATATCCGATATTTTTCAGTTTAGACACAATTCAAAACTTAAAATGACTGTAACAAATGAACATGATGAATTAATAGATTTTAATTGGTGCAAAAGTAAGAGTAATTTTAGAAATAAAATAATAATATTGTAAACATTAGAAAATTTCTTTTGTAATTTTTTGTAAAAAATGTATAGAGTAAAAGGTTGTCCTGGGCAGTCATTTCCTATCAAAGAAAAACTAAAAATAATGTAAATTTACCTAACAAAGATGTAGAAATAGATATTAAATTTGGAGATGGTTAGATTTATAACAATGCCTATTCCTTTCTTACTTTCGATGCAACTCGTGCTGATGGAACTGATTATGCTAATTATGGAAGAAAATCAAATGTGACACTAGTTGATAATTTTCCCATATTAAGGCATATGAGAGTATTGAAATATACACATTGTAATTCTGTGGTAGACCAAGAGATTTCAACATGGTCAGACGTGCTCCCGACAATCTGTCGCCAAGAGTTAAGCCTGCCATAAAAGGGTAGTAAATTTCCTTGTCAAAAGCTAAGAGGATTCAATCTAGAACTCAGAACAACAGTCCTAATTGCAACAAGGAAGTGAGAGAGCATTTATTTCTGAACAAGGTGCAGCCAGAGGGTCACAAATACGGAGAATATGTCACAATAGAGTTTCCCTCGCCTCGAGGCATTTTGTTGTTAAGTTGTCAGAGGGAAATATTTAAACGAACCGTTGCAGTGTTAGCCAATGACAAAATTAGTAAAGGACTCGCAGATGCGCCAACATAAGTCAAAATGAACTCCAGTTATCTCCAGTAATAATAATAATTAAAATATTCCAACCACCGAATTGAACAGATGAGATTTTTGTGATATCATCCCAATGTTGATTAATTGTAATCTTGATGAACTAAAATAAAGAATTCTAGGAAAAGGCCCACGCTGTATTCCTATTGGTCAGCGATATCGCACCAGCAGAAAATGTTGAATATAATTCATAAATTTCTGGAATAAGGTAGATTTGAACCGCGAGTGTGCGGAGTACAAACATAATAATTATAATCACTCAGTTATCAGTGACATACCACGAAGTGAGCCTAATAGGATATATTAATTGAGATAACTATGGAATACTAGTATTTCTTATATAATGCGATAGATGGTTTAAATTTCATAGTTTCTACTTTAAGTAACAATGGCGTATTTCTGTTTAGTATTATTTCCGGCAGATGCCAGTAGCTCTCGGGTTGCCGGCAGCCATCATGACCCCGCGGTTTAAGGTGCTATCTGTTATCTGCGAGCCATTTCCTGCTTCAAAATAGCGCCTCCTTTTTGATTAAAAGGAAAATGGAGGATATATACAAGCTAATAAAATGCTTTTTAATTGAATTTAAATCCGTTTCTTCTTCTTTCTTAATCTGCTAACCCTCCAGGGTTGGTTTTTCCCTCGGACTCAGCAAGGGATCCCAACTCTACCGCCTCAAGGGCAGTTTCCTGGAGCGTGAGACATTGGGTCGGGGGATACAACTCGGGAGAATGATCAGTACATCTCCCGGGCGGGCTCACCTGCTATGCTGAAAAGGGGCCTTTCGGGAGGATGGGAAGATTGGAAGGGACAGACATGGAAGAAGGGAGGAAGCGGCCGTGGCCTTAAGTTAGTTACCATCGCGGCATTTGCCTGGAGGAGAAGTGGGAAACCACGGAAAACCGCTTCCAGGATGGCTGATGTGGGAATCGAACCCACCTCTATTCATCTGACCTCCCGAGGCTGAGTGGACCCCGTTCCAGCCCTCGTACCACTTTTCAAATTTCGTGGCAGAGCCGGGAATCGAACCTGGGCCTCTAGGGGTGGCAGCTAATCACACTAACCACTACACCACAAAGGCGGACATATATTATAATTACAATTACAACATTAGCGATAGCAATAGTGATAGGGACAAATCTTTTTTTAATTAGATTTGTGTTTTTTAGTCCTATTCTGTTGTAAATGGGTACGTTTTGTGTATTTTTCACTTTTCTATAAAATTCACTTTTGGCAGTTTTACCTAAAATGTGTAATTTTTTGGAGACTGCCGAGAGTGGAATTTTCGGAAAATGGCGAATACCCTGAACGTACCCATTTACTACTAACATGAGCAAGACCAAAATATTTAGTGTTGATAGAGCCAAGAAATTAGCCAGCACAGACATCTTCAAGGAATTAGAGAACATCTCAGAAATACTATACCTTGGTTCATATATTTCTTGTTCAGTTAACTGTGCTCCTGAGATTATGTGAAGAACAACTATGCCCATTTATGGAAGGATCACTGTATCTTTTTACGACTGAAAATGAGAGTAATATCCAACCAAACCAAACCAATCCAAACCAAACCCCATGGCGCAACAGCCCCGAACGGCCAGGCCTACCAAGCGACCGCTGCTCAGCCCGAAGACCTGAAGATTACGAGCTGTCGTGTGGTCTGGACGAAGAAACATCTCACCCGTTATTCTCGACTTTCTAGACATGGGCCGCTATCTGATCGTCATACGGCTCCTCAATTGTAATCACGTAAGCTGAATGAACCTCGAACCAGCCCTCATATCAAGATAAAAATCCCTGACCTGGCCGGGAATCGAATCCGGGGCCTCCGGGTAAAAGGTAGGCACGCTACCCCCAACACAACGAGGCCAGCGAGAGTAGTATCTGGTCTGATATATTTGTTTTCCTCTATGGAACCGGGACGTGGACTGTTCACGCTATAGACCTAAGGAACATGGGTTCCTGGTGCAGGCGAATGATGTTACGAGTAACATGGTAGAACTTCGCACCAATGATTCCATTATATACTGGGGCCGATGACCTTCGATGTTAGGCCCCTTAAAACAACAAGCATCATCATCAGCATCATTATATGCTAGCTCAAACTCAGAATCAGATTATCATCAATGTATAAACACAAGTTTTGCAATTCTTTGGGCATACTGTGCAACGTGGGAATAACAGCGTAAAAAACTGATAATTCAAGGGAATATTCCCAGCAAGAGTGACCGTGGATGAGTTCCCACTCGTTGATCGAAAATTATCTAGAATGTAACTGGGGTGAACTTCTTTGGTGCTGTACATTTGGCCGAAGACTGCATGACAAGGAGGCAACTGAACAGTAGCTTCCTCGGAGGTAACGATTCTCAGATGATGTAACTAAGGGACAAATTAAGTCATGTTGACAAGCACAGTTTTACAAAGAAGAAGTAAATGTAGCTTCTACATACTAAAAATATTAACATATGGATGAATGCTATTGTACAGTTCCATTGTTCTATTAATAAATTGTGGATTTCCTACGAATTTCAGATTTAGTATTTAAAATTGAGAAGATACTTCTAGGTCGACTTAGTTTCTGTGATGCATAGAAAGATTTTGACGGAAATATGTTTACATCATCAATTTTATAATTATTTTAGGCAGGAAATACAAATCTTTGCAATTTTGTCTATGGCACAAGATACTCACACTACGCTCCTTGAGCATATTGGAGTAATTTATGAATTCTGGGTAATTCACTGTTACTTATAAGTCATGAAATTTAGATTTTGTTTGTGTGTCATTGAAGAGTAATTCAAAGAATACTTTTGTTAAGTGTTCAGAGTTTTGCCTCATATCTCGTTTTTATCTCGGATTTAGATACGAATGATGCTTTTTGTGATCATGACGTTGCAAATAATTGAGCCGAACTGAAGTATGGACCTTATAAATAAGTTAAATGAATTTATGGTATCTTTGGGAGAGATCAGAGCGAATTCCGTCCAATAAAACCTAACATTTCCAAGGCTTCATTCGTTATTTTTCTCAAAGTGGCCATGACCAAGAAGAATCAGCTCTTGAAGAACAAGAAATCATCTATAGTACATGAGAGCACTCTATTCGTCAAATATGAAGAAATGTAAATGCCGTTTAGAGAATGAACATTAGATTACTGGTTGAAGGGATAACACAATATCGACCCTAAAGATCCTCGAATAAACAGTTCGAACTGGGCATCTTATTATTCTTATTCTTCCTTACAGGTCGTTATGTACCCATAAAACGGGCAATCCTGAGCTCACTCAGGGTCGGCTTTACTGAAGCGGAAAGTGTATGTCCGATGTTCTTTTACCAGATCGAATGACAATTCACTTTCCCTTATAGCAGCCTCAGCAGTTTGTTTGCATGTTGCCTTAGGACGCCCTCTTCCTCTCTTTGGCCCTTCAATGGCAAGAGCTTTCTGTACTAAATGGTGTTCATTTCTTCTTCTGACGTCACCATACCAGTGGAGCTGTTTTTCTCCCCATCTTGTCGCTGATGGGCACAACTTAAAAGGATCCTTGCACATGTTCATTGCGCACATCGTCATGCAGAGTGATTCCCACCGACAATCGCAACATCCGCATCTCTGTGACATGCATTCACTAGTCATGCTTTTTCTGCCCTGTCCAACATCCGGAGCTGTATATGAGTGCAGGCCGGTGAGTGGGTTTTTACACTTTGCCTTTTAATTTGACTGGCATCTGCTTATCACAAAGAGACCACTATTTCATCCAACCAACACTGATGCAGAGCTTGGCATCCGCATCGATATTACCACCAGTTGTGATGACTGATCCGAGATATTTCAACCTGTCGGTCATAATCAGTGGTTCTCCTGCAAGGGAGACAGTGTTGCGTGGGCCCGCTTGCCCTGGCTGAGCAAAATCTGACTTTTTTCAGCTTATTCTTAATCCATTTGCCCCTAGTATTACTCGCCATTTTTGCAAGACTGCCTCAACCTCCTGACATGACTCACCAACCAAAACAATATCGTCTGTATAAAGTATGGTGCACGGCAGTTCTGTCATCAGCTACTCTGTCAGATAGTAGATGAGAATGTTGAACAATACTGAGATCAGTGCCGACTCCTGATGTACACCAACATCAACACGAAAACAATCTGAAACACCTGCAGTGGTTTTAGCCATAGTAGATGGACGGAGGTACATATCTTGGTTCATCTTCACATACTTCTCAGGAACTTTTTGACGTTGTAGTGTTGCCAGAAAATATCTCTAGGAACACGATCGAAAGCTTTCTGCAGATCGATGAATGCCATATGGAGGTCTTTACGTAGCTCACAGTGTTTCTCAATCAAGATCCGCAAAGTCTGAATTCCGTCTCTTGTTTACATATCTGATGTGAAACCACACTGATTCCGGTAGACGATAATCAAACACTTGATGCAGTCTAATATGAAGTGTTCCAAGATTTTGAGTGTGTGTGAAGTGAGTTTCATTCCTCGGTAATTCTCACATTCTCGGACATCGCCCTTTTCTTTGTAGATGAGCAGAAGAAAGCTTTGACGGAACTGTTCTGGCATTCGAAATCCAGCGAGGAATTTGTTGTACAATTTCGTCAACCACTCATTTCTTTCGGCAACAAGAACTTTCCATAGATCAGCGGGAATATCATTGAGGCCAACTGCTTTGCCGTTCTCCACATTTAACACAGCTATTGCAATATTAGAGGGGGTGACTTCAGACACAGGCCGCTCAACTGGATACTGCAAAACTGCTCTGTCTCGTGAAAACCCCTCATATAGTAACCTTTCGAAATACTTCATCCAGCGGTTGTTAATGGCTTTAACATTAGTCAGTATTGTTCCCCGATCATCATGGGCATATTTGGTGACGACAGTATCCCTGGTTAGTCTTTCGCGTTGAGCAGCAACCTTGTAGATCCGCTGCACACCCTCTGGTGTCTGTAACTCGTCATAGAAGCCCTGTTGCGCTTCACTTTTAGCTATTGCTGCGACTCTCTTGGCCTACTCATTGATGATCTTATATTCATCCTTTAGGTCTTGTTCATTCTGGTTGCCTTTCCCTTTCCACCATTCATTAAACGAAGTCTTTTCCTTCTCCAGCGCCTCCTCAGAGTTATACTTCCACCATCAGGTTTCCTTGTCTATTTTCCGTCTGACATTATAAACTCGAAGGTGATGCCTTGCCCTGTTGGTACAGTAGTTCTGGAATCACGTTCACATTTAATGTTGGGAGTCGCTGTCATTCTCCTGCATATCCTGAACGATATACGCCCCGCTACCATCAATGAGTGGTTGTGCTGTCTCTTTACCTCGCAGCTTAGACCACTTAATCTTCGTAGTTGGTCGGACTGTTGTTTAACGAACACCGTAGCAAGAGCCTGTGTTGAGATATCAGAGGCTCTCCTGGGATGACCTTGCAGTCAACAGACTGTCTCAGCAGATCACGTTTGCAGAGAATGTAGTCATTTTGCGTACATATGTCTCTCTCTTCCATTTTGTCTTGTGCCATTGATGTATGTGCTAAGGTGCTCTTCCTTTTCTGAAATTATGTGTTGACTACAGCTAGACTGTACGCTGAGACAAACTGGTAATTCCTCATTCCGTAACCAAAGCCTCTAGACATTCGGATTAGTACTAAGCAGCCATTCCAACATGATCATTAAGGTCACCCAACCCAATATTTTTCTCTTGATGTGGCATCTCCTGCACTAGATGATCGTAATCCTCCCAGAAATTTTGTTTCGTGATTCCGTCACAGCCAGCCTGAGGCGCGTATTGAAAGATAACATTCAGGTAGACGGTATCGTCCATGGCTAGTTTCACTACCATTATACGGTCGCTGATCAATGTGACTGAAATCAGCCTTCTTATAAGATGATTGGCGAGAATGATTCCTACACCATTTCTTACATTTGTATCACCGTTGTAGAAGAGCTTATAGCCATGGCCGATGTTTCTGGCTTTTCTTCCTTTCCACTTCGTCTCCTGCATACCGGCAATGTCCAGTCGCTCCACGTGCCGATTCTCAATTTTGGCAACATATTTCCTTCTTTCTGCAAGGGGAGAGGTGTCCTAGATTTTGCCTCACTTTTGCAGGTAGGCGACCTATATTTGGCCTCAAGTTTGTTGGGAGGTGACCTATCTGTAGCTTCGCTCTTGCGGGAAGGCTACCTCTCGATTATCTTTCTACAAATGTGGCGTACTCTCATGGTAAACATGGTTTGGAAAAATCTTTTACAGCCGGTTGCCGTCTGACGCCACGCCAGATTAGTATCGGTGACTGATACCTGGACGGTGCCGTTGACCATACTGTCGAGTTCATCCGCCACCAGTCCTACTGCTGATACTCATTTCAAACTCGGCATGCCTTGCATTATTTTTTGGACCTTCGTATACCCGAAGAAGGTGTCTTGTTTATTTATTTTTCATATTTATTTGTTTCATACCACCAACAGATATGTTTCTCCAATTACAGGTGGCTTAGTCACTATACATTAATTATTAAAAATAACAAATGTCAGAAAGAACTTAATATATAAAAACAAAAATATACAACATTCTTAATACGTAAAGTAGCAAACGGAATTTACAGCACATTAATACTTTTTCAAGTTCGAAGTGGACTTATTACCTAAAATAATTAATATCTAAAAGTGAATAAAATGTAGAAAACATAAAATAAACTAAGAATTAGTATCTACCAAAGAAATAACTCTAATCTTAAACTGACTCCAGTTAATGCAACTGACATACAAAAAGAAAATCATGGAAAGTAAGGCATGAAATATATATGTTTCGTAAGAGATGAGTTGTGGCAATCAGTATGAACAGCACATTAAATCTCAAGTACAAATAGACGCTAGTATTGACAATTTGTTTGCAGTTTTCCCTACATTTAGTTATCTATGTTTACATTATATAAATTCAAATAAAATGAAACACTAAAATGAAACACAAACTAACCAAGAAATAAGTATAAATAAATATAGTACACATATATACCTATAGGGCATACCTTCAGAAATAGTGCTTTAACTGAACTCAAAGTGCCCAGCATAGTGCGACCATTACTTTAACTGTATACCTTCTTCAATAATTTTACATAATAATTGTATCTAACAGCAACGTCTAAATCAAGATCAGGAAATTTATGAACTGTGACGTTATACGTAGTGCATATTCTGAACAGCGGTGAGCTTCTATAAAATACTGTTTTAGAAATCGGAAGAAACGAGAGATGTATGTGTCTTAAACTGCCTTTCCGGGTATTGAACGAGAATATTTGTATAAAGTAACTGTTATCTACCACATTATTGATAACTCTATGGAGGTATTTTTGATCATTTATTACACGTCTATTTAATAATGAAGTGGAGTTAAATTATTTCAAGAGATCTTTATAGTGAATTATGCCGCTAGGGGCAAATCTGTTATATTTTTTAAAGTAAAGAGAATGTAAGAAACGTTTTTGAACTTTCTCCACATGGTTTTGATAGGCATTATAAAGGGGAGACCAAACTACCTACGCGTACTCAAGTTTGGACCTCACAAGTGTGTTGAACAAAAGTGTGAGGGCTTGGATATTCTTCAGGTCTCTGGTGTGTCGGATTAAGAAGCTCAGGTTTTTGTAGGCATCGTTAATGGTGTCATAAATGTGTGGGTTAAACGACAAACTGTTTGTGATGCGTACTCCTACACCCTTAATTGAATTAACCTGTGTCAGTAATTCATTGTTGGTAGAGTACACGTATTCTTTAGGGGGATTTGACGTGTGTGTAATGTTTAAGAAGCAACATTTCTTTATATTTAAATATAAATTGTTTGCTATACTCCATTCGTATAATTGATTTAAGTCGCTCTGTAGTTTGTCGATGTCTCCATCACATTTTATTTCTTTATAAAGCTTTACATCATCCGCATATAAAAGGCAGCTTGAAAACTTAACCTTAGAAGGGAGATCGTTGATATAAAGTAACAATGGGCCCAGGTTTGAACCCTGTGGAACACCAGAATATACAGAAGAAATGTCTGAATTACAATTGTGATATGCTACATACGGCTTTCTGTCTCTAAGTTAGGATGAAATCAGTGTTAGCATTGGCGAAGTCATTCCAAATTCAGAGAGCTTCTTCAATAAAATGTCGTGATCAATTTTGTCAAAGGCTTTCGATAAATCCAAGTAAATTACATCAACATTTCCTCGCCTATGTAGAACATTAAAGCAATACTGAGTAAAATGAATAAGATTGCTTATTGTTGACTACCAGGCATAAATCCATGCTGATATTCACTTATAGCCCTCTTTACGTGAGCGAAAATACGACAATATAAAATCTGTTCTAGGATTCTGCACGGAGCACATAAAATATAGACAGGTCGATAATTCTCAATCATCTTACTGTGCCCAGATTTAAAGATTGGACAAACTCTCGATATTTTCCGGACTTTGGGAAATGTCTGCTTCTTAGTATCAAATTATACACTCTCAGAAAAGGAATGAGTAACACTTCAGAACATGCTTTTAGGATGTAGGGAGGTATCCCATAAGGGCCACATGATTTTTTGGATTTTAATTTCGTAATAGCTGCGTTATATTCGCTTGTGGTTATAAGTTAATTTCCTAGGGAATCGTTTACCAGTAATTGCGGTGTGAAAAATCTCTGATTAAATTCATTATATATAAGGTAGATCGTGTGGATAGTCAGATGTGATGATTATATAAGGGTTTTTGCAGATTAGTGACAGGGGTTAGTAAACGATATAATATCTCACCCTAATTGTAAAGACGGTTTATTGAAAACAAAACAATGACAGGCTCGGTGTTCGGTGGAAATGTTGCTTGATTTGTAGGTCAACTCGATCCTCAAGGTAAACGTTACCAATATCTTGCCACGTTGGAACCCGAAAATGCAAGCAGCAAATGTGGCATGGAAAATTATAATTTATAAAAGTTAAATGACTTTGATTGTTAATAAACCTAGGAAGGTTGCAGCCCAGGAAATAAATACAAAATTTGAGCAGGTATTGAACATATCATGTAGCGATCCAAGGAACCAATTTATGGAGCATTTGGTGCGACAAGTGCATTCCCCAGGCCTTTAACCGGTAGCCTACAGCAAGGACGGGCTCGGTTCTTCAGGCGAGATGACAGAGAGCGCAGTCTGCGAGGGAGAAACGCCACCCGTCAGTAAAATGTAGAGATGAATTCAAAAACCCACGCCTATAAGATTTGTTCGGGGAATACCTACTACTAATACATTATTAAAAAGATGAAGCGCTCCTGGATTGTAAACTCTGACCAATTAAGTTATATCTGGCATATTGGGCCATTTTAAACAGAATAAAATATCTAAACCGCGAAGATATAATTTATGTAGTAATGCCCGATCATCACATGTACTAATTTTCGCTGTGATTTAAAGAGGGGAGTTATGACGAGCCATTAAGAGAAGGTAGGTCACTGTTGACAAAGAATCGGTTTATAAGTCAGTGAATACCCTCGCGTCAGCAGTGGAAGTTCGTCCGTTAAAAACCCGAGGGTGCCAGTGCCTTGTCTCGAGGTAAACTGCCACAGGTGCAAATCGTTTGTCGAAGGGTCGAAGCCTCGCTCAAATAGTTCTTTGTGTGTCTGGACACCTTACTTCATAGTCAGTGTGGGAGAGACTGTGTTCTAATATCTAATCCTCGAAGTGTTTTTCCGTGGTTTCTCCACTTCACCTCGAGACAAATGCCGGGATAGTACCTAACATAACGCCACGGTCGCTTCGTTCCCTCTTTTTTGTCTAACCCTTCCCATCTTACCATCCGACCACAAGGTCCCTATTCGGTATAGCAAGCGAGCCCGTCCGGGCGAGTTACTGGTTCTCATTCCCACTTATATCTTCACACCTAAAGTATCACGCTTCAGGTTACTACCCTTGAGGTGGTATTTGGGGGATCCTTCACTGAGTTCGGGTGACAAATTAATCCTGTAGAGTAAATGCATTAAATGAACGAGAAATAATAATGATTTCCTTCATCATCACCATCATCATCATGAATCATCAGTGACCTGCATTTAGGGCGGTTTCCAAGGTCGCCGATACCCTATCAGTTGTTTACCTCATAATTAAATTTACTTATAATCGTTTACCTAGCTTTTTCTTAAATATTTACAACGAACTTGGGAATTTATCGAACATACCCCTTGATAATTTATTTCAGTCCCTTACTCCTCGTCTTAAAAATGAATATTTTCCCCAATATTATCTTGAATTCCAACTTTATCTTCATATTTTGATCTTTCCTACTGTTGAAAGCTCAACTCCAGCGTATTTTTCTTCTTACGTCATTCCACGCCAACCCACCACTGACAGCTAGAAACATACCACATAGTGGAGCATCTCGTCTCCTTACCCGCAAATCTTCCCAGCTCGAAGTTTGCAACCTTTTAGTAGCACTACTCCTTTGTCGGAAATCACCCAGAACAAATCGTGCTGCTTTCCTTTGAATTTTTTTTCCAGTCCTCGTATCAAGTATGCCTGGTGAGGGTCCATACACTGGACCCATACTCTAACTGCGGTCTTACCAGAGACTTATACGCCCTCTCCTTTACATCCTTACTACAACCCCCAAATACTCTCACATCCATGTGAAGATATCTGTAACCTTTCTTAACGAATATGATTACCCCAATGAAGATCATTCCTTATAATAACACCTAGGTACTTACATTACTCCCCACGAGGTACTATCACCTCATCAACACAATAATTAAATCTGAGAGGACTTTTCCTGTGGGTGAAACTTACAACTTGACTTGTCATCCCATTTACCTTCATACCAATGTCTGCTGTCCATCTCACTACATTGTTTAAGTCCCCCTGCAGTCGCTTACAATCCTGCAACTCATTTACTACTCTATACAGTATAACATCGTCCGCAAATAACCTTATCTGTGATTCCAGATCTTTACTCATATAATTTATATATAAAAAACATAAAGGTCCAATAATACTGCCCTGCGGGACCCCACTTTTAAACATTACAGGATCGGATAACGCTTTACCTACTCTAATTCTCTGAGTTCTGTTTTCTAGAAATGTAGCCACCCATTCAACCACTCTTTTGTCTAATCCAATTGCCCCCATATTTGTCAGTAATCTCCCATGATCTACCGTAACAAAAGCATTGTACAGGTCAATAGCGATACAGTCCATTGGACCTTCTAATCTAAAATATCTGCTATAATTTACTGGAATCCCACAAGTTGAGCTTCACCGGAATAACCTTTCTAAACCCGAACAGTCTTCTATCAAACCAGTTACTAATTTCGCGAACGTGTCTAATATAATAAGAAAGAATGTTTTCCCACAGCTTAAAAAGTACACATTTGAAGCTGACTGGCCTGCATTTTTCCGCTTTATGTTTGTCACCCTTTCCCTTGTAGACTGGGGTTACTTTTGCAACTCTCCATTGACTTGGTAAAGCTCCTTCATGCAAACAGTAATCAAATACGTATTTCAGATATGACACTATATCCATACCCGTACTCTTTAATATATCCCCAGAAATCTTATCAACCCCAGCTGCCTTTCTAGTTTTCACTTTTGTATCTTTTCATAAATGTCTTTATTATCATAAGTAAATTTGAGTATTTTGCCATTATTTATTATTCGCCTCCTCTCTAAGGACATTATCTCTATATCCAACTACCTTTACATATTGCTGACTGAATACTTCTGCCTTCGGTATGTCCTCACATATACACACCCTTTTCCATTAATGATCCCCGGAATGTCCTTCCTGGAACCCGCTTCTGCTCTAAAGTATCTATGCATGTCCTTCTATTGCTCCCTAAAATTCATGTGGCTCCCAATTATGTTTGCTATCATGTTATCGTTACCTGATTTTTTCGTTGAATTTAATTTCCTAGTGAGCTCCTTCAATCTATCCTTACTCCCACAGCCATTCCAAATCTATTTCATTCTAATCTGCACTTCCTTCTTAACCTCTTAATTTCCCACTTGTAATATTATGAGTCCTTACTCTTCCTTACTTCTTTTAAAAGTATATATCTGTTCTTACACTCCTCAACGATTGCTTTAAAACCATCCCGTAGACTGTTTATATTTTTATTTACCATTATCATTTGATTACAGTTGCTTTTTTTTTAATGTCCCCATTCCCCTTTTATCAGCCCTACTTTTACAACATTCCTCTCTAACACATTTATTTTTAACTCTGACAAAGACAACTTCGTGATTACTTATACCATATATCACGTGAGTTTCCCTATATAGCTCATCTGGTTTCTCATCACCATGTAGAGAATATTTCTCCCTCTAGTTGGTTCCATCACTTTCTGATTCAGCTGTCCTTCCCATGACAACTTATTCGCCATTTGTTGGCCATGCTTTCTTTCATTCGCATTCCCTTCCCAGTTAATATTTGTTCAGATCACCCGCTACAATAATGTTTCTCTCTGTACCGTTCTCCACATAACTGATTATCTTATCAAATAATTCTGCACCAGCGTCAGTGCCAGCCTTGCCAAATTGCTCTATTTAGAGATGAATCTTAAATATAGAATTTCATGTTCCTCATCCTTAACATTTTCGTAGCATACGAATTCTGCATTCACCAGTATAAATACTCCCGCACCCATTGTTCCTAACCTGTCTCTACGATAAACACTCCAGTTCCGTGAGAACATTTTCACATCTGTAATATCCCTTCCCAGGCATGATTCAGTTCCTATTACAAAATCTATTAAATATGCATCTATCAAAAATAATAATAGTGGCGTGTGGCCTCCGGAGAGGCCTGGTGCAGGTCTTTTGATTTGACTCCCGTGGGCGACCTGCGCGTCGTGGTGAGGATGAAATGAAGATGTAGAAGGTACATACGCCCAGTTCCCGTGCCAGTGGAATTAACCAATTAGCCATGAAACCAAATTACTTAATTCTATTCCTTTATTTACAACACTTCCATAGTTTAATATAACGATTTTATGTCATCCTCACTCGACTTCATGCTTCCTATACTGTCATCGCCGCTAACTGGTGTAACCGTCCAGGCTTCTCCAGCCATACTAATTTATTGTACAGTCCTACTACGTGATATCACTCGATATCAAGATTATCCGCCATCGGCAATTATTCACTAACACATATTTATTTAACTTCAATCAATTGTAAATAAGGCGTTTGGAATCATATTGTATATATTAGAACATCATTTACTATTTAAATTATGAGATAGAAATTCATTAAATACTGTGAATATGGTCAATATGTTGAGTCTGGGTTTGTGTCATTTCATCTCATATTTTGTACACGGAAAAGTTATTCTTGGGAAGTTGGAATGACTCACGGGTTTTAACTCATGAGTAATGTATTATACAACGACCCGCGTGCGAGGCTAGCAGCAAGCTGCGAGACTACATCATCGACACGCCTACTTGTTAATGGTGAAGAATGAAGACAGGGAAGATACGATATGAGATCTACGAATCAGATGCTTCGTTGTAAAGAGACTTGGTATGAGGCAGTTACCAAGGGAGGGGATGGCACATGTATATTATCTTGCAAGGAGCAATCCTCAAGACACAACTAAAATTTATTTTTGGGACAGTGAGTGGTCACTTCGAGACACAACTATTTTCGGGACAGTGAGTTGTCGCTTCAAGACACAGTACGTAGCTGCAGTGATGTTGTCGGATCAGGGTGAAACGAAAGAAGCATACGGCTTGTGATGTGTTTGAGTCATCAGTCCATAGACTGGTTTGATGCAGCTCTCCATGCCACTCTATCCTGTGCTAACCTTTTCATTTCTACGTAACTATTGCATCCTACATCTGCTCTAATCTGCTTGTCATATTCATACCTTGGTCTACCCCTACCGTTCTTACCACCTACACTTCCTTCAAAAACCAACTGAACAAGTCCTGGGTGTCTTAAGATGTGTCCTATCATTCTATCTCTTCTTTTCGTCAAATTTAGCCAAATCGATCTCCTCTCACCAATTCGATTCAGTATCTCCTCATTCGTGATTCGATCTATCCATCTCACCTTCAGCATTCTTCTGTAACACCACATTTCAAAAGCTTCTATTTTCTTTCTTTCTGAGCTAGTTATCGTCCATGTTTCACTTCCATACAATGCCACGCTCCACACGAAAGTCTTCAAAAACATCTTTCTAATTCCGATATCAATGTTTGAAGTGAGCAAATTTCTTTTCTTAAGAAAGCTCTTCCTTGCTTGTGCTAGTCTGCATTTTATGTCCTCCTTACTTCTGCCATCGTTAGTTATTTTACTACCCAAGTAACAATATTCATCTACTTCCTTTAAGACTTCATTTCCTAATCTAATATTTCCTACATCACCTGCCTTCGTTCGACTGCATTCCATTACTTTTGTTTTGAACTTATTTATTTTCATCTTGTATTCCTTACCTAAGACTTCAGCCATACCATTCAGCAACTTCTCAAGATCTCCTGCAGTCTCAGATAAAATAACAATATCATTGGCAAATCTCAAGGTCTTGATTTCCTCTCCTTGGACTGTGATTCCCTTTCCAAATTTCTCTTTGATTTCCTTTACTGCCTGTTCTATGTAAACATTGAAAAGGAGAGGGGACAAACTGCAGCCTTGCCTCACTCCTTTCTGGATTGCTGCTTCCTTTTCAAAGCCCTCGATTCTTATCACTGCAAACTGATTTTTATACAGATTGTAGATAATTCTTCGTTCTCGGTATCTGATCCCTATCATCTTCATAATCATAAATAGCTTGGTCCAATCAACATTATCGAATGCCTTTTCTAGATCTACGAATGCCATGTACGTGGGCTTGTCCTTCTTGATTCGATCCACTAAGATCAGACGTAAAGTCAGTATTGCTTCACGTGTGCCTACATTTCTTCTGAATCCAAATTGATCTTCTCCCAACTCAGCTTCAAATTGTTTTTCCATTCTTCTATAAATAATACGTGTTAAAATTTTGCAGGCATGAGATACTAAACTAATGGTGCGGTAGTTTTCACACCTGTCAGCACCGGCTTTCTTGGGAATAGGTATAACAACATTCTTCCGAAAATCGGATGGTACTTCTCCTGCCTCATACATCTTGCACACTAAATGAAATAACCTTGCCATGCTGGTTTCTCCTAAGGCAGTCAGTAATTCAGAGGGAATGTCATCAATTCCAGGTGCCTTGTTCCTATTGAGGTCACTCACAGCTCTGTCAAACTCTGACCTCAAAATTGGGTCTCCCATTTCATCAGCATAAACAGCCTCTTCATGTTCCAGAACCAAATTATTTACATCTTTACCTTGATACAACTGTTGGATATGCTCCTGCCATCTCTCTGCTTTGTCCTCTTTCCCTAGAAGTGGCTTTCCATCTGAGCTCTTAATATTCATACACCTAGATTTCCTTTCTCCAAAGGTTTCCTTGACTTTCCTGTATGCAGCAGCTACCTTACCCAGGACCATACAGCCTTCGACATCCTTGCACTTCTCCTTCAGCCATTCTTCCTTAGCTACCTTGCACTTTCTATCCACTTGATTCCTTAATCGCCTGTATTCTTTTCTGCCCTCTTCATTTCTAGCATTCTTGTATTTTCGTCGTTCATCAATCAGGTCAAGTATCACCTGAGTTATCCACTGATGCTTAGTTGATCTTTTCTTCCTTCCTAACATTTCTTCAGCAGCCCTACTGACTTCATTTTTCATGACTCTCCACTCTTCCTCTATAGTGTTTCCTTCAGCTTTTTCATTTAGTCCTTGTGCAACATGTTCCTTGAAACAATCCCTCACACTCTTTTCTTTCAACTTGTCTAGATCCCATCTTTTTGCATTCTTTCCTTTCTTCAATTTCTTCAACTTCAGATGGCATTTCATGACCAACAAGTTGTGGTCAGCGTCCACGTCTGCGCCTGGGAAAGTTTTGCAATCCAACACCTGGTTTCTGAATCTCTGCCTAATCATAATGAAGTCTATTTGATACCTTCCAGTGTCTCCAGGTCTCGTCCATGTATACAGCCGTCGTTTGTGGTGTTTGAACCAAGTATTGGCAAGGACTAAATTATGACCAGTGCAGAATTCAACCAGCCGACTTCCTCTTTCGTTCCTTTGTCCCAATCCAAATTCTCCTACTATATTACCTTCCCTTCCTTGGCCTACCACTGCATTCCAGTCTCCCATCACAATTAGATTCTCGTCACCTTTTACATATTGTATTAAATCTTCTATCTCCTCATATATTCTTTCGATTTCTTCATCACCCGCTGAACTAGTAGGCATATAGACCTGCACTATTGTGGTGGGCATTGGTTTGGTGTCTATCTTGACGACAATAATTCTTTCACTATGCTGGTCGTAGTAGCTTACCCGCTGCCCTATTTTCTTATTCATTATTAAACCAACTCCTGCATTTCCCCTGTTTGACTTTGTGTTGATAATTCGGCAGTCGGCTGACCAAAAATCTTGTTCTTCCTGCCAACGTACATCACTTATACCAACTACATCTAACTTTAACCTATCCATCTCCCTTTTCAGGTTCTCTAACCTACCACAACGATTCAAACTTCTAACATTCCACGCTCCGACTCGCAGAATGTCAGTATCCATCTTCCTGATGATCGCCCCCTCTCGTGTAGTCCCCACCCGGAGATCCGAATGGGGGACTAGTTTACCTCCGGAATATTTTACCTGGGAGGAAGCCATCATCAGTACATCATTCATACAGAGAGAGCTGCATGTCCTCGGGAGTTAGTTACGGCTGTAGTTTCCCGTTGCTTTCAGCCGTATAGCAGTATCAACACAGCTAGGCCATGTTGGGTATTATTACAAGGCCGTATCAGTCAATCATCTAGACTGCCGCCCTTGCAACTATCGAAAGGCTGCTACCCCCCTTTCGATGAACCATTCGTTAGTCTGGTCTCTCAACAGATACCCATCCGATATGGTTGCACCTGCGGCTCGGCCATCTGCATCATTGGGGCACGCAAGCCTCCCCACCGCGGCAAGGTCACATGGTTCGCAGAGGAGGCGGCTTGTGATATATTCTATAATTATTCTGGACGAAGACCTACATTAGTTGAAGTCCACGGTACATGGGACAAGTCTGTATTGTATTATGTAAGATGTTCCTAACTGTCTTACTAACTTTTGAAACATATATATATTTAAAACTGCATTTATATTGCAAAATCTGAATATCTGGATTTAAAATGGAAATTATGAAAATTAACATTCATTTAATAAAATACACACTCGTCGAACCTGGTACTCACACTTACTAGTTACCTGCTTACTTACACATACGTTATTTGAAGGGCGCCAGCTGCCACTCAGTGCAGCAATATTAGAATGAGACTCTTGACTATCTCTAGGGTGTGGGGTAATAAGCTTACTTTTGACAACATACCATATAAGTTCTGGGAAAAGGAGATTGGCGTTCGGTTTCAACATTAATTTTGAGGTTAAGATATTTTACTTTCAATGAAATGAAACTATGAATTCTTTTGATAGAACAATATATATTCTTTAAATAATATATCAAAAAATAGTGAGTCTTGTTGCGATAAAACAGATGAGAATATGAAATTATGACATTGCAACTGAAAGAAACTAGGCATGAATTTGAATTCTACTTGACCGGACATTTAACAATTTATACGAAATATTTCCCTCACTGATTCACTTGACTGTACCTTCAACACTTTGAGTGTAATTACGACGTAATCCATTGCTCTGGTGTTTACTGTAGATGTGTCAAGCCTAACGTGGTGATACATCCTTGCGGCTGCTTCTTCTCCATATCATCTGACTTCTTTGTAAGTCAATATGGTATGACCTCTTGGCAGGTCCAGGGTTGCCCTCTCTGACTCCTTGGTAAGCCTTGCGTCCGCGTCTTCCACTAAGTGACGGACCAACCATTTGGTCTCACTCTCTCATTGACCAATAATTAATGGCTCACTGAGTCTTCTCCATCTCTCGTTCACACTCGTTGGCTGACCACCTAAGGCCTCTTGATCTAGTAGACTACTTCACTGTACTGCATCCGTATAAGTAATGACTGACGCTACAATGTGCATCCACCTTATATAGACGTTGGTTGACACAACTACGTAATCTCCAGAAATAACAATGACATACTCCCACCTACGCGACAAATATTACATACAGTGGTGAAATAGCCCCGCGGCGACTAGTCCGTGCGCGCATTGCTAAATAAATACGATGACATAGCCATGGCGCGGCGATGACTTGGCAGAATCGCCACTAGTATAGCAATATAACAACGTCACTTCCAATCTCTGATATATGCAACAATTCTCACTGTACAGGTATTGAGTGTGATTCTACACATACGTATATGTGTATACATCTAAGTGCAATCTTGCAAGCAACAGGCAATTGCAAAATTGAATAAAACGGATAATTACAATAATAGTACAATATCACAGATAACATAATAATAATACTGACATAATAATAATAATAATAATAATAATAATAATAAAATACAGATAA
This sequence comes from Anabrus simplex, assembly GCF_040414725.1. Classification (NCBI taxonomy): domain Eukaryota; kingdom Metazoa; phylum Arthropoda; class Insecta; order Orthoptera; family Tettigoniidae; genus Anabrus; species Anabrus simplex. Next base: position 273,725,425 of record NC_090266.1, read on the forward strand.
AATCATACAATAATAAAAATACAGATATCATCTTGTTACGGGATTTGAACCGTTACAATTAGTAGAATAGCTAAGTTGGATTGAGATTTCTGATAACATGGAAAAATTCACAACACTGAATTTTCTCCTCATACGATCAACGGTGATCAATTTTCACAAGCATAGGGCCAATATCTAATTTAAGGACTAGGCAATTAGGGAGTGCTAGTCCAGATAACCCAAACCATATCGCAGAAGGAAGGATGTCCATGGAGCCAGTCTGCAACGAGAAAAGGGGAACGAGTAACCACGGAATACAGATGACCTCAACGGAAGCTACAATTGGTAAGCCACAATTAGACAATGCAAGCAACATTAAATTACAGTAACGTTAAATTCTTAATTCCCTCCAAACTAAAAGGTACTTTTCCGACTCATCTCATTTTTTTGTTTAATAAATTTATTTGACCAGGTATTGCGTTTTATTATTATTATTCAATCAATAAATGAATACTGATCTGCATTTAGGGCAGTCGCCCAGGTGGCAGATTCCCTATCTGTTGCTTTCGTAGCCTTTTCCTAAACGATTTCAAAGAAATTGGAAATTTATTGAACGTCTCCCTTGGTAAGTCATTCCAATCCCTAACCCCCCTTCCTATAAATGAATATTTTCCCCAGTTTGTCCTCTTGAATTCCAACTTTATCTTCATATTGTGATCTTTCCTACTTCTATAAACGCCACTCAAACTTATTCGTCTACTAATGTCATTCCACGCCATCTCTCCGCTGACAGCTCGGAACATACCACTTAGTCGAGCAGCTCTTCTTCTTTCTCTCAATTCTTCCCAACACAAACTTTGCAACATTTTTGTAACGCTACTCTTTTGTCGGAAATCACCCAGAACAAATCGAGCTGCTTTTCTTTGGATTTTTTCCAGTTCTTGAATCAGGTAATCCTGGTGAGGGTCCCATACACTGGAACCATACTCTAGTTGGGGTCTTACCAGAGACTTATATGCCCTCTCCTTTAAATCCTTACTGCAACCCCTAAATACCCTCATAACCATGTGCAGAGATCTGTACCCTTTATTTACAATCCCATTTATGTGGTTACCCCAATGAAGATCTTTCCGTATATTAACAACCAGATACCTACAATGATCCCCAAAATGAACTTTCAGCTCACTTTCACTTTCACTTTCACTTTATTTCTCAAAGCGATACTCAATGGTTAATTATTTAAAATTCTACCCCTATCTTTTAAGTATGAGTCTCTACGCTATTTCAATATAAATTTTGATGTATAGTTTTATTTAAAACTGTGAAGCTGGCGCCCAAACAATACATAGAGAAATGGGAAACCATGGAATGATAATTGATATTTCTATTTGCGTGGCAATTTGCGGGCAAGCCACATAGAGTTTATATTTATATTCATGTGTCCCCAGCTATTAACTTTCGTCTCCCCAAGTGTGAAGCCTAGGAGAGCGAACAGTTACACTGGTCCACCCTGTTTCCTGAAAGTAACTTCCTATAACACTCCCAAATAAACCTCCTAATTTATATGTACCATTGTGGTTCAAGTGAAGGCCATTTGAGCGTAGATCCCTATCTCCTACCCACCCATTGGGATCTACAAATCTCACTCCTAATTTTCCACATACCAATTCCATAGTCTCATTTAAATCCCCAATTACCCTCCATTCAGTATTCCTGCTACTCAGTATCCCACTGATAAAAATCTCTGCTTCCTTATACTTTTTCCGTGCTGCCGAAACCAGAACTCAAACATTTCCAACTTTGTTAGTACCAATTCCTGCTTGCCTTACGTTGTTGGTACCAATATGGAAAATTACCACCTTTCCTTACCCTCCTCCCTACCTTCTATTTTCATCAACGTCTGCTTTAACCTGTTTCCTGGATAACACTCTACCTGGTTCTCTTTCCTACACATACTTTCCCCATATGCCTGACAATTGAATCACCCATGACAAGAGACTCAACCCCTCCCTCATTAAATTCCCTTCAATTCTGGTATCCCTGTATTTTCCTAACGCCTGCAGAATGCAGTTCCTCCTCCCTTCTCTCCCTCTCACTATCCTGTTCCAACTCCTTCTTCCTATCCTGTGCTCTACGTTTTGCATTCCTATTAGCTCCTTTCCTCTTGCCCCGTTCTACCTCTGTAACACTTTCCTGATCTCGATCTTCCCTCTGCTGTTCCAACTGCAGTGACTCATACCGATTCCTCACCGATACCTCTCCTGGGCCTACTTCCTGCGAAAAACCCTTCACCGTTCTTGTCCTTGACCGTCCAAACAAACCTCCTAATGTCTTTCACAACATCTCTCCTTCAATCCATTCCCTCTCCCCTACCTACCCTATCCTGTACATTGATTGAGAGAGAGATTTATCTTTATTCCTGTCCTCCATTACAAGTCTAATTGTCTCCCTCAAGCTCGCTAATTCTTACCTTATCTTCCTTAGTTTCCACTCACACACACAGTCCTTACATATACCTCTCTCAGCCATTCTTTTATCTCTTCAGAGAAATTTGCTATAATACGGAAGTATTAAGAGAAATAAAATAGCGTATTCAATGAATAAAAGTATTTATATGTTTCAGACAAAGGAAATAATGTATACTACACAAAGATTTCAGAGCGATAATACAATCAGGAAACAAACTGTTAGAATAACTATACTACAGGTATACTAGTTAAACGTATCCTGATTATAAAATACTAGGAATATGAGGCTAACTATAGAAATGTACAGACAAACTGATTAAGGTACGTATAATTATGGATATATTATTATTATTATTATTATTATTATTATTATTATTATTATTATTATTATTATTATTATTATTAGCCGAGAGAAAAGGCAAGCAGCGTACTATCTAATAAGAACAGTACGCTACAGTTCTAAAATGTAGTGAAACCTATCCTAATTTCAACAATAGGATTTTCGGTTACAATAAAGTTCGATAATATAAATAATGCAATGTAATTGTAAGCAAATTTATTACCCTACTGTGCGGATACAATCCTATTATGTCCAAGGTGTCTGTCCTATTTAGCAAACCCAATTCTTAAGTGATTTTATGAATGACTTTTTTTTGTATAAACTCCAGCAAAAAATAAGAACTTTCCACTATTTTAGTTATTATACGTCGTATTCCTAGCTAATATATAATTAACTTCACAAAATTTACAAACCAGCACAAATGTACTATTTTCCTCAACCAGTTACAATCATATGTAACAAGTAATTTTTTTACACAGTACCGGTATCGTTTTGCGAAAATCTCAAAATAATACCCTCAATACATCCAATAATAAAGAGAAAAAACTGATCATCTCAAAAGATTGGTCTATGGACATGTGGCAAATACATTTCTTTTGGATGACTGGAAAGGACCTTGCACTGAGTGGTATAGGGTAGTTAGCTCTACGTCCGGCCACCTTTGCACTCAGGATTACCTGGTATTCATTTTTAGTGTATACTGAGTGATCACAAGGGCCAGGTGCCTCCTCCAGAAGTAGAAACCTTGTTTCGAAATTTTTGGAAGTCCTGGTGTGGAGTAAAAGTTACATCCCTCTTGATGAACCGAACAACCCTTTACTGCCTCGGCTAGGTATCCCCTCTATAGACTAGTGTTAGTCTGAAAATCCTGGCTTGAGTTTCCCTTGTTAGATGAATCTTAATGAAATATATCACCTAGTATTATTCAATCTCTGTCTCCACAAGTGCATTGGAACATAAATCTTTCATTTGGAATACAAGTAAGAAGATTTTGTACTGAAGTGTTCTCTTTGAATGTCTGTTTCATAGGAAGTAAGTTGTGACTGTCCTCTGTTATAGGACGGTGGTGCATGCCGGAGTGGTTGAGCTCAGATATGGCTGTCTTCAGGTTTACAGACATACCTTGCAAGAAGTGTAAGTATTCTTTCACTTGTTATGATTCTAATATAAGTTTCATCCTTCCAGGTCATACGTTTCTTAACTGATTTCAAATAATATCCCAATTTGCGAAGCTAAGCAATCTGTTGAGGATTACCTTAAGATTTCCATACTCGTCGTTTATAGCAATCTTGAGGTAAATTCGCTCTTTGAACTATTTGTTGAGTATTCTCTAGAATGGAGTCTTGAATATTTAATAGATCTCCTCGTCAGAGAAGTGATTTAAATACAATGCATTTTCTCGAAAATCCCCCAGGAAAACGACCTGCATATAGTGAAAGATGCACAAACTGCACGAAAGTGAGACGTTTGTGAACTTACAACTACCTTACTATTAGCGTCGAAATTATTAAATGAAACTGTATATTCTAATTCGTCCGGCGCAGATGGAAAACTTTACACCAAATTCCAAAGTCGTAAATATTGACGTCAAGCATGGAATTAAGCTTCAGCACAGCGTCTTCCAAAAGATAACAGTATTTCGTCTTGAATAACTTTATTAAATAACGCATACTTTTCAAGAAGTTACGATTTTAAACTTAGTATTACTTAGGTTGATGCTTTCATAGCCCGTAATTGTAGTCAAGATAATAAGCCTTTGGGCTTTCGCCGTGTCAGAAAACATGGTGAAATCCTTTACGTTCTGCAGAGAACTTTGCCCCGCTTCTTCAGAAGGAAATCTCGCCAGTTCACGAACAAGACTTCTCTGATAATGAAGGTTAGAATTTAAGAATGCTTCATGTCTAAACTTAGTATTGATTAGCAATCTTCACTCAGTATATATAAAATTACGTGGAGGTTTCGTCCGTGATACGTGAGCTTGTCTATACGCGGGTACCTCCACCCCCTTTCTAATTTCTAAGTGAAGCACAAACGATCACCGTACCGTCAAGCGATTCGCACCAGAGCACTAATACATCTTATAATATTGTAACGCCCAGACGTCGAAAAATTTGCAATTAGTAATTCCTTGTATTAATTTCAATAATAGTTGGCAACTTCCAGAATTTTTTTTTTTTCATATATGAAAAATAAGAATGTATGATTCACTACCACATGTTAACAAAGATTTTCTTATAAATGTTCGGATTTCACTGAGACCAGGAATAATACTACCAGTTATTTTCTTTAAATCCCCCTAAACTGCAACAGTCCATCCCATTCATAAAGTCAAATCTCCCATCATTTTATCCGATTATCGACCCATTAACATTGTGTTAGCTCTTTCCATATGTCTTGAACGAATCACCCACGCTCAAATGTCACAATTTTATCCCCAATCATAATCTATTAAACCCTAAGCATCCGGGTTTAAACCCTCTCATAGTACTTGTACGGCTCTTTACAAAGCCGCAGAAGACAGAAGTACTGTGTATAAGAGGGAGGTAGCTCTAATGCCTCTAAACGATTTCATTCCAGCATTTGACTGCGTAGATCATGATATCCTCATTAAAAAAGGTTCGAAACCACAACATGGCCAATGGTGCGGTGCAATTTTTCTGTTATTACCTCGAAAATAGGTATCAGAGGGTACTTTTTGGAAATAGTTCATCTTCCCGGAGTGAAGTCACTTATGGTGTTCCTCAAGGTTCAATTCTGGGCCCATTATCATTTTCAATCTTTTTCACATCTCTAAATCACCTATAACCTATGGTTACATGACACAAAAGTTTCACGGAGTAATACAGTAAAACTGTTGGAGTTATGTTTGATGGAGGACTCTCGTGGGCAAGGCATGAATATATACATGTTCAAGTGTATATCGATCCCTTCATTCGTTGGAATGGTCCAAGAAATTTCTAACACTATCAAGAAGTCAAAACTGTAATAATGCCCTGTTTGATTCCTGTGATGCTGTATATAGTGACCTTAACTTCCATTTAGCCAGTAGACTACAGAATGTTCAAACTTACTTCATTCGCTTCATCTTCAGTGTTAAACCGCGTCACCTTATCACTCCGTGTCTTAACAAACTGGCAGTGCTAAAGTTGCAAACGAGAAGGCAACTTCATGCCCAATGTCAACTACTCAACATTCAAAGTAGTCTACACCTCAGTATCTATCATCTAGATTTACCAAGCTCCAGAAGACTTATCAAATGAACACCCGCTCCCACAACAGGAACATCCTGACCATCCCCATACACTCCACCAAACGGTACTCCTACTGATTCAAAGTTAGTGCTGCGCGGGTTTGGAACTCCATACATGACGAGTTACTTAGCCAGACATCGGGGTCATCATTCACAACCTATTTAACTGTGACTATTATTACTGTGAAATTGTGTTTACGATTATCATTTATTATTATTATTATTATTATTATTATTATTATTATTATTATTATTATTATTATTATTATTTATTATTATTATAGAGCCTCCGTGGCTCAGGCGGCAGCGCGTCGGCCTCTCACCGCTGGATACCGTGGTTCAAATCCTGGTCATTACATGTGAGATTTGTGCTGGACAAAGCGGAGGCGGAACAGGTTTTTCTCCGGGTTCTCCGGTTTTTCCTGTCATCTTTCATTCCAGCAACACTCTCCATTCTCATTTCGTAGCATCTATCATTCATTAATGTATCACTTTGTGAGTGGCGACCCCATCGTAATAATAGCCTATATATGATTCATTCATTACATCCCTGACCCGGTCAATGACTGGAAAACAGGTTGTAGGTTCATTATTATTATTATTATTATTATTATTATTATTATTATCATCATCATCTTCATCATCATCTGTTTACCCTCCAGGTTCGGTTTTACCCTCGGACTTAGCGAGGGATCCCACCTCTACCGCCTCAAGGGCAGTGTCCCGGAGCTTCAGACTCTTGGTCGGGGGATACAACTGGGGAGTATGACCAGTACCTCGCCCAGGCGGCCTCACCTGCTATGCTGAACAGGGGCCTTGTGGAGGGATGGGAAGATTGGAAGGGATAGGCAAGGAAGAGGGAAGGAAGCGGCCGTGGCCTTAAGTTAGGTACCATCCCGGCATTCGCCTGGAGGAGAAGTGGGAAACCACGGAAAACCACTTCCAGGATGGCTGAGGTGGGAATCGAACCCACCTCTACTCAGTTGACCTCCCGAGGCTGAGTGGACCCCGTTCCAGCCCTCGTACCACTTTTCAAATTTCGTGGCAGAGCCGGGAATCGAACCCGGGCCTCCGGGGGTGGCAGCTAATCACGCTAACCACTACACCACAGAGGCGGACATTATTATTATTATTATTATTATTATTATTATTATTATTATTATTATTATTATTATTATTATTATTATTATTATTATTATTATTAAATTCGTTATACAGTTACCTTTGTTGTATGGGTCACTTCTTAAAATTATTTACTAGTTGCTTCAATTGTATCAGTTTCATGTAGCTTTTAACCTTGGTTTAGTGTAAGAGAATGCTTCATAGCATTAACTACCCCGTGTAAAACAAGAAAAATAAACAGTTAACTAAATAAATGAAGCTTATAACTAAGTTCCAAAGTAATTTACCAGATATTCTTGCATTTGGGGATTTTACTTTTAACTTCTGATAGCTGGACAGAAAGCCAGATATAATTCAAAAGTGTACATATAGATTACATTGTAACTTACTTTTCGTATATTATCAAGCAGATGCAGATTCATCACGATGTGCACCCATATTAATTCTTACAACCCAGTCCCAGGTAGGAGCAGAATCCCAGATAAGAGCTTCAATTGTCGCTCTACATTCGGTATTTCCAAAGTAGAGAATATTCCTCCAGATTGCATATAAGTGAAATTCGTAGTACGAGATTTCAATCCAACTTCAGGATAAATGTGGAATTTGCCGCATACATTTAAACCGCGCGTTTATCTGGCTGTTGTAGTACAGGCTCTTAGACTAATAAATCACTTTGTCTTAGGGAGAGAACCTGTAACCCCGTGACGTACAATAGGGTGTTATAATCTTCGCCAGGTACTAAAGCACAGTCGAGGGGAAATAATTTAGCCGATGGTTGTAGTTTCCAAGAGCTTTTCTTCCTTTCTGCTGTTGGCAGAACCTCCTTATCAGTTTTTGGCTACACCAGCCCCTTGATGAGCCAATCTATTATTTTTTAATCCGACACGTAAACACCAACCTATGGACAGAGGTCAGCTATAGGTGAGATGTGAAAGGGAGGTGCAAAGAAAAAGTGAACCTGAGTTGTTGACACGTACTGCCTTGTAAATTGTATCTACGCTAATCCTGCGGAATGATACTCCAAAGACATGAAAAGAGATATACCATACGAAATTCAGTAGCACACACAAACAGACAAGCAGTGGAGGGAGGTTGACCATAACAGTGGCGGGTCCATTAGTCATATCAGTTAGAAGAATGCTGAAGGTGAGATGGATAGATCGAATCACGAATGAAAAGGTACTGAATTGAATTGGTGAGAGGAGATCGATTTGGCTAAATTTGACGAGAAGAAGAGATAGAATGATAGGACACATCTTTAGACACCCATGACTTGTTCAGTTGGTTTTTGAAGGAAGTGTAGGTGGTAAGAACGGTAGGGGTAGACCAAGGTATGAATATGACAAGCAGATTAGAGCAGATGTAGGATGCAATAGTTACGTAGAAATGAAAAGTTTAGCACAGGAAAGGGTAGCATGGAGAGCTGCATCAAACCAGTCTATGGACTGATGACTCAAACAACAACATATTTTCCTTATGTACATTTTTTATAATTAATAATTCTGATTCATTACATTCGTTACATTAACATTCCTTCTACAACCTTTTCTCACATACATTTATATTTGCAATATAACTACTCTTAATGAAGCCAGGCTCCATGGCTAAATGGTTAGCGTGCTGGCATTTGGTCACAGGGGTCAGGGGTTCGATTCTCGGCAGCGTCGGGCATTTTAACCATAATTGGTTAATTCCGATGGCAAGGGGGCTGGGTGTATTGTCGTCTTCATCATCATGCCATATGACCTGCATCTGGCGAGCCGAACTTGTCCTCGGACACTTCCGTCACTAAATAGCCATACGGCATTTCACTTTTAACACTTAATGACAATATATTTACTTATAGTTACAGTGCTATAAAGGAATGTAAAATAATAAAACTGTTCCAAACGATATGTTTAATTTTATATTGTAATTTTTAAGCAGATTCCTCCAACGAAACGCAGACAGAGCGTTTTGCACTACACGTAAAGGATTTAAATATTCACTTTCAAACTCATTTTCACACCACTGCTCATGTAATGAAATGAACCATATGATTCTGAATACCAGTTAAGGTTTCCTGCCCATCAAATTGTTGTAATGATCTTTTTATCTACCTTAATTTCGTTAGACTCTGCAACCTGTATCCGTCGACCGCAACCATAGGGTAAGGTGGGCTGCCAATCACCACATGGGAACTGCTAGAAGCAGAGAAGGGGTTAGGTGTTGGTAGGGCAGAGGAATTGTAACATTCCATTACCATCATAAATCACGGTTCCTTATATAGGCAAGATTCCGTGCATTCGTCTCTACATCATTTTTCGAAGAGTCTCATTAGAACGACATCAATGACTAAAGTTGACTTATGACTTGGCAGTCTTATCTATACAAAACAGCGACCCTATGCTAACATAGGTGAGAACACGGTACATACTACGTAAGTTAGACTTTTAGCCATAGTGCCAGACCTCTCCATCCACCTGAAACCCAGAGTTCGCACTAATCTATACGTGGATAAATTTGAATTTCTGCACGACATGAAAGTTTAGATGTCAAAACAATACCTTCTATGGCTGAGGATACACCTTTCTCGTAAAATTCAAAGAGTCCCTGACAAAGTCTTTTAACTTGCTGGTATTTTAGGGAACCCATGTGCTACTTGTGCGTCGAAATGCTGGAAAGTCACTGAAATCCTAGCTTTTGATCTTATTGTGTAGAAGACACAGTAGCTTTGAGCTAGTCACCAACATCTGATGAGAATTATTTTCATTAGGAAAAGTCGAATGTTTGTATCACTCCTTATGAAGATAATTATTTTCACTAGTGAAATCGAATAGACCGAGCTCGATAGCTGCAGTCGCTAAGTGCAGCCAGTAACCAGTATTCGGGAGATAGTAGGTTCGAACCCCACTGTCGGCAGCCCTGAAAATGGTTTTCCGTGGTTTCCCATTTTCACACCAGGCAAATGCTGGGGCTGTACCTTAATTAAGGCCACGGCCGCTTCTTTCCCACTCCTAGCCCTTCCCTGTCCCATCGTCGCCATAAGACCTATCAGTGTCGGTGCGACGTAAAGCAACTAGCAAAAAAAAAAAAAATCGAATATTTGTTTCACTCCTTATTATTTTCAATAGGAAAAGTCGAATACTTCGTTCACTCCTTGTGTGGAACATTATCTTAATAATAATAATAATAACAATAATAATAATAATAATAATAATAATCTTATTGGCTTTACATCCCACTAACTACTGTCCTTGACGGTTTTTGGTGACGCCGAGGTGCCGGAATTTATTCGCGCAGGAGTACTTTTACGTGCCAGTAAATCTGCCGATACGAGGCTGACGTATTTGAGCACCTTCAAATACCACCGGACTGAGCCATAATCGAACCTGCCAAGTTGGGATCAGAAGGCCAGTGCCTCAACCGTCTGAGCCACACAGCCCGGAAACGTTATTTTATTAAACTAAACAATTGTTCATAACACTACGAACTTGGCTCTGCAGTAATGTTATTTCGAAACACCTCCTGCACTTACCACGCTTTTCTTTGACTCACTTACAGACATCTTTTAAAGTCATTGTTTATTTTGCTAGTGGCTTTACATCATAATAATCCATACATTTCAAAATGAGAACATATTGGAACCTTCCTCAGGTCTGACAATGGTGGTATTCGAAACCAGCATCTCCCGAGAACTATCCGTACCGCGTAACAAACTCATTCGGTCTTGTTAAGTCCAAATATCGTAGAATTAATGCGTTACATTTTAAAAGGAGCAGTTTATTACCTCGGCAATTTGATGATGCTTGGAAGGGAAATTTTCTATGTGAGGTATTGACACAGCTTCACTTTAATTTATTGAGTCATCTGCTATCATTATCTGATTCTGTTTTTACTGAGATACTGGGAAGAAGGAATAAAACGGATAAAAACTCCTGCGGGACAACTTTCTGACAAAGGAAGCGTCTCCAGTAATCGTAAAGTTTGTTGGTGAGAGTGGGGATAACTCTCAACCCATCAGGATTACAGCTTTTACTTCTTGAATGACAATAAAATAACACAACAACCTTTCGCTTATCACCTACTTTTCTCTATTTGGGGATGAGGTGGAGAATCCACTCCCTGACAAAGTCAGGGATTGGATTTGATTTGTGCCAAATAATTTTTTTTCTATTTGCTTTACGTCGCACCGACACATATATAACTTATAGTAACGATTGTGCCAAATAGATGCGTAATAAAAGCATAATGTTGCCGTAATGCATGGAGACGTATTAAAGACTGCGCATTGAAAACCATACAAGCTACAAATGAATTGTTAGAATAGAGCATGTATACAGTACCTCAATAAAAGAAATGAATATGAATTGAGAATATTTTGGTTGAGAAGAGCCTCCGTGGCTCAGGCGGCAGCGCGCCATCCTCTCATCGCTGGGTTCCGTTGTTCAAATCCCGGTCACTCCATGTGAGATTTTTGCTGGACAAAGCGGAGGAGGGACAGGTTTTTCTCCGGATACTCCGGTCTTCCCTGTCATATTTCATTCCAGCAACACTCTCCTATATCATTTCATTTCATCTTTCATTCATTAATCGTTGCACCAGAAGAGTGCGACAGGCCTCGGCAGCCGGCACAATTCCCATCATCGCCATTAGATGGGGGCTTCATTTATTCCATCCCTGACCCAATCGACTGATTGGAAACAGCCTGTGGATTTTCAATATTTTGGCTGAACACGTCCGATACATATCCCAGTGGTTCCACAGGTCATTATGCATTAACTGCGGCTGCACAGAAGTCCAACGTTGCAGACTGTGGCTAACTTCGGTCGAGTAGTACACTGCGGATATACAAAGGTCGAAGAGATTCCCTTTTCGAAACTCCAATAGGTGTTAATGGCACATATGGCCTACATCTTCGAGTTTAGCATGACGTAACGTCAAATCAAATACAGGGAGTTAAGATGAGAAATGAAATTTTCAAAATAGAATTAGGCCAAGGTAAATTACACAAAACTGAAATTCATGAAGCTCAAATGTCAAGGGTCATTTTAAGACATATCAATATTTTTTCAGTTATAAACCCAATGTAAGAGAGATCGAATCTATGTTTAACAAAGGTAATGCGGTGTATTTTTTGTTTCGATCAACACTAAGGCATATACAATTCATAAAGGGCATCCTGCCGACATGACTGCTTGCACAATGATGGCCTGCCGATATCGGAATGTCACGTGGTCAGCTCAACTAAATATTTACTGGTGGCAAAGACAGATATATGTACATTGTGTTGTAGTTGTTGTATTTGGCATACTCGTGCATATCTCCTTGTCATACATTGTAACTGGAAATTTTATTTCTCAACCATCATATTGGATACGCCCCTTGACGCTGTATACTCACGAGGTCCATTAAAATCAACAAATGTTGTCCCAATAGCACAGCTCATACCACATCCCAGCTAGTTAATCTGAAAAATGCACAACGATATATTCTACAGCGTAACAATAGGCCCCCAGTCGATACAGACGACAGCGCGTGCCTGCTCCTGACGGCTTATTCCGCTCTGCTGTGGAATCGTTGATATCTACAAGCAGAGATAGATTCTACTAAAGTGAGGGAGTATTTCTCCATTACGAAAAAACAAATTTATTTTTACATCAGCTTGTCCCCACCATTCTGTCTGATAAAACTATCTTGTATCAGGCAGATCACTCTGAAAATATTTAGGTACTGAACGCGGTGATCTGATGTATCATCCGAGCATAACCTGCTAAGTGCAATACCTAGCTCATGTATTAATCAAATTACAAAAGTTGAGTGATCTGAATTGGCCAGAGACTAGAAGTCCCTTTATGAAATCATGAAGGGAATTATGCATAGTGTGAACGTGTAATTCTAATCTGAATCTCTTCTTACTCCCACAATTTAAATAACAGATGTACCCACCTGGAAAGCACCTATGGTGAATTTTGGTCAGTCATTATCCTGCCTAAATGCATAGACTAAGTGATCCAGGCTATCCCTAATCATGATGGCAATTCTATAAACATTTAGGAATTTCACTTGCTCACCAAATTAACATATATTTATTTACTGTATACAACAGGATTACTCGATCTTGCAGTACATTCAAACAATTACAATATTCTGTTTAATACCTCTTAACATACTAATATAATAAGGTTAATTATTGAACTATCAATGGTAAACGCTCAGTTCTAGAGTGCAATTAAAAATTAAATATCACCCTTCAGTTTATTAAAATAGTGTTATACACTAACAGAACAACATAAAAAGTAATCTATTTACACTTTAAAAATTCTAAAAGAAATTCTTCGGATATTTAGGGAAGATTTTGGGTACTGATTTGTAAGATATTCCTAATTGTATCTGAGTATGTGACCTACTGGTGGCACGCAATGTACGATGTAACCTCTAATTAAGAGAAATTCTGAAACAAGTAGCGTAGATATGCAATAAGTAATAAACAAGATATCAGGATAGAATAGTTCCATTTATCGCAGAGGCACAGTGAAAGCAACAGGTTTAGATCCCTAGAAGAGAACCGTAGGATCTTGTATGACAATAACGATAATAAACATTGGCAGTTCATTTAAACTTTCAAAAAATTACATCTGGGAGTATTGGATACCGAGTCCGGCCCAGCGGTGTAGGAGACAACGCGTCCACCTGTCACTCGGCGGCCCCGGGTTCGATTCCCGGCCAGGTCAGGGTTTTTTAATTGTAATGATTAATATCCCTGGCCTGGGAACTGGGTGTTTGTGTCGTCTTTAATCTTCCTTTCCTCATACACAATGTACCGGGTGGTACACCCCCACGCCGCTAATTCAAACTTTGCGCCAGTCGAAACTCCTCTACTGGAGGAAGTCTGAACTTTATCTACTGTGTTAATTTTCAAGTTTCTCAGAAGATGTCACTACTTGTAAATTTTGAAGTTTCTGAACTGGGTCGTTTTCGATGTATTTTGTTTTGCCTGTAGTAAGAAGTGTGGACATTCTCTTCCAGATGGCACTACTGAAGAACTACAATTATGCACCCTAGTGCGAAGTGAAAGAACTATGTTTTGGAGAAATTTTGGGTTCATAAGTTTGTTCTTTGTTAAATTTCTTTCAGTTATTGTTTAAGTTGGCAATATTAACCCTTCCTTTCCGCCAGTTTTGAATTTAACCAATAAGGAATTTCTGTAATTAATTTTCCACCAATAATGTGTTTCTTCTTCATCTTGTGTAGGGGTTTTCGTGGTTAGCCAATAAAATTCTTGTGGGAGGGTGTTCTCATTCCTGAAACGCCTCGAACTTTCCACGAGGGTATATAAACTGCTAATTTTCGGGTCTCCGCGCCACTTCAGTAACATCTATCAGTGTGTAAAGTACGTAGCAGGGGGCGGGAAGCGCCTCTTTCTTCGGGCAGCAGTTCAGCCACCAGGTAATGGTCGTTTAATAACTTCTTTTCTTGCTAGCTCAGCAGTTTAACTCTCGGGGCAGGTCCGAAGCCTTTCTACCATGTAACTTTTCCCCTATAATGTAAAGACACTTAGTATCAATTCTATCTTTTAAACTACATATTGGGATAGAGAGTGCTTAACCCTCTCGAGCTCCCACTCATATTGCGTTGAGGTGAACTTATTTTCTCAACCGTTTCTTCCTTAATGTAATGTAAATTGTCTCCTTCTATATGTCACCTCTCTAGTATGGGATTAGCCCTTGCAGTAACGGCCTAGTGCCAAGTAGGTTTTATATAAAGTGTATTAGGAGTGCAAGAACGCCTCCTCTCAAGTTGGTATTTTAGAGGCCATGTAATTGACCTGTTTCTTTACTTAATAGGCCTCAGTAGGTTGGGTATTTTTACCCCTGTTTTCATGTCCTTGGAGGACAACTTGAAAGTGGAGTTTGGTGTGGCCTTTGATAGGTTCGAACTTAAGAGCAGGTTGCTCTTTCTAAAATTTTGTTTTCTGCGCGCCTCGAGGAGGCTTTACTGTGTAATTGGGAGCAAGTGCTCCTGGGCATGATAGGGGTCTTCTGCCCCTTTGTTGAATTCTATATATCGTAAGGTTGGGCTTATAGCTCAAGAATTGTGTGTCTGGCTCTCGGAGCCCAAATCCTGTAATCACTGTAATTGTACATTTTCGAATTGTGTTTCGGCTACTGAGTACCTGTTCTATTTGTTATTTCTTAATCTTGAAAAGAAAATATAACCTTGTTAAATTTTACCTTAACTTTAATTTCGTATTTTGAGACCTGTTCACCCCCGCACCTTCTTTCACCTCTGCTAATCCACCAAACCACGGTAACACACAACATTCCACACTACCGCCATTCCAGTTACACCCAAATTCATACAATATGGTGCCAGTAAGGGCAAAAGATCCACATGGATCGACGCCCCGAACAAATAGCATTTTTTTGAAATGGATACTGAGCATGATTAACTTACCCCACATATTAGTACATTACAAAAAACTTACGAAAACCAGAGAACATTATCAAACACGTCATTAAAATACCACAGTATTCAATTAGAAATACGAAATATTACATGCAACTCTTAGTGAATGAACAATTTCTAGCATCGTAAATACTTGACCTCAAGACGAAACTTATAATTAAGGAGAAGAAACCATTTTAAAATGATAAAAGAAGTATTGTAATGAACTAGGGAGATCAAATAGGTAATGTTAGAAGAAAATAGTGATTATAATACCAACAGAACCTCCAAGCCACTGGGAAGTATGTGTAGGGACATCTAACAGCTAGCACCAGAAACTGCTTTGCCGGGAAGAGAATTTGTCTTCTCGCAAACAGCCACTAAGTTCGATTGAAATCTTATAAATATATAGTTAAAATAAGGTGCCGCGAGCACAAATGAGAAATAAAGAAACCAACCTAGTAACAATTAATTAATAACAAGTCCCAAATTTGCTTGGAGGAAAATTCTAGAATATGCAGGTTTTGCAAGGAACGTTTTCCAAGCTCAGAATTTATAAGTTACTAACGTTGAAATCTTCACAAAACGTAGAACTATGAGGTTTATACATGATGATGCACCACCCCGTATAAGCCGTTTACTGCCCGAAATAATAATAATAATAATAATAATAATGTTACTCCCACTAACTACTTCTATGGTTTTTGGAGACACCGAAGTGCCGTAATTTAGTCCCGCAGGAGTTATTTTACGTACCAGTAAATCTACCGACACGAGGTTGACGTATTTGAGCACCTTCAAATACAACCGGACTGAGCCAGTTGGAGTCAGAAGGCCAGCGCCTCAACCATCTAAGCCACTCAGCCCGGCGCGCGATAATTAGGATCAGACATTTCCTCATAGGTGGATTGGAAAGCGTGGAGACATCAATTGCCTTCACCACCGATCTCCAGTCCTTAATCCAGTGGATTTTGTTGTTTAGGAGACATGAAAATCAAAGTATATCGGGGTGAAATATCCACTCTCGGTGACCCCCGAGAACGTATTTTTCAAGCAGCGGAGGATATTCGGAATAACCCTGGTGTCTTGGCTAGAATGCGTAACAATTGATTTGGAAAACTGAAGTCTTCTACAAGCGCACGATTGTCACTTCCAACAATTGCTATGAGTTTCACTTTGGTGTGTCACATGTTAAGCCACAGAACTACATTTCTGCTGATTACAGTAGAGTCTCGATGTAGTATTTCGAGTCTCCATAGCTCGATATTCCTACAACTCCGAGCAGAAAGATTGAAGTACCGGTAACAAAAATTATAAATCGAATGTTTCAGTGCGCGAGTGCCTTGTACATGGCGAAAGCTGAACACAACACACGGAAGATATGCTTGTTCAAACGCTAGACATTGACCTTGAACGCAGTTCGGCAGTTCCTCAATCCTACTCGGCCCGTGGTTCTCGTTCATTACATTTGTTCACGCAGTTTATGTTTTGTTCTCTCATTCACTATGAGTTAAAACAAAAGACACGTTAGATTTTTAAGGGCTAAGACCATAAAACAGCAATCATCATTATCATCACATTTTAAAAAATACAATGAACTGTGTGTTTTTGTATTCATCACTGCAATGTTCAACTTATGTAGGTAGAGTAGTTTTAATAATAATAATATTATTTGTTTTACGTTCCACTAACTACTTTAACGGTCTTCGGAGACGCCGAGGTGCCGGAATTTAAACCCGCAGGAGTTCTTTTACGTGCCAGTAAATCTACCGACACGAGGCTGTCGTATTTGAGCACCTACAAATACCATCGAACCTGCCAAGTTGGGGTTAGAAAGCCAGCGCCTTAACCGTCTGAGCCACTCAGCCCGGCGGGAGTAGTTTTTAGTTTGCAGTATACAATTTTAAATTTCTTTTAGTACAAAGCAATCCGTATATTTTTGTTTTCTAAGATACTGTACTATAATGTTTAACATAAGTACATTTTTCGTGCACACGGGCTTTTTCGTGTAATTTTGTGAGTCCGCGTTTATCTGTTGGAGGGAGTCGCGGTACCGTGCACCTGGAATTAACGAGCCCCTACTGTACGTTAGTTCATTCTTTTCTACAACAGAGTGTTAATGATCTGCTTCATTACGTTTGTTCGAGCAGTTTATATTCTCTTTTCTTTACTATGATTCAAAACAGAAGACAACTTACATTTTAAGAGCCGATGACCAGAGCCCTGCATGGATGCGGATATCCCGCGAAGTTAATGTCTGGCGGATACAAACTGTATGGCAGTGCGGATAATTTTGCTGATAATTTCTAAATGACGTTTATTGATTTTCTCTGAGGTATACTCTTGTTTTTGCTTGTGGTTAGGAAACCCTTGACATTGGTATGTGAGAATAGTGATATACAAACAGTCGTGAGACCATAAAGCCGTGAATCTGAGGTCAATACGTCGGTAGTCGTCGTAAGAGAAAATCCCTCATAAACCTGTGACTAACGGGCGAGTTGGCCTTGCGGTTAGGGGCGCGCGGCTGTGAGCTTGCATCCGGGAGATAGTGGGTTCGAATCCCACTGTTGGCAGCCCTGAAGATGGTTTTCCGTGGTTTCCCATTTTCACGCCAGGCAAATGCTGGCTCTAGTCATCAGCTCTTAAAATGTAAGTTGTTGCTGCGGCTGTACCTTAATTAAGGCCACGGCCGCTTCCTTCCAACTCCTAGGCCTTTCCTATCTCATCGTCGCCATAAGACCTATCGGTGCGACGTAAAGCCACTAGCAAAAATTCCTGTGACTGTATGCGTTCTGGTGCCAGGTTTTTAGGCCTATTGCATTGTGTTAACAAATCTATACGTTTCAATACCGTGAGTGTACTATACTGTTGTTAAATATTTAACCGAGCTCGATAGCTGCAGTCGCGTAAGTGCGGCCAGTATCCAGTATTCGGGAGATAGTAGGTTCGAACCCAACTGTCGCCAGCCCTGAAAATGGTTTTCCGTGGTTTCCCATTTTCACACTAGGCAAATGGTGGCTCTAGTCATCAGCTCTTAAAATGTAAGTTGTTGCTGGGGCTGTACCTTAATTAAGGCCACGGCCGCTTCCTTCCCACTCCTAGCCCTTTCCTGTTCCATCGTCGCCATAAAACCTATCTGCGTCGGTGCGACGTAAAGCAACTAGTGAAATATTTAAATTATCTACGGATAACCATTTTGCGGACGCGCGGATAACCATTCGCGGATGCGGATGCGGGTGCGGATGAAGGAAGTACGGATGGGAATATTATTTTGTATAACCGCGCAGGGCTCTACCGATGACCTATAGTTCCTACGGCCATGCCACTTTTATATCTGTGTCACTAATATGAACCTTGTCCGGTTATGATATGCTCGACTGTTGGGGCTATTGTTAACTTCATCTCCACTGGAGCCTTGTGTCTTATCACAGGCACATTCTACCGGATCGCCATAACACGCGGTAACCTAAACTGCTCCAAATTTTATTGTCGCCATCATGGTAAAATGTAGGATCTAGTTGTGACGAAATCCTCTTAGATACGTTCGACATATGTGAATTGTTTATCATTTTATAACTCATCCGGTACTCATGAAAGTAACCGTCGGTCAGGCGTCAGGTTGATGGCTGCATGTCTGCCACGTGGAACCTTGTTTACGTTTCTCAGATTTGTTGATGTGTATGTTTGATGTTTATACCCACAAAACCTGTTTTTCACACTTCGTCCTCTCGTGCTAACTACAATACGAGGTTATTGCTGACTCATCCCCAAGAGGCTCTTCCTGGTTCTGGTCTTACGCTCTACAGCAAGCAATGTTGCCGCGTATGGGGCATTTCACCGTATTTTCTGTTAAACCACGCACTTTTTACTGTACTATTTTCGCGTCCTTCAATTCTTAATGACATGGGGCATCGTGTGTTCGCGGCTGCGTAATTATAACCCACCCACCCTGTACACCATTATTTTGCATATTAGTGCAAATGTCCGCGTTAGCAATTTAATCACAAACTTATGCACAACAAGTTGTTTATATAACGATTACAATATTTTCCAGAAGGATCATGAATTTAAACCGCCAACGATTGAGGGATTTTCGAAACGAGAGTCACGCCCCTGTGTTTCTCATTCCACGTAAAACTGAAGATTCCGTGCCTATTCATTATAATATCAATACTCGCGTCAAACTACAGCATGCTTACCTACTTGATAATGACTGAGGCTAACACTACTTGACTTGCCTTCGTACAATGATACAGATGCTCTGATTTCTTTGAACTTCGTTCCCTGTTGACTCAGTTCATTAATTTCGGATAACTCATAGTACGTAAAAATGTGTAACTGCGTTAAGAGGTCGCTATGTGCGGCGTGGAAGGGACTGCCTAGGTGGTGAAGGCTTAACCACAGCTGACGTGAGTTGACTCGCAGTGTCACTATGTTGCAGTGGATTGTTTGTCGCAGCGAAGCGCGCTTGAAATAGAGTGCCTAGTATTTAAATTACATGTACCCATATACAAAACTTAATGCAACGCGTCTTCCCATTTTACTGTTTACGAGAGAATAAGTGGAATCATTATCCTATGCAGTTCAAAAGAAAGAGTTCAGACCCTTTGTGAACTACTACTACTACGAAATGTTTTCATTCATCCCTTGAAGGGGGAGGCGGGCCTCTTAGACGGTTACGCCGTCTCTCAGGCCGGAAGATTTCTTACGGTGAAGGAGATGTGCGGAGAAGGTGATGGGGTTGGCGGCCGTGGCCTATACTACAAACTGTTCCGGCATTCGCCTTAGTGCAGGAGAATGGAAAACCACGGAAAACCATTCTAAGGACAGCGAACGGGCGAGGCCAGGCGGGAAATGCAGCACTATGCCCCAGGCCCGTCTCCCGAATGCAGAGGCGTAGAGCCACGGTAGTGCCGTGACCACCTCTCCTCCGCTCGGTTGGCCGGTCAGAGTACAGAGCTTATGGGACAACAACCCATCTGCATCTACCGACCCCTTTGTGAAATGACGGAATAGCTTAAGAAAAGATTGATAATGAAATTACATGATCCCCGTAGCCACGTAAATATTATAAAATCAGGGAATTCCTAAATTTTTGACAGTACCGGGAATCGAACCCACGGACGGCAGCTCATAGCGCTATCCGTCAGACTACGGAAGCGGACAAAGTAAACTCGTGTCTATATTCTGAAGTGGCGCAGCTCTCTTCAGGCGGTGAGCTGCATGTAACATTTCAAATGCATACCATCCTCTTGCCATTCTGTCATTCATAAATTTCTGGAAGTACCGGGAGTCGAACTTGAGCCGCCAAGCACGGCAGCTAATAGTGCTAACCGTTAGGCTACATTAGTGGACTAGAGGCTAGTAGGAAAAGCTGAAAGGGAGAGTCTTGCACGAGTGTAGCATTTCTCGGCTTACCTATGAACCTCCGGAAAGCTGCAACATAACTTACACCTTTTCACCCCTCTTTATTGCCTCTTATGATCAGTAGAAGTCACTAAAATTGTATTCTATAGGGTTTCGCTGAGAGATAAGTCCCCAAAATGTAAAGATTTCTAAAAGAACCTACAATTTAAAACCGTAGCGAAGTCCGCGTGCCTTGCTAGTTTAGAATGGAAGATCGTTTTGCCTTCCAGTAAGTGTCCATAAAAGTGCCCAAGGTTCAATTGTAACGTTACCCTGTCGTTGTCAGTCAGCGTTGTAAGACAAAGTGTACCTATGTATCTTCCCACATATCTACCTTCACTCGAGATGGCAGAGTTCAGGTCTCTGTGAAATGTTCACTTCTTGATTCAGAATCATATTTTACTATCTACGACGATTCAGCACGCTCTAATGCACTAATTCTAAAATACTCCACTTCTTCTGAATCATTGTTGTCAACATCAGCACACACTTCTGTTTATTGTTTTCTGACTTGCTTCCTTTTTTAGTGTTTAGTGTTATACAGATTTATACATATTATATTAATAGCACACTTCCCCGTTGATCGCTAGCACAACAGCCGATCATACGACCTGCTACTGCACACTGAACTACTATCGAATTAGCAGCCACCGAAAATTCAAAAATGCACTAATTATGAGGAAGGAAACAACTGTTGCTGCCTATACAAAAAAACTCATTGTAATGAATGTAGTGCAAAATAACCTTTTGTACACGTTAGCCGTGTGGTTAAAGTTGCGCAGTTGTGAGTTTGCATTCGGGAAACAGTGGGTTCGATCCCCACTGCCGGCAGCCTTGAAGATGGTTTTCCGTGCTTTTCCCACTTTCACAACAGGCTGTAACTTAATTAAGGCCACGGTCAATTCCTTCCCATTCCTATCCCTTTTCTATCCCATCGTCGCCGTAAGTCCTATATGTGTCGGTGCGACGTAAAGCAAATTGTATAAAAAAATCAATAATAAAAGAATAAGATGTAAACAATCCTATTAATTAATCACTGAAAATAGTATCAAACGATTTAACAGCGTCTATACGTAAATAATAAATCGTAGGCTTTGCTTCTACACTTCTCTTACGCCTTGGCTGCACAGAAGGAATATGTGTTGTACAAAACTACGGCGGTGTCCGTAATACACTGACGATAATCAGCACCAAGCACATTTGCCAATAAGTTATCTTGCTTTCATTCAATGTTTGAACATTTTACTATCAACCACTTATCCGTTAAATTCAAAGGACTACACTTTATTTGCAATCAATTTCTACTTCTAGGGGTTGCGGTCCCTTGACCTTAATTTTCCGAACACGCACGTAGCGACACATTCAGAGATAGGTGACATTTGCTCAAAGGTTATACATTCACTTGCGGTTTTGCACGGTTCTCAGGAAGTAACAACTCTACTGAATACACAGAATTACATGTAAACTGGTAAATGTATGTACTCCCAATAACTAGCCTACATATTAATATAAGACAAATAAGCTGAAATAAAATACATGAAAAATACCTATCTGGTATATCAATACCTCCTTATTCTAAGACACAGTACAAAAATTACGCACAAAATCATAATAATAATAATAATAATAATAATAATAACTCAAATTTTATACACTAACTTATGGTTTTCTACAGTTCTCTGAAGGTCACAACTTTTATATGTATAGAATTAGATGTAAAAATACCTGTGTTCTCAATACGTAGCCTACATATTATGTATAAATCAAATAAGTTGCTTTACGTCGCACCAGCACAGATAGGTATTATGGCGACGATGAGATAGGGAAGGGCTTGGAGAGAGAAAGAAGCGGCCGTGGCCTTAATTGAGATACAGCACCAGCGTTTGCCTGGTGTAAAAATGGGAAACAATGGAAAAGCATGTTAACGGCTGCCGACGGTAGGATTCGAACCCACCATCCCCCAAATGCAATCTCATAGCTAAGCGATCCCAACCGCATTGCCAACTCGCTCAGTCATCATTGAAAATATGCCTTTATCAGCAGAATATTTTTTAAATCGTCATATTTTGTATTGGCTGCACGAGATAAACAGTAGCCCTCTGGTTTTCTGATTCAACATATTTTTTAAGCTACTACGCCAGTCGGCTCACTGAGCTCACTGAAGGCCCGGTTTCTTCAACGAATGTTAAGTGTTAACACTGCTGTTAAGGAGACTTAACACACAATTTAACAAAATGGTCGTCTCATCAATAATTGTTAACTCTAACAATTGTTAAATCTTGTGTTAAATTAACCTAGCAGCACCCCTGTGTTAAACCTCTTAACAGTTGCTAAAATTTCAAAATGGAGACATGTAGAAGACGTAAGTTTGAAGCTTTACTGCTGTATGAGGACTATTTATAAACTGAAGAAGGCAAAGGACGACCCATACTAAGAAATAACGACCTTTTAGAGTTGTCAGAAGAAAGATTTCTAATTACCGAAGCCATAATGAACAAGGTACCTACTAGACGATATAGGTTAGAGTTTCCAACAGATTGCTACTTACCAATCTCTCCAGCGCAGCAGTTGCTTATAGATTTTACAAGGATGGGTCAGACCCTGCGTCCAATCGATTTCAACTAGCTTAATGTACCTGCTGAGGGATACTCAACAGTAACTCGTGTAGAAGGGTTTGGGTCAATACCGTACAGTTTCGGTTTCGAAATAAATGAGGACAAATGTCATAAGGCACGATCCGCTTCGGACCACGTGGAGGGGATAGAACACTAAAATGCGAACACATTTAACTTGAACTTGTTAGGTCCGCAACGTAATAATTTCCGAAAAAAATACGAATTTCCGATTGTAAAGCACCGCGTATATACTTGAAAAGTTGCACAGTAGTCAAGTGTAACAGTGGCTGAGTGGTCATCGTACTTGTCTACGAACCACGACGATGGGAGTTCGAGTCCCGCGTTAGATTACTTTTTTTAAAAATACAAATTTAATTAATTATTTCAGGGAATGTGAAGGTAAAAATGCGAATAAAAGTAATGATCAAATTGCAGTGGAACTTTATTTCCTACCTCAAATTAATATAGTCCGTCTCTGTGGTGTAGTGGTTAGTACCCCCGGAGGTCCGGGTTCGATTCCTGGCTCTGCTACGAAATTTGAAAAGCGGTATGAGGGCTGGAACGGGGTCCACTCAGCCTCGGGAGGTCAACTGAGTAGCGGAGGGTTCGATTCCAACCTCAGCCATCCTCGAAGTGGTTTTCCGTGGGTTCCCACTTCTCCTCCAGGCAAATGCCGGGATGGTACCTAACTTAAGGCCACGGCCGCTTCCTTCCCTCTTCCTTGTCTATCCCTTCCAATCTTCCCATCCCTCCACAAGGCCCCTGTTCAGCCTAGCAGGTGAGGCCGCCGAGGGGGGGGGGTAATGATCATTCTCCCCAATTGTATCCCCCGACCCAAAGCCTGAAGCTCCAGGACACTGCCCTTGAGGCGGTAGAGGTGGGATCCCTCGCTGAGTTCGAGGGAAAAACCTACCCTGGAGGATAAACAGATTAAGAAGAGATCCAGCAGTAACTGTGAGAACGTTTAGACCTATATTCATTTCAGGTAGAAAACAAAGTGTACCTGTACTGCAATTTGCGTAATATTTTTGTTCCCATTTTTAAATAACGTTCCCTGAAACGAGACTCGAACTCACGTCTACGACGCTCGCAGACAAGTATTGTTTATTGATGCATGAATGTGTGTGAAAACCTGAGTTATTTTGTATAATGAGTAAACGTGTCTGGTCACTATGCCACAACTCCTAAATATATACGCCATGCATTGGAATCGGGTTTTCATCAATTTTTCAGAAGTTATTAGGTTGCGGACCTGACATGTTTAAGTAAAATTTGTTCGCCTCTAGTGTTATATCACCTCCACTTCGTCCGAAGCGGAGGTTTGTAACGACATCTGACCTCGAGACACTTTCCATGTAGGCCTAATTGTAGGGGCAAAAGATCTTCGTAGGTCGACGTCCCGAACAAATAGTATTTTTTTTAAAGAAAAAAAGGCCTAATTGTAGGCGACTATGTTCACGAGGGCAAGAAAAGAGTGTGCAGAATTCTACAAAGAATTCTTGCAGCATTAACAAGGTACTACATTATTTTCCCCGCAATAAAAGAATGCCCGAAAATCATTCAAAACATATCAATTATCACATTTTCCCGGTGATGTAGGAACCTTAGATTGCACTCCTAGAAGAATAGGCTATATCGAATGTTGTGATATAACAGTCCGTTATTTCATTTTATTTATTTATTTTTTTTTTTTTTTTTGCACACTCGCATAATTTTAAATTAAAACTAAAACAACATTTGTCTCGCATTCATCATATTAACGCTGTTGTTGCCTCTTACTTGACATGTTTACTTCTTAGCGGTCTCCGCTAACCATAACCTATAATAATGTCAACCATGTGTCTGTGTGACACCGCCGTCTCGATCCTCTGATACTGCCTGCTCTATGCCACTAGTTTAACACAGGAAGGCGCGACTACCAATAGTTCTCCAAATCGCCGTAAGAGTGCAGCAGTAGACGCACAATCTTCGCTGTTAGTGTGGGTGTAGCACTGTATTATTGATGCATGAATGTGTGTGAAAACCTGAGTTATTTTGTATAATGAGTAAACGTGTCTGGTCACTTTCGTTCGTACAAAATATATTTTGAATAGAACTGTGAAATGAATTAATCATGTTATGTTTATAGATATTTCAAAAGTGATTTTAAGGTGTTGGTACTTGTTTCTTTCCGTTCGTGCAAGGTATATTTTTCGTAGAACTGAAACTTCAGATTCTTTCCCCGAAATATTCAACTGTTGTATACCATGTTGCCAATCTCGGCAAGGTTATTCGCAGCCAGAAAAATATACGACTCCATGAAAAACCGTCTGGAAGAGAATTGAGAGAAAAGCGGCTGTCGGCTTTATCTAGGCAAGAACCTAATGAAGGAAGTAATTGGATATCCTCAGATTACTCTCGCATCTATGCCTTTACACCTTATTTCAGAATTTGATGGAGCATCCGCGGCTCAGGCGGTAGAGCCGGCCTCTCACCGCTGCTTTCTGTGGTTCAAATCCCGGTCATTCCATGTGAGATTTGTGCTGGACAAAGCGGAGGCGGGACAGGTTTTTCTCCGGATACTCCAATTTTCCCTGTCATGTTTAATTCCAGAAACACTCTCGAATATCATTTCATTTCATCTGTCATTCATTAATCATTGCCCCGGAGGGGTGCGACAGGCTTCGGCAGCCGGCACAATTCCTATTCTCCCTGCTAGATGGAGGCTTCATTCATTCCATTCCTGGCCCGGTCGAATGACTGGAAAAAGGCTGCGGATTTTTTTCCAGAAGGTGATTAAAGCCGTGGAGGATAGTGGATTCCTTGTGATAAAAATTGTGACGGACAATCACAAAACGCCTTCATGTTTAGACATTTTGGACAACCTCAGATATCCAGACGATAATATTCCAATCAAACTAGAAACAGGAAATCAAATACTAACTTGCGGGTACTAGGTTCGTGTTGTTGAAGAGAGGATGGAGTGTGACATTTGTGTTAGCAACATCTCACTGCCTAGAGCTTCGACACCTCTAAATGGAACTAATTATACATCAGGACAGAGGAGAAGTTCGATACCCAAAACCTCATTTTGTTGCTCTGGTGAAGCATCTCCAGGAGTTCGTTTAAACTGATGTGCCCTATTGTCGAAGTCCTTCAAGCGTATAGCGTAATACGAGGACTTGCGACGTCTTCCCTTTCAAAATACCGGGCGAGTTGGCCGTGCGGTTAGGAGGGCGCAGCTATGAGCTTGCATCCGTGAGATAGTGGATTCGAACCGCACGATCGGCAGCCCTGATGTTGGTTTTCCGTGGTTTCCCATTTTCACACCAGGCAAATTCTGGGCTGTACCTTAATTAAGGCCACGGCCGCTTCCTTCCCATTCCTAGGCCTTTCCTATCCCATCATCGCCATAAGACCCATCTTATCGGTGCGACATAAAACAAATATTTAAAAAAAAACTTTCCGAATGTGCTTTGTTACAGTGTGAGGTCAAAGAGCATCAGCTAAATGTTAGTGATATTATCCTAACCAAGTTCGTAAGACCTCTATTGTTTGATATTGCGTTGGCAAGAACACAAAAAGTACAGTACCGGTACCACTCCAAGCCTTCGTCCAGGAAAATCTTTAAATTGTGCATGAAGAGGCCAACTGCGACTTCGTGCAGGTATAATTGCCGATATTTAATATTACTGATGTAATTTACGAGCTTCAGTGAACATATGACCATACTGCATAGTGTTTTGTAGGCTGTCGCCATTAGAATAAGTTTAGACCATTGTGCGTCTATGTCTGCCATCTAGCGGAGAAATTTTGTCGCAGCGTAGTCGCAAAAAGGCTCGCATAGAGCAGGCAGTATAGGAGGATCGAGACGGCAGTGCTGTGTGACAAAATACTATTTCAACACGCCACTAGGAGCGCTATATGTAAAGAAACAAAAGACGCTCACTGCCAAACGCGTTCAGAAATCTTACGGAAATGTGTTAATTTGTCTTTAACAATTGTTTCGTAACAAACGTTGGAAATGTGTTCGTGAAACAGGGAACTTTTAAACGAACTGTTAAATTAATAACAATTGTTAGATAACATTTGTTAAGCAGAATTTAACATAGAGTTAAAGAAATCGGGCCTCTGACTGTCCACGTACACCAGTGATCTCGTGATTTGATTATTGAAGTCTTGAGCAATGATGCGACATACGAACTGAGACAATTTTGAGCGGTTCTTCCCAGTATAAACAGAGAATTTCGAGTGGTCATAAACATGACTCGTAGTCATAGAGCAGGCTAGAGAGTTGAGTTGAATTTTAATTGTCGAATTTCAACTAAGTTATAATATTGATTCATTAAACCAATAAGTAGAACGACCTTAGCCTACCAATTTCCTAGCTAGGTATTCTGGAATAATGTTTCGACTACCTCTTTAACACTGCAAATAAATTCATCTATTATTTAAACCTCCCTGTAAGAAGGGGACAGTAAATGAAAGTGGGTATTATTTTCAAATGAGCTGAGAATGGGAGTCAGTATGCCATGGCTCTGTATGTCTCGCTGCAGCAGATGTTCGGCTCCCCGCCAATATCCAGTGTACCGACGATGAGCCGTGTGTGTGTTGTGTCTCACTGATCCGTGATTGCCTACGATTCTTTCAGTGTCTCGCTGCAGCGGAAGTTCGGCTCCCCACCAATTGTCCAGTGTGCCGACAATTTTTTTTTTTTATTTATTTATTTATTTGGCATTTGGTCCGTAAGACCATGCTGCCAGCTCTGTACATTTAGAAAACAGGAAAGTCAAAGAGCAACATCTTTACAACATGGGACCGTTCATGGCATTATGACTAATTGGTGATGGAAAGCCACGGTACAGGAACTTTGGTTGGATGAGAACAGTTTAACTACAGACTACAGAACAAACGTATCACAATGTTAAATTAGCTTCACTTAAAAATTTGGCTATTGCTTGATATATACGGATGTTATAGCTGCTGAACAACGACGAAACGGAAGTGTGTGCCGACAATGAGCCGTGTGTGTGTTGTGTCTCACTGATCCGTGATTGCGCCATTCGGCACTGTCTGCTGCGAGTCAGCCGAATCGTGTGCCATGAGCTCGCCGTTCCTGTGAATCGATTCGCTCGGATACTTCAATGAATCGATACACTGCTTCGAATCATACACTCAGCAGCCAACTCGTGGTGGTGGTGGTGGTGATGATGATGATGATGATGATGATGATGAGATAGGAAGAAGTTGAAACCCGGTGTTGGCAAGTAGCATACTATTGTCGAATAACACAAAGAGGTCTGCTGAAGGCTTTGCTTCACCATCCGACGGACGGATCATTATCAACACCGTCACTAGACCTCACTCCATATTAATTCCCCGGAGAGTTTTGGGATTGAATATAGCCATTTGGCACGTAATCTAGTGACTATAAATTGTATACCACCACATGTCCTGCCCTACAGGCGAACATTCTGATAGTGAAAAATATTTTCCACCAGCGGGACTCGAAATGGCTGACCATAGTGTTAGACCACACAGACTTCATGCCTTAACGATCATGGCTACCAGGGGAGAAATAGGAGGTTATCCTAGTATAGGCTTATAATTATAAAACTATTTTTCGTCACCATAAGACCTATCTGTGTCGGTGCGACGTAAAGCCCCTAGCAAAAAGAAACTATTTTCATCATTATTCTTAAGACAAATACTTTGCTTGTTGTTGTAAGATTATTCGGAACTGAAATACATTGGCAAGTTTTGTTGTTGAATATGTTAATGTTAGACTGAGCAATTCCTCCGTTTAGCTAATTGTTTGTTACGTCGTCAACCTCAGTTGAGGAGCTAATGAAGATGAAATGAATGTTGGAGAATTAAATTGGGTGATACGTTGCAAGGAATCGGCTGTGGTCTATGAATAAGAACTCTCCTAGCATTTGCTTGCAAATGGAAAAGGGAAATGGAAAACTACAGAGAACCATTCTGAGGACAGCCGATGGTGTGGTTAGATCGCACTCGCCTCCCAAATGCAGAGCATGGCTCCATAGCCGTAGCGTGTTAACTCGCGTAGCCACTCCGCTCGGTTGGACAAAGATAGAATGACCCATACTAACTAACTACAATGCTATATGGCAAAGGTGGGTCAATATATACAGCACTGAAATGAAACGATGAATACTAGTAACGTGTGATCATCTGTTAGTTTATTTCTCCCGAAAGAATCTAACATACGCACTATTCATTTACCACTGTATGCATACTCCATCCTCTTTTGTCGAAACAGTTACTGGTCGACCAGACTTCCCCTTCCTTTTACAAAATACATTACAAGTAGTGCGAAACTCCGTCACAGTAGACAACATAACTGCCAATTTATTAAATCCCCCTCGGAATTGTTCGAAATTGTCACGAACTTTTCATTTGTTCCAAGATTCCTCTCTTCACATCCCAACAAATTCCATGACAGAACTCCACCGAACATATCAGCTACCACATCATTCATCCCAGTGATCGTCTCAGTCATCTACCAATACGTACACCTGGACCAGTTTTCAGCGACTGTTGATATCTTAATCATGGACAAGTTACCTCTTGTTTTACGTGGATGACGAAATATAAGGCGTTGATTTGTCTTTACTTCAAAAATCCCATTTGATTTGATCGGAATTCAGATAGAGGTTGGCTTAGTGGACAACCAGTGACCGTGTCACTCAAATCTTACGCTCCGTCCCCTGATTAGAACGGTTACAATGAGCAAAGTGTAATCGTCCACTTGCTTGGCTCAATGACCAGCGAAAGGACCTGGGGTTCAGAGGGCCCAAGGTTCAGTTTTTAGTTAATCGTGTCTGTTGATTACTTCTAGTTTATTTGTGTAGCACGGAACTAGGTGTTTGTATTTACAGAAAGTCGTTCGGGATCTCTGGTGACGAGTTTGAATGCCGCTAGCAGCTCTGTTATCAAATTAAGCACGTCGAAACGGGGAGCGATGATTCATGTCAGTACTGAGAACGTGTCTGTAGACTTTCTGACGTTAGCTGCAACGATGCCGAAGCGGATTGACCTGTAGTGGGAGGGCTACATAACAGCCCTTTCTGATGCCAAATATAGCCATTCCGCGATCCAAGAATATACAAGAAGACTGATTTCTTGATTTCAAAGAATGGAATCAGTGCTGTATTGAGGAAAAACGGCGAAGTCCAATTGGGCTTAATTCCAGAGGGGACAAACAGGCAAATCCACGACCAGCCACCAGTCGTACACGAGAAGTGGTGAAGAAACTGAAGGCCCTGGTCTCAGGAGGTAACCCTGCCCCTCAAAGGACTATCGCACGTAAGTTGTGGAGTTATGGATGTCTGTTTCAACAGTTAACACCGCAATCAAAAAGCACCTGCAATTAGAGAAGAGACATAAGGGCCTAGTTCACAAGCTGTTGCTTCGTTACATTTTAGAACGTCGCACTAACGCAAGAAAGCTGTATGAGGGCTATCTGACAGGTAACAGATGGAAAAATGTGGTGGCATTAGATGAAGCATATATATACCTTAGTGACTGTTACAAACCTCGCTCAATTTACCACCGCCCTAGAGGCAAAAATATTATCAAACATTGTGTAATGAATGACAGGAAATTTTTACAATTGGTTTCATAATCATCGCTGGATACTGCTACAATGGCAAATTAACCATTCGCCGTGTTGTTAATAATGTGAAGGTGAACTCTACATACTATCAGCAAGAGATTTGAACACCCATTTACAACACATATGTCCCAGCACAGTATGGGAGGGCGAAAAATCGGTTATGAGGACATCAAGATAAAGCATCCAGCCTCACCTATCGGTCGACTCGTCTGTTCTTAGAAAGAATGGAGATGGAAACTAGAATCCGTGCAATTCCTTTTACTGACATTCCGGCGAAGGCACACGATGGGTCACCCATGGGCTTCTATGCATTTGGACTCCTAAAAATGGCCTTAGGAAACAGACGTCCTTGCACTACCAATGGCCAGTCTTACCTAGACAGTCAGCAGGAATAGACGTGCTGAGTCAGGTGTGCCAGTAGGGAGGGAGTGGAGTGCGAGCGTACGTGGAAGAAGGAAGAGGGGAGTGAAGAGGAATATGATTGGCGTGGATCAATATAGGACAGTTATCGGAAGTTGGCAGGGGCGAGGGAAGAAGGATACAGCCAGGAGTGAAGGAGGTAAAGTAGAATCAAGATTGAACTGTGAGATGATATTGGTGGCAACGGTGATTATGCTTTTGCTAGTCATAAGGGGTGTGGAAGTAAATCCCGGACCAACTCCCAATGACAACATGAGTTGGTAGGTGTGGAGGTAATAAAGAGGGTGGTTAGAGAGGTTGTGGAAGAAGTATACCCATTTGAGCAAATTAAAAATATGATGAAGGAACAAGTGAAAGAATTTGAGAATATGAGGCGATGAATACCGGGAAAAACAGACGAAACAAGGACTAAAGTAGGAATCAACGAGAGAGAAATCGCGTCACTCAAGGAGAAAATAAAGGATATAGAGGAAGAGGTGGTGAAGGTGAAGGGAAAAATAGATGACAGTTGCCAACAACGCAGGACGAAATGCTTATTTATATATGGAGTGCCGGAAGGAAAAGCTGGTGGAACTCATCCAAAAAGGATGAAAATTAACTTCAGTGAGGTTGGTACAGACGATGTGGAAAGAATAGGCAATGCACGAGGCGGTAGGCCGATAAAAGTGAAGTTGTTTTCCACCCTGATGGCGGAAATAATGATACGAGGCGCGGATAATTTACGGAGTACAAAAATCTGGATTAAAAGTATCTTGGCAAGATAAGGGATGAGGGATATAAATACCCTAAAAAGCACTTAGTCCGGGCCATACTTCAAGGGTTAAGTGCTTACATTAAGTGTCAACAACTAGTGGTAACCAATGGCCATTGGACCAGGTTTTGGACAGTGACGAAACTACAGGATTTAGAAGAGAATATGAAGAGAGAAGATGAAATAGGGAAGAGAGTGGAAGAAAGGCAAGTTATGGACAGCAGTGTGGGAGAAGACGGACGTAGTGATGAGGAAACAACCAAGGGAAACAGGAAGTTAAGCGAAGAAAGGAAGAGAGATGAACATAGTGAAAGTGTGATCGTACATAGTGAAAATGAAAGTGCAGTGGACAAGGGGGTGAAATTAGGAAGGCTTAGAAATACAGATATGGACATAGTCAGAGAAGAGGAAAGTCAGAGAGGCGAATGCAGTGAAGTAATGGATGTGAAGAGTGAAGAGGAAAGAGCAGCGGAAACCAGGCAGAGAATAGAGCTGTTTATGAGTAAAGGGAGAAGCAGGAGCTTAAGAGACATGTGGGGAATGAAGAAAAATTAAGAGGGTAGAGTCACAAGAAGTAAAAACCCAAATAGGATAGTAAGTAAGTAAGTAAGTAAGTAAGTAAGTAAGTAAGGGAATAGTGGTTGAAGTCATGGTGGTATTAAAAGGGAGATAGTAAAGTAGTTTAGGATCATATGTGTCTGTATTTTAGGGTTTGGTTCGAGAAGAACGATGAAGTTATCAGCATTCAATACACCATCCGGGCCACCCAGCCATAGAATATTCAGCTCTGTCGTACTGCACCCGACAGGGACATGAAGCAAAGACTATAGATCAGGAGAACGAGCATTTTATTGTCTGAAAACAAGTACGCGGGAACTCGAAGTGTGGAACTCCAAGCGTGAAGCTAGGGTGTGTCTCTACAAAGCTGCGCGAGGGAATCCCAGAATGACAAGAGGGGTGGGGTTATCCCTACCCAATTCGTCTATGAAAGGGAGAGGGTGAAATTTTTCTCAGTCGTAATCTCGAACCCACCTTTAAAACAGCATGGCCAACTTCGTTTTTAATATCATGGAAATGAATGATTTTAATAATATTGCATTGTACAGAGATCCAAAAGAGCTGTTCGTCATCAGTGAATTTTATTAAGGGTTTGTGACGTTTTATGAATGATTTCCTACAAAAGAAGGAATACGTCGCTTTATCAGAGTGGAAAGTTACAGTGGCCTTATGTTTATTCTCTCGACAATGTTGAAAATGAGGACAGATATTTATTTATTATTTTGGATTGTGCGAACGGATTTCGTCAAGGAGAGTCTTAAACACCTTATAAGATCACTGGTCATCTGATTGTCGTACTACTGCGCGTCTAAAACCCCGTGAATTTGGCGTATGTGAATTTGGAGAGGTGGAATGTCCCTGTTGATATTAAGAAGCGGGAAGTGTTGTTGTTGCTATTTGTCTTACGTCACACCGACACAGATAGGTCTTATGGCGACGATGGGACAGGAAAGGCATAGGAATGGGAAGGAAGCGGCCGTGGCCTTAATTAAGGTACAGTGTGCCTGGTGTGAAAATGGGAAACCACGGAAAACCATCTTCAGGACTGCCGACAGTGGGGTTCGAACCCACTATCTCCCGGATGCGAGCTCACAGCTGCGCGGGAATTGTTACCCTGGATCAGTCTTCTAGAATATCTCATGAGGGACGGACGTGTCCCGGTTGTGGGACGTCATTCCTTTTGTGTTTGAACTATGAAGGCAGATATTTAGCCGAAATAACTGTGCACAAGTCATGTAGGAGTGGAATTCATACTAGTGAGATAAGTCGAGTGCGTGGATGGGTTACTATGACTCTCATTAAATCACGAAACTGAACTAACACTATCATCTTTCACCCCACCCGAGTAGAGAGGGTCGGTTGGATCCAACATACTAAGTTAGTGGAATATGTAGGGATACAAGAGTAGGGAACAAAACGTGCTGCTGATAAACATAATGTGCGTGTTCAGCGAATCACCCTATGCCAATATATTTGATCCTGGGCATTGGGTCAAAATGCGTGCCGTATAGTGTGTACATAGAGGATTCGAGCACGATGGGATTAAATGTGTGTGTTGTGTGCCATAGATGCAGAAGTTTCCTCGTGACAAAGATTAAGGAGCTTCATCTTAACAGTCCCAGCCAGCCCCTGGTCATAACTGTCATCAACATGGACACGATCATCACCCAGTAAATCCGGGCTGAACAATATGTCTTCAGGAGTGAGGCCGAGTGTATCAATTTTATTAAGCATGTCCCCTATGTAACGGGATTTTCATTCAAAATACGTTAGGCCTAATTGTGTATACAATAGTTGATACGGTTTCATTAATGTAAAAGTAAATGTGCTAAAGAATGGCACAGTGATTTATACAAACAAGTTTGAGTGACTTAAATTTTTACAGATGGGTCGATTTGTTTTTGGGAAGTTAAACCTTTATATTATTTGGGGACTTTTCTTTGGACACGTTTTGTTTGATTTTGGTGTACAGTGATGAGTACCATTAGCTTTCCTGGGTATAGTTGCTTAAGTTGTCATGAATGCCACTTATTTTTTTGTACATTAGTCAGCCTGGATAGAAGAAATGCTGCAGTGAGTTCTTCACAGATCCGAACCAATGCCCTCCTTGGAATGACAGGTACCTGTAGGTGACATTTCCTTTTGAGTTTTATAATTACCATACATTTGTGGTTGTTGTGTGCATTAAATTTGGACTTGATTTTGTCCTAGCGCTAGGAGTAAGATCAATCTATAGTACTGTAAGTCGTAGTGTTACGCACAGGAAATACTTAAGTTCTGTATGAAATTTTATATGATAATTCCGGATTTGGAATGTAAAAATAGTAGTATTCCTTGTAATATTTTATTTCCACGGAATTGCTAGTTGTACTCCTGTTGTTGTTGGGTAGTTACGTTTAAAGTTTACTTTATTACCACTTGTAATGTTAACCTAGTAGTAAGCTCAGCGTGTAGTATTATAAACCGTAGTGTTAAGCACTGTAAATATTTAAGTTGTGCGTGGAATGTATATGATAATGCAGGATTTAGAATGTTAAACTGGTAGAATTTCTTATCGTATTTTCTTTCCATGGAATTACTTTTTGTACTCTAGTTGTTGTAGTGGTGCTGTTGGGTAGTTCGTTTTTTAACTCGACTTTATTATCTCTTATAGTGTTAAGCTAGTAGTAAGCTCAACCTATAGTATTGTAAGCCGTAATGTTAAGCACAGGATATACTTAAGAATGTTAAACTAGTAATAGTTCTTGTAATATTTTCTTTCCATGGAATTGTTTCTTGTATTTTTGTTGTTTTACTTTTGTTTTGTTGTTGTTGTTGGTTAATTATGTTTTAACTTCATCCTATTATCACACTACTGTAAGTGACCATTGCCACCGGGATATTTCCTAATTGTGATGCATTTGTTAATAATAATAATAATAATAAATGTATAAATTGAAAAAAATAGATTATTATGTAGGGGTAAGCAGTACCTTGTAGGTCGATAACTTATATTTTAGGCCCATCTGTAAATGACAGCTACTAAGCTGGTGTTTTTGCTATAGTATATTTTGGTCTTTTTCGGTTACCCAGTTGCCTTGTTATGTGAGAGCTGAAGAGAAGGAACAATGTAGTCAGCCAAGAAATTAATTAGTCCATGATGATAGAAAGTAATGAAGCCAGGACTTCCGGTGGAGGATATGAAAGACATGTGGTGAGTCGAAGAATTCAGGGCTGTAGAAAAGAGATAAGTGATTTGATGATCTATGTGTTGTCACATTGAAGTGAATGAGTGAATTAAATTATGTGAACGACGCCCTAAAAGGGATATTTTTTTATTTTAAAGAGAAGGAGCAGAGGAGCAGAAACTCTCCGAAAAACAGTGAATTATATGGTTGGGAACGATCCCTGAAAACAAGAGAGAGCCCACATACGTATTTGTTTCTTCTCTCTCTCTCTCTATGAGGTATGAATGTTGTTTTTGTCGGCCCACATGGCGAGGACGTAGTGTTCCATTTACTGAGTAACACGGTGACGTTTTAGAATTACTTCATTATGAAATACAAACCACCCTTTTTCTCAGCTCATGTTAATTACCGACAGAGGCCAGTAAACCCTCCTGGATAGACATGATGATGAATATTATTATTAGTAGTAGTAGTAATAGTAGAAGGGATTTCAGCCCCATCTTCAATCGTAGCAGGAAATGATTTGGATCTCTCTGGCATCCTCAAACAGCGGGTTGTTTCCACGGCAACCTGATGTATTCAGTGTGTTCTTTGTGTTTGTGTATTGCTTGTGTTATATGTTGTACTTGTTGATTGTGTTCTGGAATGACGTTGGTTCTGACCCAATGGTCAATTTATGTTATGTGTCCAGAGTAATTGGTTTATTTCTGACCAGTGGCAGTTTTTATGATAATGTTTGTTTATTTAGGACGATTTAAGTGATTTGGTATGGTAACAGGTTAGATCTAGGTTAGGGTTCACTCAGACTTGTTTGTAATTTGTGTAATAGCACCCCAGTGTAAGTGGGGATACTTTGAGTGCGTTTGTTTATTTTTCTGTATATGCGAGATCATGATATAGACATTATATAATGGTTGTACTTAGTCTCGTCCTCAACATATTTAAACAATTTTCGACACGTTAGCTACGAAAATTTGTAATTATTCGTGTGTATTCAATATTGTTATTTTGCATCACGTTCCATAATCAGCAGGAGTATAATAACCCCTTTTATTTACAAATTGTAATGAATGTTCTCAGTCGTATTTAGTTAGATAACATCCATATGCTCCTACTCTTCAAGCCGCTAAGTTATACATATATTTATTATGCCGAACTGATTAAAACCCAGTTTACGAACCTGTTGAATTTTCGCCGGAGACCCACATGGGTAAGGGGCGCGTGCAGTACGTCGTGTAGATCCCGCCATCACCGAGGATGAAATCATGGCAGAACTAAATAATTCGGAAGGCAATCCCGTTCGGAAAGCATTCCGAATCCGGAACACCGTTGGACCAACACACAAGGTCAGAATTCTCCTGCCAACCACAGACGACCTCGACAGGGTGATGGCAACAGGAGTTTTCCATCTACTGCCACCACTACAGGATTGAATCAACGCAAAAAGCGTTTGTAAACTAAATAGTTTATTTTATTTCCCCACCATAATCTAATGCACTGGATAGAACGAGATATTAGGCACAATAAAACTGTTCAAATTTAAATCTGCTTAGATACGCGCTCCTTCACTATTCTCCGGACCACCTTTGGAACAGACTAAAGCGGAAATAACGTCATTGCCCCGTCACACTCGCCGTTGTTGCCAAATGAACCGGCGCGCAATTCAAAGTTGTTCTCGAGCACTATAATACAGCAGAGCTCACGGATTGTACCTCGAGTACATTTAAAAGAATTAATACATTAACGTATGCGTTTTAGAATCCCATACATTCTTTTAACGGCTTACATCTTTAAACAATGAATTTACTGAATTACATTTTAAGGTACTAACTAAAATTTCACGCTTAAAGCATTGCGAACGAATTCATTTGACATACACAGTAAGCATTATATTCATTAAATTATTATTATTATTATTATTATTATTATTATTATTATTATTATTATTATTATTATCAATATACATATAACATTATTGTATCATTTATCATTCACTATTATTATCTAAATATATGGCCTGATTCTATTCGAAGTACCGGAAAGCCATTCGAAGTATTTGAAATGAGCCTGCCGGAGAGGTCTGTTACGCTACTCACGTGCGACTGATGAATAAGCGAGAGAAGCGACGATTATGTACTCGTAACTTACTGGAATTAACTTGAAACTGACAGGGGAAGTTGGGGATGTAGGCGAAAACCTGTTCCACGTCCGCTTTGTGCAGCACAATTTGAATAAATTAATTATTACAAATATATTTTTATTAAAATTATTATTACACATTATTATTATCATCCTGCAGGAGGTTTGAGCGGCAGCTTACCTTGTGCCGCAGTAATTAATCAGTATCGCTATCGAGTGAGGCCCTCCCTCCATGCCTGCGAGGCTCTCTTAGTAGATGTATCAACCCAAACCCTGGACTTGGTGTGGCCGGCGTTTGCCCATGTCACATCTGTGTACACTGTGGCCTTTCCCTTGGCCATTACTTCGCGAATACTGCGTAAATACCTATGACGCCAAGCAACAATGTTTTGCCTGTCAATTAACAATTATTCTATCCTTCGCTTTATGTACTTATACCCCATATCTAAAAGTAGCCTCCGCATGGTTGTTTTAGAGAACTTTGGAAGTTCCTTGTCCTCATTAACAATTGAAACTACTTTATTTAATGTCGGTAGATCGTTCTCCGGGTACAAGACGTGGATTTTTCTCCTTATTGCCGCTCGAGTAAAGAATCATACTTCTGAAGACGAGTTACTTTCCTTTCTTTTTCTCTATGCTTTCGAGGTGTCCCCAAACTTTTCCGGTTTTATAATCGGCTTTTACCTTCAGCACGGTTGTATATGGAGCTCCCACTCCCTCTGCCGTCTGTCTCGCTGCTTCATGAACAGTAGTAATCCCGCCGTCAATATTTTTCGCTATGAAATGCTTATAAACAGACAGAATCATGTTTCTATCGCCAGACGTAAAAATCTTGCGTTTCTTCTTCAACTGATAACAGTCAGGTGAATTTTTGTTCGGATCCATTGCACAATAGTATCCAATAACGAGTAAGAAGAAACCTACAAACATACAAGAGACTACAAGAATTATGAATTAGCACACAATACGCATATACACTCTTTTTTTAAAAGCGAAGCACACTGATAAAATTCTCTCACTGCTGTTTCAAAAAGACTATGATTGGAACTGCACCCACGTGTTCAAGACATCCGCTGAGTAAGTAAGTATGGCAGCTCCGCATTGACGGCACCATTGCCAAAACTCGCGCTGAGTAACGTGCCCCCTTCCCTCCTCACCAACCATGTGACAACACCGTAGGCGCTGCTCCTGTCGCCCGCACCATCTCCTGTTCAATACACACACTTCCGCTTTAGTCTGCTCAAAAGGTGGTCTGGAGAATAGTTGTAACTGAGAGCCACGCACGCAGTTTCTAGGCTGTACCTTCCATCAGAGCGAGTGCTCTGATCCTTTACCTGTCCGAGCACGAGCGCTGCTCATTGAGCCGAATTGCGCCCGCCTTTGGTATAGATACTCTTAAGGCAGAAACTGGTTCCGACAATGACATTCCTGGACAAGGGGTGTGTACATTCAAGGATTTCTTTCACTACTTGTTTAACGTTGCAATAACACATCGAAGGAATTCGGCGGCTAAAGGGTGGGAAAGGGCTAGGATTGGGAACTTAGCAGCCGTAGCCTTAATTACGGTAAAGCCCCAACATTTGACGGGTGTGAAAATGGGAAACCACAGATAAACACCTTCAGGGCTGCCCATGGTGGGATTCGAGCCCACTATCTCCCGAATGCAAGCTCACAGCTGAGCGACCCTGACTTCACAGCTGACTCTCTCGGTGTGTGAAGATTTACAAAAGGCAGAAGTATTCAGTAAGCAATGTCTAAAAATTGTTGGTTACAAGGATAATATCCAGGTAGATGAGGTGACTAATACTAGCGAAGTATTGAAATTTTCCTCCGATAACAAAAGTATTTACAATAAGATACACAAGTTGAATATTAGAACAGCTTGATAAGATTTCTGGGGATATACTAAAAGCAATGGGTAGGGATATAGTGCCTTATCTGAAGAACTCATTTTATTACTGTTTGCATGAAGGAGCTACAGTATACCATATGAATTGACAGTTGCTATAGCAGCCCACGTGTATAATGGAAAGGGTGATAAACATAAAGCCGATAATTGCAGACTAGTCAGATTGACATTGTTTGTATATAAACTTTGGGAAAGCATTCTTCCTGATTATAATAAATGTGTTTAACTTGTTTGATAAAAGGCAGTTCGGGTTTAGGAAACGTTATTCCACTGAAGCCCAAGTTGTAGGATTCCAGCTGGATTGCCTTTTCTGGCGAGACCTATGTGTTCTGCTATGGGCTAGAGCTAATTTGTTATTTTCATTGATCTCTCCTAGCCTTACCCTTGGTTTTGACAAAATGAAAGTCACTGAAGTATGAGTGATACTAGTAATGACATTCCTTATGCTGCCAGTCTCTGCTATGAATGTTGCTCACACGGCCGGCTGGTGCATGCATTTCGGTGAGCTTGGCAGTCTCATATGTAATAGTAACGTCTGGCTCAGTGAGGAAAGCAACGGGAAACTATCTTACTCCCAATGTCCCTAGTATGCCCCTTCAGTGATGCCTAGGACATCCATCACAGCTAATGATTGAGCTGTTGAGGATAAAATCAGCCTTCGGCCTGAGGACTGAAATCCTGAATACCCACTTCCAAACTTCTCTTTCAGGTTTCAATACTCACTTCAATTTCATCCCTTTGGAAACTCTTGTCTGAACAATTTCCCCTCATTCCTGCCCCCGCCCACTAACCCCACCAGCGAACATTGAAACGTCCGACGGCGATACGGATCAGCGATGGGGGAGGAAAGCTTCGCCGACAATTTCCAATAGTTCTTCCCCCGAAGTATCATCTCACAATATCTTGCTTCTTAGTATTATTTACTTCTTTCCTTCTTTCTTTCTTTTTTAATCCGCTTACACTCCAGGGTTAGTTTTTCCCTCGGACCAGCGAGGAATCCCACCTCTACCGCCTCAAGGGCAGTGTCCTGGAGCGTGAGACTTTGGATCGGGGACTATAACTGTGGAGGAGGACCGGTACGTCGCCCAGGTGACCTCACGTGCTGTGCTGAACAGGGGCCTTGTGGGGGGATGGGAAGATTGTAAGAGATGGACAAGGAAGAAGGAAGAAAGCGGCCGTGGCCTTAAGTTAGGTACATCCCGGAATCTGGCTGGAGGAGAAGTGGGAAACCACAGAAAAACCACTTCGAGGATGGCTGAGGTAGGAATCGAAATCCCCTCTATTCAGTTGACCTCGCGAGGCTGAGTAGACCCCGTTTCAGCCTCGCACCACTTTTCAAATTTCGTGGCAGAGCCGGGAATCGAATTCAAGCCTCCGGGGGTGGCAGTCAATCAGACTAACCACTACATCACACAGGCGGATCTTATTTCTTATCATATCTTATAATTGTTTCTCAGTTCCTAAAGTAAGTGTGGTTTGTGTGAAAGTGCTCATTTACCAGGTGATAACAAAAGCAGTAGCAGTATGTTTAAACAGGCCTGTCTGTATACAGAAAATAATAATCTTGTACCAACAGTACAATTAAATATCTGTCACAAAAACAAATGACAAATTATGTTGGTATATTACTATCAAGTAATGTCTCCATTATAGTAGAAGTCGATAACCCCCAACTTCCACCTCCAAATCTTCAACTCAACTTTTTCCTCCCCTCCTACCCGTACATCCCCCTCGACCCCACCACGTCCCCTGCCAGTGAGAGGACGTTAAGTTTTAAGTGGACTTCACACACCTTCAGGTTGGTGAATGGAAAATTTTTAGAATGGACTAGAATAAGCAGAGCGAGAAGATACTGTAAGTATAGAGAGCTCAGCGTTTTCAATCTGGTGAAATATATTAACAGAACACAAGTTATTTGTAATCTGTATTCCTTGGATTAATCTGTAAACCCATTTCATCCCTGCCTTTCCACTGTACTGTATTTCACCATTTCAGATCTAATTTCATATACTCCTGCTGCCTTATAACAATGGAGTTTATTTACCATCCTTTCTACTTCACGAAGCACAATTTCAGTGCCATCACTCTCCGCCTCTACATGAGCTCGGTTGTTCGCGATGTCATCAGAAAGATTTCCTTTTACGCTGAGAAGTTTTCAAAATATTCCCCCTACCCCTTCAGCGATTCCCTGGGTTCTACAATCAATTCACGTGTTTTAACCAAAGCACTATTCATCTCCGTTTTACCCCCCTTTCTAAGATTCTTTATTACTGTCCAGAAATATTCCTCTGCCGCATGACGTAGCTTTTACAGGTTATTACCGAAATCTTCCCCACGATTTTTTCTTGGATTCAACATTGCTTCCTTCGTTCCATGTTTGTATCAGTCCTTGTTTGGAGCCATTACTGATATGCCTTCCTTTTACGTTCATAACCTGCCCTCACTTCAACGTTCCCCGCAGATGTTCGCGTTTTCCCATCTTTACACACAGTTGTTCTAAGGCTGCTGTTTCCACTGAATCATCCCTGAATATCACCCATTCGCTTTCTATACCCTGAACATTCTTACTGCCTATCGTTCGGAATTTTTCACTAATAATACCCATATATTTATGCCTAATTTCCTCACCCTATTGATTTTCTACCCTTATTCTTCTGCAGACAGATATTACTTTCTCTATCCTAGGCCTAGAGATACTTAGTTCACTACAGATCAAATATGGTAGTGGTCTATGCCATCGAAAAATCCCCGGAATACTCGTACGTCCCTAACAAAGTGTTTAGATTAAAAATTGGTTATGAGAGCCTGTTATTGATCTGGTACCCCTACCCCCCTCCCCCTACGTGGTGATAGCGGTGAAGAGCTTTATGCTTGAAGAATGTATTCGAAACTGCTAATCCCACACAAGCACAAAAGTCCTGTATACTCTCCCAATTCCCATTAGTTCAAATCTTCCCCACATTTATCCATCCCCTTCTCATATCCTTTAGTTCCATTTCCATCTCTCGCATTGAAATCGCCAATTAGCATTATCCTATCCTTGCTGTTGATCCTGACTACGATACCATTCAGTGTTTTATAAGGCTGGTAAATTTCACCCTCATATGCACCTCCACATGGTGAATAGACTGGGGCAATTCTCGTTATAATTCCTCCAATTTCTAAATCTACTCACATCGTTTGCTCATTTACGGGCCTAACAGAAACTAACCTATGTTACGTGCAATAGTATTCCTCGTGAACAACCGTACTCCATACTCAGCCCTTCCCTTTTTAACACTTGTTAAGAACACTGCAAAATCTATTTCCCTTACCCGATTGTAATTAACGCATCCACTTTGCTGACTCTGGGAATTGTACTTTATTTCTTCCCCAAGCCCGATTAATATTATTAGCTCCCCACAGAAATCCATTTCGCTCGCAAAGTTTATTCCAAGGAGTCCTTCACCCATCATTGCCAACATCCGATAATTGAAAGAACGTACAGAAATTCTAAATATACCGTATTCTTTATCGTAAAACCGTACAGAAGTAACATTCACCGAAACACACTAAAATTCAATAGAATGCGTG
Organism: Anabrus simplex; assembly: GCF_040414725.1. Taxonomy (NCBI): domain Eukaryota; kingdom Metazoa; phylum Arthropoda; class Insecta; order Orthoptera; family Tettigoniidae; genus Anabrus; species Anabrus simplex. Next base: position 273,769,167 of record NC_090266.1, read on the forward strand.
TAATAATAGCAAATAGCAATAATATCGAACAGGAATACTTAACTGAAATGTATTACTAGCAATAAGAAAAGGCAACGTATACAATTTGCCCTTTCATCTCCTGTTGGATCAGGACGCTACCACTTCCTATACACCTACTTTCTATACTCTTTTAAGGAGTATTAAAACACAGTAAGCTAACCAACAAGAAATTGTAGCACTGCACTATCGCGCCAAAGAATTTGTAAGTACATCACAATATTATTCATAAGGTTGAGGAAATCACATTATCCATTAGATGTAGAACTAGACTTTGCACTGTTACATGTTTGATGTTACACCACACTTCACACTGGTTAAGAAACGATTCACGGAGTTAGGTTTGGGCTGATTGGAGAGTGTGACTGTGAACAAATATATGACTCTGAGGTCCACAGTTGATAAAGTAGGGTAATCCCGGCCGCAGAGTGAGACAGAAAAACTCCACGTGTCAGACTATCCGGGCGCTTCGTTGGTTGATCTGAAGCCAATTGAAAGGTGAATCATAACCTTCAAAGCTTGGGAATCCCCTGGAGAAATGGAGGCCACGTCATACATGTCCAGGAAATGAGGTATATTGAAAAAAGGGAAAAAATAATTTTGCATACAAAATTTGAACATTTCCAATAATAAAATAATGTCCTTTTAAACATTTCACAGAACCATATATAACGCATACGGTTTTACATTGGAACCGTACACAGAGGGTTGAATACTGTAAATGTACTGTTCAAGCCGTACAGTTGGCAACGCTGCCTTCACCTGGCAAATGGAAGTGGGACTCCATTACACCTGTAGATCCAAGGCTTGCTAGAAAAGTTCTGAGCGTGCTCGGGAATAATTATGTGAAGGAAAATGCCAGCTAGTTACACATACAGAAGAACCCACACCACGGACCATTAATAATAATAATAATAATAATAATAATAATAATAATAATAATAATAATAATTGTAACGAGTTACGGACCACCGGTGTGTTGTTGAGTCCTAGCAGCCTGAGCACAAGGAGGGCCCTTAGAATGTTTCCAAAATGCCCACTCCTATTCCTTAGGTAAGGGTTGTTCTGCCCGACGGCAGGTCCGAACCTCCGCAGAGGTGTTCCTGAGCCGGAGTTTACGTGCAGTAGGGTGGCCAGTTCCTTTCCGCTCCTCCATTCCCTTACCCCCCACCAACAGCGCGTGGCAACCCATCCAACTCCTGACCACGCCCAATGTTGCTTAACTTCGGAGATCTCACGGGATCCGGTGTTTCAACACGGCTACGACCGTTGGCTCCTATTCATTAACAACTTTTATCCCGACTGTCAGGACCACTCACTAGGGTCACTCAGCCGTTGCCCATCTTTCACGACCTTGGACGTGACTACAGTAACCCACACCACGGACCATTAATAATAATAATAATAATAATAATAATAATAATAATAATAATAATAATAATAATAATAATAATCTGTCCGCCTCTGTGGTGTAGTGGTTAGCGTGATTAGCTGCCACCCCCGGAGGTCCGGGTTCGATTCCCGGCTCTGCCACGAAATTTGAAAAGTGGTACGAGGGCTGGAACGGGGTCCACTCAGCCTCGGGAGGTCAACTGAGTAGAGGTGGGTTCGATTCCCACCTCAGCCATCCTCGAAGTGGTTTTCCGTGGTTTCCCACTTCACCTCCAGGCGAATGCCGGGATGGTACCTAACTTAAGGCCACGGCCGCTTCCTTCCCTCATCCTTGCCTATCCCTTCCAATCTTCCCATCCCCCTACAAGGCCCCTGTTCACCATAGCAGGTGAGGCCGCCTGGGCGAGGTACTGGTCATACTCCCCAGTTGTATCCCCCGACCAAGAGTCTGAAGCTCCAGGACACTGCCCTTGAGGCGGTAGAGGTGGGATCCCTCGCTGAGTCCGAGGGAAAAGCCGAACCTGGAGGGTAAACAGATGATGATGATGATGATGATAATAATAATCTACTCCCTAAAATATTGTTTCATTACATGAGAGACACCGCCTCTGTGGTGTAGTGGTTAGCGTGATTAGCTGCCACCCCCGGAGGTCCGGGTTCGATTCCCGGCTCTGCCACGAAATTTGAAAAGTGGTACGAGGGCTGGAACGGGGTCCACTCAGCCTCGGGAGGTCAACTGAGTGGAGGTGGGTTCGATTCTCACCTCAGCCATCCTGGAAGTGGTTTTCCGTGGTTTCCCACTTCTCCTCCAGGTGAATGCCGGGATGGTACCTAACTTAAGGCCACGGCCGCCTCCTTCCATCTTCCTTGTCTATCCCTTCCAATCTTCCCATCCCTCCACAAGGCTCCTGTTCAGCATATCAGGTGAGGCCGCCTGGGCGAGGTACTGGTCATTCTCCCCAGTTGTATCCCCGACCAAGAGTCTGAAGCTCCAGGACACTGCCATTGAGGCGGTAGAGGTGGGATTCCTCGCTAAGTCCGAGGGAAAAGCCGAACCTGGAGGGTAAACAGATGATGATGATGATGATGACATGAGAGACGATAAAAACAGAAAGTTCATTGTGTTGTCCTTCATCCATGAAGTGATTCGTACCATTTGTTTGCTATGTGTTTGACGTCACAATAACTCATATAGGTTTTCAGTGACAATGGAATAGGGAAGGGCCACGACTGAGAAGGTAGCAGCCTTGGCCTTAATAAAGTTACCTTAATTAAGGTACAATCATGGCATACGCTTGGTGAACCAATAGGAAGCCACTGATCTTCGGGGTTGCCGACGAGTTCTCGAACGCAAGCGTAAAGCTACACGAAATGTTCTGCGTAGCCTTCCTGTTCGGTCGTACGACTTCTCATCACCAGATAAACAAATGTTATCTACTCAGCACCTAAATACACATCTCAGATATTTCCATCTTGGAAATCACAGTATGAATGGTTCTTTTGTTTTCTGGGAAACACTTTGGCAAATAGATGGCTTAGAGGCTTTTACTGTTGAACAAGGAATCACTATACCCTACAAATTTACTTGAGGGGAGGAGAATTGAGTAACTAAGGTGTCCTGTATGATGCCTTTTTTTTTTGCTACGGGCTTTACGTCGCACCGACACAGATAGGTCTTATGGCGACGATGGGATAGGAAAGGCCTAGGAGTTGGAAGGAAGCGGCCTTGGCCTTAATTAAGGTACAGCCCCAGCATTTGCCTGGTGTGAAAATGGGAAACCACGGTAAACCATTTTCAGGGCTGCCCACTATCTCCCGGATGCAAGCTCACAGCCGCGCGCCTCTACGCGCACGGCCTGTATGATACGGTCGACCGTACGAGACTGATGGGTGCACCAGAAATTAAAAGTGTTTTTTTCCGTGGAATTAACGTGGGCAATAGTAAAGCATTGCACTCAGAATAGCCACTGTCCTCATCGGATTCAAATTTCATACCACACAACTGTACAGCCTCACAGTCCTATCAATGAGCACGCTTAAGGTTTGGTTACGATGGCCGGTGGAAAATAAAATCACGTTATAAATACATACTCTCAGTTCTGGGCACCAGAGCTGGCGACATTGCACAGTTCACTGAAAAATAGGGGGCTAAGCACACATCACGGACTGCCGCAATTAGAATTTTAAAGGAACGATATTTTTGTGGTGAAAACCACATTTACCGAGCTCGATAGCTGCAGTCGCTTAAGTGCGGCCAGTATCCAGTATTCGGGAGATAGTAGGTTCGAACCCCACTATCGACAGCCCTGAAGATGGCTTTCCGTGGTTTCCCATTTTCACACCAGGCAAATGCTGGGGCTGTACCTTACTTAAGGCCACGGCCGCTTCCTTCCCACTCCTAGCCCTTTCCTGTCCCATCGTCGCCATAAGACCTATCTGTGTCGGTGCGACGTAAAGCAACTAGTAAAAAAAACAAACATTTCGTTTTAAATTAGCACATACTGCCATCAGACGTATAATTAATGAAGAGTGTTTTTTCACATAATCGTATAAACGAAAGGAGGAATCTCTTTCCTCAGCCATACGCATCTCCAGAGCTTTGGCTGGCACGCAGCTGGGGGAGGCGGGGAGTTTTTTCGTACCCGGGCAGGGCACGGCGAGCCTCTAAGGCCCATTCTGCACGAGCTGCTAACATGCCGCTGTTTGGCGGCCTGCAACCGCGCCTTCGAACAGCTCTTGGGTAAAAAGACGGAAACTTTCCATTACGTTCACTCGAGGGTTCTCACGGTGGGCTTCGTTGGCCTTTAAAAAGCTACAGGCGTTGACAACGCCTTCGAAAGCGTTGCTACCGCTGGCGGTAGGAACGCGAACTGATCTATTAGAGGAAGTAACAGGCCGGTAAACAGCGACCACACTGTATATGCTGGAGTAACACTCTTCCTCATAACGGTACCACGTTTTTGCAATATTATCATTATCACCTACAAAATAAATGTATTCATCGAATGAGGGAAGGAGATACCTGGTGCAGATCTTTCGAGTTGACGCCTAATAGGCGACCTGCGCGTCTGTGAGAATTGGGCTCTATCTACGACTTTTAAAGGTGAAGACGGCGCACACATTCAGTCTCCAAACCATCGGAATTAACCGATGAAGGTTAAAATCACCGATCCGGATGTGAATCAAACCCGGAGTCCCTACGACCATAGGCCAGCATGCTGACAATTTAGCGATGGAGCGGGACATTTTGTAGAACTGAAATAACTTGTCTCGCTACATTCTATGTTTACCGAACACGACATGAAATTGTCCTCTTGAAAGGCCATTAAATAACATGGGAAATAACACGAAAAGTACCTTCAAACAAAATTAATCCCACAATAAACCCGATTAATTCGGAGTTCATTCTGAATGTGACCTGCACAATAGCATTTTAACTGTTCGTGTAGAATAAGTGCGGTTGCAGACGGCCAAACAGCGACGTTCGAACAGCTCGTGTAGAGTGGGCCTTGACGCTAACGCCGTCTCTCAGACATGGGGCATCCTTCTGTGGAGAAGGTGAGGTGGGTGCCGCCGCGGCCTGTGATAGGAACTGTCCCGACATTCGCCTTAGTGCAGGAAAATGGAAAAGTACAGAAAGACAATGTCCGTACAGCCGACGGAAGGGACCAGTCCCATCTCCTTCCGAACGCACAGCTGCAAGGCTAGTAAAAATAGCCTCTGTTAAACCTAGGCCACCTCTGCTCGTTTACTCGGTCAACGAAACACTAATTCCGTCATGTCTATTAAACGATTTACCAGGAAGTAACTGAATGAGATAAGATTGTGGGAAACAACATTTTTTAAAACGTACGTAGTCGAATTTGTGTGTGAAAGAAACAGATCAGGCACAATTTTTGACATAACTCATTATTTTCTTCAATGAATCTGGGTTAGGCCTTCGAATTGATTTATAATTCCTGCTATCTTATAGACGCCGTGAATGGGTCTGAAAATCGTACTGATGGCGCCGCACTGTGTTTCCGTTCCTAACTAACTACGGGACAGTGCTAATGGCATTCATTCGTCAGTTATTACGCACAGGTTCCTGCCCATAAAACATTGTAATGTTAGCAAGGAAGAAATATTCGTGTTAGTGGGCACACCACTGATGTGACAAAAATACAGAGGAATGATTTTTCTTTGATAAAGGCAGAAGTGATAATGCAAAGGTGCCCAAATCTTTCACAGTAATGAGTATGTCGATGTCATGGTTTATATTTTACAGAACGCTTTGTCGGCAGTTTTTTCTTATCTATTTCGTTTCCCACATGTTGATGGTAATAGAAATATTATCAACAGTAGCTGTCGTAGCCCGGCAGGTGCTGGCAAGCCATGCTGACATGTAGCTGCGTTCATCTAGTCTGTTAACAATGAACAAATTTCAAAGTCTGATCAGGCACAAACGTAGGGAGAACTAAGTCTACTAGGGATACAAGGGAAAAGTATTTTAGAGCAGAGATGCTCATCAGGGCGCCTGTTGAAGCTAGCCCAGTGCGGCCGGAAAGCGTGACGTAAATGTGGGCATCTTACATATCATCTATACGTCACAGTGAAGCGATTGAGCGAAAATACTTGGCAGGGAAGTGAAGAAGTGTCGTTCGATTGTCGCTACTAAGCTCTCTTTCTTTACTCAGTGAAGTGGATAAAGTATTAAACAAAAACAAAGAACAAGGCTATAATCGCAAGGAAACCGATCTTTTTTTTAAATGCTATTTATTCGGGGGGGTCGACCTGAGAAGATCGTTTGCCCCTACTTTGCACCATATGTTATGAACCTGCGTGTATTTGGAAATGGCGGAAGTATAAAGTGTTGAATGTGAGGAAAGGAACATTAAGGACGACACATACACCCAGGCCAGGGATCATTTACAATTAAATACTCCTGACCCGGCCGGGAATCGAACTCGGAGCCGACGGGTGACAGGCGGACGCGTTGCCCCCTACACCGCGGGGCCGGAAAAACCGATCTTTTCAACATATAGTCGCTGCCGGGATAAAACCTCCTATATGAAATATTTTAGCTTAGAACTTTTGCCGGTAAGGTTTTGTCATCTAAGATGCAATATTGTGTGAATGTTGTCAAGGCAATGTCGCTCTTCATAATGTATGTACCGGGCGAGTTGGCCGTGCGCGTAGAGGCGCGCGGCTGTGAGCTTGCATCCGGGAGATAGTAGGTTCGAATCCCACTATCGGCAGCCCTGAAGATGGTTTTCCGTGGTTTCCCATTTTCACACCAGGCAAATGCTGGGGCTGTACCTTAATTAAGGCCACGGCCGCTTCCTTCCAACTCCTAGGCCTTTCCCATCCCATCGTCGCCATAAGACCTAACTGTGTCGGTGCGACGTAAAGCCCCTAGCAACAAAAAGCATAATGTATGTACTGCGGGTCAGTATATCTCCAAAAATGATATCACTTAGGAGGTTTTGTCCCGGCAACGACGATATTCTGGTTTGATTTATACTGTGCTCGATATTAAAAGTCAGTTTTATTTTCTTATATTTATACATTCAAAGAAAACTGAAACGTTATAATTTTTTTGTTACAATTTACAAAGATACACGGTTTAAGCCTACAAGCTACGATTTATAATTCCTTGGATGGGAATGACAGTATTTCAGTAAAAGGAAAAGTAAAATTCATGTTATTCATTCAGCAATCGTCAACAGTGATTACAGCGGGTCTTCTAGAAACCATTTTTACGTACATACTACGATCCTGGAAATGGACGAACAATCGTTTTCAATTGTCAGCTTTGAAAGACGCCCTTTTCACGTCGTGGGCGTGAATTTATTCGCTGTTGACTATTAAGATGCCAGATACCATACCACCTGGACTACATTTACAAAATAAAAAAACATACGCCTCGACCCAGAATCGAACCCTCGACCTCCCGCATACCAACTCAACACACTATCCACTGCAACAACTGCACAACACGAGCAGTAAGTGCTGACAGAGGTAGTTACCCTACATGTGGTTACAGTGTTGCCAGATTGCCATTCTTCAACGTCCTTTTTCTGCCGGATATACTCGCAGGACGAACTTTTGTGAGAGACGCTTTTTTATTGCTGGCATGTGAGGAGTCGCGCTGCGACGCCCGAGTGCGCGAATTTCGCTTCACCCTGTATAGTATGACTTCAAATACGTAAAAGACCTAACTGATGTTATTCCCAGTAAGCAACCACAAACCACAGCTCATCCACCTTAACTGCGCGTATATTAGAAATGTTTCTAAAGACCCTCTTTAAAATATATCATTGAAAATTGTAATTCATTACGTACTGTACAAACATATTTGAGGTTGTTGGCCTCACACTTTATTGTATCTGGTCAAAATACATGTCTGCAATGAACATAAATAACTTATTTCTTACAACTTAAATTGAAAATGACCTGAATTTCTGCCCTCTCTTTTTCATTATTTTTCTGCCTCCATTTCATATTCGGGTATCGCAGCAGGGATCGAGAATGACTGGGAGAACTTCACCCAACCTTCACGGCCAGTGACGTAACCACAACGTCACTGTGTCTGAACAGCATACGCTCAACGCCTGCCTGCCCGCCCGCTTACAGTGCCATGTGCCCGCGGGACGAAATGCCCAGCGCGAGCACCTATGTTCTAAAGGAAGGATAATTAGTAACTTATTTCCAAAGAAAGAATTGAAATTCCTCGCTGTAACTATGCCAATAAATTTAGACTACATAATTAATCTTTCATGCCCCGTACGACTAATGCTGAAAGTAGAAAACAGAACCGAAGTGGATTGTGACTGTAAAAGCGTTATAAATTGCTTGTTAGAATCAGTGGGGTGTAAAAATATGAGTATGAAAATTATTAAAGATCAGTCTAATTGTTTGGCAGTGAAATTACAGTATATTTTAGGCCATTGAATGGAGGGGAACACTCTCTTTACAAAAAGTATGTGTTGGTGATGACAAAAAACCTATGGCGCAACAGCCCCGAGGGGCCTTGACCTACCAAGTGACCGCTGCTTAGTCCGAAGGCCTGCAAGTTACGAGTTGTACCGAGCTCAATAGCTGCAGTCGCTTAAGTGTGACCAGTATCCAGTAATCGGGAGATAGTCGGTTCTAGCCCCACTGTCGGCAGCCCTGAAGATGGTTTTCCGGGGTTTCCCATTTTCACACCAGTCAAATGCCGGGGCTGTGCCTTAATTAAGGCCACGGCCGCTTCCTTCCAATGCCTACGCCTTTTCTAACCCATCGTCACCGTACGACATATGTGTGTCGGTGCGACGTAAAGCAAATATCAAAAACAAAAGTTACGAGGTGTAGTGTTATTCTTGGCTTTCTAGACCAGGGCCTCCATCTCACCGTCAGATAGCTCCACAATTGTAATCACGTAGGCTGAGTGGACCTCGAACGAGCCCTCAGATCCAGGTAAAAATACCTGACCTGGCCGGGAATCGAATTCGGGACCTCCGGGTAACAGGCAGGCACGCTACCCTTACACGGTGAGTACGGTGTTGGTGATGACAATGCACTCGAAATCGAAGTGACAACATGGAAACAGACAGAATGTCGGCAATGGTTCTATGAAAGACCTGAATCCTATAGAGCACCTTTGGGATGTTCTGGAACGCCGACTTCGTGCCAGGCCTCACCAACCGACATCGCTACCTCTCTTCAGTGCAGCGCTCCTTAAAGAATGGGCTGCCATTCCCCAAGCAACCTTCCAGCACCTGATTGAACGCATGCCTGCGACAGTGGAAGCTATCATCAAGGCTAAGGGTGGGCCAACAGCATACTGTATTCCAACATTACCGATGCAGGGCGTACATTATTCGGTAATCAGGGTGTAGAACATAACACTGTAATGGGTTAGTTCATTATTGTTTTGGATGACATTACACTGTTTTGTTTTAAAACCATGAAACACAAACTCTACTCAACAAAAGTTTAGAAGAATAATGATATGACCCTTACTGTGTATCAAGGTGAGCGGAGGAAGAATGTGGGGCTTCTGAGCACACTCCACCCAGACGTAGACATCTCTGACAAAGAGAAGGAAACACCCTCTACCGTGACGTGATACAACAAGATAAAGTATGGTGTTGATGTAGTGGACCAAATGGCTCGCAAATTGTTTACCAGAACAGGCACAAGGCGGTGGACAGGTCACTCTTTTCAGAACACGTTAGATCTGGCTGAAACAAATGCTTTGATCCCCTACAAAGAAAAACATTAAAGAAAATAGAAATAACACAATTTCTGCAAAAACTAGCTGAAAAGTTAGCAAATTCTTACGTGAACAGCAGAACAGCTCAAGTGAACAATGCAATGGTGGTTCATTGACAAAGTACTGTCAAGTCAAGGAAAGATGCAAGAAGAGTAAAACAGTAGGAAAATGAACCTCCTGCAATAAAGCAGTCTGCGCGGCTTTGAGCTTGCATCAGGGAGATAGTGGTTTCGAATCCCACTGTCGGCAGCTCTGAAGATGGGTTTCCGTGGTTTCCCATTTTCACATCAGGCAAATGTAACTTAATTGAGGCCATGACGGCTTCCTTCCAATTCCTAGGTCTTTCCTAGAAAGTGCAAGAAATGCAATGGCCTCTAGTTGTGTGTTGAACTGTTCTTATTATCGGGCGAGTTGGCCGTGAGGTTAGGGGGTGCGCAAGTCTGAGCTTGCATCCGGGAGATAGTGGGTTCGAATCCCACTGTCGGCAGCTCTGAAGATGGGTTTCCGTGGTTTCCCATTTTCATACAAGGCAAATGTATCTTAATTGAGGCCACGACGGCTTCCTTCCAATTCCTAGTTCTTTCCTATCCCATCGTTGCCATAAGACCTATCTGTGTTGATACGACGTAAAGCCACTAGCAAAAAGGAAAAGAACTGTTCATACGTATTTCATTCCTTTCACAGTAGGCTGCATTGAAAAGTAACCATGTTTACAACTAGGGTTCTATACAAAGGTCACTCCATGTGAGATTTGTGCTGGACATAGCGGAGGCGGTACAGGTTTTTCTCCAGGTACTACGGTTTTCCCTGTCATCCTTCATTCCAGCAACACTCTCCATTATCATTTCATAGCATCTATCAGTCATTAATAAATCACTTTGGGAGTGGCGACCCCATCGTACTAATAGCCTATATATGATTCCTTCATTACATCCCTGACCCGGTCAATGACTGGAAAACAGGTTGTAGGTTTTCATTTTCATCGTTTTCAAAACAATAGTTCGAATTACCGTGCAGTGTCTTGACAAACTTCGCCAAAACTATCAAAGATATAATTACACGACTTACAATTTCACTTATTGGGCCCACAATTCTTTTAGAGACTGTATCCAAAGAATGTTCAAGTTATGAAAAAAAACAGAAAACAGAAAAAAGGCATATACACGTAAACTGGGTTAAAACCAAGTATGGAGTCAGAGTAATTCCCTTCGGACTATATGCAAGTAGGGTATCATCCTGCTTCATGAATTTACCAAGCTCAGACAATTTTAAGCAAGCCTCGGACCTATGGGAGTAACGGAGTCCCACTCCCATTCGACAAGCGAGGGACTCCTTGGAAACAACTTGGCGAACAAAATATAATTCGATGGGGAGCTATCAATATAAATGGGGCTTATGGAAGAAAGAAAGTAGAACTGGCTGAGTCAGCAAAGAGGATGCATCTGGATGTGCTAGGAGTAAGTGATATTCGGGTAAGGGGAGTTAGCGAGGAAGATATAGGAGAATATAAAGTGTACTTGACGGGTGTTAGTCTGGGGTAGGGCTCTTTACCAGGAATACCATTGCACGCAACATAGTTTCTGTTAGGCACGTAAATGAGCGAATGATGTGGGTGGATTTGTCAGTTGGAGGAATTAGGACTAGAATTGTCTCCGTGTATTCACCATGTGAGGGTGCAGATGAGGATGAAGTTGGCAAGTTTTATGAAGCGTTCAGTGACATCGTGGTCAGGATCAACAGCAAGGATAGAATAGTGCTAATGGGCGATTTCAATGCGAGAGTTGGGAATAGAACTGAAGGATACGAAAGGGTGATTAGTAAATGTGGGGAAGATATTAAAGCTAATGGGAATGGGAAGCGTTTGCTGGACTTCTGTGCTAGTATGGGTTTAGCTGTTACGAATACATTCTTCAAGCATAAGGCTATTCACCGCTACACATGGAAGGCTAGGGGTACCAGATCCATAATAGACTATATCTTAACTGACTTCGAATTCAGGAAACCTGTCAGGAATATACGAGTTTTCCGGGGATTTTTCGATGATACAGACCACTATTTGATCTGTAGTTAACTAAGTATCTCTAGACCTAGGGTAGAGAAAGTGAAATCTGTCTGCAAACGAATAACATAGAAAATCTCCAGGACGGGGAATTTAGACAGAAGTACATGGATATAATTAGTGAGAAGTTTCGGACGGCGGACAGTAAGCAGGCTCAGGATATAGAAAGAGAATGGGTGACATACAGGGATGCTGTAGTAGAAACAGCAAGGGAATGCCTAGGAACGACTGCGTGTGAAGATGGGTAAAGGCGAATATCTTGGTGGAATGATGAAGTGAGAACAGCTTGTAAACGTAAAAAGAAGGCTTATCAGAAACGGTTCCAAACAAGAGCCGAGGCAGACAGTCAATTTTACACAGATGAAAGAAACAAAGCGAAACAAGTAATTGTTGAATCCAAAAATAAGTCGTAGGAAGATTTTGGTAATAACCTGGAAAGGCTAGGTCAAGCAGTAGGCAAACCTTTGTGGACAGTAATAAAGAATCTTAGGAAGGGAGGGAAAAATGGAAATGAACAGTTTATTGAGCAATTCAGGTGAACTCATAATAGATCCCAGGGAATCACTGGAGAGGTGGAGGGAATATTTTGAACAACTTCTCAATGTAAAAGGAAATCATCCTGGTGGTGTTGAGAACAGCCAAGCTCATGGGGAGGAGGAAAATGATGTTGGTGAAATTATGCTTGAGGAAGTGGAAAGGATGGTAAATAAACTCCATTGGCATAAAGCAGCAGGAATAGATGAAATTAGATCTGAAATGGTGAAGTATAGTGGGAAGGCAGGGATGAAATGGCTTCATAGAGTAGTAAGATTAGCATGGAGTGTTGGTAAGGTACCTTCAGATTGGACAAAAGCAGTAATTGCATCTATCTATAAGCAAGGGAACAGGAAGGATTGCAACAACTATCGAGGTATCTCACTGATTAGTATACCAGGCAAAGTATTCACTGGCATCTTGGAAGGGAGGGTGCGATCAGTCGTTGAGAGGAAGTTGGATGAAAACCAGTGTGGTTTCAGACCACAGAGAGGCTGTCAGGATCAGATTTTCAGTATGCGCCAGGTAATTGAAAAATGCTACGAGAGGAATAGGCAGTTGTGTTTATGTTTCGTAGATCTAGAGAAAGCATATGACAGGGTACTAGGGAAAAGATGTTCGCTATACTGGGGGACTATGGAATTAAAGGTAGATTATTAAAATCAATCAAAGGCATTTATGTTGACAATTGGGCTTCAGTGAGAATTGATGGTAGAATGAGTTCTTGGTTCAGGGTACTTACAGGGGTTAGGCAAGGCTGTAATCTTTCACCTTTGCTCTTCGTAGTTTACATGGATCATCTGCTGAAAGGTATAAAATGGCAGGGAGGGATTCAGTTAGGTGGAAATGTAGTAAGCAGTTTGGCCTATGCTGACGACTTGGTCTTAATGGCATATTGTGCCGAAAGCCTGCAGTCTAATATCTTGGAACTTGTAAATAGGTGCAATGAGTATGGTATGAAAATTAGCCTCTCGAAGACTAAATTGGTGTCAGTAGGTAAGAAATTCAACAGAATTGAATGTCAGATTGGTGATACAAAGCTAGAACAAGTCGATAATTTCAAGTATTTAGGTTTTTGTTCTCCCAGGATGGTAATATAGTAAGTGAGATTGAATCAATGTGTCGTAAAGCTAATCAACAGTGTTCTGTAAGAAGGAAGTCAGTTCCCGGACGAAACTATCTTTACATCGGTCTGTTTTCAGACCAACTTTGCTTTACGGGAGCGAAAGCTGGGTGGACTCAGGATATCTTATTCATATGTTAGACGTAACAGACATGAAAGTATCAAGAATGATTTCTGGTACAAACAGGTGGAACAATGGCAGGAGGGTACTCGGAATGAAGAGATAAAGGCTAATTTAGGAATGAACTCGATGGATGAAGCTGTACGCATAAACCGGCTTCGGTGGTGGGGTCATGTGTGGCGAATGGAGGAGGATAGGTTACCTAGGAGAATAATGCTCTCTGTTATAGAAGGTAAGAGAAGTAGAGGTAGACCAAGACGACGATGGTTAGACTCAGTTCTTGACAATTTAAAGATAAGAGGTATAGAACTAAATGAGGCCACAACACTAGTTGCAAATCGAGGATTGTGGCGACGTTTAGTAAATTCACAGAGGCTTGCAGACTGAACGCTGAAAGGCATAACAGTCTATATGATAACGTATGTATGTACAAGAAATTAAAAAATCATTGCTGCTTGTATAGGGAATTAGCTACTTTTTGAAGACCTTTAGCAACATTTGATTTAGGAGTATTTGTGAATGCCCGTGTCACTTTGTGCGACATAGAACGATGTTTATCGCTCTACAAAGCTTTGCTGACAAGACAACTGATGGTGTTAACTGCAAGAGTAAAGAATTCACTAATTTTGAGGCTGGAACTTCAAAATCCATGAATAACGACTTATTACAGCTAATAATTTTATAGTTTGGAAATAAGATAAAATTTATGAAGCATATTTTATTGCTTTTGTGGGCATATATACACACATATTTATACACTTTTTAGGGCATGGTACCTAGTAATTACCCCTAAGAAGATATTTCCTTACACTAATACGTACGTACTTAAAGTGATCCCAATGGGGTACTTTCACCCCATCAACGTAGTATTTAAATCTGAGAGGAATTTCCTCTTGGAGAAATGTGCAGCCTGACTTTCCACCCCGTTTACCATCTAACCATTGTCTGCTTCCCATTTCACACCCTTGTCGGGGTCTCGAAGTCTATTTTTGCTGCCGTACTACCAGTATGTGGCTTGCTTATTTGAACACCTTCAAATATCATCAAATTAAGCCGGGATCGAACCCACCAACTTGATCTCAGAAAGCCAGAGCTTTAAAGTCTGTCCTAATCAGCCCGTCTAGTAACATACAGTATTTTTTAGATGAACATTCCGAACCTTTGGAGTTCTGAGTGACACATGTGTTAGTTTCAACGTTTCATTCCCACCGGGGAAGGGCACAAAAGCAGGTATCACCGTACGCTCGGAGCCACTGCGAAATAATGAGCACGGTATGGAGTTACTTTATCTGTAAAACAGGTAGCTGAGCATTGCCAAGTACAATGGGCCGTGTCAGAGTGCGATGTTTGTAACGGGCAGGTGGTGTGCTTGTGCGTCAAGATAATACAAAAACTATTATATGCATACGTTCATGTTAAATTAATGATATTGCGTGCTCAGTTGCAGAGCGCAACTCCATGATTGAATCGTCAGCGTCGTGGTGGCCTTCAGTTCATGAGATCCCGGGTTCGATTCCCGGCTGAGTTGTATTTTAGCCGCGTGTAGTTAATTTCTTTTACTTGCTGCTGGGTGCTTGCGTTTGGCTTAAACAATCACCTCTCCATGTACACAACATACGACACTACCAGCCACCAATTAATGATCCAGTAGGTGGATCGGAAATTTTCCGTTTAAGGGCATATTTTGGCCTCCGTTTCCGTGTTTGACTGTTTCCGATTAATCAAAAGGGACTTGCGAACGAGGTAATTTTTCCTTTCTTACGAGTTTCCACTAATAGACGGTCCGTTTTAGACAACATTTTCATTTATTTAGATTATATTTCTTGCGTTCTATTGATGTTAATATTAATCTTTCCGAAGAACAATTTGTAAATAGAGAGGAAGGTTAATAAATTCTGATATTCCATGTTACATATAGCAGTAGACCGGAAACTGGACGACATAGACATAGTTAACGATCCTACCCGCGGGAGACTTCCGTTAGACACTGCCAGTTGTTACAGGTGATTTGTATTCCTAACTTGACATTCATTTCTCTGGCATCACTCTAGTCTTGGAAAAGGTAATTTTCATATCATACTCATTGAATCTATTTTCAAGTTCCAGATATTATACTGCAGACTTTCAGCATTAAGTCGACATTAAGACTAAGTCGTCGGCGTAGGCCAAATAGCTTATTACATTTCTACCTAACTGCATCCCTCCTTGCCACATTACAGTGAACGAGAAAGGTGAAATATTACAGCATTGTCTAACTCCTGTAAATACCTTGACCCATCATTTCTCAACGCAGCTCAATTGTGAATATAAATGGCCACGATTTCCTTTAATAATCTACCCTTAATACCTAATCCCCAACTTGGCAGGTTCGATCCTGGCTCGTTCCGGTGTTACATGAAGGTGCTGAAATACGTCAGCCTCGTGGCGGTAGACTTACTGGCAGGTAAATAAAACCCTGCGGGACAACATTCGGTACTTCGGCGCGTCCGGGAACCACAGTTAATGTGACGTAAAACCAATAACATTATTATTATCTACGAAGCATAACTGTCTATTCCTCTCGTAACATTTTTCAATTACTTGGCGCATATTGAAAATTTTATCCTGACAGCCCCTCTGTGGTCTGAAACTGCACTGGTTTTCATACAAATTACTCTTATACATGGTTTGCACACTCCCTTCCAAAATACCAGTAAACACCATGCCTGATATACTGATCAATAAAATACCTCTATAGTTATTGCAATGCTTCCCATTCCCTTGCTTCCAGATAGGTGCAGTAACTGCTTTCGTCCATTTAGAAGGTACCATACTAATGTTCCATGTTAATATTACTATTCTGTAAAACCATCATGTTCCTGCCTTTCCACTGTACTGTATTTCACCATTTCAGGTCTAATTTCATCTGTTCCTGCTGCTTTATAACAATGGAGTTTATTTCTCATCCTTTCCAATTCCTCGAGCATGATTTCAAAAAACTCATTGTCCTCCTCCCTATGAACTCGGTTGTTTGCGACATGACCAAAAATATTTCCTTTTGCGTTGAGAATTTTGACAGTATTCCTTCTACCTCTCCATTGATTTCCTGGGATATGTTATGAGTTCACTTGATTTACCCAAAACTCTACTTCTTTCGTTCCTTTATTGCTGTCCAGAAAGGCTTCCCCCATCGCTTGACCTAGCCTTTCAAGCTTATTTACCGAAATCTTCCCACGACTTTTCTTGGATTCAGTATTGTTCATTTCGCTCGGTTTCATCTTAGTACAGTTACTGTCTGCATCATTCCTTTTTGGAGCCATTATTTATATGATCTCAATTTAATTTTACAAGCTGCCCTCACTGCATCATTCCACCAATATTTTCGCCTTTTCCTATCTTTTCATACAGTTGTCCCTGGGCATTCCCTTGCTGTTTCTAATACAGTATACCCGTATGCCACCCATTCCCTTTCTATGTCCTAATCCTTCATATTGTCTGTTTTTTGGAGCCTTTCACAAAAGTTACGTCCATGTACTTACGGTACGTTTAATTTCATTATCCTGTGGGCTTCCTAGCCGCATTCGTCTGCAGAAAGGTTACACTTTCTCTGTCCCAGGGCTAGGGATACCCAGTTCAAAGCTAGTTATTATATAGTCTATTATGGATCTGGAACCTCTACCCTGCCATGAGTAGTGGTAGCGGTGAATAGCTTTATGCTAGAAGAATATATTCGTAACTGCTAATCCCGTACAAGCAAATAATTCCAATAAACGCTCCCCATTCACTAGCTTCAAATCTTCCCCATATTTATCCATCACTTTCTCATATCCTTCAGTTCTATTTCCTTCTCTTGCATTGCAATTGCACACTTGCACTATCCTTTCCTTGCTGTTGATCCTCACTACGATACCACTCAGTGTTTTCTAAAATTGGTAAATTTCGTCCTCATCTGCACATCCACTCATTTACCTGCTTAACAGAACTTTGTTGCGAGAAATAATATTCTTGAAGAACAGTCCTATTCCATACTCTGTCCCTTTCGCTGACTCAGCCACTTCTTCGTTCTTTCTGCCATAAGACGAATAATATTGATAGCTCCCCACGAATTCCATTTCTTCATCCAGTAGTTTCTAAGGAGTCCCTCACCTTTCGAACGAAATCGGGACTTCTTTATTCCCGTAGGTCCGAGGCTTACTTTAAATGTTCTGAGCTCGGTAAATTCTGTGAAGCAGGATGCTACCCTCCTTACACATAGTCCCAGTGAGAATCTGCCTCTGACAGGTTAGGGACCCCCGGTGGATTGTATAGTCCGAGCAACCTGAGCATAGGGAGTTCGGTGACTCAGAATATATCCGAGTTGCCCACTACTATTCCACTGCAACTCGTACTCCGACTTTCAGGGCCACTAGCTAGGCCACTCAGGCGTTGTCCATGATTCACGAACTAGGACGTAACTATAGTAACCCACACCGTGAACCAATAGATTTTACGAAAATTGGACAAATATTTCGGACATATTTCGATATGATCAGCGCAGTATGGTAATGGATTTCTCAGAATTACATTGAATTATTTAAATCAAGGAGCTTTGTTGTAACTGAAGGAAACTTATGCTTTTACAAAAAATATTGTAGCTTGTGTTTTGATAAAAACATATGTAGAATGGTAGTCTTTCAAGTTTAGTTCACTAAGACCTTGCACCATCATCATACTTCAACTAAGCTCAGCCCATCCAGTGTTGCCATAAGCGTATGGTGCCCAATTTGCAGAATATCCAACGTAGAAATCACACCGAACTTCCGTTGTATCCAACGTAGCAAACTATGTCAGAAGACATAAACAGGTTTGCTCCGATCATTTCGGTGGACAAGATACTGTTTGAAAAATTAGTCACTTTCATTCCTCATTTACACTAGGAAAACTCATGATTTGGCACAATTTGACATCGCAGCTTGAAGGAGCACATGAAGAACCACACGAAACCTCATCAAACTCAATTTTATCCATGGGTAGACGTAATACGGCGGCAAACAATACTGCTTATTTGGCTATTACAAATTAATTACACTTATAAGTCATTACTGTGATATAATACAAGCTTAGATAATACATACAAAGTGCAACAATGAGGATCCATGGCTGAATGGTTAGCGTACTGGCGTTTGGTCACAGGGGTCCCGGGTTCGATTCTAGGCAGGTTCGGGAATTTTAACTCTAATTGGTTAATTCCGCTGGCACGGGGGCTGGGTGTATGTGCCGTCTTCGTCATCATTTCATCCTCATCATGACGTCCAGGTCGCCTACGGGAGTCAATTCAAAAGAACTACACCTGGAATTCCGAACTTGTTCTCGGACACTCCCGGCCCTAAGAGCCATACGCCATTTCATTTCAGTCCATGAGAGAGGTGGGAGGATGGGAGCGAGCAACGCCAAAGGATTGTGCCGGATATTACGAGTGGTATCAGCTGGTCAAAAGAGTGAGGACCACGACTACAACACAGGTATCCTCTACGGTGCGCAGAATAACACCGGAAATTGAACGACAAGGCTCAAATAACAGTCAGAGTAGACTAATGGAAGAATGAGCACTGAAGTGCGCGACATGTAATGAAGTAATGGATATCAGAGAAAAGGGGAAGCAATGACAGAGTATTGTACGATGAAACCAGTCAGAATTTTAGGTTATATTTCAAGAATGAATACACAGAATTCTATACGGCGCAACTATTATCATTTTATGCTAAATCTTATCTCTAGTGAGATGCACTATATCTACCGATATAGCCTAGAATAAATTGGTTACTTTCATCGAACAGCCTCAATCTCAATTTTGGCTTTGACAAGAAAATATCTAACTCCGTGAACGGTGAGCGCTATCAGCAGTTGTAGCCCGGATTTGATTTCCGATACTGTCAAGGATTTAAAATGAGCAAGAGTGCTGGTACGTGCCTCACCTTCATTAGGGATGTACCTTAGAAGAGCCACCCAACCTCGAGGAATACGAGGATACGAGTTTATTTTACTTTAATAGCAAAGTGGTAAAGGAATGAGCAGACTGTTACTGTGTTAAATAATAATCATAAGAAGAAACAGAATTTTACAAATTGCTTTTAAGTCGCACCGACACAGATAGGCCTTATTGTAATGATGGGATAGAGAAGGTCTGGGAGAGGGTAGGAAGCGACCATGTCCTTATTTAAGGTACAGCCCAAGCATTTTCTTGGTGGAAAAATGGGAAACTACGAAAAGCCATATTTGGGGCGGCCGACCCACTATCTCTCGAATGCAAGCTGACAGCTGCGTGACACAAACCACACTGCCAGTCGCTTTGTAATAATAATAATAATAATAATAATAATAGCAATGAAAAAATGAAATGGCGTATGGCTTTTAGTGCCGGGAGTGTCCGAAGACAAGTTCGGCTCGCCAGGTGGAGGTCTTTTAATTTGACACCCGTAGGTGACCTGCGCGTCGTGATGAGGATGAAATGATGATGAAGACGACACATACACCCAGCCCCCATGTCAGAGAAATTAACCAATTGTGGTTAAAATTCTCGACCTCGCCGGGAATCGAACCCAGAAATCCTGTGACCAAAGGCAAGCACGCTAACCATTTAGCCATGGAGCCGGACTTAATAGTAATAATAATAATAAGAAGAAAACCCTTAAGTCCCGTGAACGGTGTTGTTATATGTATTTTATGTATGGTTTACCGACGTTCCGAATACATCGCAGTATTCTTTGTCAAGGAGACTAATAAACCCCTACTGGACCCGAGGTGATGGTATTGGTTCGATGTCCCACCAACTACGTTTACTGTTTTCGGTGTCGCCGAGGTGCCAGAATTTTTTCCGGCATGAGGCTGGCGTATTTGAGCACCCCTTGACATAACACCGAGCTGAACCTGGATCAAATCAGTCAATTTGGGCTCAAAAGGCCCGAGACTAACCGTCTGAAACACTCAACCCAGCCTGTGACAGTGTGAAGGTGAAGGGTGGGTCGGTGGTCTCATTAAGGTGAGCTTGGCAGAATGATAGGTCTATATTAGCACCTTCTGGCTCGATTAGGAAAGTGGATATCCTACAGATTATGAGGTGACAGTTGGTTAACGCCTCGATTACTCTCGGCCGTTATTCTTAACTTTATAGGACGGAGCCGCTATCTCACCGTCAGACAATTCTCCATTTTTAATCACGTAGGATAAGTGCTCCTCGAACTTGCCCTCCACTCCAGATGAGATTCCCTTACTTAGCCGGGAATCGGGCCCATAGCCTCCTCTACCGCCTGCATCACGAGACTTGCGATAACTCATACGTAAATAATAATAATAATAATAATAATAATAATAATAATAATAATAATAATAATAATAATAATAATAATAATAATAATACAAGGAACTTACAGTTGCTTCAAGAGAGAGGGGCTGCACCCTAGCTTTCCGATTGTCAACATCTGCCTCTGGCTCTTGGAAATGTAGATTCTTGTATTTTTAAGGGGGTTCCGGAAATCTAATTACTACTTGAAATAAAATTTAAGAAGTGGGCTAAAATGGATTTATTATAAAAGAAAATGAATTACGTCCAGTAGATGTCAAGCATCGAATAATACAATAAAATTTGTTGTATTTACAAAACAGCTGACAAATTTGACACAAAATGAAAAAAAATATGAAGGCCTCAGGAATTATTTTATTGGTATTTAGTTAAACGTTAATTTCCATTCCAGAACAGAATTCGAAAGCAAAACTAATGAAAAAGTTAAACCTGAATATTACTATCGGATTTCAAGTAACACCGTTGGTCGATTCATATGATTCGTGAAGATTTAGTTTCCGTAACCAGACTCCAAATTTTTCTCTAAGTTTATCCACCGATTACCAAATACCACGTAGGATATCATCAGCCACCGAATGGACCCTTAATCGAACCGAAACAACCTCTGGTTATATTTGAACCGATTAATTATACACAACAAGTATATTTTACATGTTAACTTGCTCCTTGGCAAGGCATGGTGCTATAAAAATCAATGTTATCAGTCTCTAATATCTCTATTACAAATACATGGTCACACCATGTCGTGTCACAACCAGACACCCAGAAATAAAGTTACCTTGTTTATTAATTATTTGAATTGATATAGAGTATTGTTCCACTGAACTGCGATGTTTACACAATGTACTTAAAAGCTTGATTTTACATTTAAGTTAACACACAAATAACTTTCAGGTTATGTTACTTTATAATAAACTAATTTAAATTGAATAAACCAATAAGCAGGGATTTCTGAAAATTAATCTTATCGCTTCACTGAATAATAATGTAATTCATTTAATCCGACCGTTTATGAACGGTACCAACAACTGACCTGAAAGGAGTAATGCCAATGGACGGTATCATAGTAAATATCACCATTTCATCAATAGCAACTAACGCGAACTTATTAAAAATGGTCTTCATCAGAATGTAGAAACATAGTTAATTTCAATAATCATAACCACTACTGTGGTAAGGAGCACGCACAAACGTCTCTATCCTATAAAAGCATTATGTTATTTTATTTCAGTAATCACAACCACCATCTGGACCATTGAGGAAATCTGGTACCGGTACTCAAAAAGTATGATCAGTGCTATCATAAACCAAAATAAAACGTTATCACAAACACTTAACTTTAGTGATCAACGCCAATAAAATTTAGGTAACACACCATTATCACAGACTAAACTAATCGTGTAAAGAGTATCCACAAAAATCTTAACTCTTTCCAGAATAAACTTATCACAAGTCCTCATAGGCTGAGCTAACCATATAACATGTATAATGAACATTAAAAATAAACCGGACACTGGTCATTGCAGACTGAACAAATCATCCGACTGAATTCCTGAACATTGAAAATAAACCGGACACTGACCATGGCAGACTGAACTAACCATCTGACAAATTCATGAACATTGAAAGTAAATCGGACACTGATCATTGCAGACTGAACTAATCATCTGCCTGAATTTGTGAATGTTGAAAATAAACCGGACGTTGCAGACTGAACTAATCATCTGGTTGAATCCATGAATGTTGAAAATAAACCGGACACTGATCATTCCACACTGGCCGGGCTGAGTGGCTCAGACGGTTGAGGCGCTGGCCTTCTGATCCCAACTTGGCAGGTTCAATCCTGGCTCAGTCTGGTGGTATTTGAAGGTGCTCAAATACGTCAGCCTCGTGTCGGTAGATTTACTGGCAGGTAAAAACTCGGGAATAAATTCCGGTACCTCGTCGTCTCCAGAAACCGTAAAAGTAGTTAGTGGCACATAAAGCAAGTAACATTATTATTATTATTATTATTATTATTATTATTATTATTATTATTATTATTATTATTATTATTATTATTATCATTGCAGGCTGAACTAACCATCTGACTGAATTCATGAATGTTGAAAATAAACCGGACACCGATTATTGCAGACTGAACTAACCATGTGACTGAATTCATGAATATTGAAAACAAACCGGACACTGATCTTTGCAGACTGAACTAACCATCTAACTGAATTCATGCAAAAATACGCTGAATTTGTAACTAGTGATCTCTCTCCTGGCTGATGCATTTCTTTGCTGTTACAAGGTATGGAACTAATCACATGACAAAAATATTTTCTGCACCGTTACGTTCTTTTAACCCTAAAATATTTACATTACTCGCAAGTATCCGCGTGGTCCACTAACCAACTAGTGAAAATACGTATGAGTCTAGCCGCAATCATTACGTCTTTACAGACCACTACTGTACAACTCAAATAACCTGATGCAACCAGAACTGAGGCCACCTAACAACTAAACCACAACTTCCAATTGTGGGTGCGTGCCAGATGAGTGCCGTCATTTACCTGTACCATTCTATTATTCGCCACAACACACATTAATTATCCACTGCCACAACAAACTAAATGTGTCAAGTTTCTCTGTAACAAACTCTTCCACATCTCAAAAACCATTCATCCATTATACAAGATATAATCTCTATAATTTATAAGGTTTACATAATATGATTACTTCTTTTTACCCTCCTAAATTACCCAGACAATCGTCTGATAACGGGTTTGCAGTATTCTAAAAATAGATCACCATTCTAGCTAGCGGTTTGCCAGTCCTATCCCGTGCCACCTGTCGTTTTTCTACCTGCGGTAAATCTACATGAAAAGAATCACTTTGAAATAAGCCAGATTATAAAATACTCATCAAATAAATGTATCTCTCATAACATCTAGCCATCTGAGATCACACAATTCCTGAAACCAAACGATTCTCGAGCCCTGGACATTGCAAATGCCTCCCACGGCATTCTAACACATTATTTCCTAGGGACATTTCATCTTCCCGGCATCAACACTCCTGAGTTCGATTATTCCATCGGGCATTTATCATCCCGAAATCCAACTAAACTCATTTCCTTATATAATGTTTTATTGCCCGCCTTTGTCTCATTTTATTTTATACTAGCTGATGTACCCGTGCTTCGCTACGGGATTCGCAGAAAGACTGACTTGGTGGTTTTCCTAGCTGAATTCAACATAGGCCATTACAAAAACGTCAGTAGGAATGTAGCGATTGAAAGCAATGTTATCATATAAAATACTCTATCAAATGAAAAACCGCACACTTTCAACGAACAGTACTACGGTGCCGATCTAACAGTCCAAAGTTCCAGAGCTGGAACAACCAGGTCGCAGACTGCCATGAACACTCCTCTGCCATTATTCCGTTAAATATGCACATTACTCATTCCAGTCAGTGCCTCAGAGTAGGGATTGAATAGCTCGAATGCTATGATGCTATTTTCCTTTTTTTTTTTTTTTTTTTTTTTTTTTTTTTGCTATTTGCTTTACGTCGCACCGACACAGATATGCCTTATGGCAACGATGGGTTATGAAAGGCCTAGGAAGTGGAAGGAAGCGGCCGTGGCCTTAATTAAGGTACAGTCCCGGCATTTACCTGGTGTGAAAATGGGAAACCACAGAAAACCATTTTCAGGGCTGCCGACAGTGGGGCTCGAACCCGCTATCTCCCGATTACTGGATACTGGTGAATGCTATGATGAACCAGTGTGTTACGTACCTGCAGTATCAGGAAATATATGAACCAGAGGAATGGCATGCTAAAGAAGAAAGTTTCTCAACTCCCCAGCTATTTCCCGCCAGTGTTCAGTCAGGCTGTTATACTCGGTACGCAGTAGTAATCCCATCTATCGGAATTGAGCGGCACCATAAGAAACGAAGAACATCACAACAAACAATGGTCAGTGTAAAGTGATTGTTGATCAGTGTTAAGCGCTTTGGATGTTGTAGGCCTTCTGAAATACCACTCTTATCATAGTCGGTGCAGTAAAACTGAATGAAACATAAATGATCGGGAATTGTATTGTCCATAAGTTTTGTAATGTAGTACTTTTCGATAACACCAACAACATAGGTACCGGTATTTAAAATTAAATTTTAGGAGCCTTCCCCTAAACTACCATTTCATCTCGGAGAAAATAAAATTATTTACAGCCTAGACTGTAGTTTCTTATACCCGACTCTATATAGCGGTTTTCATTAAATTCTGTTAACCCATTTTCTCGTGGCTCGGCGTTGATATGGACTTAGCAACAAAAATACAAATTCATTAATATTTGTGTTATCAGAGCCGGTACGCTAAAAATGTATAAGACATAAATGACTGGAAATTGAATTCTATATAACTTTAGTTATATAGTATTTATCGATAGGACCGCTAATAATATAAATATTGGATAATTAAATTTAAGGCCTTCCCCTAAACTACCATTTCACTCAGCGTGAATAAAATAATTTATAGCCTAAATTGTAGCGGCTCATCCCCCGACTTCACATACCGATTTTCATTAAATTCTCTTCAGCCGTTTTCTCGTGATGCGTGTACATACATACAGACAGATAGACAGACAGACAGACAGAAATTACGGAAAAGTAAAAAGTACATTTTCTTGTTACTATGGACATGACCGATACAGAAATACCATTCTTTTCAAATTCTGAGCAATGTACAGACAAAACTCTTATTTTATGTATACAGATTTCATTTTAATATTGTGCCTTATTTCACGGATTCGTCGTCGAACTGAAATCACGTAACTACTGAAACGAACTCTTAGCAAATATCAAACTTTTAATGATATGAAAATCACGCAGATCTTGACTTAGTTTAGACATTATGATATCTCTCTCCGATACCCACAATAACATATTTTCCAACATTCAACTATATTTTTACATTACGCTTTGGCACGAAACCTTGACGCACTAATTATTTAATGACAAAGTGGCATAAAACTTATCTTTATCCGATACTTTCATTAACCCGATTTGACATAATCGTGTGAAATTTTGGGAGTTTAACATCAAATATACGTAAATTTCTCATAATGTCTCTGTGCCACACAGCACACGGCCGCTTCCTCCCCACTCCTAGCCCTTTCCTGTCCCATTGTCGCCATAAGACCTACCTGTGTCGGTGCGACGTAAAGCAAATTGTAAAAAAAATAGACAAAGATTGTCGTACCATATTCAATATACATTATTTCACGGCAGTTCTTTTTTTCGCGATTGTTAAATGAGAACAGATTAGCTTCAAGGTCACTGTTAAGGTCCATAGGTGTGATTTCTGATGGTGGCAATCGACCCCTTTCATGCGGCTGTCACAACTGAGTGGAGAAGTTTAGTACATGGTCCAAACCTTGTTAAGAAATCCACGAGTAGCCGGGGAATGGTCGCTGGAGCATCGAGTAATGAGGACAGTGATGGTTATCGACTCGAGCTTGTATTTTTCTTTGTAGTATGGTACTGATGTTATGTTATGTTATGTTATGTTATGTTATGTTATGTTATGTTATGTTATGTTATGTTATGTTATGTTATGTTATGTTATGTTATGTTATGTTATGTTATGTTATGAGAGTAATTTGCGTGCGTGTGTTGAAAATTAAAAAAATTGATGCCGTGTATAAGTGCCTGTTTTTCTTCTGAATAAATAGGGAAAATATATTATTTCACGCTGTGTTTGAAATTTTTAATTGGTAAACCTGACATTTACCGGCGACCGCGACAGGACATCATCAATAAAAAAAGACTCACGTGAATAAATAAGATGGAAAAACTCACGAAAGCAAGGATCGTAAAGCGGTGGTTATTTACAAGTGTATACAACGAGGTTATGTCATCGTTGTGAACCAGACGCAGAATAAATTCAGGTACAACTAGAAATCCTCCGAGAAAGGTATGATACTATCGTTAATATAGATGGATTAGTATGTCAACAGATGATAGATGATAATTGTGAGGTTGATCAAACAGGAGATGAGGAAGAATCAACTGATGAACTTAGATGTAATTTCTTGAGCTGTAGGGCTAAAGCAAGAAATATTTTGAATACCACTGTGCCGGTTTCCCCTCCTCAAAGAGTAGTAAATGAAAATATAAGTGAAAGAAAAGAATACAGGCTTCCAAAAATAGAACTGAAAAAGTTTCGTGGGGAAAAAATTGACTGGTTAAATTTTTGGAGTCAGTTCCATAAAATACAAGAAAATGAGGGCAGGAGGGATGAATATAAATTCCAGTATCTCATTCAAGCTATGATAGGAGGTTCTAGAGCGTACGAATTAGTCACAAGTTCCCCCCCTCCCGACTGCCGACAATTATTATAAAACGATAGACAGTCTTCAAGCTCGATTTGGTAGGGAGGTCTTACAGGAAGAAGTTTACGTTCGTGAACTACTGAAGCTATTTTTAACTAATGCAGTGAATTCAACAGAAAAAACCAACACTTAATAGCTTATTTGATACATTAGGTTTACACCTCAGGTCTCTGGAAAGTTTTGGAGTTACTACAGAAAAGTGTACTTCAATGTTTTACCCCTTAATTGAATCATCCTTGCCAGAAGACTTACTAAGAGCCTGGGAAATTAATACTTCTTTCGAATGTGATTCTGTCTCCAAAGATCGTCTGAAACAACTCATGGCTTTTCTCCCAAATGAATTTGTTAGTGAGGAAAGAATTTCATTAGCAATCAAAGGGTTCAAAATTAGTACATCCCAAGGGCACAAGATTAAGGGAGGCAAGAAATCAAGAGAAGCCTCTGAACCAAATGTCCCCACCACTTCTGCTTTGTTATCTACTGATATTTCTAAAAGACAGGAGTGTGTGTTTTGTCTTACACCTCATTCGAGCCCAGAATACATTAAAGCTCAACAAATGACTGTAGAGGAAAGAAGAAAAATCTTGAGTAACAAGTACTGTTGTTTTAATTGTTTAAAGAGAGGTCATCAAAGTAAAGCTTGTAAATCCATTATCAGATGTATTGTTTGCAGTGGGAAACATGTGGTATTAATGTGTTATAAACTTGGTAACAAGACAAGGAGAGTGTATCCAATTTTGAGGGCGAAAGAAAGTCGAGTAGTGAGGATGCCACTCATGTAGATAAGACTATGGCTAACATCTCTTGTTCTCCTGAGGTATATTTGCAATTCCTGGCAGTTGTTGTTATGGGAAAGAGTAAAAAAATAGTGCGAGCGATCATTGATACTAGGTCTACTAAAAATCTCACATTGTGCGTGGCACAGCTGAACAAATGGTGTACCAGTCAATCGGAAAGGAAACTCTGATACACTCTTTGTTTGGTGGAGTACGTTCCCAAGAGGCAGATCATGACTGTTACAACACAAGTTTAAGGAGATTAGAAGGAAACTATTCCAAGGAACAGCAAGTATTGAGCCAAGAAATAATGTTTGATGTTAGAAATGATGTTAGGAATGGTACATGGAGTGATGATATAAGGGATCTGAAGATTTGTTTAAGAGGTGTACAAGACCGAGGACCCATACAGATTCTACTGGAGGCAAATGTCGCAGGTGAATTGCTTACTGGGAGGACACATCAACTAAAATGTGGTCCAGTTCTAGTTGAGACTCTAGGGTGGACACTAATGGAAAAAATTATTAGTAAATATACACTGACTGACAGAGAAAATGCAACACCAAGAAGGAGTGGTCAGAACTTTATGCCAATTGCAGGGTAGACTGACGTCACTGAGGTATGCTCATGATGTGAAATGCGCCGCTGTGCTGCGCACGTAGCGAACGATAAATGGGACACGGCGTTGGCGACTGGCCCACTTCGTACCGTGATTTCTCAGCCGACAGTCATTGTAGAACCTGTTGTCGTGTGCCACAGGACACGTGTATAGCTAAGAATGCCAGGCCGCCGTCAACGGAGGCATTTCCAGCAGACAGACGACTTTACGAGGGGTATGGTGATCGGGCTGAGAAGGGCAGGTTGGTCGCTTCGTCAAATCGCAGCCGATACCCATAGGGATGTGTCCACGGTGCAGCGCCTGTGGCGAAGATGGTTGGCGCAGGGACATGTGGCACGTGCGAGGGGTCCAGGCGCAGCCCGAGTGACGTCAGCACGCGAGGATCGGCGCATCCGCCGCCAAGCGGTGGCAGCCCCGCACGCCACGTCAACCGCCATTCTTCAGCATGTGCAAGACACCCTGGCTGTTCCAATATCGACCAGAACAATTTCCCGTCGATTGGTTGAAGGAGGCCTGCACTCCCGGCGTCCGCTCAGAAGACTACCATTGACTCCACAGCATAGACGTGCACGCCTGGCATGGTGCCGGGCTAGAGCGACTTGGATGAGGGAATGGCGGAACGTCGTGTACTCCGATGAGTCACGCTTCTGTTCTGTCAGTGATAGTCACCGCAGACGAGTGTGGCGTCGGCGTGGAGAAAGGTCAAATCCGGCAGTAACTGTGGAGCGCCCTACCGCTAGACAACGCGGCATCATGGTTTGGGGCGCTATTGCGTATGATTCCACGTCACCTCTAGTGCGTATTCAAGGCACGTTAAATGCCCACCGCTACGTGCAGCATGTTCTGCGGCCGGTAGCACTCCCGTACCTTCAGGGGCTGCCCAATGCTCTGTTTCAGCAGGATAATGCCCGCCCACATACTGCTCGCATCTCCCAACAGGCTCTACGAGGTGTACAGATGCTTCCGTGGCCAGCGTACTCTCCGGATCTCTCACCAATCGAACACGTGTGGGATCTCATTGGACGCCGTCTGCAAACTCTGCCCCAGCCTCGTACGGACGACCAACTGTGGCAAATGGTTGACAGAGAATGGAGAACCATCCCTCAGGACACCATCCGCACTCTTATTGACTCTGTACCTCGACGTGTTTCTGCGTGCATCGCCGCTCGCGGTGGTCCTACATCCTACTGAGTCGATGCCGTGCGCATTGTGTAACCTGCATATCGGTTTGAAATAAACATCAATTATTCTTCCGTGCCGACTCTGTTTTTTCCCCAACTTTCATTCCTTTCGAACCACTCCTCCTTGGTGAAGCATTTGCTCTGTCAGTCAGTGTAAAATAGCTTGTCCTGACTGACTGACTGACTGACTGATTCATCATCGCCGAGCCAAAACTACTGGACATAATGAAATGAAATTTTGAAGATACATTCATATTAAGATGTAGGTGCTCGCTAAGAGAGGATTTTTGGATATTCCGTCGCTAACAGGGTGAAAATGGGGGTGAAATTTTAAAATGAGTGTATCTATATCTCAAAACTTTTAAAGTTTACAAATGTAAAAATTGGTATTTAGACTCTTCATTAAAAATAAGGAATCACATATTCTTTTGTTTTAAGAAAATCCCAATAGGAGGGGCGAAATAGGGGGAAAAAGGGGTTGAATGCCTTTAATCAGGATACCGGTACTTATATCTCAGAAACTAAAGGTTTTAAAGACCTGAAAATTAGTACTTTTGATCTCTCTTAAAAATAAAGAAACACGTATTTTCTTTTTTTTGATAAATCCAGTTCATGGAAGGGTGAAAAGAGGGGTGAATTTTTAAAATGAGTGTATCTATATCTCAAAACGTTGAAAGTTTACAGATGTAAAAATTGGTATTTAGAATCTTCATTAAAAATAAAGAAACACCTATTTTTTGTTTTCGGAAATTCCTAATAGGAAAGGAGGAAAGGGGTGAAAAAGGGGTTGAATGCATTTAATGAGGATACTTATATCTCAGAAACTGAAGATATTACAGACCTGAAAATTGGTGTTTTGTATCTCCTTTAAAACTAAAGAACCACGTATTTTTTGTTTTTGGAAAATCCAATTAATGGGGGAGGGGGTGAGAAAGGGGTGAATTTCTAAAATGAGTGTATCTATATATATCACAAAACTTTTAAAGTTTATAGATGTAAAAATTAGTATTTAGAATCTCCTTTAAAAATAAAGAAACACGTATATTTTTGTTTTAGGAAAATCCCAATAGGAAGGGTGGAAAAGGCTGAAAATATGTTAAATGCCTTTAATGAGGATTATTATATTTCAGAACCTGAAGATATTACAGACCTGAAAACTTGTATTTGGGATCTACTTAGAAATAATAAAGATACAGGTATTTTTCGTTTTTAAAAAATCCAAATAATGGGGGCGGGGGTGAAAAGGAATGTGAATTTTTAAAATGAGTGTATCTACATATGAAAATTTTAAAAGTTTACAGATGTGAAAATTGGTATTTAGAATCTCTTTTAAAAATAAAGAAACACGTATTTTTTGTTTTAGGAAAATCCCAATAAGAAGGCTGTAAAAGGGTGAATAATGGGTTGAATGTCATTAATGAGGCTACTTATATTTCAGAACCTGAAGATATTACAGACCTAAAAATGGGTATTTGGGATCTACTTTAAAAGTAAAGCAACACGTATTTTTTCGTTTTTGGAAAATCCAAATATTGTGGGGTGAAAAGGGCGGTGAATTTTATAAAATGAGTGTGTCTACATCTTAAAACTTTAAAATTTACAGATGTAACAATTGGTAGTTAGAATCTCCTCTAAAAATAAAGAAACGCGTATTTTTTGTTTCCTGTAAATCCCAATAGGAGGGGGTGTAAAATGGTGAAAAATGGGCTGAATGCCTTTAATGAGGATACATATATCTCAGAAACGGAAGATATTACAGAACTGAAAATTTGTAAAAGGGATCTCCTTTAAAAATAAAGAAACACGTATTTTTTAGTGTTTGGAAAATCCAATTAATGGCGGTTAAATAGGAGTGACAAATTGGGGTGAATTTTTTGGAAGACTATATCTACAGAATATCTTGGAAACGTAAAATGTTACAGACGTAAAAAGTGGGTGTTTGGAATCTCCTGTAAATGTAAAGAAACATAAGTGATTTGTTTTTGGAAACTCCACTTAAGGGGAACTCAAAATTGGTGAAATTTTTAAATGAGAACTTTTACGGTAAATCTAAAAAACTTAACATGTTACAGAAGTGAAAAATGTTTTTTTATCTCTATTAAACATAAAGAAACGTGTATTTTTAATTTTCGGAAATACCACTTTAGTGGAGGGGGGTAAAAGTGCCTGAAAATGGTGTTGAATCCTTTTAATTAGGCTACTGATATCTCAAAAATGAAGATGTTATAGACGTGAAATTTGATATTTGCAATCTGCTTTAAAAGTAAAGAAACACGTATTCTCGGAAAATCCAATGAATTGGGTGGGGGGGGGGGTGAAAGAATTGAAAAATTAATTGACTTAATTGTATGAGAATACATACATCTAATAAAAACTAAAGTGTTACAGACGTGAAAATTCGTATTTGGATCTCCTTTAAAAACAAAGAAAAACGCGTTTTGTAGGGGAAACCATTTTTGGGGGCGGGAGTGTAAAGGAGTTGAATTCCTTTCATGTGGATACAGAAATCAAAAACTGAAGAAGTTAGAGTCACGATAATTGGTAGTTAGAAGATCCTTTACTATTAAACAAACACTTTTTTTTTGCGGGAAAATTCACTTATGGGGGAGGGGAGAGCAGTGTGAAATGAAGTGAAAAAAGTGAATTATTTTTATGGGGATACATATATCTCAAAACTGGAGGTAATAGACGTGAACATTGGTGTTTGGAATCTCCTTTAAACTTAAAGAAATACGCCTTCTTTTAAATTATTTCAGGGGGGGGGGGTTGGCGGTAAATAAACTTAACGGCGGTGGGGTGTAAAAGGAGGTGAGACCAATTGATTTTACTGTCCTTAATGTACTTATAAGGGTCCTCCGTTGCTCAGGCGGCAGCGCGCCGGCCTCTCACAGCTGGGTTCCGTGGTTCAAATCCCAGTCACTCCATGTGACATTCGTGCTGGACAAACCGGAGGCGAGACAGGTTTTTTCTACGGATACTACGGTTTTCCCTGTCATCATTCATTCCAGCAACACATAATCATAATAATAATAATAATAATAATAATAATGTTCCGGACCGTCGTCAAACGTGCGATCCGCGCTAGAAACGGCTCCTGGATGGGCAATGACTAAGAATGCAATCCAGCCGCGGGTTCAGTGCCGCCAAGGCACCCAATATGACACCACGCCGTATCTTCTGAAGGATTTTATCCATATTAAAAATGATTATAGGAAGAGATGGCAAAGATTTACGGACCGGGAAGTACGGAATCGATTGCTGGAAAGGAAGATTGAAAAATGGGAGGAAACGTGCCGTAATCTAATAGAAAACGAGTCAATAGTGAATTTTGGTGGATTCTCGCAAAAAACGAGTCAGATCGCGAATTTCGGCAGATTATATATCTAAAACAATAAGCATTCAATTATAAATTTCAGTATAATACCGTAGCGAAGCACGGATATCTTGCTAGTAAGTAATAAACCTAGAAGGGATGCAGCGTCACTGTTGGTAAAATCGATTTATTCAAAACAAACAAAAATTTCTGTTCTGTGGGACTCAGAAGTTCTTAGAATTACTGATCCTGCAGAAAAGGAATCTACTATCGAGTAGAATGAACGAGTTAAGTAGAATTTCCTTGATACTGGGAGGCTGAATTACGACTAGAGATATGAAGTGTGTCTACCTTGGAGCGAACAACATCCGTCTCTTCTGGACAACAGCGAAATAGCTCAGCGCAGATTGGAGACAGTCACCAAGAGACTACAAGCTGAACGACATTATGAGGGGTACGATGGCGTCCTACGAGATTGGATGGGGCAAGGAATTATCGAAATGGTACCCGAAGAAGAGCTGGCGAATGGCGGGCACTATTTACCATATCGACCTGTCTTAAAAGAGAACAGCACTACGAAGGTAAGACCTGTATTCGACACCTCTGCGATGCATAGGAACGCCTCTTCTCTAAATGATTGTATTGAGAAAGGACATAAACTTATAGAGTTGATTCATAGTTCATTACTGAAGTTCAGAGACAATGACATTTAAGTGATTGCAGACATAGAAAAGGCGTTTCTCGAAATAAGTGTCCATCCTAGAGACAGTTACTTTCTAAAGATTTCTTTAGTGGGAGAAGGAAAGTACACAATAGTGTCGCTTTCGGTCTTGGACGTTCTCCTTTCTTGTTGTCAGCAACAATAGAATTCCATTTGAACGAGATGAAGAAAGAGGCAATTGATAGCAATCCTTACTTGATTTTGACAACAAAAACGGTGAGAGAAGGTTTCTATGTAGATAATTGTACCACAAGTGTTAACAATGAAACTGAACTCAATTCATTCATGAGAGAAGCAAATATAATCATGGAGAAGGCATATTTCAATCTGCGAGGGAGCGAGTATTCTCACGATCAAATAAGTAAAAGCCTGTCACAAGTGTTAGGATTCATTTGGAATATAGGAAACGATACTATTGAGTTGAATCTGACACATGTCATTGATTTCATACCTGACGTAATAACAAAGAGGACGATACTAGGAGCTGCTCATAGGGTATTTGATCCTATTGGTCTTTCATTTCTTGTATCTCTCAGCCCTAAATTAATTCTACAGGAATTTGGACCTCTGAGCTGGACTGGTAGACTGAAGTAAATGAATCATCGAAGAAAAGGTTTCTGAAATTGTTGTCAGAACTACCTCACCTGGCTGAGATTAAGATTCCTAGATGTCTGACTGGAAGGCTGCCTTCAGTTAAAGATGTCTCTGCACATATATTCTGCGATGCTAGTCAAACCGCATATGCCGCAGTTATATTATTACGAGTACAGAGGATTGATAACGTGGATTTACGACTTATAGAAGCAAAAACACGAGTGGCACCCAACGAGAAGATCACCATACCACGTCTGGAATTATTAGCAGCTACTGTAGGTGTTAGACTTTCCACATCAGAGTTACAATCATTAACGTCAAAAGAAATTACTGTTCATTATTGGAGTCGCCCATCGACAGTGTTATCTTGGATAAAATTAGACGAACCTTGGGGAACTTTCGTATGGAATAGAGTTCAAGAAATCCGAAGATTATCCAGAACTGAACAGCGGCGGCATGTTCCTGGAACCATGAATCCAGCTGACCTGGCATCAAGAGGATCTGATCCAAAATATTTATTGGAACAGAGGTGGTGGAAGTGTCCGAAATGGCTGAAACAACCCTCTGCCTAACTTCCCTGCTCCGAAGTTACTAGAAACGATGAAGGAATGCTTGAAGAAAAAAGAAGAAAAGTCAACACTATGACCGCATTAGAAAATAAGTCGAATATGAAAGTGGCACCTCGACAATTTCTCGAATTTTCGGAAAACAGTCCATATGATGGGGTGGATCTTGAGATTTTTGCACAATTGTCGACAGCAAAAACTGACTAGAAAATATTCAGAACTAACAGTTGAAGAGATGACAAGAGCGGAGAAAATTGTGATGAAGTTCATAAAAAAGGAGTGTTTTGTTGATGTAAAGGACGAGGGATTTAGCACGCTCTGTGTTTTCACTGATGACGAGGGAGTGATGAGACTAAAAACAAAGATATTAGCACGTCAGGATGATTACGCTTTCCGCTGTCCTATTATCCTTCCTGAAAAACATGCTTTAGTTCGTGCTTTCATTAGAGAAAAACACAAAGAACTATGTCATGCTGGAACATAGATTCTACTCAGTGGGCTCCGACAGAAATACTGGATCCTCGGTGGAAGAAAAACGGTGAAAAGTGCAATCGCATCACGCGTTGTCTGCCGAAGATACCATGGAAGACATCTTGAAGCGGAACAGGCTCATCTACCCGTTGACAGAGTGAGAGCGGCTTCAGATTTTGTGATATCAGGGGTAGACTTTGCAGGACCCTTGATTTTGAGAGCAGGAGAGAAAGCTTGGGTCTGTTTGTTCACGTGTGCTGTTCTTCGTGCGGTCTATCTGGAGCTTGTGATATCTTTGGCTACCTCTACATTCCTCGAACCTTTTCGACGGTTTGTATCCAGACGTGGAAGGCCAGCAATAGTCTACAGTGACAATGGGACGAATTTTCATGGCGTCTGTAATACCTTGGAGACGATTCAGCGGGATAAAATTGCTGATTATAGTTCTGCAAATGAGATTGAATGGAAATTTAATCCTTCCGCCGCACCATGGTGGAGAGGTTGGTGGGAGAGTTTGATTGGTGTTGTCAAACAAATGCTCAGGATAGTTCTGAGAAATTCATGCTTGCCGTACCAAGAAATGGTGTCAGTTTTGTGTGACATCAAAGCTGTGATGATTTCTCGGCCGCTAGTGTCCAGCCGGGTGAAGCGGTCAAAAGTGCTTGAATATTGTAACGTGTTGGCGGGGTAAATAAGTAAATAAATGAGTACAGAACCTGGTAGCGTCCTATTTCTAAGATTTATTAACTAAGCACTACAATTACAGATTTACACTCACACAGACGATAGCTGAGCCACAATTTACACAAGCACACGGTTACACACTCACACGGTTCGCGCGCCCACTCTCTCTCTTAGTTTCTCTTATGTTTCATCTACAATGACACACACACACACACACACACAGAGTCATCGATTATTTACACTACACTCACTCAGCCACTCAGTCACACTCGTTAGCGCTGTCACGGTCCACAGCCTACACGTCAGTCTCGCAGGTCGGGATAGTATCCGCTGTTCACTCAGTCCGTCGAACTCTGCAGTCTTCACACGTCGGCACCCAGTGTTCCCTTCGCGCTACTCCAGAACACCCAAGGTTCTTCTCCAGCAGCCGGTCCCAAGAGATACACACGGACGACGTCAACGAAACAGGAACGAGTCCTCTGCTCCAACAGGCAGATACTCCATCAGGCTGACACCTCAGCCCAGGCTACCACTGACTGCGTTCTTCGCTAACTCACACCAGCGAACTCAATCTCGCTCTCACACACTCACTCCGTCTAGCTCTCCCTTACTGACTGCAGGCAAGCAACTGCTCTTATATACCTGCGCCAGCCCTTCTAGAACAGTCTGGATGCTCATGAATCCAGGAACCTCGCGAGATGGAAGACTCCAGATTAATAGTCGAGTAATTTCCGTCGTCCCATGCGGCGCGACCGCGGACAGAAGAGAGAAGGGCCCGCCCAGCATGTCAGTGTTACTCGTGATTGGCGCGGTCGAGCGTAAGGGGGATGGGGCCGATACGGTGACGAGCTCGGCCGATAGCAAGTTGGCATGGCGGACACTATAACCATTACAATATTGTTTGAAACTCTTAAGAAAATGATTTTCAAGTAGGTCCCTTACACGACCGCCAAATCTTCAAAAGACGGCATTTTTGTGTAAAATATTTGTCTGTGTTTATATTTTGCTGTTAAGAAGCACTTACTTCATCTGTAAATTAAAAATAATATTTTTAAAAATATTATTCAATATTTTACGGGCCAAATACAAATTAAAACTGGGTAATTTATGTCAATGATTTTTAGAAAAGTATTTTTAGCATAAACTACTGTAATTTAGTTAAACCAACGTTGTCATGTTGGTTTAAAAAATTACCAGATATAAATTATAAGTGGTATACGCACCTGTTTATTTTCAGAATTTTTGGACTGGTGCACATACTGAACAAAGTTAAAAACCAGTTCATCATTTTTGCTGATTTATGGGCTTATTAATCATGTAAAAAAGTGGAATTATATACATACTGTACATAAAATTTATACACTTACCCTATTTCCTCAAAATATTTCTGCTCCGTTTCGTTGACACTGAACACTTAAAAATAAACTCAGATTTTTTTCTTTCTACTAGTATACCTCCAATTTTAGTGCCGAAACAAAGCTTTATTACTGTTCAACGTAGGCTAATATATTGAAAATCTACTTATTCTTCTAGTTTTAAAGAGAAAATCGGACTGAATCCGCGCCGGAATATTTTCTTTGCTGGACGTAATTCATTACATACTGTATTTTTAGATATATTTCTTTCTTTGTCCGTTTATTGTCCAGGGTTGGATTTCCCTTAGACTCAGCGAGGGATCCCACCTCTACCGCCTCAAAGGCAGTGTCCTGGAGTGTGAGGCATTTGGTCGGGGATACAACTAGGAAGAAGCACCAGCACCTCGCCCAAGCGGCTTCACATGCTTTGCTGAACATGGGCCTTGTTGGGGACGGGAAGATTGGAAGGGATCGGCAAGGAAGAGGGAAGGAAGCGGTCGTAGCCTTAGGTTAAGTACCATCCCGGCTGTTGCCTGGGGAGGAAATGGGAAACCACTTCGAGGATGGCTGAGGTGGGAATCGAAATCCCTCTACTCAGTTGACCTTCCGAGGCTTAGTGGACCCCGTTCCAGCCCTCGTACCGCTTTTCAAATTTTCAAATTTCGCGGCAGAGCCGGGAATCGAACTCGGTCGCCGGGGGTGGCAGCT
Source organism: Anabrus simplex (assembly GCF_040414725.1). NCBI lineage: Eukaryota > Metazoa > Arthropoda > Insecta > Orthoptera > Tettigoniidae > Anabrus > Anabrus simplex. Next base: position 273,807,341 of record NC_090266.1, read on the forward strand.
AATCAGATTAACCACTACACCACAGAGGCGGACTTCGTTAAGTCTCCCTTTACAAATAAAAGCATACATAAGGAAGGAAGAATAGCTTACGACTTTCATTTGGCAAACGGCTACAACGAACGAACCGCACACACATTTAACCAAGTAACACCGCATTTCTTTATAAACGTATATTCAGTAATTAAGTAAGTTAGGTACAACTTATAAGTTATAACGTTCGATTCAAAGTATTGCTGACAGCTGTCTGGGCTTCAGAGTGAATCTGCAGACAGGTTCCGCCGCATACGTTGCAGCGTGCAAGAATATCTGTCCTCCACCGTGCTCAGATTTGCTTTAAAAATGGAGGTGGTCATTTTGAACATTAGCTTCATTAATGAAATGGCCATACACAAGCCCATTACACCACCGTCGGTAATAGCTTACTTTATGAGCTACTTAATTAGCAGGCCACTCACGAGGGAACTTGCTGGCCAACATGCTCTCCAACGTGCTTGTCAACATGTTCTCTATTGCCCACTCACGGAGACAAACTTCAGTTGCACGCGAGCCGGGAAGCGAGTAATAATTGTAAAAATGGCTGTGTTGTCTAAGAAACATAAACTGGCAATTGAAATAGCCCTGCAAATAGTGATGGAAAAGGGTAGAAGAAGAAGAAGTGTATGGGCAACACAGTAGCTATTAAATCGCAGAAAATTGACCCATATGAATTTGTTGCGAGAACTGAAATTTACGGCACCAGCAGACTTTCAGAACTATTTAAGAATGGACGATAACACATTCGCCATTCTCTTGTCTTCTACAGATTTCGAAGATATCAACAGCGGTGAAATTAGGGAGGGTGACTGGCGTCGAGAAGTAAATAAACTTTTGGGTCTTCAACGCTTGCGAGGAAGAAAACAAACATTATTACGACAGACAGGAATTGGAGACTTTGCAATACATATTACAGTAGCAATGCTGGATGTGTACCTTTTCAAGAAACAAGGATCAGTCATTGAACAGACTAGTGGACGTTATGAGATGGATATTGTGTACCTTGTGCTAAGAAAACTAGAATGTGAAACAAATAATTAGTATTAATAATGACAATTACTTACCGGTGTATGACCTCCCACATCTTCACTATTGCTAGAAACATGGATCTTCGATGAAATGAAATGAAATGTCGTATGGCTTTTAGTGCCGGTATATCCCAGGATGGTTTCGGGTCGCCAGGTGCAGGTCTTTCAATTTGACTCCCGTAGGCGACCTGCGCGTCGTGATGAGGATGAAATGATGATGAAGACAACACATACACCCAGCTCCCGTGCCATTGGAATTAACCAATTAAGGTTAAAATCCCCGACCCGGCCGGGAATCGAACCCGGGACGCTGACTGTTCAGCCATCGAGTCGGACATGGATCTTCGATGACATGCCATCTCGAATAATTTCACTATCAGCAGTGAATAAAAGCAGGTCGTAGATCCATAGAGACGGCTCATAAATGTCATCGGGAGATGGCACCATTACTCTTCGACGTTAACATTTTCGTGAGTTCTTTTCTGAACGATGCTTTTAGACTCTTTATTTCTATTCACGAACTCCTTTTCCGCATTAGGATAAACATTTTGACATTTTTACAGTAATGTCTACATTGCTTCATTCCGTAGGTGTTTGTTTGAATATTATTTTCCAGAACTCTTTGTTATCACTGAAAGGCATCGTGTACGCTGTATATTGCAAGTAGACCATTATCTAACTGGTTGTCAATTACAACTACAATTTACAATTTGTTTTTTTACGTCGCAACGACACAGATAGGTCTTGTGGCGACGATGGGATAGGAAAGGCCTAGTAGTGGAAAGGAAGCGACCGTAGCCTTAATTAAGGTACATCCCAGCATTTGGCTGGTGTGAAAATGGGATATCACGGAAAACTATCTTCAGGGCTGCCGACAGTGGGGATTCAACCCACTATTTCCCGGATGCAAGCTCACAGCTGAGCGCCCCTGACCGCACGGCCAACTCGGCCGGTTGCAACATGTTGAGACAGCGCCACACACGAACCCACATGCTCGGCTCGTGTTGAAGCTTTTAGTATTTCTTTGCGAGCCTGCAACTTGCTAGCAACTTGGCAGCAGGTTGACCAACAAGCCTACACATGAGTGAATTTGGTGTAACAAATTGTGTTGACGAGTATGTTCGCCAACAGGTTCGCTCGTGAGCTGTGTTATATCATAAATACTTTCCGTCCTTCAGTCTTTTATTCGATCCCTGTACACAACGTTTATGCTTGATATATAATTATCATGAATCTGCGCCATCATTGGATAGTTTATCATTAATGTTAATTTAGTTAACACGATTAAACGATGGAACGAATTATTGTGAATAGCCAAGGTCAACATTTTTAGGTTAGGCTCCAATCTGCGAGCTGCATAAAACTGCACCACACGGCATACGATCATTTTTCAACCGCGCAACGTTGCTATAACTATGCTAAACATTGAAAAACATTTCAAAAAGTAATTCTTAATTTGAACTTGAGTCTAAAATTATAGAAAAGGGTACTTTTTTTACTAAACCAAATATTATTTGTAACTTACTCGTGAAAGAAGTCGCTTTAATTCCAATCTATAAGCATAAAGAACTATTTTGGCAAAGATTGGCTGATCGGGCCAGGGGACGTGTTTGAAATTCCTTTATTATGTGTTTCAGACAATATTCAAATACTTATTGTCAGACAACATCAGACGCGGGGGCAGTTTTGATCATTTTACCCCGCTGGAGTGTTCGGTACTAAAATTCTCGCTCAACAGTTCTTTAGTAGTAACGACGATTTTCCTGGTCTGTAAATTGCATTTATTTCTTGGTGTCTCCATACTTGAGAAAGTATCATATTCAGAGAAGTAATTCGCAAATAGAAGCGAGGAAAGAGAAAGCTTCAGTGCAACGAAAGGGATGAATCATTTCCATCAGGTCATTTCTTTGTCGGAACTCCAATTTCTATCAGTGAAATAAATTTGATTCTTTCTGGAATTGCGTGCTCTAATACTGTATTGGCTCTGCTTTGACATATTTGCTTTGCTTGTGGCTGATTTGCAGTGAAGGCAGTTTCGAGAACATCAACAAGAATGTCACGCTTTGGAGTGCCACAGTTATAATAGTCTTCAGATTGTTTGAAAGGTGGAGAAGTGCTGGGCATCTATAAAACCGGTCGGTTTCCTCCCAGAGCGAGCATTCTTTGGGCGGTTGCTGGGCATTTGCGGTCACGGACATTTGCGGTCACTGAGATAAACTTGTGCCCACTTACAGAAATTCCCCAGTTGTCACATGACATTTACGGTCACTGCAGCTGTAAGTGGGCCTTGTTAGTTTAATCTTGGGGTATCCCCGCTAACCTGCCTGAGCACCTGCTCGCTCCTTGCAGATCAACATTTTTCACACGCGGGCATTATTTAGAGATTGATACCTTCACCCACAAACACCATTTTATACCGAGACATCCGGGTGTGTGTACTGTTTTTACTATTATGTGCTGTAACGGAGTTGACAGTTACTAATCAAGGAAATCGTTTTGTAGTTTACAAAGGTTATATGTACAGAAAGTGAAGGTGAAGAACAAGGGTAAAGGACGGCTGAGGACAAGAGGCGAAGAAATACTACTGTACATACCGTCGTTCATCAATGTGGACCGCCTGAAGAAGCGGCCTTCAGAGTGAGAAAGCAGGCTAAAGATGCAAAGAAGGGAGCAAGAGAAGAAGCGACTCCACTATCACAGATTTACGTGCAGGAGTTGGGTGATCTGCATAACAGGGGTTACGACTTTGTTACTGATATGCCAGCTCAAGAAACTAAAAAGAAGAATGCGTCCGCAACGAAATCATGCACACGGACTTCAACTAGAACCAAAAACAAGTGTTCAGATAATTCTCAATGAGAGGCGTTAAGGATGAATAATGGAAGTCCGTTTATTTTATCTAACGGTGGCATGGGAGAAAGAATTATAATTTTAGTTACAGAAAGGTAGAGAAAGTCTTAGGCATCGTGCGCACTTTTTTGTGGATGGCACGTGCAAGAGTTACAGCAAACAGTTCTCTCAGATATGCACCATTCGCACAGACCTTGGAGGCCGCAGTGATGAAAGCAACGTTGTTTATCCAGTCGTCTTTGCGTTCCTGCCTAACAAAAAGAAAGAAACTTTTATTCGTTTCTTTCACCTTATCTTGGAAGCGGTTCCCCAATGGAATCCTAAGAAAATCACTATTGACTTCGAAGCAGCTACGATATCAGCCCTACGAGAAGTATTTCCATCAGCAGAGCTAAGTGGCTGATTTTTTTCACATGAAGCAATGTCTGTGGAGAAACGTACAGGAACTTAGCCTGACGAGCAACTACAAGGAGAACGAAGATATACGTCTCCACATCCGAATGCGCGCTGCTCTGGCATTTCTAAGGTAGATGACATCAGTGATGGATGGCTGGTGATACTTACTCAGGCTTCTTCTACAGAAAATATTACTAGCTTTTTCGACTATTTTGCAGACGTATGGCTTGAAAACAGCGAGATACCAATCACTATGTGGTGCTGTTACAAAAAGCGACAGCTAACAACAAATGCTGTAGAGGGACGGCATTAAAAAATCAACTCATTAGTTGGAAATCCACATCCTCGATTCGACGATTTGGTGTTTTGTTTCAAGAAGGAAGTAGAAGCGACGAACTGCATGTACCTGAAACTGGAGCTCAGTCTTGAAGGTAAGAAGAGGAAGACGAAATATGTGAAGAATGATGACAGGATTGAAAGAACCCTTCAGAAATATGAAGAAACCAGCGATATCAGGCCCTGCCTAAAGGCAATTTCTTACATAGAAAAACTAGCGTAACCTCCTTGCTGCTTCAGGTATAACTAATGTAAGTAGGTATGTAAAAAAGAAACAAAATTATAACCACGCTTACCTAAAGCCCGACAAAAATAATTGACCAAGCTTATTTACAGCTGATTTTAAACACGCCAAAACGATTTTAATACAATCATTATGCCAATCCAAAGCCTGGATAAAGTGTGATGGCAATCAACATTTTAAAACATATAATTTACTGTCAACCAAATTATTATATGTACTCGAGATTGAAGGTTGTGAACCCCTGTGTGGGGGGGACGCAGACGAAGAATACATCCACCGTATCCCCTGCCTGTAGTAAGAGGCGACAAAATGGGGCCCCTGGGGCTCACAACTTGGAAGCGTGGGTTAGCAGGATCGAACTTGCCAATTTGGGGCCAGAAGCCCAACGCCTCAACCGTCCCATTTTCTCCGAAAACAATGTTAGCGTGACGTTAGACTACCAGAAATAAATAAATAAATTAACTAACGATGGATTAACTTTTGTTTGTCTAAAAATGAAGGATTGGTGCGGAATAAAACAGTGTATTTTACCTTAGCCTACCTTTAATTATTCCACGATAAATGAATAGGAAAATTATATTTTGAATTAAACTCTAATGCACCACAAAGTGAATTTTTATGTGCAAACAAATATACGAGCTTGTATATCTGCGTGACTGTTTATATCGTGGTAGCCACGGGACCTTTTCGTGATGGTGGTGATTACTGTTTTTGAGAGAAAGTAGAAAGGTGCCCCACCAGCCTCCCTTAAAACTAACCAGGAAAAAGGTCGAATAGGTCCGACGCTCTTTTATTGAAAAAGAAGGGAAAGGCCACAAAGGACGTGCCTGGGCTTGGCAAACACCGTACCATGGGGGTCGGAAGAGAACAAGAGTTGACAAAGAGAGGCCGGATAGGAAATACTACAGAATATATTTATTTATCATCTACAAAATTGTACGTTACCAAAAACATGACATGACTTGTTCTTCTCCTTCATACTCACCTAGGGGATTTTTCATGATGACTTTCCCTATACTTTTTGTACATATAACAATTTGCCTTATTAGAAACTGTCAAACCCATCAGAGCACAGAACAGTAAATACTTACGCCAGGAAGTTTCGATGCAGAATTGTGTCTGTGTCCGAAGGTATCACAGAAAAATGTTGATCTACAAGAAGCGAGCAGGAGCTCCGGCAGGTTAGCGGGGATACTCCAAGATTAAGCTAATGTGGCCCAACCCTGCTGCAGTGACCGCAAATGTCCGTGATTTTGTGATGACCGCAAGACTAGGAGAAATGCTACTGTTACGGTGCGAAACGATGATTATTCACACTTACGATCTAAAATGTTTGAAATGACTGTTAGTTTGTTCATTATGTCGAAATTTCTTTCTTAATTTGTTTACCCTCCGGGGTTGGATTTTCCCCAGGACTCAGAGAGGGATTCCACCTCTATAGCCTCAATGGCAGTGACCTGGAGAGTGAGACTTTGGATCGGGGAATACAACTGGAGAGGAGGACCAGTAAGCTTACCTCGCTCGATTGGCCTCACCTGTTATGCTGAAGAGGGGCCTTGTGGGGGGATGGGAAGATTGGAAGGGATAGAGAATGAAGAGGGAAGGAAGCGGCCGTTGCTTTAAGTTAGGTACCATCCCGTCATTTGTCTACAGGAGAAGTGTTAAAATTACGGAAAACCACTTCGAAGATGGCTGAGGAGCGAATCGAAACCACTTTACTTGGTTGACCTCCTGAAGCTAAGTGGAACGCATACCAGCACTCGTACCACTTTTCAAATTTTCGTGGTAGAGCCGGGAATCGAACCCGAGCCCCCGGGGTTGGCGGCTAATCACACTAACCACTACTCCACAGAGCCGGACATGTCGAAACTAATTTGTATATAAGTAACATTTAGAAACCACCTGAAAAAGGGGACAGAATTAAACCTGAAAAAGAAAGAACAGTTTGTTCTCTTATCGCACATTTCCTTTTACAGGTAGTTTCTATATTTTATCCACTCATAAATTAGTTTCGACAGACAGTAATTATAAATTGACTAACAAGGAAACCCTTGTATCTGTAAGTCTCCGATCTGATTAAGATTTTAGTACAGCAACTTCAGTAGGATTTTTTTATTCAGCCATATTAAAATTAGATGCCCAGTCGCATATTCAGAATAGAATAGAATAGAATTGTTTATCATCAACAGGTTGTTTCCCCATTAAAGATGATTTAGTAAACATAATATACTACAAATACACCTTAAGTAAATAACACTAATTTCCTAAAATAATAACCAAGTTCAAACTAGATCTAGAGACCTTTATATATACATATTTACAACACCTAAAATAAATAAATAAATAAATAAATAAATAAATAAATAAATAAATAAATAAATAAATAAATAAATAAATACATAAATAAATAAATAAATAAATAAAACTACATCTCCTTAAATAATTGACAATATTAAACTACATGTAGTAACATTTACATATTTACATATCTTACAGATTGAGCCTTACATTCGTGAGGTCATTAGGGCACGTCTGATTTTAGACGGGGGTGAGTGATAAAGGTCCACTGATTCACCCAGCTCATTCAGTGATGTTAGTGCCCTCACAAGCCATGAGTTAGCCCGAGCCACAGTTTTCACTTTAGGCAGATCAAAAACATACCTTTGCCTAGTATTGCGACGAGGAGCATGTAATGGAATCAGCTCCAGTAATGTTGAGCAATCCACTCTATTCGTCAGACACTTATAAAGAAAGAGGACATTGGCACATCTGCTGCGTGAGTGCAATGTCCTCATGCTCACAGTCTCACAAAAAGACTCGTAATCGGACGAAGAGGGAGAAATACCCAAACCCTTGTAGCTGATCCATTTCATGTTGCAGGGTGTCAAAATTTGCTCTTTTAAGCACCGCATAGACAGGAGTGAGCGGCGGGAAGCAGGTAGAGGCGGGGCCACCGGCCAGTTCATGTGTCACTCTCTCCCTCTTTCTCTCTCGCACACACACATTACTTCCCCACCTCTACCTGCCTCCCGCCACTTATACCGTCTACGCAGTGCTTAAATGAGCAAACTTTGACACACCGAATTATGTGCTAAATATACGACTGGACATCTTATCTTGATATGGCTGAATACAACATTCCTACTGAAGTTATTGTACTAAATCTTTATCAGATTGGAGTCTTACAGATGCAAGGGTTTCCTTATAAGTCGAAACTGTAAAGAAATGGCTTCATATACTGACAGATCTATGTTGATGTCATAGTAGACTTTGAGACTGTTTTGTACGCCGTATTTTATGCTTGGCTTTTGGTAGACGGATGTAACAACCAAGAACGGAGTTAGGCAAGGAGATTCATTATCATGCCCTTTGTTCAATATAGCTCTGGAGAAAGTTGTTAGAGATGCAAGTATTAACACAAGGGGAACCATCTTATATAAATCAGTTCACATTTTGGCATATGCAGATGATATTAATTTAATCGCAAGAACACCAAGAGCATTGAAAGAAGCCTTCACAAGCCTCGAAAAAGCAGCAAGAAAGATGAATTTACAGATTAATGAAGGGAAAACTAAGTATATGCCCGTAACCAAGAAAGACTACCTGAATGTGTCTACATTCATAGAAATTGGCTCTTATAAGTTTGATGGTGTGCATAGCTTTACCTACCTTGGATCAGAAGTTGATTCCAAGAACAATGTTAGTTCTGAAATCCAAAAACTTATACTGCCTGATAACAGGTGCTATCATGGCCTCAGAAAACATCTGAAGTCTAAGCTGCTGTTTAGGAAAACTAAATTCCTGATGTATAAACTTTTAGTAAAGCCTGTATTAACATATGGTGCTGAGACCTGGACACACTCAAAATCTGATGAAAGACAGCTCTGTATATTTGAAAGAAGGATTTTGAGGCAAAATTTTTGGGCCAGTGGAAGAAAATGGTGTCTGGAGAAGAAGATATAATCATGAATTGTATAATTTATATAACGAACCAAACATTGTTAACTGTATAAAGATCAGAAGGTTGGAGTGGGCAAGACATGTGCTGCATGCTAATGACAGAATGATAAAGAAGATATTTAATGCAGTACCACAAGGAACCAGGAAAGTTGGCAGACCAAAGTTAAGGTGGGAAGAAGGGGTGAGAGAGGATGTAAAGATAATTGGAGTCAAGAATTGGAGGAGCTCTGCACTTAACAGGAAAGAATGGGGAAAACTTCTTCAGAAGGCCAAGGCCCACAGAGGGCTGTACTGCCAGTGATAATGATTTTGGTAGTCGGAGAGTTATGAAACTAAGTGTGGCGTTGTTAGCTGTATAATGTTGATGACTTGGGGATGCTATGACTGCTTTTAAGTGACCTGCGTATGGTGGTGGTGAAATGATGGAGAGCCGTGTCAATCACTCCATTGGCTTCTAATGCTATATTTCTTTAAATTTGAGAATTAAGTTATTATTATTGTGTTTCTTGAAATATGTCCAGTTTAACATAACCATGCACGACTGAAGTCGGCTATTGTAGGAATGTCTCAGTAGAAAATTACGTCATTACTGGGCAGTGATTCGTTTCCATTTCGTCTTTGGAATTCATGTGAGACATTTTTTATAAGGGCTATATCTGGTAGATTGTTTAGGCTAGACAGATAGTAAATCATTTCTTCTCGAGCTACAACGGAGTCATTTTATATTCGGTGCTGCTGACAGTTCTAAATGCTGTCTGCCATTAGTACCTGTTACCCGTCAACTCAAAGTCTTGTTTTTGCTGTAAACATTTTCCACTGATATTGTAAACAGATTAAACAATCTTATGTATTCGACATCGAGACAGCTTCATCGTGGAATTTTGAAGCCGCTACGACGACCGAGGGCGTTTCACTGTTTAATTCAATTTTACTAGCACAAGCTTCTGTGTTCGAGTGTTGCTATGTGGAGGTATGCGAGATATTTGAATTTTCTCTTTTTGATAATTGGAACTCCTACAACGGCAGTTGTTGCTGAGCATTAGGATCCATAGTTCTCTTATCACGTGTTTTAAATAGTTCCTGATCAACAAGGTGTACTTCAGAGATACAGTATTATCTATATTATTATCATGACAACACTATCTTCCACTACAATAACACGCAGTTTTCCATTCACGGCAGATTCCTCTCCCCCTCCTCGTCGGACCGCGTGCCTTATAAGATAGCCGCACGAAATTAGAAATATCTACATTATTACGAGATTTAATCCCTTTGGGAGTGGCGACCCCATCGTACTAATAGCCTATATCTGCTTCATTCATTCCATCCCTGACCCGGTCAAAGACTGGAAAACAGGTTGTAGGTTTTCATTACGAGATTTAAAAACATAGGAGAGGCGTTGCCTTTCATATTTAACAATGTATGGTATGAAAGTGTAGAACACTAAATAATTTCAGGGATGGAGAGTTTTAACAGTACCTGTAATTTCATAATAAATTGCTTAATTTTAGGGATAAATGGCGCAGAGAATGAGAAAATCAGTTGGGAAAAACTGGAATATGCTTCAAATTAAAACTGATTCTGAAGAGGAGGAACAAGGTTCTGTATTACAGAAGTTTCACTTGGGTAGGCTGCTGTTTTCGTGGCATGAAGTTGGAAAAGAATAGGAGAAAAATTTCGCTGTTGTTAGTTGAGCTACAGGGACTATGTTATTTATTATGAATAGCTTAAGATCTACTACGTACTTAATATTCCACTTTGCAGCTAATACTCTTTACTTTTTTACTTAGTGTTTCAAAATCAACCATTTGTTGTACATGCTCTGAGTGACCTGTTCCGGCTAAACGTCGTTTAGCTGGGCTGGGTGGCTCAGGCGGTTGGGGCGCTGGCCTTCTGACCCCAACTTGGCAGGTTCGATCCTGGCTCAGTCCGGTGGTATTTGAAGGTGCTCAAATACGTCAGCCACATGTCGGTAAATTTACTGGCACGTAAAAGGACTCCTGCGGGACAAAATTTCAGCACCTCGGTGTCTCCAAAAACCGTAAAAGAGTAGTTAGTGGGACGTAAAGCCATTAAAATTATTATTGAACGTCATTTAGGACTAATGGTGCCTCCCCCCCCCCCTGAAGTACGCTGTCAATTTCGACCTGGTTATAGCCTGCAGACACTCAGGGATAGTAAATAATCAAATTCATTTCACAAAGAGCTTTCGCCAGCCGCGTAACACAAAACCACTGTTACCACTATGGGCCCGTATAAAACTCTGTACCATGGTTACACAAAGTATTCACACATCAATGTTTGTATGGCGTTTGCTTCTATCCACCGTCAAAGGACAGCATACATTTACAATGGTTAACAATATAGAAAAGCAATAAAATCCTGCACAGAACGAGTTATACATATATAGCAATAGTTCACTCTGGAAAACAACATTTTAACAGGAAAACTTATTCAGATAATACACATCACGGGATTAACTACACAATCACAGTTAATATTTTGATGCAACTGATTTGCATTTATAACGGCTTATAGCCTCCATGGCATGAACTCATTAAGGTTGTGTGTGAAGTAGGGTGCAATTTTCGACCAGCGTTTTCTTAAATTTACGTTCTGCACAGTTCTGCTAAAACAATAATTTTCGAATTTATTTTCTCGAATTTGCCCACACGTAGTCGATGGTGTTGTAGTCCAGAGAATGAAAAGTGGATTTGGAATTCATTGTCGGGTACTCTACTCTTGAGTCAACCTTCCACTGTGCTTTGGGTCATTATTACCGAGCAAGTAGCCGCGAGGTTTGGGTCGCGCAACTGTGAACTTGCATTCGGGAGATAGAGAGTTCGAATCCCGCTTTCGTCAATCCTGAACATGGTTTTCCGTAGTGTTTCCCATTTTCACACCAATCAAATGCTGGGGCTGTACCTTAATTAATTAAGGCCACGGTCGCTCCCTTACATCCCCTAGTTCTTTCCTATCTCACCGTCACCTTAAAATCTAATCGGTGCGACGTAAAGCAAATTTAGAAAAAGTTCATTATCATATTGCAACAGATAAGCATCTCGTATGCCTAAAAATTCACTTGGTGAACTTGCCACGAAGCTGATCGTTTCAGTTGCCAGTCCGAATGGCTGAGATAACAAAGCGCTGTCTTTCTGAGCCCAAGCTGGCGGGTTCGATTTCCGTTCAGTCTGACGGTATTTGAAAGTGTGGAAATACGCCCACTTCTTGTCGATAGAATTACCGGCACATAAATGAACTCCTGCGTGACGGAATTCCGACACCTTTGCATGCCCGAAAACCCTAAAAGTAGTTAGTAGAACGTAATATTCAAGATATTATTACTGTTATTATTATTATTATTATTATTATTATTATTATTATTATTATTATTATTATTATTCTCGTTCTTGTTCTTATTCCTATTCTTACTAATAGGTCCAGAAATTGAAGTAAGATATTTCATTAATTTAGCGGTACTAATTCTGAGATATATGAAGGTTTCGTTAACTAATTGGTACGTTACTCGTCGTAAGGTTGCTCTTGGTCCTCCCCGGCGCTCTTCTTTATACACCGATCCGCTCCAGAAATTCTTGATGACGTGCTAGACAGTCGCAGGGGATCGTTTCACCCACGTTCAATCTCTAGAAAGCTGAGTCTCCGTTGAAACATTGTAACTAGGTGATCCTTGCAAGCAGCACACAACTCGTTTGATTTACGACCCATGCTGTACTAGTATCAGACTGGAACTAAATACTCGTGTTACAGTACACGACTGTAATTCTTCGTCGGATGCCTTCACTCCCCAAGAGGGATTGGGGCCTACAACAGGTCAATGTTCAAAAGCGCTGTTGTCAATATTACTTCCTCTGTAAAGGGAAATGTGATTGAACACCTTATGTACTACGGAATAGAATGTACTGGAGTATTTCCTGAATATCGTGCATTTATATACACGCCGGGCATAAATACATGAAAAACGCTCAAAGACATTGCATGGATAAAATCAAGATAAAGTGTAGTTGCATGAGTACTTTATTTTGTCCACCAATTGTGTGATAATTTACTGCAATGACAGGCAGATTTGGCCACTGTGAGCCGGTTCACACACGCTTTTCTGTGTAATGTGTAGACAAGGCTCTGGTCTAGCGTGTGTATAAAGTACCGATAACGTTACTAATGGCAGAATGAAACGCATTAACACATCAAAAGAAGACTCGTAACGATATGAAACGACTGTGAAGATGTAACAATCAAAGTGTAATCAGATAATTAATATTCCATCCCATTCCAGAAAAAACTGTTTGGCATCTTCAGTTTAGTCATGTAGTATGACATATTACAAACTGCCGAATCGAGGCAAATACTTGCACCTTTCCAGAATGGTAAACTTAAAGAACATTGTGGAGAACTACGTATTTCGTAGTTTTTTTTGTAAATCAGTTACTGAATTGACATTGGCTTACTTTCCCATCAGTTATCTTGAATTGTCAGGCGCTATTAATGATGGGGTATAGAAAATATGCAAAGTTTCAGCTTTAAAAGTTAAATTGCTTCATTCTCCCAGGCTGGGAATTTTGAGACACTTTTCCCATCCAAAGCGACGCGAATATGTTATAATATGCCTTCAATTTAATCGAATTATTCATTCTTCAGAGAACATGACGCTAGAAATATTGTCGCTTGGATTTCTTCGTACTGTATCCCAATGTGGAACTATCTGACCGGGGAACTTCTCTAAACTTTACCTACAGAACTCCCTACATGTTTTCGTTATCAAATAAGTATCATTTCTCCATTCTTTGAATTTAAAATTTCAGTACATTACAGATAAATTGGAGAATGGATGACTGAGAATTACTGACTGAATGAATAATAATTTTGAGTGGTAATAATAATAATAATAATAATAATAATAATAATAATAATAATAATAATAATAATAATAATAATAATTTCGTGTGGCTATTTCTAGCCGGGTACAGCCATTGTAAGGGAAACACTCCGATGAGAGTGGGCAGCATCTGCCATTCGTAGGTAACTGCGTGTTATTGTGGTGGAGGATAGAGTTATGTGTGGTGTGTGAGTTGCAGGGATGTCGGGGACAGCACAAAAACCCAGTCCCCGAACCAAGGGGATTAACCATTTATGGTTAACATCTTCGGCACGTCCGGGAATCGAACCCGGGACCCTCTGGACCAAAGGCCAGCACGCTAACCAGTTAGCCATAGATCCGGACATTTTGTGTGGTAATTGCTATCCTTGGTGCAAACCTTGTAACACAGACCCTCGGATGATTGTGGGTGGCGTCTGCGCGAATGGGAAACTGCGTATTAATATGGAGGACGATAGTGTTGTGTGTGATGTATGAGTTTGAGGATATTGGGGACAGCACTGACCCCCAGTCCCCGAGCAAAGGGAATTGACCGTTTGCGATTAATTACGAGATCCGGAGGACCGGAGGTGAAGACGCTGGCCACTCAGCCATGGAGAAAGATAATGAATGAATTAATTAATTAATTAATTAATAATTAATTAATTAATTAATGAAGATAATACTCTTCTCTCCCAATCACAAATTATCACCATGTTGGGGAGTATTCAATTACTGTAATCATTACTAAAACACTCAGCTAGCTGTCTATAATAGTTCAACGAAATACCAATGACATTCCAAACAATAAAATGTCACAAAAATTAAAATATTATTCACTGTACTTATATTTAGAGTGTATCAAAATTCTATAGTCATACATCTAGGAATAATGATGATGATGCTTGTTGTTTAAAGGGGCCTAATATCCAGGAATGAAAGAATAGACAAAACCACATATATTTTTTATTGAATAGGCAAAAGTCAATTTGAGGTGGTCTTGCTATATAGCTATCCCCATGTGCGCACTTGCTTACTATACAAAATTCCGCTTCGCTTGTTCGATTACAACTGCAACTTGAGATGGTTGAAAATAAAATTACAAATTCCTGGGATTCATTTGAAATCTCAAGCACTCTCTCGCTCTGCTCTAAACGAACGAAAATGTATTGAGTGTTGTCACAGAACAAACATTGCTTCCTGACGTCCTGGAATGTTTAATAGAATATGTAACATTGATGGTTTTGAAGAATTAGATTCATAACCAATTTACACCGTTACTACAGTTTCTGACCTTGACATTCAATGATTTGTTTCAGACCCATGGTCGTTGGTCATACTAATAGGTAATTTGAAAAAATTACGTCGATATCTCGCGCAATGTCATTTTATCAGCTGATGAAATTAGCCAAAGAGATCGCTTCGCGGACGAATTCAAATTGGCATTACGAGGCGGTGTTGCTAAATATGCACGTGACATTGCCAGGCTTGAAAGCTTTGCCGAGAAATGAGCATCAAACAACAACACACCGAGGGTTTCAGCCAGTGCCAATAGCATGCTTGCTATTGGCCGAGTCTATGAGCAGGGAGGTCCTTGTTCAAGCCCCTCCCCTGGAGTAGTTCATTTCTCTTATTGGCGCTCTCAAACCAGCCATAAGCCACGTGCAGATTAAGCAACACCGCCGTGCAAAGCCCACCTGAAGTCGCCCACGAAGAGATCTGATTGGCTAACTTAACCTCCTGAGGCCTGGCGTCCTTTTAAAAGGATACTGTTTAAAATCGGATATCCCATAAAGGAGGTATTTTAAAAATAAAATAAATAAAAACTGACCTTTTGTTTGTGCTCATCTTTTTTGGGAATTCATTTACCTTGGTGTGATACGCTTCTAACTTTACTGTCTCCCACCACTACACCGTTAAAGAAGTATACACCGTTATGACATTTGACCAAAAGAGAAATGTTCTGGGCCTCAGGAGGTTTAGTAGCTGATAAAATGACCACGGCGCGAGATATCGAATTATTTTTTCAAATTATTTATCAGTAAAATCAACCCTCTAACGCTCATACACCCGGTTCACGTTGTTTCCTACCACCATGTATTATACTGTATGTACGTTGTATATTGTACCAGGAAGGCACGGTACATGCCGTATTTATTAAGAGCAATGTCGCATAATTATCACGCGCACCGAGAACTCCAAGCTCGATGTGTTTACATCTACCAGTACGAGCTAGCTTACGAGTGAACAGCTGTGAATGACGTAGATGCAGAAGCGAGGCAGACTAACCCGCCCAACTCGCCAACTTTCCTCGTGGGAAGGACTGGATACACCCGGAACAACGAGACAGGCATTCGAGAACTTTCGATTCAAAGAATTCAGAGGGACGCCATTCTGTAGCCAATTACAAGAAGGTCTCTATTATCAAATCTCAAGAAAATCCATCCAGGGATTTTAGAGTAAATCTACTTTAAAGTAATCACGTTATCCTGTGACGTGTAGGCCTTGAACATATAAAAGGCAAAGCTACACAGCAATAGACAGGCATTCTTCGGCAAGGGCTCTACATGGTCAGACCCTATGTTATACTGTCCGTCAGACGTAGAGTCGAGTGACGACGTGGTGATTATCAAGCGCGACGTGTAAGTTATCACGCCGAGAACCGAACTCAGTATAATTCTCGAACTTAATATTTCTTCGGTGAAAAACCAAGTGAAGTGTTTAACTTATTCCATTGCTATGCAAGTGTTAGAGCATTATTTCAGTAACTGTGATATTTAAAAGTGTTTGAAATATTTCATCGTGATAACACAAGTGTTTGCCTATTTCTTGCTATTCAACATTTAAGTGCTCCTTAACTAGTGATAAACTTTGAGTAAGTTACGACAAACTGTGCCAACCGCACTGTTAAAAGTGAGCGACGTAAACTGATAATCCATTATAGTGTTAAAATTAATTGGATTCGAACAGATTTCTGTACATATTATTCATTTCATTGCTATTAGCAATGCCTTACGCATAATCTCTTATATAGCCATTTATGTGTCAAGTACGAAAATATTATTTTACGTTGTGGCAAGTGACCACAGACAGTGAATTGCAAAAGAACGTTGTTTAGTTTCACCATTTTCAGTGGTAAATAACCATGAACTGTGTTCCATCATTTTCTTTCTTAAATCAATGCTAACCGCATTTTCAACTTTTGAAGTGACATTCATAAATTTCTATCTGCAAGTGTCAAGTGAAGTTTGGGCAAATTTAAAACTACGTGTTGTCGCCTACATCAATTAAAGTCAGTATATTACAAATTTTGGTGTCAAGTGATTCTGAACGTGTCGGGGGACTGTACGACTATGGACACTCGTTTAAAGTTAAACCACGAAAGATTACCCGCATCAAGATCGTCATAGACCTCAAAGAAATTCTAGACCTTCAGGTACGAGGTACGGGTTCAATTCCATGCTGGTGAGCGGACTTGGGAGTGCGAGTCCAGTTCCATATTGACGAGAGGATCCTGGAGTACGAGTCTAGTTCCATGGTGACGAGAGAACCCTGGAGTACGAGTTGCCTGGAGAACAATTCGGGAAGACGATTCGGAAGATAGTGGTTCATTGCACCAAGGTGATATGAATTTCAACTTGCCAATATTTTGAATAAAGACAATATTCAAAATATATCTTCACTTATTGTAGATAAACCTATCCTCCTGTACGATGCCCTAGCCATTTTTGCCTAGGAAACGCCTTGAGAGCTTTCATTCATGCTCTTTCGAATAACAAGTAAGTACGGGCTAACTTTTACTGGTACAATATTCTGACTGTTCATCACTATGCCGTAGGCATGTTAGGAGGTTTAGCCAATCATATAAGCCGTTTTCCGCAACATTCTGCGACATATAATGTCGTAAATTACCAGTCTACGTGCCGAACCGGGATGCGAGTTGCGATACGCAGGCCCGAAGGAAGCAGTTTTCTGCGCTGTATCGAGAAAAGGATAGCGTATTACCACGGAACCTTGAAATCACGCTCTCACTTCGTGCGAGAGAGGAGGAGAGATGAAGCTACGCATGGAAATGTATGTTGTCAGAGAGTGGGCTGAATTAAGGTCAAGATCTGACAACGTGAGAAAAAAGTGGGAGGTCTCGCGAGATGAACCATGACGCGTGAATTTCTAAAAAGGCGCTTTTGATATTGTGAATGACTCGCTGATCGTATTAATTCAAAACTAGATCAGTATAAAACAAGGGTCACGAGCTATCATTTAAGATATTCAAATCGAGGTATAATTTGAATTACCTAGATACGCGAGTGAAATGGAATCAGTTAAATAACCTGTGAGAATAGAGTCTTCTCTATAAATGAATAAAATGGATTTGAGATGCAGTGGTGAGATGTGGAAAGGGTGAAGCTTGTGAAATGTTTGACATGCTGGAATGACAAAGAATTATATCATGATATATTGGATTAGGCTGTATATGTAGCCGGAATATAAGTAATAAGAATTGATGGCCTTTAAATAAATGTGTACTTGGGAACGAGCCAATATGAAAAGAGAGAAAAAGACAGAAAGAAAGAAAGAAAGAAAGAAAGAAAGAATACAAAGGGTCTTTGCTGCCGCAGGGCAGGTTGGCTGATTACTAGAGAAAGACAGATTTACGATGTACGATGTACGGTCCAAGAGGGACTGTGTTGTCTCCAAGAGTATTAACATTACCTGTAAGCTTTCATTCGTTCACCAATGCAATATCAATTCCATGCTAATGATACATTATGAGTAGCGTTGATAATTTTATGATTCTGCGAAGGACGCATTCCTCCCCATTTTTATGTATCAAATTAGCTCGTGAGAGAAGTTTCAGATTTTTACCTCGGAAGCTGAAGAACGTGGGTTCGATCCTCATTGGAGCTATGGATTTAACCTGATACTTTATGACTTGACTAGGCCATATCTTCAAGATGTATTGTTTGCTATATGTTTGATATTTTCCTATGTAATGTAATTATGCATTTCATTATACCCAAGTGTTTAAGATGATGGGTTAGATACCAGCGTTAGTTGGTTTACTTTGTATATAACAGGATTAGGTGAACCCAGGATACGCGTACGTGTTCAGTGTAATATATGATTGACGTGGTCAAATAGACCATGTGTTTGATATGTGGCGATGCGATCTCGTGCGTTAAAAAATTGCACTAGCCAATACATATAAATTCCATAACCATGACAGTTAACTAATATTATGATTCATTAAGGAAATGCCATCATGACTTCTGGTCAGTCCATTCAGATAACAAATACCATCGAGTATCATTGTTTAGAAATAAATAAATTTGCATACTGTACATAGCATCAGTGCGCGTTAATAAAGTGATTTAAAGTATGCCAAGCGACAACCACAACTGTGAATAAACTGAAAGGACGTTAAGGCATACTGTGTACAAAAAAGATGATTATTTCTTTGTTTATATGTAATAAGATAGCATTATCTCACATATTTATCGTGTGATTCTATCAGTTTAATAAAATGTTTAGTAAGTATTCTTAACAAATGTTCTTCTCATTTTATAATATTAATGTATTCCTCTCACATTATAGAGAACCCCATTTTCGTTATGTTTTATGTAGTGCCTATTTTTTCTTTTACGAACATTCCATTGCCCGTACGCTTTGAGCTTGAGCCGTTGACCCAATGAAAGTAGGGAGGATGAGACTTTGAGCCCCGGGAAGTGATTTCCGAAGGTTCTCATCCAGGAATTCCATTTATGTATTTGTTTATGAAGCCGAATTATGTCATTGTTGCCCTGATAGGCCCAGGATGGGTACAATATGCAACTATAGCGAGAAAGAGAGAGAGAGAGAGAGGGATAATGTCGTGGTGATTTCAGGCTGATACGACTAATGAGTCAGGATCTGATAGTGTTTCTAAGAATTCTACACTCTCTTATCGAATAGGGAAAAATTGATGAAAACATCAGTGAAACTTAGTTTAGCTTTACAAGCGGTCTCGGTACTAGGGATGGCCTGGTATGCATCCAAGTTTTAGATGAAAAAAGCCTAAACTAGCAATAAACTGTCTTTACTGGCTTCACTGACAATAAATAGCTTTGGACAGCTTTACACATCATAATATCGTTATACGCCAACAGAAACATATTGGGATTGACTAAAGACGTGAACATCGTTAATAAGCTGCATTGGTACCAAACAGAACACATGAAAATAGAATAACACTTTAATCAAGGTGCAAACAGGTGCACCGAGCTCGATAGCTGCAGTCGCTTAAGTGCGGTCAGTATCCAGTTATCGGGAGATAGTGTGTTCGAACCCCACTGTCGGCAGCCCTGAAGATGGTTTTCCGTGGTTTCCCATTTTCACACCAGGCAAATGCTGGGGCTGTACCTTAATTAAGGCTACGGCCGCTTCCTTCCCATTCCTAGGCCTTTCGTATCCCATCGTCACCATAAGACCTATTTGTGTCGGTGCGATGTAAAGCAAATAGCAAACAGGTGCGGTACAAGGTTGTGCCCTCTCCCCAATCCTTTTTAATTTATAATCCGAAGCTATTTTTGGAATTACGCTTGAAGTTGATAAAGGAATCATGATCAAAAGAAAACAGATAAATATCATCCACTGTGCGGATGCCACCATGATGCTCGCCGGAGGACCTTCAATTCCTCTCAAACAGTACCAAAAATTTTTTTTTGCTAGGGGCTTTACGTCGCACCGACACAGTTAGGTCTTATGGCGACGATGGGATAGGAAAGGCCTAGGAGTTGGAAGGAAGCGGCCGTGGCCTTAATTAAGGTACAGCCCCAGCATTTGCCTGGTGTGAAAATGGGAAACCACGGAAAACCATTTTCAGGGCTGCCGATAGTGGGATTCGAACCTACTATCTCCCGGATGCAAGCTCACAGCCGCGCGCCTCCACGCGCACGGCCAACTCGCCCGGTGTACCAAAAAAAAAATTAAGCGAGAATATGGTCTTAAAGTAAAATTCAACGTACCGTTAATCAGTAAACAGAAAGTTTCTTATATTTTATTTTTTGACAATTTGCTTTACGTCGTACCGACACGGATAGGTCTCATGGCGACGATGGGATAGGAAAGGGCTAGGAGTGGGAGGGAAGCAGTCGTGGCCTTAATTATGGTACAGCCCCAGCTGGTGTGAAAATGGCTAACAACGGAAAGCCATCTTTGGGGCTGCCGACAGTGGAGTTCGAACCCATTGTCTACAGAATGCAAGCTGATAGCTATGTGACCTAAACCGCACAGCTATTTCCTCGGTAAAGTAGAAATTCATCAACCCCGTGATCACGCTGGACGGGAACAACATAGAAACGAAGAAGTCAGCTTACATAAAAATTCTTCGTGTCTAGTAACACCTTCCTAATACGCATATCTATGTTTGAGGAAAGAAAATATCTCTTTTTAAAGAATGTCTTCCTTGTTTAGATTAGTTTACATTTTGTTTCGCCCCTGCTCTGCCATCATGGGGGTTATTCATCAAACCCAATAACAAAATTCACATACATCTCTAGGATATTTCTTAATATTATAGTTCTTCCATCACTAGACGTAATTTGACTGTTCTCTATTAATTTTGTTTTTGATCTATGTATTTTCATCTACTTCTTCTCCATGACTACATCCATGTCATTGAGACATTTCTCGAGATTCATTTCAGACTCAAATTATAAAACAACATAGCCACAAACCCTAGCTATTTTTCTCCTTGAACTATAACTCCTTCGCGATTTAAATCTTCTCTTTCTGCGTATTATAAAGAAGGATAATTTAGCATCCGTCTCTTCTTTACGAACATTTCCTGAAGATGGCTAGACTGACTGCATAATGTAATCGCTTGAGGCGATTACCTCCTATGCTGAGGGTTGTGATATCGGCACCTGGTGTATTAAGTTAATATTTGATAAAACAGTTTCAGTAGATTAAATTAATAATAATATACGAATAATGCATGATTAATGTCCCTTCAATTGCTTTAGATTTTAAGAAGTGCTGGGGTACCGACATTTCTCTGAAAAGGGAATTCTTTACACGCCAGGAAATCTTATGAATCAAGGCCGACATATTTGAGTAACTTAAAATACCAGCAGACTGAACTGGGAGAGAACGTGCCACCTTAAGCTCAGAAAGTCAGCGTCCTAGCTGCATAGGATAAGGGTGTCAATTAAAATGAATAATGCAATTAAAAAACTGTATTCAGAGACTAAAAGAACGATTAACTATGAGAGAGATACATCCAAATATTGAGCTAAAGCGAGGGTGCAAATTATCACCTGTATTGTTCATTCATTTTATTCTAACGATCTTTTCTAATATAAAGGAAAAGAAAACACGACAAACCCATGTCTTAACAATAAAGGAATTTCTGGCATAATTTTCCCTGACGACATCCTTCTGTTATCTTTAACATCAGTTGGTATACAAAGAAGCATCGCAAGAACTGCTGAATATTGTACAAAATGGAATTTAAAATTAGCATTAAAAAGTAAAGCTAAGGTATGTAAAAAGGGAAATAACCTAAAGAAAACAGAAAGGTGGTGGATAGACTGTGTAGAATTAGGGGTCTATAAAATTCAATGTTCTGGAATAATACTAGCATCTAATTGTAAGTGGAAAGAATAAACAATAAGGTCGAAAAGGAAGGAACTGGCAGCTTTACCTAGCACGAGATGTTTGGGGGGGAAGGTGCCAAATACTGAATGTAAACTGCAGAAACATTTGATTGGGAAATCCACAGCATTGTACAGGGCAGAAGTATGGGTCATTGGAGAAGGCAGTATGGAACAAGAGGTAATAAATAATAAGTTCTGCAAAATAATAATGGGGCTACCAGAATGTACAGCTAACGGCGGAGTTGTGTAGAATTCTATGTGAAGACATACAAATACCAGTAGATACGAAAAAAATATAACTATAACGAAGAGGGGAAACTGGAGGGAAATATTACAGTTAGCATACCAACATCAGATGAAACAGCTATACCATGGTTATTGGGTGACCGAAGTCAAAAGGATGATAGATAGGATATGAATGGGAGTATACGGAGATGAAGAGATTCAGAACGAAGGAAAGAAGTTGATTAAGAAATTATTAGAGTGAAAGATTTGAGAAACAGATGACTATGTCAGAGAGTAGGACAAAAAGAACATTACGGGAATTCTGTGAAATTAGCTAAAAGTTGTCAATAAGGAAAGAAAGACTTACAAATATAGAAGGAAGAGGTAGGTGTGGTGACTAGTGGGTAACTTTGAGAATGAAAGAAAAATGAGAGAAAAAGTTAAGAGAAATGTTGCTTGCTCCGTGGAGAAATAATGAAAAAGACACATCTGTTGAGAGTATGCTGCGGAAATGTGTCAGAGTGATTTCAAAGCAAAAATAGAAAGACAGACAATTGAATAAAATTATTATAAAAGTTATTAAACAAAGAATGGATCCCACCGGGTAGGTCAGCAAACGTTTTGGTATATTAGAAACATGTGGCAAATGAGAATAAAAGTAAGCCCTATATTATATAACATTGGTGACATAGGTCAATATATATATATATATATACTGACTGACAGAGCAAATGCAACACCAAGGAGGAGTGGTTCGAAAGGGATGAAAGTTGGGGAAAAAACAGAGACGGCACGGACGAATAATTGATGTTTATTTCAAACCGATATGCAGGTTACACAATGCGCACGGCATCGACTCAGTAGGATGTAGGACCACCGCGAGCGGCGATGCACGCAGAAACACGTCGAGGTACAGAGTCAATAAGAGTGCGGATGGTGTCCTGAGGGATGGTACTCCATTCTCTGTCAACCATTTGCCACAGTTGGTCGTCCGTACGAGGCTGGGGCAGAGTTTGCAAACGGCGTCCAATGAGATCCCACACGTGTTCGATTGGTGAGAGATCCGGAGAGTACGCTGGCCACGGAAGCATCTGTACACCTCGTAGAGCCTGTTGGGAGATGCGAGCAGTGTGTGGGCGGGCATTATCCTGCTGAAACAGAGCATTGGGCAGCCCCTGAAGGTATGGGAGTGCCACCGGCCGCAGCACATGCTGCACGTAGCGGTGGGCATTTAACGTGCCTTGAATACGCACTAGAGGTGCCGTGGAATCATACGCAATAGCGCCCCAAACCATGATGCCGCGTTGTCTAGCGGTAGGGCGCTCCACAGTTACTGCCGGATTTGACCTTTCTCCACGCCGACGCCACACTCGTCTGCGGTGACTATCACTGACAGAACAGAAGCGTGACTCATCGGAGAACACGACGTTCCGCCATTCCCTCATCCAAGTCGCTCTAGCCCGGCACCATGCCAGGCGTGCACGTCTATGCTGTGGAGTCAATGGTAGTCTTCTGAGCGGACGCCGGGAGTGCAGGCCTCCTTCAACCAATCGACGGGAAATTGTTCTGGTCGATATTGGAACAGCCAGGGTGTCTTGCACATGCTGAAGAATGGCGGTTGACGTGGCGTACGGGGCTGCCACCGCTTGGCGGCGGATGCGCCGATCCTCGCGTGCTGACGTCACTCGGGCTGCGCCTGGACCCCTCGCACGTGCCACATGTCCCTGCGCCAACCATCTTCGCCACAGGCGCTGCACCGTGGACACATCCCTATGGGTATCGGCTGCGATTTGACGAAGCGACCAACCTGCCCTTCTTAGCCCGATCACCATACCCCTCGTAAAGTCGTCTGTCTGCTGGAAATGCCTCCGTTGACGGCGGCCTGGCATTCTTAGCTATACACGTGTCCTGTGGCACACGACAACACGTTCTACAATGACTGTCGGCTGAGAAATCACGGTACGAAGTGGGCCATTCGCCAACGCCGTATCCCATTTATCGTTCGCTACGTGCGCAGCACAGCGGCGCATTTCACATCATGAGCATACCTCAGTGACGTCAGTCTACCCTACAATTGGCATAAAGTTCTGACCACTCCTTCTTGGTGTTGCATTTGTTCTGTCAGTCAGTGTATATATATATTTAAACAACCACAGTTAGATATTGGGTGTAAGTAGTTACTAACCTTAATTACAATGTTTAATGTGTTTAATGAAGTAATAAATAAATTATTTATAATAAGGAAAATCATGCATGTATCAAACAACAAAGCAATTTGGATTATAATAAATGATTACTTTCTCCCCAGTTTCAAGTGATCCAGAACTAGGGGATGGGAGTATTCTATTCTAAAATAAATATCTGTGTTCTACAGTCTGAGCCACTCAGCCCACCAATTCTTCTTCTTATTATTCCTCTTCTTCTTATTGTTATTATTAACCTTGGGTGGTGCAATGTCTCAGTGGTAATCCACTCCGCGCCCAATCTGAATGTCCTGAGTTCAAACCCCGAAGTCTCTCAAATACTTCCGTTGGGATTTTTTCTTCTTACAGGCGTGGGAGTAGAAGGGCATCCAATCATAAACATTTAGCGAAAACCTACATTGAGCTTGAATTCTCCACCGACCACAAATAAACGTGGAAAGGTATCATTTTGTTTCATTCTTTTTTCTATCGAGTTGAGCTTCTATGAACTGCGTGGTAACAAACAATATCATTTCAGTGTCTGGATCATCTCCCGGCCCCTTCTTTTTTTATTGGTACCGTTGTACCATCTGACTATATTTTACTTTGCTATTAATTTTCCCCTCTGGTATACCGACCGGTCTCAGACCCTTCTCACATTCCTTTTGATTTTGGTTTCATGAAATTCCATATTCGTTTTGTTAGTCGGTCATCTGGAATCCTGAAAATGTGTCAGTGACGGTTGACTCTTACGTACTTTACATGCCAATGGTGCATCCTTCTTCTTTGTCTGTTTAGTCGATGCTGTGTTTGGTTCTGTCTTGTTGTACATCTCTTCATTAGACCTCAATCGTACGTGCCCATGGATGCATCTGTTACCTAGGACATTCCGTAACTTCTTGCGTTCCCTTATTTCCAGTTGACCGATTTGTCCCTGTAAACTCATGGTCAAGGTTTCTTATGCATGTAACTAGTGAAAAAAGTTAAACGGTACTCGCTCGACCCATCCCAAATATATATTAATGGAGTCGCAGGCTACAGTTTTTGATGATGATGCTTGTTATTTAAAGGGGCCTAACATCTAGGTCATCGGCCCCTAATGGTACGAAATGAGGCGAAATATAATGTTAATTTAAAAATCCAAAATCATCCACTGACCAAAATTCAAAATCTGATGACGAAGAATGAATGGATGGATATGAATTTAAAACAATCATTGGATCCGACCCGTAGTGCCCTACATTCCCAGAAACTAGCGTTAAACAATAGTATTACTGACCAAGGGACTGCTTCTAAAGCACAATCCTGAATCGATGATGTCTGTTGTGTAAATGGGTCCAAAATCCAGGTCATCGGCCCGTCATAATGGTACTTATCGCTAGGAAAGTAAGACCCCGGTATTTGTCATGTTGTGGTACTAAACAAAAGTAGCGGTGACTCACGGTATTCCACACATTATGGTACTACTCCCAGGTAATGTAATGCGTTTCTCACATTGCCGCGCTATTTACAGGCAACGCAAACCTATGGTGTTCCTTACATAGGTGTACTAATCACAGGGACTCGTACTATCTCGTGGTGCTCCTCGCATAGTGGGTACTAATCATAGGCAAGGCAGAACCATGGTGTCGCTCACTCGTGGTATCGCTTAATATAGTCGTACTAATCACAGGTAGGCCCTACTGTAAAACTCACCCTGATTCACACACTGTCGCTAGTAATCACAAACCTATTGTGAACCTAACATAGTGGCACTACGTGCAAGTAAAAGCGAAACATGGTGTTCCCCGCGTGGTGGTACTATTTACAAGTAGTCTCTAATTCGATCTAGTTCTAGTTCTAATTCTAATTCTAGTTCTAGTTCTAATTCGATCATCCCTTGGTCGACCCTTTTAGTCGCCTCTTACAACAGGCAAGGTATACCGTGGGTGTATTTTTTGCCCGCGTCCCCCACCCACAGGGATGTGTGTTTGGTCCACGAGACCTATTTTATTTCGCTCAAGTCTACCACCTGGGACACGCCACGTGGGTGTATCACCTCTCCCCCCTGCTACGCCAGCGAGAGTAGGTTTATAATTTCTATGGTGCCATATAATCATATTGTACTTCCAATAAACCGGATGCAATAAATTAGTTAAAAATTATTTTTAAACATACACTATAGTGTGCTATAATGTCTAACCCAATCTATAGGGCGAAACACAACATAACTTAAGCTCTATTTTAATTTTCAGACTTCAACATAGGTAACTAAAATCTTAGTAAATATGAAGACCTGAAATTAGTACCTTTTCCATTACAGTCTTTTTCAAATTGGACCCGCGATGCAGGTGCTGCCATCTCCACGTGAACGTTCTTTGCTCTTTTTGTCGGTCGAAAGACGTTTTCCTTTGTCGTTGAGGAGGGCCTACCAGCTGGATAAACTTCAACGAACTCACAGTTGTCAGGTATAGAAAAGCCCTTGTTGGTGTCAATGTCAAGTTCATTTGCGAGAAACCACGTCCACATTTAGAAGCAGAAAAGGGAATGCTGTTGATGGTGTTTACAAATGGTAGTAGAGACGTTGGAATTTGCTTCTCAAAGACGAACTCACGACAACTTTTTAGAACTTGCCTGTCTTTAGTATTTAATCGCCTACACAAATTTTGTACTTCGACTTCACCAAAAGTTACATTCTTCTTGCCAAAATTCAGGATTCAGTACTTTTCTCCATTCTGGTGTGTGTGTGTGTGTCTTCTTTTGTTAACAGATGGTTTCCCATCCGTTGCCTTAAGCTGTCACAGAACATCTCAGGATCAAGAAAGGTTTTTGCATTTGCAGTTCGATTTTCTTTTGTCTAGTCCAGGTTAACAACCTTGAATTTCAAATCCTCAGCTGCACTTCGAACTTCACAATAGTAAGACCCACTATTAAATTTCCTATCTTGAAACGGAAGAATCTGTTCGGATATTACTTTATGAACCTTATAAAGAGTCATACTGCGTGCTTGTAGCTGACAAGTCCTGAAAAGCATCACACATGAGACCAAGATCAAGAATAACATCATTCGTAAGTTTTTCAAGAAGCCATCATAGATAACTCTTTCACTCCTATGGCTGTTCTCGTCCTATTAAGCTCTTTCGGAGTGTGCCATGGATAATTCACAGTTTTTCTGAATGGCAGGAACAATTCTGTAAGTGGTAGCTACCCAACAAGTATTTAGAATTCTTCCAATGCGATAAAGTTGCTGGTCGAGAGTGTTAGAAATTATTTCTCAGTTCTCTCGCATTTTAGGCGACTGGTGATATAATGTATATAATAAAGTTCATCAAGAAATGACACTAAATGATTAATCTGTGACGGGTAGTCCTTCGGAATGACATCTACCGTAGAGAGTACAAGTGTATGGTTTGCGCAGTGCCAAAACAAGACATGTGGATATTGCTCCTTAATAAAAGTCATTACGCCTTTCCTTTTCCGTAACAACAGAGCGGCTACATCACATGCTTCTTCAATAAGGCTTTCTTTCAAAAATTGTTGAGAGTAATCCAGTTCATTCAAAACATTAATCGGACATCGAAAAATAACCTGGACAGACACATTTTGCATCACATCAATATCAGTAAATAGATTAGTATGTTCGTCTATATCATGAAGCATTGTCCTTACATATATTATTAAGGATGATAATTACCGAGCTCGATAGCTGCAGTCGCTTAAGTGCGGCCAGTATCCAGTATTCGGGAGATAGTAGGTTCGAACCCCACTGTCGACAGCCCTGAAAATGATTTTCCGTGGTTTCCCATTTTCACACCAGGCAAATGCTGGGGCTGTACCTTAATTAAGGCCACGGCCGCTTCCTTCCCATTCCTAGTCCTTCCCTGTCCCATCGTCGCCATAAGACCTATCTGTGTCGGTGCGACGTAAAGCAACTTAAAAAAAGGATGATAATTAGCTAATAGTAGCGCTCTCGTCAAACAACAAAGAAATCGTGCAATTAAATTCAATCACTATCTTCAATAGGGTCTTCTTCATTTCCGCTCCAGTGTGCTTAACTACGTTGATACACCTCCCCTGCTAGCAATGTGACCTTGCCGCGGTGAGGAGCCTTGTGGGTCCCAGTGAAGCAGATAGCCGAGCCGTAGGTGCAACCATGTCGGATGAGTATCTGTTGAGAGACCGTCCTAACGAATGGTTCATCGAAACGGGAGTAGCAGCCTTTCGATTAATTGCAAAGGCCGTAATCTAGATGATTGAATGATATGGCCTTGTAATAATACTTAACATGGCTAACGTGTGTTGATTCTGCTACACGGCTGAAAGCAATGGGAAACTACAGCCGTAACTATGTCCCGAGGAAATGCAGCCCTCTCAGTATGAATTATATTCTGATGGTGACTTCCTCCTGGGTAAAGTATTCCGGAGGTAAGGTAGTCTCACATTCGGATCCCCGATGTCGGAGCGTGGAATGTTAGAAGCTAGAATCATTGTGGTAGTTTAGCGAATCTGAAAAGGGAAATAGATAGTCTAAAGTTAGATGACGTTTGTATAAGTGAAGTACGTTTGCAGGAAGAGCGGGAGTTTTGGTCAGGCAACTACAGAATTATCAACAAAAATTCAAACAGGGGAAATTCAGTACTTGGTTTAATAATGAATGAGAAAATAGACAAGCACAACTGTGATATTCCTTACGTGTCTCTTCATCGGAATTCATAAGCACACTGCATACGACAGGTTTAATTTTAACGCCATCACGCTATGTATTATATAATATGATACTTAATAATTTCATTAGCCAGCATAACACACTTTTCATACGACAATTGCTTTCGAAACAGACGATGGACTACCCGAGATAAGCCTCCGTGTATTTTTATTCGCTGGGGCTGTCTTTTTCCAATGCCCAAATCTCCCGCCCTTTGCGTGTTAAGAAATAGTAGGATCTAAGCAGGTGCGAACCAAACCTATCTAATGCAGACCTTACACGATCAATAATATTGACAATATCAGTATTGACATTAACAGTCATCAAACTCGTGCCAACCATTTACATGATCAATGTTATTGACAATACTTTGGTCAATAAATTTGCCAAGTACCTATCTTTCTGCCTAACAAGCAGGGTGAACCAGTGTTGATTTATTTGGTTATTTGATTTTGCCATTCCAAAATATGGATACTCGTACAAAATGTTGCATAGCTATTATTCCATTCAGTGTGTAATATGTGTGTTGCAGGTAAGTGACTACCTGTAAGTGTCAGAAATTCCACCTCATTACTTAAATTTAAGACTGCTTGCCGAGACTACCTGCTGAATGCAGCTGACTAACTTGTATGACTGGAAGATCGAATGAATGTGAGTTAGAAAAGTGTAATGTATTTTTGTGTAGGTTATTATTTACTATATAATCTTATGTACTCAAACTCTGCTCCCAATGATGTATCACTACAGTGGTTAAGTGTAAGAGAGGGTCAAGTGCCCTAACTTCGCCACCTACAAAGGCATAATAAATAAAATAAATAAGCGCCATCCTATTTTCGGCAGGTTGTTGTTATACAAATTCCCAAGAAAGCCGCTACTGACAAGTGTGAAAACTATCGCACCATTTAATTTAGTACATCGTGCCTGCAAAATTTAAACACGTATTATTTGCAGAAGAATTGAGAGACAAGTTAAAGCTTAGTTGCGAGAAGATAAAATTTACCTTCAGAAGGAATGTAGGAACACGTGAAGCAATACGTCTGATCCTAGAGGATAAAATTAAGAAGAACAATCCTTCATATTTGGCATTCGTAGATCTAGAAAAGGCATCCGATAATGTTGATTGGCCCGGGCTATTTGATATTCTGAAGATGACAGGGATCAGATACCGAGATCTGAGAATTATCTACAATTTGTATAAAAATCAGTCTGCAATGATAAATATCGACGGCTTTGAAAAAGGGTAGCAATCCAGAAAGGAATGAGGCAAGGCTGCAGTTAACAACCCCCCTCTTTTTCAGTGTTAATATAGAACAGACAGTAAAGGAAATTAAAGAGAAATTGAGAAAGGGAATCACAATCCAAGAAGAGGTTCAAAACCCTGAGATTTGCCGACGATATTGTTATTTTAACTGAGACTGCAGAGGATCTGGAGAAATTTCAGAATTGCGTGGAAAGAGTCTTGGGGAAGGGGTACAAGATAAAAATAAATAAGTCCAAAATAGAAGTAATGGAGCGCCGTCGAACGAAGTAAGGTGATGCAGGTAATATTAGATTAGGAAATAGTCTTAAAAGAAGTAGATGAATGTTGTTACTTGGGTAGTAAAATAACTAAGGATGGCAGGAGTAAGGAGTGCATAAAATGCAGTCTGGCATTAGCATAAAGGCCTTTCTTAAGAAAAGACATTTCCTTACTTCGAACATTGATATAAGAATTAGAAACATGTTTTTGAAGACTTTCGTATGGAGTGTGGCATTGTATGTGAGTGAAACATGGATCATAACTAACGCAGAAAGAAAGAGAATAGAAGCTTTTGAAATGTGGTGTTACAGAAGAATGCTGAAGGCGAGGTGGATAGATCGTATAAGGAATGAGGAGATGCTGAATTGAATTGTTGCGGGCAGATCGATTTGGTTAAATTTGACGAGAAGAAGAGATAGAATGATAGAACACATCTTCTGACACTCAAGACTTGTTCAGTTGGATTTCGAGAGAAGTTTAGGCGGTAGGAACGGTAGGGATAGACCAAGGTATGAATATGACAAGCAGATTAGAGCAGATGTAGGATGCAGTAGTTACTTAGAAATGAAAATATTTGCACAGGATATGCATGCATGTTGGGTTGCATCAAACCAGCCTCTGGTCTGATGACTCAAACAACATCTATTATTTTGGCGCTTGGAACTACTCTTGGAACGAATCGGAAACGCCGGATGAAGAAATTGTTTAAAAAGAGAGAAAAGTATACTCATCTAGTACTGTTGAAGGAAATCAGCCCCAGCCATGTTGAAGATTTCAAGAACTACTTTCGAATGGATAAGAATGCCTTTGACAAACTGTTACAGATGGTTGAACCGTTTTTAAAAAGGAAGGACACAAATATGAGAGAAATGATAACTGTTAAGGAGAGATCAGCCTTAAACTTGAGGTACTTAGCCAGTGGAAGACTTTTTGAGGACTTTAAGTTTCCTATCATCATGTCGCCAGCAACTACCAGCGAAGTTGTGGTATAAACGTGCAAAACCTTTATAAATGTCCTACAAGACTACATGAAAGTAAGATTTTAATCGATTTGTGTTTGTGTATGTTTAGTCCTCAGCCCGAAGGCTGGTTGGATCCTCAACAGCTCCGCCATCAGCTGTCATAAATGGCCTAGGCATCACTGAAGAGGCGTACTAGGGAAATGAGGAGTGAGGTAGTTTCCCATTGCTTTGCTCACCGAGCCAGAAGTTGCTATTACATATCAGTCTGCCAAGCCCACTGAAATGCATGCACCAACTGACCCTATGAGCAACATTTTCACACCATTCATAGCAGGGACTGGCTGCATAAGGAATGGCATTACTAGCACCACTCATACCTCAGTCACTTTCATTTTGTCAAAGCCAAGGATAAAGCTGAGACAGATCAATGAAAGTAACAATATTGCTCTAGCCCATACCAGAAGACATAGTGCACTGTAAACACTACATCCTGCCAGCAAAGGCATCGATTTGTGTTTATATACTGGTATTTTGTATACTCATCTTCCTATATACGTACCTGCTGACTTTTATTAGGAACTGGAAGGGTACCAATGCATTGGATGGTTGATATTCATCCCAACTTTTTAGCAAACAGCCATTACTTTGGCTCACTACACATTTTAAATGAAAGTAAATAGGTGATACATACTTTGTACATAGGTATTCACATGAAAAAGTAGGGAGATATATAAGCTACTAGAACAAGGAGTACGTATATTGAATACAACGGAGAGTACAAAGTTAAAATTTACCTAAAAATTTGAAGTAATTATATAACATTGCAAAACTGAAGTTTACGACAAATTTGAACGAACACTTTAAAACCGCCAGCACTAAATCCTTTTAAAGTTCTCCAAACGTGCTGTCAGTGAGAGATCCCCTGCATGGAAGTTAATTTGGTCTGGTGGAGTGTCACAGGCGGGGGAGAATGATGAGGAAGTATTTTGTTGCGAACTATCTGAACTTGGGGGTTTCTGTTGTACATTGATATTAACAGAGTCTCGATGAAGAGTCCCCATGCTTGCCTTAGAAATGATGTCACTTATTACCTTCTCTGCAAAAACTCTTTTTCTGTACTCTAAAGACAGCAAGTTTTTTTGCCAAGCTTTAGCAATAGTTCGAATATTACTGCTAGGATTCGATGAGGTTTCCAAAAGTGTAAGTGCTTTTTTGGAAAAACTCGTTTTGATTCAAGATCAGACATTACATTCTTGATATTTTGTTTCGAGGGTTTCCAACAAGTGATGGTGGGGGAAGCTTTGAGGAAGACGATGCTTTGGAAATTGTAGAAGTCTTCTATGGGTGTTCACTTACTCCTTGACACTGATTAACATCCTCTTCGTGCTCAAATTCTTGGAAGCATACAGGATGAGCAGAATGTTCTACAATCAAGTACACCTTATCACAGCAATGTTTGATTTATTTACATTTCAACGGTACTAGAACGTGACAATTTGATATAAAATTCATCAAACAGCTGTTGGCTTTTTTGTTTTCGTTAGTTGTGTATTCCTCAGATCTTTCCGCATTTGACCCTACAATAATTACATAATTCTAAACGTTAAGTGCCCCAAAGTGACTAAAGTACAAGAAGGTCTTGCAGTAAGTGCATGGAACATACTGTACCAATAGTGTTTTCCATGTTTCTACAACCTTGAATTGTTAATCTTTACCTCATTCATGTAAATAAGTATTAAAGTTACGGACTTAAAAATTGTTGCATATACAAATAAATAAGAACATACAAATGAATGTTTTGAATTATTTATCCGGACTTCTTTGAATACTTCGCCAATATTGACCGTCGATCCATTTTTTCACCTTACACGTTCATTATTATTGTCATGTGAATAAGGTATTTTCAATATTATTGATCGTGTAAGGTCTGCAATTCTGTTCTTCGGGCAACAATACTGGAAAGTGTAAGGAGAATTGTTAATATTATTGACCGTGTATGGGTGTGCGTCAATATTTACGTCAATCCTCCGTTCAGTTCAAGTAGAAGTGAGAAGTGGCGACATTGACCGACCCGTTTACCGAGGACTTTGACATTCGTAGCTATCAAGGTCCTATTGGCTCAACCGTTTCCCGTGAGAAGGAACAAGATGCCATTTACCACTTCATCGAACAATGCGAACTATACCCAGAACTGTGGAATTCGTCCAACCTAGTGTATTTGAAAAAGACGGCAGGAAATTCAGCTCTTGACCACCTCATACCCTTTCTAGTGAAAATAAAGCCAGGTCCACGAACAAATTATAGGAAATAACTTAAGAAGATTGGCGCATCGAAGAGGTTGGGGGGGGGGGGGATGCAGATGAACTTTACACACCTTCCTCATGGGTCTATTTTGCATTGTCATTTCTTGAGAGTTTAAAGAAGCCTAGTTCAGCAGCAGCTGACGGAACCAGTGGATCAGGTGAGGTTTATTTTAATACTTTTAAATTTAATTTAATTTCAATTTAATGTTATTATAATATTTACATCGTTTTAATTTTGTTAGTGCCGCATCAGCGTAGTTTCTACGCAGGTTCGTTTGGCTTTACAGGAATCCATAGTTACCTACTATAACTTATATATTCATATATATATATATATATATATATATATATATATATTCCTCTAGGGAGAGGGAGCACATCTCTCACTCACCCGTCCCTTCTTTTTGGTCAGGGGAGATAGGGGAAAGGAGACTACATCTTTAAGCCCTCCTACTACACCGAAGTCAACAAATCATAACCATTTACTTAGGTCAGCCTAGCATGGCCACGTGGTTAAAGATGACAGCTGTCAAAAAATCACGTGGAATTTCAAATTGCCCGCCACCACGTGCATAAGGTGGCAGCCATGAAGATTTAGTCCCTGTACATAAGCCATCACTGAAGTTAGCGATGCTCTCTTGTTTAAGGATGGCAGCTTTCACCTTGACAGCTATCAAAAAAGCACGTGGAATTTCAAATTTCGCGCGCCGACGTGCATAAGGTGGCAGCCATGAGGTTTGGTGCCGTTAAGATGGTAGCACTGAGGTTAGCGATGCTCTCTTGCTTAAGGATGGCAGCTGAGGGCTGTCAGAAAAGCACGTGGCTTTGTTTACAAACAAGAGCACGTGAGTTTGTTTACAAACTAGAGCACGTGGTTACCGGGGTCAATGACCTCGGGTGCTGACGCAACAGAAAAGGTGCTGACTCTGTGGGGTTGAACTCTCACTGCTCCCCTACTGATGCCCACCAAGTTCTACGTGAATTCCCCAGTATGTTATACGAGACAGGTTTAAAGAAAATTCAAATTAGTAATTTAATTATACTTTATTTCAAGAAATTACAAACGTGCTATACAGTAACTATGTTTTGAAAGAAATCATCATTAAACAAGGTGTTTAAAATTTGCCTTCATTGTTATGCAGTCACTGACTTCTATTCGTGCTGTATTGAGGTGTATTCAACATTCGTGGTAGCATAATATAAATGTAGCCTACATGTAATTACTTGATTTTTAATGTTTCTGTATCCTTTGTATTCCGCAAGGAACTCCTTGCCCGGTTTGGCTGTCATCATTACCTTTTCTGTCGGGTCACTGAACGTTTATTAACGCACACTTGATCATGCATACGAGTTTGACTTTGTTAAACTGCTGACTGTGTAATACCCTTGTGTTCCTGAGCCCTACATTCATGGCCTGCTGCATGAACAATATTGTTACATCTTACTCATATGTTCCCTTTTCTTTCAGTAGATGAGATTTTTATTATTCTCCACAATTGTTTCAAGATGACATTTTTACTGTAGAATATCTGGAGGTAGTTGTTCTACAATATCTTTTAAATTGTTTTGATGTACTGTTCATAATTATTTGAGCATATCGCGATATTAATTGAGATGTGCGTTATTAGACCAATGTCTGCTAGCAATTCGACTGGTAATCTGTCGTTTAGTAGGTGTACGTTGGTTTGTGGTAAACTGAGATAGTCTGGTCTGCCAATAGTAATGTCCAAATGGTTTAATTTCCGCCCTAATCCGAGTTTCATTGTCAATGTAATCACATGATCGACTACGTTCAGCAAATTTAGTCAGCTATTCTCGAACGGATATTACGTATGGGAAATGAAACTGAAATGGTATCATCTAAGTGTTTACTGTAAACTACGGTCACTTTAAACTACCTTCTTGCGGCATATTCGTATTCGAAGTGTTTCTGGAAATATACTCAAAAGTGCCTTATAAACACGAACCAGTCAAGGAAGCAGTTTGCCGCCTTAATGTCAAATATGAATTCGTTGTAATTTAACGTTCTTTTCTGAATGACTTAAGAAAATGCTTTGTTCTTTGTTCCATATATCTGCTTAATTATCCGTGATAACTTCGTTGGCGCATTATTGTACGTATGTATCGACTTCATTTGAATTTGCCTTCTCACAAATTCAAATTTCTGTCTTTCAAACTAATGTTCTCATTGATTAAGGTGTTTAATGCTTTAAATCGTAACTAATACTACTGTACTACTACTACTATCCTTTCATCTCGTGCCCTGATGGGGTACGGCGGGTGTTAGAGTTTATGCCCTCTCTCGGGCCAGGAGATGTGTTGGGTTATTAAAAGTGCGAAGGAGGTGAGAGGGGATCGGCCATATTCGCCTTAGTAAGGAGAATGGAAAACCACGCAAAACCATTTTCAGGATAGCTGACGATAGGACGAGGTAACCGCCTCCCAATTTCAGAGCTGTAAAGCCACGATAAAGCCTTGGCCACTGTTACACGAAGCTATTCTGCTTGGTCGCTGCTGCAAAGCTCGACTAAATGTCTCTGTGAAATACATGTGAAGCGCATGAAAGTAATAATTGTAGCAGCTTACCATAGCCTTTGCTCATATGTGATGAGAGGAAACTGTCTATGTGTTCGTGAACCACGGAACAAACGAATATCCCAAATCCCTCAGATCACTTAAAAGGAGAGGGAGACAAGCGTGGTTTCGACTGCCAGAAGCATCTCTTTGTGTGGCGGGATTATGCGGGAATCTGCTGAAGTTTCTCCACATAACCCCAAGCGCCACGGCAGGAAATGATCGAGGAAAAATAATGATTCTTACAAAGGGGGGAGCTATATAACTGAGATGATACCCATTTATATCACCCCGTACCGTATCACTGTCCGTAATAATAATAATAATAATAATAACAACATAGATATCTTTTGATACATGATAATTTATAATTTTCCAATTGTTGTTGAAAATAATTCTACTGATTTTACATTCCACTAACTTCTTTTACGGTTTTCGGAGACGACAAAGGAAATTTTGTCCTAATGGAGTCTACGTATGTGCTGGTAAATCTACGGATATGCGGTTGACATATTCCACCACCTCCTTCAAATACCACCGAATGAAGTCTGTACCGAACACATCACCTTGGGTTCAGATTATTATTACTAATTATTATTATTACTATTATTATTATTTTTGTTAATTTCCTTCCCCTTTTTACGCACATAACAGCCTAAGTAGGTTTTCTGGAAAGTGTTTCAACGAATACCTAGTGAAAATTCCTTGCGATAACAGAAAACAATATTTTCCCGTTTTAATTTATTTTCTGTGGAGTTGCCTCTGGCTGGATTCAAATGTCCCGTGTTCTCTACTTTCCCTGTACCGGTATCTTCGGATTCAGTCTGCGTGTACGGAGAGCTTCTGATTTAAACTGTCAAAAATTTACCTGAGGATTAGGTTCTGATCGTACTGATATTTTTTCAGAATCTCTTCAGACTATCGTACATACTTGCACTTGCTTTATCTCTGATAAACTGAGTGATCTGTCAGATTTCTACGCACAACTTGTCTACTTCCTTTCAAATCTTCTCCTCCATGATGGCTTCTTGGTGGGTTATTTGTAGTCCTTCTTGTAACGGATTGATCACGGAGCTACAAGATGGTAGCAGCTCGAATGAAGACTAGATGACTTGTATTGTCATTTTTGATATTTTGGCTTCGGTGACTTCATTCACTTTAACTAGCGTCTTCCTCGACTTCCAGTTAGATGTCAATCACCCCGGCCTGTGCAGCAGGTTCATGCATTGGTATTCAACATATGTGCTCTAAAACACGTTCAGTATATTATTATCTACTGACTAAGCGTGCCCTATTCTTTCATGCCTTTTACGCTTAGATATCTGTAGTTCAGGTATCCGCACTTCAGTTTTATGCTGAACCACTCCAGGTTCTAAAGCTACCTCATTCCTGATCTCTTTGATATTCTGAGATAAATGGTGGTCACTGAGAGACAACGCTCTTCTTTGACCAAGAATATTCTGCACATATATGGTATGATAATTATTATTAGAGAGAAGAAGAATTAATTGTTTTACGTCGCAACGACACCGATAGGTCTTATGGCGACGATAGGATAGGAAAGAGCTAGGAGTGAAAAAGAATCGACCGTACTGCCCCAACATTTGCCTGGTGTAATAATGGGAAACAACGGAAATCCATATTCAGGGCTGCTGACAGTGGAGTTCGAACTCACTATCTCCCGCATGCAAGCTCATAGCTGCGCTCCCCTAACTGCATGGCCAACTCGCCCGGTATTATTATTTTTGTTGTTGTTGTTCCGAGGATTTCGTAGAACGCAGAGGGGTACGAAGATGCAGGGGTGAATGGGTAGACAGGGAAATGGCCAGTGTATAAGTTAAGGCACTATATTTTGAAATGTTATCTCTTTTCTTTCCTTGATTTAAAATATGATAGATAATCAGAATAAGCAGCAACAAATAACAGATAAATGGAATAATAATGAGCTCGTCAGCTCTGATAACAACAGCAAGAACTGGATAGAATTATCAACAAGATAATATTGCAACCTTTCCACCCCTCGCCATTTTGCCGCATAGAACCAAATGACTGCATGATAATCCCTAAAAAGTCGGAATACCGCCATATAGCACCATACGCCAAAGCGCCTGATGGAAAGGGACCTTTTTAGTCTAGAGTCAAATGCCACCTCATCAAGAAGGAACAACAAAAAAAATTTTCACAATGATGGGTGAGCAAATGCTCTTCCGACCGTGCAAGGGTCTACTGCACCCTTCCGTTCCATAGAATCAAACCACCGACCTCCCAAGGCCATGGTGCGTTCGCGGCAGAAGATCAAAGAAAATAACACATAACTAGCTTAAAGGCATAAATGAACGGAAGGAAACCTGGGATACAATGTTATTCGGCAAAATGACAAGCAGACAAAAATTTAAATACCTATTTATTGAGCCTTGATAAATCAAATTAATTAAAGGTTGATCCTGAATATTTATAGTATATCAATGTTGAATATGCAATGTCCAACGGACTAAATACAAATTGTAAAGTGTCAAAAAAAAAATTTATTTCTCCTTTACTTCTTTCTTCTTCCCGACATGATGATAAATATTACATCATAATTTGTATAACATACTTTTCAAATAAAAAAATCAGAAATATCCTTATAAATGCGACGGTTATCATTACGAACTTTCTTCACTATCAGAAGAAGCAATTATTTATACAACAAAATAAATTGAAGATAACTTGAAGTGGTCACCTAGCTAAATTAATTATATTACAAAAATAAACAAAGAATAAATGAATGCTAGTCGATATAATCCTAATCAAAATAAAATGACTGATGTCGGGTCCAGAAATCGAACCCACATCCCAATGAATCCAATGACAAAAATTACGAAAAAAAAAAATCTCGATTTGACATCCACATAAAGAGTGAAACACGACTAAAAGAATGTATAAAAAAGGAAAATATGTACACAATATGAAAATAAACAATAACAATATACACATGCAATTGGCTGTATATAAAAAAAATGTGACAACAAAAATCCATGGTTGCCTCAGAACTCGAACCGATGTTATCCAAGATGGCATCGACAAACGGGACAAAAGAAAACTGCCTTTCTTAATTAATCATATGGTCAACAAATAAATGATAATACTGGCGTTCCAGTTAGTTAAATATTATTATAAGATCATACATGAAAAAGTCAAAGAACCTTTTAAACAATAATCGGTGTCGCACGGCCTTCATTCTAAGTGGAGTAGCTCGAACAATACAGCATACAGTAATCCTTTAAAAGGGGCAAGCCTTCTTCACTCTCCCCTCATCGTAAATCTCTGGACGTCAAAGCCCGGGCAAATAATGGCCCAGTGTGGCAGAAATATCCTTTCAACATCTCAAGGTGAAAGCAAATCGTTTCCCTTGGAACACATATTTGTTAAATAATCTTATTTCATTATATATTCTCATATCATATTTCATATTCCTGCCTGTCCTGCCATAATTCTATAATACAATATCAATCCAGTGTTCATTTTCTTATATTCACATCCATCAACTCAGAATGACCGGCTTCGATTCCATCCGATTACAGAATACAGCCTAGGTTTTTCCTACGTTTTAAAATCAAATCAATAAACTCAAATATGGATTTTAAACATATCCATAACGTTTTTCGCATATATAGAAAGGGAAAATATTTCACATAAAAGGAAAACGCTAATCTCAATAGGAGGGCGTCTGTTCGATGTCTAGGCATGTCACAAGTTACGCATATAATTAATACAGCCATCTACAAATATAATCATGCAAATTACGTGAAAATAAGAGTGCCTTGCTATCCTAATGTTAACAATCGAAAATCCATTTTTACAAGCATAATCACATGCATTATCATAATAAGCTTGGATATCACGTAAATAAATATACAAAATTACGGCTTGGCTCAGTGCCAAAACAAATCTACTTTCTATTTCATTTACCTAATCTAAGCACTCTCAAACTAACTAATATTTTTTTATCACGTCAAATACATGCATTACGTTAATTATATATATATTTAAGCCCATGGAGTAGACTATTAATTCCATGAAATGAACATAAATGAATATGAAGACCACTCACAAGTTCTCTTTCTAATTAAAAAAAATACATGCAATTTACATGTCTAACCTAATGTACGTGATCTGCACAATGAATAACCGCGCATTTATTAAAAAATTATTTCATTTTAGTACTTATCATCATGTCGTAACAATCCAAGGTTCGGGTC
Organism: Anabrus simplex; assembly: GCF_040414725.1. Classification (NCBI taxonomy): domain Eukaryota; kingdom Metazoa; phylum Arthropoda; class Insecta; order Orthoptera; family Tettigoniidae; genus Anabrus; species Anabrus simplex. Next base: position 273,848,388 of record NC_090266.1, read on the forward strand.
CCGGGTAAGACCGTCATTCTTTCCTTTTAAGCTTCCATGGTATTGACGTTGGTCACGGGTTCATGTCCGTTGCTACTTCCGCTGAGCACGTTCATATTCCAATGGTTATCTTCTACACTTATAACAGTTTTTATGAGATTAAGACTTGTTGCGTCACTTTAACACACAAAATACAATTAATTGCACTATAATGAAATTCATACTTGTTGCTTCATTTAAAAAGTTACAATTATACCGTTCTTGCGATCACATAACTTCAACCTGTTTTAAATACTATTGTTTGTAGACAATTACAATATTCTCGAAGATATAAACTGTACATTTACAGTCTGAAACACTAAATAGATCAGAACACCATCAAACCGTGGTTCTGCTTTGGATCCTTCGCGTGAAATGGATACTGTTGTCATCATCTGATTCCTTTTATAAACTTTCCCCCTTCCATGCAAGAGACAATGGATAGTCCCCACTACTTTTTTTTAATTAATAGTTCCACGTGTCGTATGACATCGGTAATACACTCAAACGTGTGACTCAGATTCTTAAGTAGTCTGGTTATGTGCGGAACCTGAAATGTTCGGCCATTTATTCAAAATTAATTATCAAAATAATGCCCCAACAATGTCTTCCATGAAGGTGCTGCGTACAAGGGACGCTTAGCGTGTTATATAATGCAACGATTGCGTATTCTTCCACATGTTAATATATTATAAAGAATTAGAATTTTGGCAGATGTCTATAATTAAATCATATCACATCCCGAGGTTTCCCATATTAAATATTATGCATGTCTCGAAATCTCATCATAATAATGCGATTCGCGAGCTGGCAAGATCGTGTTCGGCCATTTTTTCAACGGGTGACGGTATCATTATCGATTTTTCTGGCTTGAGATTTTCTTCCCTCTCTCTCTATCTGTGTATCCTTTTAGTTAAGACGGAGTGGTGTTTAGCAGGTTACAAAGGTTGTGTAAGCATGTGCAACCTAATGCAACTTTTTGTAACAAGTACGAGGGAGCTTTACAAAGGTTTTTCACTGCCAAATAATTAATAAATAAATGTGTACATGACCGATAAGGTCACAATATATAAGGGATGAGCATGCTCGCTCTGAAAGTGCACTATTTTTGCTCCACTCACCTAGATTCTAGGAATCATAGCTCCGGAAGGTTACTGTAGTCCAAACTCTAAGAGGCACAAGCTTCTTACAATATTATGTCTTACAACTTTCAAAAACAGTGTTTGAAGTCACTTCTGTTCAGCAGTCTGTTACATACTCGTTTATCAATAATTACGCTTTAAACCGAGGCAATTAGTGCCCATATTATATGATCTTATATAAAATTAAAAGGTTTAAGATGATCGGCCATGAAAAAAAGGCTACGAGGTGAAACACTTCCACTCCTTTTAGAAAAATACCTAAAACCCTAAATGGGCTAAAGGCCCGAAGTTGCAGAAGATAAGCCTACACTACAGAGGGGTGACTATAAGAAAAATGTCAAATGCCGAAGGCTAGTGAAGAATTTAGAGGTTTAGAAAATTTTAGTTAGCCCATAACAAGTTGGATGGGAATCAACAGAGGGTGAACACTCTTTGTTCCCTTAATTTACAAGTTTCCCAGCAGGGATTTGAACAGAGTCCTCAGACTTGCCGAAAATTTACATTTAAACAATGACTTTGGAACTTTACATTAAGAAAAGAAGTTTTAAACTTTCCCCTCAAGATATCTGCCTAGAGCTATCACATCTTAAGAAATTTCTGCCATTGCCTTGAGTATTTGGGCCTTCCGAACGGCGGCAGGCATCCCCTGCCTCCTTATTAAGCCGCAAACACACTAGGCCGTTTTCGTCGCCATAAGACCTATCTGTGTCGGCGCGACGTAAAGCCCCTAGCAAAAAAAAACACTAGGCCGGAGCGATGAAGATGGCAATACGGCCCTAAAGCGCCCAGCTTTTGTAGCACCTCAGAGGGGAAGATTCCAGAACTGTCTTAACATAGGTAGAATGCCTGCACACACACCCAATTTTAATTGGCTAGAGAAATATAGGACCACGGAAAATTCCTGATTGGTCAATAACATAAGGAAGAAGGAAGCCGTAGGAGTGTTGACAACATTAATACATTAAAACACAATCTACAAGAACTTAAGGCTTTCCACCTTCAAAAAATTGATACTCCCTTCAGAATTAATCGTCCTTACTCCCGCCAGAGGGGGCACATAAACTGATGGTAGAGACACCTGTTGTATACAAGGAATCGGTATACGGAAACACAACATAAATTTATTGCTTCAGTAAGTTTTTACACAATATGTACATAAATATAACTGAACATTTCTTGAAGCTGGATGAACTTGTACGCAATTAATGATGATATTAACAGTAGACTGAGGGTTTGTTGAAATATACACTTTATACACATGAGAGTTCTATATACACACGAATCTATCTTGAGGAGATAGTCTGTCAAATAAGGGAGAGTTCAAGATAGTCGAAAACTATCTGCCTTGTAGAATTACTAGTGTAACTTGCAATGAAAGTTCGTACTAACAGAATTCTAGTAATTGCTGTAGGCTTGTCAGGAGCTGACATAAATATTCACAATTAGTAGAATACTAACGTTGATGTCGGAGCGTAAGTGAGGACTGTGGGGTGAGTAGAATACTGACATCGGGGCTCGACTTGGCTACAGGAAGCGGGAGATGAGGCAGTGTCTAGAGGTGAAACCTCATCACCAGAATTCAGTCCACCTGTTCGATACACATGTTTAAGAGGGATAGCCTCCGTGTTCGACTTGCAGTGTAATCTGGCGTTGGACACTGGGGAGTCCTGGGAAGTAGCGGAATGCTGCTCCTTTTTTTAGCGCTGGCTGACGTCACAAGCAAGCGCATTGCAGTCACCTCGTAGAGTCTGGAAAGATCCGGTCTGCGGCGTGTTGCGGAGCTATCAGGCACAGAGCTGAGATCGCGAAGGACACACAACAACATCTAATGTTTAGAAGTCCTAGTATCTTGAGTTCCATTAGTTCGAAATTCCTAGCACAGATGGTCTTATAGAAGGCGCGCATATGACAATGTGGAGCGTATGAAAGGTCCAACAATAGTTGAACCCTTATCGATATCATTCGCTGCAAGGACTAACACTGCTGGATTACTCACAATGCCCAACTTTACAAGGTGGGTCTTAAACAGCTGTCGCAATATTCCACACTTCTTTTCACGGATGAAGATACATTTACGAGAGAATGCGTGGCAAACTCCAGAAGCCGGCATTTTAGGGCGGAAAAACCCTCATGTGACAGCAGTGAGCACGTTTCAGCAGAAGATGGTTTACCGTTTTTCCTGCCTGTGGCTGTACCTCACATAAGGTCACGGCCGCTAGCCCCTTCCCATCCCTGTGTCGCCGAAAGCCTTCGATGTGTTGGTGCGACGTTAAACCACTAGCAACAACAATAACAAAAAACGTTTGTCATCGTTTTAGTGTTTCGGCCAGCATTGTTGGTGACTCTTTACCACATGTCCCTCCTCGCCAGAACGGTGAGGAATACTACCGTTTCTTAGCAAACTCACAGCCTGGATTGTTAGGAGAAGATTCTCTGAGTATTTGGCAGTGAATGTGGCTGTAATGGCGCTCCACTGCATTTTACTCAGCGTGTCACACAGCGCTTAAATGATCATTATCCAGAGAGATGGGTAGACCGTGGTGGGCCAGTTAAATTACCTTCGTGAGCAGCCTATTTAACTCCCATTTATTTTTTCTTGTAGGGCTATTTGAATACTTGAATGTATTTGAACTTGCACCAAGATCCAGGCAGCTTTAAAGGTCGTTTCTGCCACACCAAACATCATCATAACTTTTTTTGCTAGGGGCTTTACGTCGCACCGGCACTGATAGGTCTTATGGCGACGATGGGATAGGAAAGGCCTAGGAGTTGGAAGGAAGCGGCCGTGGCCTTAATTAAGGTACAGCCCCAGCATTTGTCTGGTGTGAAAATGGGAAACCACGAAAAACCATTTTCAGGGCTGCCGATAGTGGGATTCGAACCTACTATCTCCCGGATGCAAGCTCACAGCCGCGCGCCTCTACACGCAGGGCCAACTCGCCCGGTCATCATCATTATTACGCCATTGTGAACTGTGCTTCGAAGTAGAAGAGTGGGTGGTGGGGAATATTGAACATGTTCCGCAATCAAGTCATTGGGCAGTTAACATCGTTCAGCATTTCATTCCATTTACAGTATGAGTAAACGAACGCACAGTCGTGGGGCTGCAGCGTTGCAGCAAGTTACATAATAAAGAAGTTATTCAGACTAACGGACGAGAGTAGCAATGATCGGTGCATTACATGACTGACAAATGTGTCTTAATTACTATGTGTGTACTAGGGCTGCTTAGTAAACAAACTGTGGATATTGCCTGTATGAGACAAGGACAACCCTGCATCAGTCGAACGAGAAAACCTGTGCATTCGCGCCGAGCATTATCTCTGTCTCCATCTAACATCCACCTCATTTTCTCGAAACGAAACATTTTCTCCGCCACTCCGATTGCGCCATCGTTCTTTACATAACACAAAGAGCATCTCTGGTGTTTTGTCGATATTCTCCCTGTAATTTGTCCGGTTGCTCGGAGTGATGTCCTTCCACATGAAACTTTGTTCTGTTTCCATTTATTTTGCCGAGAAATGAGGATCAGATACTTTTGCAGATGTCAGAATTGTTACTAATTGGGCAGGGACATAGATGGGGCCTGCTTTCAAAAGGCAATTCATAGGTCAGTGGATATTAGGACGACCAACTGCTGAAGAAAGGAATAGAGGACAAGACAGTAGAAAATAAAAGAGGACATTCAACAATTTGGGGGGACAGTTCCCTCTTTAGCAGTAATTGTAAAATGACAACAATTTTAAGATTTTCAAAAGCATTGTGTTGACAATTCTCCTCTTTTTTGACCTAGAGTACTCTTACTGAAGTAATGACATAGAAAAATACCTTTCACTCATCTTAATTGTACAATTATTTTTCCAATCTGTGGGTTGAAGACCCTTCATCCATGAGATGTACTGAACGTCTTCTTGAAAAGTTTACAAAACGTCTTGTAGACGTTACATCGATCAGAAAATAAGTATGGTGTGTTGGTTGTCCACTTTGCATTACACATACATACGCGTTTATTTTTCCCTTTCGCCTTGTCGGGTGTAAATGGTGACTTTCATTTGTGACGAAGTAAAAGTACAGTCATTCTTATTCGACAACAAATCCATTTCAAAATCACAAAAACTTTAAGAAAAACGCCATTTAGTACAACACGTCTATGTTGATGCACTTCATGCTACGGAATGGCCACACACTCCACGCCACGGACTAACGGTAAATCGGAAGTCAGATGATACATCCGGAGCGCTTCTCTAAAGACACTATAACTTGCTTCTTTGCACATTCAAAGATAATACTATTGGCAACGGTTACGCTGTGTTTAGTTGAAGCTAAATGACAGGACGGTTGGGTGTTGTGAAAATTCGTACCGATGACAATAACACGGAAATTCGTTGAGATAGGAAACGAAACAATTGCGGGACAAATGACGTCACTAAGGCATCGCTTCTCGGGACACTCAACGCATCTCTGAAGCGGACCTCGCTGATCTCCGTTGAAGAGACTCCTGTTATTTTTGATCGGCCGGGTGGCTATCCATCTTTACTGCAGGCTCCCGCCGACCCGAACAAAGCATATCGGCCGACTCCTCGTTGAATATTAGCCTTCCCACTACATTTCTACCCTATGACTACCACAACCTCTATTACTACCACGACCTCTACCCTCACCAATTCCTACTATCCTATGACGACTCTTTCGTCTTCCCATCCGTCACCGCTTATGTCCGCCTTTCTCTCTATGCCATTACATCTTCGTTGAATCAGTGTTCCACCTACTTCCCCAGCAATCTACGCCGACCACCAACTGATGCTACACCAGCACCACCGTCGACTCTGTTACCACCATCTATAACCGCACCAGCAGCAGCCGCCAGCCAACTGTCATCACCTCCATCAACCTCATCTACTACTACTGTCTACAGCTGTGTCGTTCGCGGCGTCGACCCTCTCTTTCTAGCAACAGAAGTTCAACGTCACCTCCGTCTTCACGCCATTCCAGTCCGGAAGGCTTTCCGCATTTTCAACACCTATGGCCCCACGTACTTGTGCGTTTTCAACTATCTACTGCAGCAGCCGGCGACCATCTCATCGCCAACCCTCCGCGGCCGTCTTCATAAAGTCGAACCTTCTCGTTCTCCTCCCCGCTCTAACCATCCCCTCCCTACACCATGTCGTCACACTCGGTCAGATCATCCTCCCTTTCAACCTACACACTTCGTCGGCCCATCTTCGCCACATCTGAATATCTCTTTCCCCCCACCGCTGACACTTGAACATCTACGATACTTTCGCAACCGTCCTCTACCGCATCGTCTCAACACTTCACCACCTCACCCATCCCAGCAACTTCCAAACCGCCACTCTTGTGTAAATCTTCACGTTTTCCATTTCCCTTAAAATCTTCACGCCTAATACACATCCTCCTTCATTAACAGCACCGTAGCCATTTCTCAATCAGTCTGTCAAATAACTTACCCACCTTTTTCATTTATCGTATTTCCCAGTTATCTTCACATCTCTTGGCCCAAGAGATCGTGTTACGATCTAGCGGGCCCGCCCCGCCCTTTGGGTGGGGAATGAAAACAAAAAATCACCAAGGCATCGTTATCAGATTGTGAACAAGTTACATTTTTTTTGCTATTTGCTTTATGTCGCACTGACAAGGATATGTCTTATGGCGGCGATGGGTTAGGAAAGGCCTAGGAATGGGAAGGAAGCGGCCGTGGCCTTAATTCTGGTACAGCCCCAGCATTTTCCTGGTGTGAAAGTGGGAAACCACGGAAAACCATCTTCAGGGCTGCCGACAGTGGGGTTCGAACTCACTATCTCCCGATTACTGGATACTGGCCGCACATAAGCGACTGCAGCTATCGAGCTCGGTACAAGTTACAATTCAAGATATGATAGCATATGTTAGCATGACCTTATTTATATCTGTAAATCTATTCTTATTATTTCTTAGTATTAAACTAAGGCATATCAGACACAAATAGATCAAATTAACTTGTGGTTTGGTTTACTTTATTACATCTTTATGTTGTACAGTAAAATTCAAATCATCGTTGTACTATAACATGCAGAAGGAACATTAAAATACATTCTCAAAGTACTGAAAGCTAGTGCTTTACCCAGCTCGTTGACGAGAGACGCCCTGCATTCCTGATTTAAGTGAACACATTTTTAGTGTAATTCTATTGGAATCAAATGGAAGTGTAACCCTCGGTTGACTGAATTGTACTCCTGCTAAATTAGAAATGAAGTATATATTGTATCGTTACCGTGTATTTAGGGCATAAATGAATAATTTAAGCTCCAAGAATATCAGTACTGTTCAAGAAAACAATATTCACCTCTTTTGAAGAATTCTGTGCCGGAAACTCATAAATTTGAGATGCATGATTACAGACGAGCAACAAAGGGTTTATACACTTGGACACACTTCAAAATAATTCGCAGTTCATGGCAAATCTGCTGTATTACTAGACAGAAAAGAACGTTTCTCCTACATTTACACATATCATGTAGATTTTCATTGTCTTCTTTAACATATCTTCTAAGGTTTCATTACTTCCTGTTGAGCCTTGGTATTGGAAGTTATTTACTGTCCATGGTTGGTACAACTGGATAGAGGTCAGCAGCAACACAGCTATTACTCCATTCCAAGAACTTTGATTGCGTCGGGAGTAATTTTATTTTATGAGGCGTATTACAATCCTTAAATAAGATTCCACAAGTGTGACACAACTTTTCATCTGATAGATATTAACTTCCTGATAACCAATATTTTTATTGGAGTATCAGTAGTCTTAATTAGAAATCCAAAACCAATCTGCTACAGTATATTAATTGACTACATGGCCATCAACATCGTCATTTCTCATTATCCGGATGTAGCCAGTACCTGCAAAATAAGATTGCTTTTTCACTATAGTGTTATTCCTAATTTTAATGTAATGTTTTAAGATACTCAGATACACCAGACTTTAGCCGATAGATTTACTGTAAGAAAACACCTAGGGGATAACGTCTTGGCACGGCGGCATCAACGAAAACCCTAAATGTAGTTATGGAACACAAAATCATTGTTATTAATATTATTTTTAGAAATATTCAGACCATTAAGGACATGATAAACATTTGGGTTTCGCAGGACATAAAAAATGAATGAAATGATAATCAATGAGCTCACAACTGTCCAGATCTAGAACTGTCTAGATCTATTAGACAGTGCAATTACCCACTACACGTGAATTTAATGAATCGGTTGAATACCGTAGGTCATTAAAAATTAGGTAAAAATATCAGTTAGCGTTTACCAGTAGTCTTTTGAAGCCGTTAAGAATATTACACCAGAGTATAAGACGGCAGTACAGTCAACCACGTTAGCTTATGAAAGCTGTATTGTTGGCATGGGGGAGTTTATTGTGTGTTAGGCTCCTTTTAAACAACAAGCATCGTCATCATTATCTAATATTGTATATCATGACACCATAGACATTCGGGCCTATCTCCACATCATGTGAAGCTTCCGTGAATGTGCCACCACGGTCAAGCTTGGACATTCTACAAGTCTGAAAAACATGAAGTACAACTTTCGTGTATTAAAATTGCATTACTTGCTTCCATGTCGAAATTTATCTACATTAGTCAGGATTTTCATGAAATTTCGCTAAATTCTAAGACCTTGGTTTTAATACCCTGTGTGTTCGGTCATCAGCCCAGAGGCTGGTTGGATCCTCAAATATCACCATCAAACTCTATGCAGTTGTAGGGAAACCGCAAAAACCAATGGCAGAGCCCAAATGAGGCGTACTAGGCAAGACGGGGAGTGAGGTAGTTTGCCATTGCTTTCCTCACTTGACCAGAAGGTGCCACTGCAGCACGACTGATCCAATGAGTAACACCTTTCATAACACTCAGACACTAGCTGTGCTCCGAATGTCATTACTCAGCACCACCCATACCCCAGCAGCTTCCATATTGTCACAGCCATGGATGAGACTGGGACTTCATTGGAAGCTACAGTTTGCTCTGGCCTGTGCCAAGAGACGGATACAAAAGTGCTGCATCCATCAAGAACTGCTTATCTCACTTATCCTTAACGAAGATCAGTTTAATTTCAATAATACGCCCTAAGTATCCCGTGGTATTACACTTTCAGTTTGTTCCCTTCTTTGTTTCTGAATTTCGCTTTTAACTCTGCTATTACATAACTGAGATTTTTCTTTATCATTGAATAATCTGAACAATTATATTTTGCCCATGCTTCTACTCCTAAATTCACCATTGAGAAAGTCATTCTTCCTGAATGACAACTTCTCACCACCAACACTTGCTGTTTCTTAGAAGTGAAGCTTCCACGGTGTGTAGAATTATTTAGTTCTTTTTCCGGGTTGAACCGTGTTGTTGCTTTTTGTATATTCCGTACAGTTTGCGAACGTTGTTCTGCTTCCCTGCCTATTTCTAATCTTTGGTCTCTTTATCCTAAATCTACTGTTGACATCGGAGTGAACAACTACATTGAAATTGCTAATATGAAAGTGTTCGGTCCGTTGGACAAAATAACATAAAGCGGGCGAGTTGGCCGTGCGGTTAGGAGCGTGAAGCTATGAGCTTGCATCCGGGAGATAGTGGGTTCGAACCCCACTGTCGGTAGCCCTGAAGATTGTTTTCCGTAATTCCCACTTTTACAAAGGCAAACGCTGGACTTGTACCTTAATGAAGGCCGCGGGCGCTTCCTCCCAACTCCTAGGCCTTTTCTCTCCCGTCGTCGCCATCGTGCCGGTGCGACGTAAAGCCAATTTTATTGTAAACAAAAAAATGAGAAGTTGAGACAAGAGATGAAATATTCGTGGAATATTATTAAGCAGAGAATGATGCTGAAGAGCATAGCTTCGAACCAGACACCTTGAACTTTTCTAATATCCTGTGTACCTGGCTAACTCGTAAGTACATGTCCTACGGACAAACAGTACGTACTTTCCGCCCGTCACATATTACGACGATCGATTCAGACATTCATATATACCATCAAACAATCGCCTCAACTCCCACGCTTCACTAGAGATTTCCTAAATTCAATTTCAGTGCTGATATAATGGATTATTAAATTAGTTTTCAAACCGCACAAAACGTATGAAAGATTATCCCATTGAAAGAATACCTTTTCAACTGATAACTCAGCATTAGCATAGAACTGAATAAATGTTTCCAATTCCATCTTCTGAACAACATACCCATTGCATTTCGTCTCTTTCTTCTGTCCTAGTAGTATTTCCGCCTAATCCTAAATATGTATTGTTGACACGTCACTACTACACGATTTAGTGACTCAATAAGAATATATTTTACAGATTAGCTTTACGTCGCACCAACACAGATAGGTCTTATGACGACGATGGGACAAACAAAGAGCTAGGGGTAGGTAGGAAGGAAGCGACAGTGGCCTTAATTAAGGTACAGCCACAGCATTTGACTGGAGTGAAAATGGGAAAACATGGAAAACCATCTTGAGGACTGCCGACAGTTGAGTTCGAACCCACTATCTCCCGAATGTAAACTCACAGCTGCGGATCCTAACCGCACGGTCAACTCACTCGGTGACCGGAAAGACTTGTGTAGCTTTTCATTATCGACACTTTATATGGTTAATGCTGTTACACAATTACTGTACAGTTCTTTCTAAAGCGGAGGTGCACAGCTGGACGCCCGTTAAGGCTAGCCCAGTGCGGCCGGGCTGGCCTGACGAAAATGTGGTCAGCAAGCATACGCCGCAGAGAAAGGAGAGAGAGAGAGAGAGCGAACACACATTGCAGGGAAGCGAGGGAGCATTGACGTTCGACTGTGATTACGAAGCTCTCGTCCACTATTCAGCGAAGTGTTGGTTAGGATAGATTATTGAAAATAAAACTTTATAAATGCAACAAAAGAAAACTGACCTTTTCAAGATATTCCGGTTTGATTTATACTGCGCTCGATATAAACAGTCCGTTTGATTTTCTTATACTTATTAAATTCATAATGTTAGCGGGAAAATATTTTGTATTTATTATTAAACACTAGTCATTAATAATATAACAATTTTTGTTAAAGCATGACAATACAAGAAGTGCATTATTTACATCACTTAGAACAATAATATATCTCCCGGCTGTAATATTTTTGTGGGTTATCGGGACACGTAAAACTAAAATTTTAATGCGAATTTATGGATACACAATAGTAGGACACTGATACGCATTACTGCTCAACATAGTAGTGGAATAAAGTATGTTCAAGGCCAAATGTCACGTACGCCACTGCTCGTCTTCTGCTGAATCAGCATTTTCTCTTGGCGCAGGCGAGTTGGCTGTGCGGTTAGGGGCGCGCAGCTGTGAGCTTGCATCCGGGAGATAGTGGGTTTGAATCCCACTGTCGGCAGCCCTGAAGATGGTTTTCCGTGGTTTCCCTACTTTCACACCAGGAATATGCTGGGGCTGTTCCATAGCTAACGCCACGGCCGCTTCCTTCCAATTTCTAGCCCTTTCCTATCCCATCGTCGCCATAAGACCTACCTATGCCGATGACCTCACAGGCTCCTCCTTGCGGAACCCTATCGGTCAGGTTAGCGGTCAAATTTGGGGGAAGAGGGCTTTCTCCACTGGACCAACCCCCGGTCCATCCTAAAATTTGGGGAGAGGGATGTTCCACCCCCTGGATGTTCCTGGCCCATCCAAAACATTGCCGGCCTCCTTAATTGTCTTCTAACTCCTAGGGGTGGTGGAGTAGCTGGGAGAGGCCAGCTAGTGGTCACTCCAGGACCCCGAGGATACCTTTGTGGCCCATCTGAAATTAAGTTGTTTTACGATAATGCATTTTTGAATTTAGTTTCTACTGGTTAGGCTTACTAATAAATGGTTTCAGCGAGATTCGGAAGTGAGTAATGTTATTCCCTCGAAACATAAGACCGGACAATATTTGACGGATAACAGGCAGTTTTCGCACATCCTTGTAATAGAGAGCAGCGAAAACGGGCGGTTTATTGTTAATTTTGCACGTCAACCCTGCCAGCGTTAAAAGACATCACCAGCAGGTCACTCATCCCTGTCCACGCACTTCTCACTGCCCTATGTCTCCCATCAGCGTTTCTTTCATTTTCAGAGGTTTCGTGTGTGCAGTGGTATCAAAGATAGTCTAAAATGAAAGCGAAAAATTGATAGCCAGTGCGAGGAATATAGAGTCTTAGATCGGTAATTATTTCGTGAAAGAGCACTGGATGTGATGTGTGGTACTTCTAAATATGTCGTTGCATTAATGAAGGAATTTAATATCACGGTACATGATCAGGCAAATGGTCTCGCAATTTTGATAAATTTCATGAATATGAACGTGTTGTGAAGCCATAGGTACTGCGAAACAAAATCACTCATCAACATAAATTTTTACTGCAGGATGGAAGCTTGAAGCAATAATCATACATCAGCAACGTATTAAGTTCGAAACACCAGTTCCCCACTTCTCATTAGGTGAGTAATTTTGTATGCGCTTTTACATCTACTGTATAGCACCAAACTTTAGAAAACTAGCTAGTACATCAATAAATATTCCATAAAATATTATTTTGTATGATTTTGTTAAATTGTACACGTGATCCGCGACGAATCGTCCAAGTCAGTTACTGGCCCTGCATGTAAAATTGTTCGGACGGGCCTGCTTAAACACATCACTACAGCACATTAAAGTCGGCCGTTTCTGCTAGCTTACTTTTTGTAAATGTTCAGCATTCCACTAATATTTTCAGGTTCTCGGTGACGAGTGATAGGGAAGTGTTTGCGTTGGGAAAGGAGTGGGCATGGCCATAATTAGTGTGAAAATGAGAAACTACAAGAAAGACCAACTTCAGGGCTGCCAGGGAGTATAATTTTGGCGGATTTATTTTTAAACATATAATTTTGATAAAATATTAAATTTTGTGTTTTTAATGTGAGTTTCTTAAATGTAACACAGATTGACTTTTATCTCACTAAATGTTTTACGTTTTGTACATGCATGTTGCATTGACAGCAGTGCCTGTGACGTACAAGTATAGATGTAACATTTAAAGCCTAAACTCCCGGTAAGACTCTGAATTGAGGCTGAATGTGTTACTCTACGCACGTTTGTAACGTTCGCAGCCAGCAGCAAGCCAAAAGAAACGCTACGTGAAAGAGTAGCGCCCGCAATGTACGATAACGTGTTCAATGGGTAAGACGTGCTGTTACTCTGTGCTTCTTTTCGACCTGTTTTTGTACGGAAAGTGTTATTTGTGAAGTGAAGTGTCATGAAGCCAGTTGACAGTTTGATAAACGATCTCTTTCCTATAAGAAGTGGTGAAGAAAAATGGAAAGAGAAGCGGTTAGAAAATCATACGCCTGATTTAGTCATGAATCGATATTTAAAGGGGGGAGGTGGAGGTGGGAATCGTGTACTCAGTGTAAGATTTAATAGAAAGGTATGTCATGACAGTTGAATGTATGATTATTTCTTAGATTACCTCTACAAATTAATTTAATAAGTGAATGCTAACACATGGACATGCGGCTCCTACGTGAATAGTGAAGGGAGCAGCATTCAGCTCAGAGGGTACTGGGTTCAATTCCCTGCCGGATGGGGGATTAAAGCTGCATGTGGTTAATTCCTCTAAACTGAGGACTGGATGTCGTGTAAGTCTTAATACGCACCACTTCATTTATACACGAAATACCACACTACCAACCACCTCCAGAACGCTCATCCACACGCTTCCACAAATGGTAGGCTTCAGAAACGGCATCCTTTCGTAAAACCAGGCCAAGTCCACATGTAATCAGTGCTGATTGATTGATTGATTGATTGATTGATTGATTGATTGATTGATTGATTGATTGATTGATTGATTGATTGATTGATTGATTGATTGATTGATTGATTGATTGATTGATTGATTGATTGATTGATTGATTGATTGATTGATTGAACACACATAACTGGGAAAAGTTGAGAGGAAAAGAAAATAATGACAAACACATGCATAACGAATTGGACGTGTGTATATATATATATATATATATATATATATTTAGGCACCAGTGGGACATGAATATTGTCTGTGGTTTCTCACCAACACAGTCGCCAAGGAATTTTTAAGTGAAATGTGCCTCTAGTTCGGATATTGCATAGAACTCTAGATCCCGTCGCTGAGATTTGTAAATATAGCGACACTAATAAACAGCGCATACCATGATTCAAAATTGAAGCACAATCAAAACGTACAGGAAAAAAATGTGCTTTCCAAAATTATTGACTGTTTTAAGTTTCGTGGACATTCAGAGCATGCATTGAGTAATTACAAAAATCTGAAACAAGTGATGAGTTATTGGGACTATCTTTTTTGCAACTAAATGTTTCAATGGTTCTACGTCGCACGGACTCAGACAGATCTTACGGCGACAATGGGATAGAACAGTACTAGGAGTGGGAAGGAAGCAACCGTGGCCTTAGTTAAGGTAAGACTTCGGAATGATGAGAAGAGGTGCTCAACTAAACGATAGCCTATGTTCCAAGCTGTCAACGGAGAGATGGCATGCAATAACATTAGCAGACGAATAAACTTGAACCGCACAGCCAACTCACTTCGTTTGTGACAGACAAAAGGTAATGATTTAAGGGAACATATTAAATCGAACCAAGTTTCCAATAGGATTACAAAAACATTCCAGATGTGCTTTTGGACTTAATGTTAGAAGTCTCCGTGAAAGTAGCCGATATCGAAGGAAATAACTCAGTCTGTCAGTCATCACGATCTACATTTTGGGCTATCGTTCAGTTGGTAGATTTCCTATCAGTTGTTTATCTTGTCTTTTCTTAAATGATTTGAAAGAACTTGGAAATTTATCAAACTTCTCCCTTGGTAAATTATTCCAATCCCTCATTCCTCTTCGCACAATCTAATACTTTCCCAAATATGTCCTCTTGAATTTTATTTTCATCATATTTTAACCTTTCCTAATTTTAAAGGCTCCATTCAAGCTTGTTCGTCTACTAGTGGCATTCCACGCCATTCGCTTCATCGCCAAAATTAAGACAAAGTTAAGACGAAACAGCTTTTGTCTCCGAGCATTCCCTACAGTGCCAGTCTTCGATTCTGAGAACAATGGCGGAAATGTTTTGGGGATATCTGAATTCGGATGTAATTTCCGAATGCATCCTAAATGATGTGAAACAATTGTTGAAAGAAACATTTCATAAAATAATCGCGAGAGCTACTGATAGGACTCCAAAGATAAAAGATGTAACAGGCGGGGTTTAAGCAAGTGTATAAAGCCTTGTGTCATCTTCATTCACTGCCATGGCATCAGCTTAACTTAATTATTGAACGAGCTGCTTTACAGAACCTGTCTGCGTAAGATCTTTCCTCGATCTGTTGGCTTTTCTCGTCTGCCATGTAGATCAACACAACGCTTGTCAGCTTTAAAATCGGTGGTAACATGCAAAATTCCATAGCTGACTTCCGACCAAGTGAAGTTATAAATGAGCAAAAGTATTGTGATAATAAAATCAAGTTTAGTTCACAACACAATAACAACTGGAGAACATGTTACAAGCCTTACCGTGTATTTTTATTATTAATAATAATAATATTAATAATAATAATAATAATAATAATAATAATAATGCCAGGCTGAGTGGCTCAGATGGTTGAGGCACTGGCCTTCTAACTCCAACTTGGCAGGTTCGATCCTGTCTCAGTCCAGTGGTGTTTGAAGTTGCTCAAGTACGTCAGCCTCGTGGCGGTAAACTTACTGGCACCTTAAAAGAACTCCTGCGGGACTGAATTCCGCCACGTCGGCGTCTTTGAAAACCAACAACATTATTATTTAAGAATAATAATAATAATAATAATAATAATAATAATAATAATAATAATAATAATAATAATAATAATAATAATGGAGAGTAAATCATATGGGCGGTGTCAAAGGTGATGGTTGGTGTGTGTCAAGGGATCTCTCGGAAAGAAGAGAAAGACAGTCATTTGTCATGTGTTGATATACTCGCAGTTCAGCTAAAACATGTGTGTTGTGTTCTCCTCCTGCTTGTTTGCAATTCATTGAGCGGTTCCTATGTTCAAGTAATATCAATTGTGTGATAAATCTCTCTCAAATCCTTCAATAATAGTAATAAACAGCTTCAAGTTAGACCTGCTGATGCTATTAAAGTGAGAAATATAGCTGGTAGGCTACTATAGTGCCGCCAAGATTATCCTCTTCAACGAAACTATGCTCCGACCTCATAAGCACACATACCTTTATTCATGCACCATCCACTGGATTGATCAACCTCGCGATGTGGGACTATGGGGATCCAATACAGCCCACAGGAATTCCTTAATTATTCGCATTCATACACCCTGTTAAAATCTCAACTTCCACTTAACCATAGCAGCCACCGTTTTCTTTAAATACCGCGTCTTCCAACTCAGCACCATCTATACAAGATCCAAAAATACCGGGCGAGTTGGCCGTGCGCGTAGAGGCGCGCGGCTGTGAGCTTGCATCCGGGAGATAGTAGGTTCCAATCCCACTATCGGCAGCCCTGAAGATGGTTTTCCGTGGTTTCCCATTTTCACACCAGGCAAATGCTGGGGCTGTACCTTAATTAAGGCCACGGCAGCTTCCTTCCAACTCCTAGGCCTTGCCTATCCCATCGTCGCCATAAGACCTATCTGTGTCGGTGCGACGTAAAGCCCCTAGCAAAAAAAAAAAAGAAAGAAAAATCCAAAAATCCTCTCCTCAAACACTACTACCGCACATAGCTACTCGGTGACACTGAAATAAAGAAAGACTAGGGTTGCGAAGGTAGACGCTGTGGCTTTAATCAAGTTGTAACCACAGAATTTCCGTGGTATAGAATGGAAAGCGATAGAAAACACTTTTACGGACTGTGGACGGTAGGGTTCAAAACCAGCATTATCCAAGTGCAAGCTCACATCTGCATAACTGACACCGCGTAGCCTAATCAACTGTAAATAATAATAATAATAATAATAATAATAATAATAATAAGAATAATAATAATAATAATATCCGCCTCTGTGGTGTAGTGGTTAGTGTGATTAGCTTACCCCCAGAGGCCCGGGTTCGATTCCCGGCTCTGCCACGAAATTTGAAAAGTGGTAGGGGCCTACGAGGGTTGGAATGGGATTCACTCAGCCTGGGAAGGTCAACTGATTGGAAGGGGGGTCGATTGCCACCTCAGCTATCCTCGAAGTGGTTTCGCAATTCTTCTCCAGGCAAATGCCTGGATGGTACTTAACTTAAGGCCACGGTCGCTTCCTTCTCTCTTCCTTATCTATCTCTTCCAGGCTTCCCATATACCGAGCTCGATAACTGCAGTCGTTTTAGTCAGGCCAGTATCCAGTATTCGGGAGATAGTGGGTTCGAACCCCACTGTCGAAAGCCCTGAAGATGGTTTTCCGTGGTTTCCAATTTTCATTCCAGGAATGACCTTAATATAAAGGTCACGGCCGCTTCCTTCCCGCTGGTACTGGTCCTCCTCCGCATTTGTATCCCCGTCCCAAGGTCTCACGCTCCATGACACTGCCCCGGAGATGGTAAAAGTGGGATATTTCGCTTAGTCCGAGGGATAAGCCAACCCTGGATTGTAAACAAATTAAGAAGGGAAGCGGATCAGGTACCGAAAGCACGTATTTATATTTGGCTCCATATAGGCTAACTGGATGTCAATTTCAACGTGTCGTTTTGCTCTACCAAGTTATAGAGAAACGGACCCCTATTAGGCGATGTATGGCTGAGTTTTATTTATTTTGTGATGTTAATACCAAAATGTGTCACCAGGGACTGTTTAAATAATGACACAATTCGGCATGGAATGCTCAATGGACTATTTTCCGCCCGTCAAAAATCTGACAACCTTTCCCGGACCTTGGGACTATGAAGCTGGCACTCCGGCACTTGTCCACAGAGGAGCGAGCATGCAGATCGTTGTGATGGTTTGCATCATGACGAATTTCATTTTTTATTCAAATTCAGTGAATTTTTGAAAGCAAGGCAGTGAATCGTTTTTCAATCGCTGCTCGATGTACTCTGGTACTTTCGTGAAGCTTGAGGATGGCTACTTTTTAAGTGCACCTCGTATCTCTTACATATGAGATTCCTCTTCTGAGGGAGACACCACCAAAAGGTAAAATTTACATCAGTCCCCTCTGGGCAAGTTGTTTCCATTAGTAGATAATGTTGCGCTGTGAAGCGTGGTAATGAGAAGTGAGTGAATGCGAACAGATATTCGCCAATCTGTCGTGAGGCTTATCGTGAAATTGACCATCATGTTATTGCACAGCTGCCGGTGGTATAATTTGAAAGTCTCTCTTCATCACATTGCGAACTCTGTCTATGTCCACTTTGCGAAATACAACTCGAATCTCCCACACGATTTGAGTAATTTAGTGATATTTTTCACATTTCTTCTTGCCATGGTACATGTAGTTTTGAGTATGAGAATGTGTGTATTGGGATCTATTAGATTAGATGTAGAGTAGTTTGTCTTCTGAGAATATTTCTACCTCAGTGCAACTATTTAAAATCAATGTCCTCTCGGATAAATAATAATTTTAAATTATTACTTCAAATGTTTATGAAACATTGTTGGACGAGTTTTAGATTGTGTTTCATTCATTGCATTGCCACGCGATAACGCAGATTGTGTCACCTTACTTAAATATTAACTCAGATATTGATGGTAGATTTAAAATCATTGTTAATAGTAATAATAATTTTATATCGGGTTACATGAAATCATAATGGTCATGAGTGGTAAATAATGAGAGAATTATTCATGTGGAATATGAAAAGTGTGCTCAACTACGGTATAACTTTGCCTAGAAAATGGTAAAGACTGTGGGCAATATTACTGAAGTTTGGAAGCTTGTGTCACGGGTTACAATGCATTCCGATAAATGTGGAGCACGTGTTGAGATGTATTTCAATATTTAAGGAATAATAATAATAATTTATCGACACTCAATGATCACGTGTAAGTGAATTTTATCAGTGTTAACCCAGGCGATGTGCATGATTACTGTTTCTACGAGGTCTTCTGAAAAACATTGTGATTTTTTTTTGTGCTAGTTGCTTTACGTCGCACCGACGTCTTATGGTGACGATGGATAGGAAAGGGCTAGGAGTGGGAAGGAAGTGGCTGTCGCCAGCATTTGTCTGGTGTGAAAATGTGAGTAAGCTCTGGGAAAGCATTATTTCTGATTATATTAGACACGTTCGCAGATTATTAAATAATTGGATAAAAAACACTTCGAGTTTAGGAATTTATTCCATTGAAACTCAACTTGTAGGATTATAGCAATATATAACTGATATTTTAGATTCAGAAGGTCAAATCGACTGTATCGCTACTGACCTATTCACGTATTTTGATAGGGTAGATCTTGGGAGATTACTAACAAAAATGAGGGCAATTTGACGAGACAAAAGAGTGGTTGAATGGGTGGCTACATTTCTAGGCAATAGAACTCAGAGAATTAGAGTACGGAAAGCGTTAACTCATCCTGTAATGATTAAAACGGGGGTCCCACAGGGCAGTACTCTTCGACTTTTGTGTTTTCTTATATACACAATTCAAGAAAATTAGGGGAACATCTGGAATGTGAACGTTAATTTGGAAGATGGGGTTCTTATGGTCGTACAGCATACCTTGAGACCTTAGCTACTCAGGGTATGTTAAATCGAAGTTATACTCCATCTGAAGGCGTTTAGCTGTTTTGCTAGTTGCTTTACGTCATATCGACACAGAGAGGACTTATCGCCACGATGGGATAGAAAAGGCCTAGGAGTTGGAAGGAAGCAGCCGTGGCTTTAATTAAGGTACAGCCACAGCATTTGCCTGGTATGAAAATCGGAAACCACGGAAAAACATCTTCAGGGCTGCCGACAGTGATATTCGAACCCACTATGTCCCTGACGCAAACTCACAGCCGCGCGTCCCTAACCTCACGGCCAGCTCGCCTGGTATCTCTAGGCGTCGCCATGCATTCACGTGACTCCTCAAACAAAGTGAATAGTCCGTGTGTCGTTGTGAGGTACACAGACTACTGCGGTCATTTGAGCAGGTTGTATGTAAACCAGCGCATCCCAGAGAAACCCTAACGAGGTTCAAGTCACAAGGGCCGTCACTTTGATCCAGGAAGGATGGACTATACCTCGTGTTGCTGTGGAACTCATTGTCTCTCCGTCAGTTATTCATTTCTTGTGGAATCGCTACAGTGAGACAGGCCAATTCACAAGAAGTGTTGTACAAGGTCGTGGACGCATGACAACCCCACATGATGACCGATATCTGACCATCTGTGCGTTGCGGCGTCGTTCAGCAACAGCCAGAGAACTGCAACAAGACATCAGGAGGGTCAATGGAGTCACCTTGTCTGACCAGACAGTAAGGAACAGGTTAATAGAAGTATCCTTACGACCCAGACGTCCTGTTAGAGTGCCCCGTTTAACGCAGCAACATCGCGCAGCTAGCCTTCTGTTTGCCTGTACCCACGTCAAGTGGCAGCTTCGCCAATAGAGACGTGTGTTGTTCACAGACGAGTCCAGATTTCCTCTGACACAGCGTGATGGACGTCAATATGTATGGAGACGCCGTGGTGAGCAGTACATGCCAAATATTGTCCAGGAAGGCGACCGATTCGGACAAGGTTCTGTGAAGGTGTGGGGTGGTATCAGTATTGATGGCCGTGCGGATCTTGTCGTCGTCCGTGGCAATCTTACCGCAGTCGGGTACATCGAGCAGATACTGCTACAGCATGTGTTGGTTGCTGCATACGGTGTTGGCCCTGAATTCGTACTCATGCAAGACAATGCCAGGGCTCATTTAACGCGCATCACCAGAGCTGTCTTGCGAGAACTGGACATTCAAGAGATGCAATAGCCAGCAGTGAGTCGCGACCTTAATCCCATCGAGCATGTGTGGGATTGGCTTGACAGAAGTGTTCGTGGGCGTCCTGTTCTACCACAGACCCTCCAAGACCTCGAACAGGCTCTCATTGAAGAATGGGACCTGACACCGCAACGTGACCTCAATCGACTTATACGGAGCAAGTCACGTTGGTGCCAAGCTGTGATAAATACTCGTGGAGGACATGCACCATATTGAAGCTCTCCAACTGTGATAAAAATCCACACTGGTGGACTGTACTCACTTTGTTTTTGCCTCTGTTTGGACATTTCTTTTCATGTTCTGAAAATAAACGCGAATCCATCGATGTTCTATTGTATACTTCAACGGTAAAGAATAAACATTTAGTTGGTAATGTACCTAGGTGTGAGGTATTGTTTTATGGAGCGTGGCATACGTTCAAAAACATGTTCCCCTAATTTTTGTGAACTGTGAATATAAACGATGCGAACAAAGATCTAGAGTCACAGATAAGGATATTTTCGGGTGATGTACTGTGTAGAGTAGTAAAAGATTTGTAGGATTGTGAACGACTGCAGAGGGACTTAAATAATGTAGTGAGATGGACAGCAGACAAGAGTATGAACGTTTTTTTTTTTTTTTTTTTTTTTTTGCTAGGGGCTTTACGTCGCGCCGACACAGATAGGTCTTATGGCGACGATGGGATAGGAAAGGCCTAGGAGTTGGAAGGAATCGGCCGTGGCCTTAATTAAGGTACAGCCCCAGCATTTGCCTGGTGTGAAAATGGGAAACCACGGAAAACCATTTTCAGGGCTGGCGATAGTGGGATTCGAACCTACTATCTCCCGGATGCAAGCTAACAGCCGCGCGCCTCTACGCGCACGGCCAACTCGCCCGGTCGAGTATGAACGTAAATGGGATGAAAAGTCAAGTTGTAAATTTCACCAAGAGGAAAAGTCCTCTCAATTTAAAACATTGTGTTGATGGGGTACCTCATGGGGAACAATGTAAGTATCTAGGTGTTAATATAAGGAATGAACTTCATTGGGTTAATCATATCAACGAAGTAGTTAAGAAAGGTTACAGATCTCTTCGCATGGTTATGAGAGTATTTAGGGGCTGTAGTAAGAGTGTAAAAGAGAGGGTGTATAATTATCTGGTAAGAACGTAATTAGAGCATGGCTCCAGTGTATGGGACCCTCACCAGGACTCATTGATACGAGAACTGGAAAAAATTCAAAGGAAAGTAGCACGATTTGTTCTGGGTGATTTCCTACAAAAGAGTAGTGTTACTAAAACGTTGTAAACATTGGGCTGGGAAGAATTGGAAGTAAGGGGACGAGATGTTCGACTATGTGGTATGTAACCAGCTTTCAGTGATGAGTTGGCGTGGAATGTCATAAGTAGAAGAATAATTTTCAGTGGAGGTTTTAAAGCTAGGAAAGATCGTAATGCGAAGATAAAGTTAGAATTGAAAAGGACAGATTGGGGCAAATATTCATTCATAGGACGAGGAGTAAAGGAATGGAATAAATTATCAAGGAAAATGTTCGTCGAAGAAAGGAAGAAAAAGCTAGGTAAAAATTTTTAAATATGAGGTAAACAGTTGATAAGAAGTCTGCTACTTGGGCAACCGCCCTAAATGCAGTTCATTGATGTCATAGCACTGAGTGACGAATTACTACTAATTTTTGTGGTGGATAGTGGCTAAAAGTTACTTGACGCCTTCCACGAACATAACAAGGAAACATGGTTTACAGTTTGAGTAAGACGTACCTAGACATCCCTTCCTCTCCCTCCTCCTCCTCCTTCAATATTATTATTTTAGTAGGGATATCTGAGGTGCAGGCACGATAAATGAGGCCTAGTCTGATTGAACCATCTTCAGGGCTCCCGGCAGTGCGGTTCGAAACCACTGTCTCCCGAATGCACGCTCACAGGGGAGCGACCCTAACCGCACGGACAACTCGCACGGTTTTAAGGAAGGTGATTTTATTTTGTAGGTCATTAATGGAGCAGGAAATTCTGAGCACTACAAAAAAGGAAAATTGTAAACACTGAAATGCTCCACTTCATTGCACGGATCATCTGTATACAAACGTAAGTTACTCTGCTGGTTAGATGTTAATTATGATTTTTGTTTAAACGGACCCAAAATCTATGACATCGGCCCCATGCTCGTTTGAGAGATAAAGCTACGATGCCAAGTGAAGCACAGGCAAGGCATGGGGCAGTGTTGTCAGCTCTTCGGTAAATCTCTGGTCCTTTAGAAATAAAGACAAGAAAAGGTTTTTTTTCACCGATTCTCCTAGATATAGTTCTGGAGAAAATCATGATAACCTGGGAGAAAGCTTTGGAAGTGGAAGGAATAAACGGCATAAACCTTGTGAAGAAAGGAAAGAACCTGGATGTTGACTGTTTAGCTTTTGATGATGAACATGCCACCTTTGCCCATAACCGAGAAGATGCCCAAAAAGTACTGGTTAGTCCTCATGACATCGTTGAGAAAGCCGGTCTTAAATATCGTATGAAAAGACAAAGTACATAGTGCCCCCATTATTCCCGAGCTAAACCCAGCAGCGAGCGAAGGATCCCGAGGTGGACCGTTCGATCGTTGGCTATCACTTTCTAGAGGCATTTCAGGGAAGTTAAGGGTTGATGACCAAGCAGGATAAAAAGAAATGTTGAAACAACACTCTGACATTTATTCACATAAGCAAATAATGAATGAAAATATTCTTGATGATATTCCTTTTTTTTTACATTGAACTTCCATAATATTTTATTTCTTCCTCGGTTTTGAGTGACACGTGTTCTTAATCTCCAGCCTTACTGTGCTGTAATGAAAACCAAAGAAAAATTAGGCCTTTTGCCTTTCCAAATCAAAATATTTGATTGAATGAATTTAAAAAAATTAACATAGACGTTCATAAAATAATTAAACAACTGTCTTGCTAACGAGGGTTTTACAATAAATGTGTCCAAAGCTTTACCAATTCAGAGTAATCTCAACACGTGGTTTTAAGATGAACTAAACTAAATTTATCATGTACAGTATTTAATATTAGTCAATGACACCAACATGAACTTCAGTAGAAAATGAAAATTGATTTCAAAATTCTCAAAATTAATTAATTATTATTCTGATTATTATTGTTATTATTAATCTCTCATCATTCAATTAACCTATGCTTCACTGTCACACGATCATGTTCTCATTAATTTTCCACTGCATCATTTACCTAACGATCGTCATTAGCATTCCAGAATAATTGTTTTCCAATTAATTATTATGACTTAGTTTCACCATAACTCAAAGTAATCATGCGGCTAACGAACTTCTACTTCTGATCTTTGTATTGCATTTCCATTCAAATTAATCTTAAAATCTTTCAAAGTTCAACTATAAATGTGTCAGAAATTTACGTTATCCACGTGTGAGCTAGTTAAATATATTTTATTTACAAATCGAGTGCCTTCATAAGATAACGAGATGATCTTTCCTTTTAAATCTCGCTAATAAAAAATGAATCCTTTTCTCGTCTTCCTCGACTTAAGTTGATCAAATTTTCCCTTAAGGGCATAAACATTCCTTCTTAAGGCAGCACACAACGATGAATGTAATCTGCGTCGCAGCAAGTGCACGACCAGATCAAATTAAATTGGACCAACATGATACAAGAGAAATATACGTATTTACATATACACACGCATTCACACTAGGAAACACGTATTTTATGTATATTATTTATATCGAATCCTGTTTTGGCAAGTTTATTCATGATTTTTACGAGTGGTCAGGTCACGTAATATCTAGCAGAAATAATCTGTGTACTGAAATTATTCTTCATTAATGGTGACTAGTGATCGAAGTCATGGGTATCACTTGGTAGAAACACATTTCACATATCGATGTGAGTTCATCTAACTCTTGAAATTATAATGGAAGATTCTAGTAAAATCCATAAGCACTACCATCGCTTGGGCTACAGGTTGAAACTATCGCGAGCGTGAGCCTTAATCGCATTATTTTTATTCCCTACCTGTGAAATAAACTCGCAACACGTACTCCAATATCATAATCTGTCTTGCGCTCCCAATACACAAGAATAAGTCAAATATCATCATTAAATCATCAATCGCTCAATTATACAACAAATATCCCTCAGGATTGGTCATATTCCAGACCCTTCATGAACAGAGCAAATTCAATCTCACATATAAGGACTCTACTGTAAATTTATGGCTCACGAACTTTTAATTCTGTTTTACCCGATCTTTAGTCAATATTATTATTATTTAAGTGATTATTACATCCACTGATCCTCGTGGAATATCATAAAATTAGATGACTTCATCATAAATACAGCAAGTGATCTTGAAAGACACTAGGTTCGACCCTATTCACTCAAAATGTACACGTAAATTTCAGTCCAATAACTTTCAACATTACAAGGGAAGTAGATTTATCGTGTGGTCAGTGATTTTTAAATATAAAGCTCCTAAGCATGGGAAATCATTCAAAGACAACCTACATGTCTACTCTAACAGATTCAAAATTTCACTCACACGTAGCTACACTACCACGACACCTTAAGAAGTGGAAAAATGAAATGTTTCTAACTACAACAAACTAATAGATCTACGACTTAAAGAAGAAAGACCTCTAGTTGTACAAAAGGTGAGACAGATAAATTAAATTAAAAGGTACTCAAGTTTTAGATGGAGTGCGGTCCCCGTCGACAGTCAATTATTCCAGCATTTTCCTCCGGTCAGACTCCTTCCAATTACCAGATACGCCTCACATTTTACAGCTCCATGGAGGCTTTGTAGCAGGTGTCCCTCGATGAAGTTGTGTTATAGATGGTTGTGGAATTGTCCATCTTGAGGTGTTCAGCTTCTAAGACGACTTCTGTAGAATTCCGGTCACAAGCTGTAACTGAGATGACAAGATTAAGTATTTGCACAAGCACACGTCGAACGTTAATAACTCGTCTACACAGTCACACTTAACTTAGTTCTTAATGCGTGTTTTACTCCATAGGAATTCGCTAATTATCTCGCTAAATTCTGGCAGAACGGGCGTCGACTGAACTGGAAATCATTTCTCCACGTGGTCGGATAACGTAGCGTCGCACATCCAAGTCTAGAGTTCAGAATAGCAGCACAGCGAAGAATATTCAGGGAGAGAGAGCAATACAGTGAAGGATATTCAGAGAGCAATTTACTCGTAACAAGGCCTCTTTATCTTATCGGCCTGGGAGGTGTGATCTTCAACGAGAACGATAATTGGCTGATGGGTCTCATTTAATTGGCTCAGACTATTCCAGATTCAGAATGTGAGTTGCGCGCGTGCGGCGGTAGTCACGTGATTTGCCTCGACCTTGGCACGGTCCGGGCCATGTATCACCCCTCTGAATGATGAAAAAGAAACTCGTTCTTAGCTCGCCACTACTTCCCCAATGATACATTGCAGTTCCAAGCAGACAATAAAACTTTTAATTTCCACTTGTTGAAAATATGCACAATATCGCCAATTTTAACGGGGACAATAGAGAGAGATACATCGAAGTGAAGTACGTAACCACCAAAAGAACTGAGAAGCGTCTTAGAGTGGCCGCCTAACTTAAATTTACCGCAATAGAATATAGATAAAAATAAATCAACTGGGAAAATAATGAGCAAATGCTCCGGTAATTCAATGCAATCCCACAAATATTACACATGAATCTGATTAAGGTGGCTACGAATCTCTCATTTACTGAACTGAACTATACACATAACCATGATCGAAACTCATCATTTACAGCAACTATCAATGGACTTTCACGAAGTCTAGCTTCAAATGGAACACTAATTAACTAAACACATGTTCACACCCTGAAAATGAAACACATATTAGACACATACAAAAGAAAACAATGGCTGTATTTTGTTTCAAAAGATCCGCTGCTTGTGTGACTTGCCGTTCTTATAGTGCTCTAGATTCGAACCAGAGACGTGTAGCCGTCTCCACCAGGGACGCTGAAATCAAGCCGTAGCTATCGTATCAAATGATCTAGCAGTCAAATGTTTCTACATTGCTTTGGTCCCGGCTTGTGGCGGGTGTGGTAATTACGTAAAATATTCTGTCTTTATTCTCACAGAAGAACGCAACGTTAGAAAGAACCCAATTCCTTGGCCAGGCGGCTCCCCCAGCTCGCTTTTCTCACAAGGACACTTCCCACCCTGGGGTTATAAATATCGGCCCGTGACCGGTCCCCTACCACACTGGGGCAGTGGCCCATTCGACACACCCGTTATCGGAAGTCAATGGGTCAATAAATTCATACAATTGAACTGATGCATTGTATACATGCACTAATCAGCTCGTATTTCCTTTATGTCCAAGGATTATCTCTCAAATTAAGCCGTTATATCATGTCTAATCCCCTCAACTTTCCAGGGGTCTGGAGTTTAGTAAACGTTCTCATCACCGTAAAATTCATCACACCTCCCCCCAGCACACAACCGAATAACAATGTTCTCTAATTCTCTGACCAATAAGGCGAGAGTGTGGACCTGACATCAATTAACATTAAGCTCAAATATATCGGCATATAATATCCGATCAAATTAATAAAAGCAATAATAATAATATAAAATAAAATATTAAAAGGAATTACCAAACAATAAATTGACCTTACCATATGTAGCCTAACTAGTGTCTGGGAGGGCAGATATTCGAACCTCAGCACAGAACTCTTCACACAACATCCGTATAGAGCCCAAAAACTTATTCTACCATGCAACTCAATC
Source organism: Anabrus simplex (assembly GCF_040414725.1). Classification (NCBI taxonomy): domain Eukaryota; kingdom Metazoa; phylum Arthropoda; class Insecta; order Orthoptera; family Tettigoniidae; genus Anabrus; species Anabrus simplex. The sequence goes on from NC_090266.1 coordinate 273,876,283, forward strand.
TACTGATTGGTATATTAAAAGAGACTGCTGCAACTAATCCACTTATATATTTTCAGGCACTTGGCGAGGATCCTATCATCCGACATTTCTGACTCCTTTATTCACTCACTCAGATAGAGTATTACACATGAACCCGCCGAAATTCATATTTATCTTCCCCCTTCCTTGACAGCACTCGCAAAAACAAATAAAATAACATGCTCATGCAGTAACTGAAAGTGGTCCCCAAATTACATACAATTTATCCTAGATCATTTCCTTCCCCAATACACTCAAGTTAAATAGACTGTAAAAGGACTCGTCTGACCACTCTAAGAGAACTAGCCTATCAGTTTGATATTATAATTATCTTAATCTTATCTTTAAATTTTTTCATATTTACAAGGGAGGGGAAATACTAGCATTGGAAAAATCATAGCTTAGTACTCAACAGTTTGGTGCGTCCCACATGTCCGGGTCTCCAGTGACCCGCCGACGGCTCTTACTCCATGGCGCTGGATCGTACAGTCCTGGGTTCTAGATGTCCCTCGACGGCTCTTGCGTAATCCATAATATTGGTATTGGGATCACTGGAAAATATACTTCACACAGATTTTACACAACTCCTTCCTCACACGTTACGGACAAAACTTCACTTCTCCTTTCTCTGACACACGAAAGTCACGTGTGGATAATTCCAACGGATGAATCAGCTAGTCTACTTCACTTTGATAAGCTAAGACGGACATTCACGGTACTATCACTGCAATAGTTCATCCCCTCAGATTGCTGTGACATTAGCTAACTGTATTTATCATGATATCCTGTCTAGTTCGTCTGTTTCTGCATTTCTATCACTTCCCCGTCATTCAGTGCTAAAATTTTGTCCTGACTTCTGTTCATACTCTAACGTGGATTTTATAGTACCCTTTTCACACGTCTACTTTTAAAAACAAAGGATTCAAATATTAAAATCAGATGCCCTGAACTTGGTCTCTCACTGCTACGGGAAATTAGTTGGAAATTAGCGTTCTCCGTCCGGAGTTTGATACTACGTAATGTACTAATTACACAGTCATAATGTACCACGTAATTTCGCGTAATCACTGGCTGCTTCGCGGCCGATATGTCATGCACACAGCACTACCGTCCAATTACTTTCTCTTTGGACACTGCACAAGAGATATAATATGAGCTACGCTCCCGTTTTTGTTCACTTTTTACAATACAAAGGAATGACAATTCCGCTCACTGACTGTCCGTCATCTTACCCCGGAGACTGCTTCTGGTCTCATTCTCACCCTCGGAAGTGCGTGCATATATGGACAGACTCGGAGTGGGGGTGTTTCCAAGGACCTCGTCCCCAACCTAATTTTGAAATCTCCTGAATCATAAGGTTTATGAAGATCAGCTACGCGCCGAATTGTGTGGCCCGGTGATCGAAAATACTCAATGTTACGCGGAACGCGAAACGATCAGTGGATTTGTCGTAATTTATCTGGATAAAATCGGAGTGGGAGAGGGAAACCTCCATTAGCATCTGGTTTTCCAATCAGCGTTATGACGCCAAGCCACTTACGTAATCTCATTTAGACGCACTTTCATAGACGACATTCTTTTACCTCGGTTTATAATTTTGCCATTTTCCCATATTATTCTAATTGCTCTGATATTTGCTTCCTGGCTAAATTAAACGTTATTAGGCCGAAAATACCTCTGAAATCACCCCCTCATGTTGGCTCTACTGTGAGGTGGCATTTGTTTTCAAGGCGGAGTCGTCAAAAACTGTGTTCTTCTCCGCCTTCTTTTTTGACACGCGCTCAGTTCGGGGTTTTCTGAGCCATCAACTGCGTGCTCTAGGCGCCGCTATGGAGAGAAGGATTGCGCAATATGATGCAAACACAAGCATCCTCACAAAGGCAGCTTCAAGCCTACTTCTTTCCCAAATATAAAAATCGAAATCAATATTCACTGTGATGATACGGTCACAATACAGACATGGACAAAATTATTCATACCCCTACCCACCCAATACGAAATGCTTTATTGCTGGACCAGTATGGAGTACAGGTCAAAATTTACAACAGCAAACTTATACCTCGTACAGCAGTGTACATTAAAAAGTACAAAATAAACTGCAAGTAACTAACAGTACATAACAAAGCAACAAATTCTTACTCCATGACACTACTTGTCTGGACAAATGTATTCACACCGTATCCCAGAAGAGTTGATAACTCAATGAAGAAACATATATTACCAACTCGATCAGTAGCGCGTTTGTTTGCTTTTCCTGTATATTACATCTTTTGACCTGCTGGGCATTAAGAACACCAGTTTCCGTTTTGGTTTAGATGAAATGTTCCCCCATTCTTTTCAAGTTTCAAGTGCTCTTTACTTGTTATGTGGTGTTTTCTTAGTCTGGACTCCAATTCTCTCCATAGATGTTAGGTGGGGTTGATATCCGGCGATTGGAGAGGTGTTTATAGTGTGTGCGGCGTGTTGTAGAGTATCCACAAACGAACAATTTCCGCCGTTTGTTCGGGGCCATTGTCGTGTTGGAAGTTAAACTCACTGGAAATCCCAAGCTTTTAGGCGCTTTTGTGAGTTTTCTTTCAGGATATTCAGATATTGAAATCTGTCCATGGTCTCCTCGATAAATACCAACTACCCAACACCTGAAGCGGCCATTAAGGCCCACACCATAACCCAACCCCCGCCGTGCTTTACAGTGGTAATGAGGTTCTGCTCATCGAGCTCTGTGTTGGGGCGTCTCCACAATAAAATGCGTCAATCACTTCGGAAATTATTATTTTTTCTCATATGTAAACATCACTGTCGACCAAAACGCATTATCTTTCGCCACATGTTCTTTTGCAAATTGTAGTCTCTTCCGTCGATTCACTTTCGTTATGTGCGGTTTCTTTCTTGGGACCCTAGATCGATACCCAGGGAGTGAAGGACCCTCCGTACTGTTTTGTGTGACACTGAATGATGGAAATATTCTGCCAGCTGCGATACTATTGACGAAGATTTAGTGTGTGGTTTGTTTTCTAATTGTGGTTACTATGAACCTTTCTTCTCGTTCGGTCAGTTTCTTCAGACGTCCATTTCTTTTCTTGCTTATAAGAACATACTGTCCTTTTAAATTTTGTATGATGCTTTGCACGGTTGGTTTACTTCTTCCAGTGATGTTTCCGATCTCAGAATACGATTTTCCTTGGTGGTGAAGGCGTAGAATTAGTCATCTCTCTTCAACAGACGTTTTCCTAGTTTTCCTCCCCATTGGACTAATACCGTCTCTGACCAGTTGATCAGTCCGTCACTGTCTGCATCTACTACACAACTAATGCCACGGAACAACACAGGTTTCTGTTTACTCGTTCAAACCCCATTTTTACACGTAAAGTATGAATACTTATGCCCAGACATGTGGTGCCATGTAGTATGCATTTGTTACTCTGTTATGTATTCTTATTTATTTCCAGTTTAATTTGGGCTTTGTAATGACCACAGTTGTTGGGTTTGCAATTTTGACCTGTGCTCCGTATTGGTCCAGCAATACAGCATTTTGTATTGGACGGGTAGGGGTATGAATACTTTTGTCCATGACTGTATTGTACTGCGTACTGTCGTTCAAGATATGTATATCTATGGTGCAGAATGCAAACCCTCTATATCTACATTGTAAACATTACAGAAGAGAGAGAAGACCAATCTTAAATTTTATACCATAATATAAGAGTTAGAAATGCAAAGATAAAAAAAGAAATTTGATCACTCGTTTATACGCTCGTACCACCATGGTACGCATACATATTAAAATGGAAACGCACACAACGAAAACAAACTTTATTCTTTACAAAAATGAATTGAAATGGAAAGCTTTCTTCGAAAACGACGTCATTGCACAACGTGTCAACATAAACAAAGTGGTCTTTGGTCAGACACCAAAATAACTACGTGGTAATTAAGTGTCTCAATAAGGAATATTGCCAACCTCGGCATGGACAGCAGTTTCTCAACGCCTTCTCATGCTTCTGACAAGGCGCTGCATGTTCTGTTGACGCAGACGTTCCCACTTTTACAAAAGGGCATCTTCGAAGCATTGTAGTGTTTGAATGGTGGATGTCGAATGCTGAGATGTATTGCTCCAGTTTCTCCTACACTTGTTCGATATCATTCAAGTAGGGACTTCTCGATGGCCAGTCTATTCTTTACCCGTGGTGCTCTTTCAGGAATCTACTAACGATGTTGGCATCGTGTGCTCTAGCATTATAATGCGTGAATACTGCGTTTTTGTCAATGAATCCTCGAAAAGTTAAAGATTAATTGCGAATGATCAGGTCTGTTTTCGTGTCAAGACTTCGCCTGACCAAAACATAACAGATCCACATCTTATATGCAACGGTGGATTGTACAGCTGTCGGATGACATCGCTCCACACATATTCTCTAGACTCGCGTATGACCATCTGAGCAATATAACGCGAAGTAGGATTCATCCGAGAACGACAGAGAACGTAAGTGTTTTTCCTGCCATTGCAGATGAAATGAAATGTCGTATGGCTTTTAGTGCCGGGATATCCCAAGACGGGTTCGGCTCGCCAGGTGCTGGTCTTTCTATTTCACTCCCGTAGGCGACCTGCACGTCGTGATGAGGATGAAATGATGATGAAGACAACACATACACCCAGCCCCCATGCCATTGGAATTAACCAATTAAGGTTAAAATCCCCGACCCGGCCGGGAATCGAATCCGGGACCCTATGAACCGAAGGCCAGTACGCTGACCGTTAAGCCAACGAGTCCGACGCCATCGCAACACCCAGAAGCAGTGGTGCCACATTGCTGCAATTTAACATGCAGGACGATTATTCAGTTGTGATTCGATGATTACACTTTCAGGTCCCTCGGACCGCAAGTTTGGACGACAATTAATACAGAATGTGCCCACTACGACCTGCAATACATTGATGAATTCATCGAGGCATGGAGTTAATAAGGCCCTGGATCGCTTCCTGAGGAATTGTGGCCCATGCTTGCTGCACTGCACGGGTCAGTTGTTCCAGAGTTGTGGGTGGCTGAGGACGGTTGGCCAGTTGTCGACCCATCATGTCCCACACATGCTCAATAGGACTGAGATCCGGGGATCTGGCGAGCCATTCTAAGGTTGTGATGTCTTGGAGAGCTTCCCTGGAGTTGCGTGCAGTGTGAACCAGGGCATTGTCCTGCTGAAACATCCCATTAGCAATGTTCGCCATCATAGGGACAACCACTGGATTGAGTACCCTATCAACGCACTGTCGAGCAGTCATAGTGCCCTCAACAAGCACTAATTGTGATTTCACGTTAAAGCCAATAGCTCTCCAGACCATAATGCTTGGTGTTGGCCCTGTGTGCCTCTCAACAATAAGATCTGGGTGGCCCCTCTCCCCGGTACGATACCGGCGATCACTGCGGGCAAGACAGAAGCGCGATTCATCACTAAAGACGACCCTATGCCATTCGTCGACCCACGTCGATCTTTTTCGTCACCAGGCCAGCCTTACACGTTGCTGTTGTGGGGTCAATGGAACACCTTCTGCAGGAACACGGGCTCGTAAGCCAGCTGCACGCAGGCGATTACCAACTGTTTGTTGTGTAACGTGGGGTGCCACAGCTGCTCGAATTTGCGCTGCTGTCTCATGGGGTTCCAACCGGGCCATCCGAATGATGCGGCGATCCTCTCTCACAGTTGTCTGTCGCGCTGGGCCTGTGCCAGGGCTACGAGTGTGGGTACCTTCATTTGACCACTGCTGCCATACACGTTGTACCGTAGATGCCTGTCGGCCAATACGTGCAGCGACAGTCCTTAGCGATAATCCAGCCTCACACAGCCCAATTATCCGAGCCCTCTCAATCGGCGACAGTTGTTGATAGCGTGCTCTCTCTGTCGTCGAGGCATGTTTGACGGGGAACACTTCTCTGCACAGACTGCAAGTCAACTACGCTAAACCAGAGTCCGTATACTGGAGTTAATTCCTCCACGACGAATCACGTGGGGAGACCTGTAGCAACAATCCAATGGGTCTGAAACTTTGATCGTTTACATACCTACATTCCATATCTTGAAAATCAACACAAACGACCAATGCCTTCATGGTGTTGCAATTTCCATTTTCTTAAATGTATCTATATCAAATGGCAGTCTCCCGCCACAGTGTCTGACCAGTGCAGGTACGTGAACGGGTTGTAGGGATCTGAAATTGCCTTCTGGAAGGCTGTTTCGGACTGTTCAATTACTATCGCATACTCTAAAATGTCTGCTGAAGGTCCACAGTAGTGCTCATGCTGCAACTTGCTGGTTTTATATAGATTGTACACGCTCCATATGATCCTGCTCTCGGTTTTACCCTTTGGTCGCCTGTGCTAGTGTACCTGGCAACACTTCCGTTCTCTTGGAAGCGTTTCAACAGACAGCAAACCACATTCTGAGCAATCCCTTGCAATCTGGCAACATACCTCTGCGAGTAGCCTCCTTAAGGCACTGTAAGTACACGAGTGGCTTAACTTGACGACAACTGCATTCCTCGTTGCCTACGTCGATTCGCACGATCAGCCATGATTTGTAAACATTACACTCTACACTCCCCACAGACCAACCTTCGCACACACTTCGAACTAAGGCACACGTTCCTTTCAACGAACGCTGAAAGCTCCCAAATATCCGGATGACAGTGGAGTTCTCTGTTGTGTAAACAGGACATGTCCAATACCCATACACTATGCATTCATACTATATATTCTAGAACATCTAAGGACGTGACGAACATGTATTTTTGAGACAGTATAAAATCTTGTAAAAGGAAGTTTGTGTTCTACATCGTCTATATGTGCTCAATGTTCATTTAAAATATTCAAGTGACTGACCCACAGCATTGTTTGAAAGAGAAAAATTATTTTATATGTTCCCGTAATAATGAATAATTTTATTTCATTTTATTTCATTTGACAGAACCAAGATCTTAGCACCCATTCCCTGTAAACTCGAAATCAAAATTCGAGAGGCTAACGAAGTTAAGAAACACCAAAACAATCGTAATTTAGAAGAAGGATACAAAGTCAGCAGTTCTTGGATGCCTATTATACATAGATTTCAATATGTAGGTCACAACAGGAACATACAGGACGGACCTTCAAGTTATGTAATAGCTCCGGCAATCTCCAACTACCTGGCAAATGACACGCACGTTCCGGACTTTTCAGGTGGCCTCGTGTGACGTACGGCAGCCGGTGAGAGAAGGCTGTTTAAAAGCCAAGCACAATAACTAATCTCATAGTCGATTTAGTTGCCTGGGAGACTGGTTACATCGGATCGAGTAGAGGTATTTCAGTCGCCTTGACAAAGAATACTACAGTGGATTCGAAACTTCATCAAGCTGTACGGAATGTACTGTACAGAAAGCAACAAGACGTTCCAACTCGGAAGAAATACGACGAATGACTGACATGAAGGAGGCCTATTCCATAAGCTCATCTTAAAACACGTCACAAGGGAAGCTCATGTGAGGTGGGCAACAACTCATAGCTCATGACATCACAAACAGAGGAAGCGTACACCCTTCTCTAATGAGGTCACAATCAGCTTGCACTCATACAACAGGAGGATGGTAGTCTGAAAACGATCCGTTGGGAGATGAAATAGCCCCATATCTGGGGTACCATCAGCAGAAATGGGGTTCCGTCCTGCTTTAGGGGTGGAATCATGTTTGGTAGACGTACGCCTCTAATTCCTATCCAGAGTAATATGACTGGTGTGGTATAGAAAGACAAAATTCTCCAACCTCTACAGTAGTTCCAGTATTTGCTGCCATTGAGAATGAGGGATTTACACTGGATGATAATACTCCTGCTCATCGAGCCAGAATGATCAGTTAGTTCCTCGAGACGTATTCCGTACAGCGAATATTGTGGCAGGCGTATTCAGCGGACAAGAACTACGCTGAACGTACACGGCGTGAACTGAGGGAAGCAATTACCTACCGTCAAAATCCTCTTCCTAACATTCATCAACTGCCTAAATATACTATCCTAGAGCAGGATAATCTTCCTCAAAGAAAGTTGGATTATTTGGTCTGAGTATGCCCCGTCCTGCTGAAGTAGGCCTACGCCTTAGGGCCCTATGTGGTCACACACAGTATTTACCTGCCACAAAATGATCGGTAATTTTTTTGTTCAAACTCCCACATTACGAAATATTTGCTTTTCTTGCGTTTCTGTTGCTTCTGTATAGCTCACTGCATGTTGTTATTCTTTTATACACCATTCGTAAAGTATAATGTGCGTACCTACACACAGCAAAATAAATGTGCACTAAACCAGAATAAAAAAACTAATTTTGAGCATGGTATAACAAAAATAATTGAGATTTCATGGTCAGGTTCTTATGAGAGAAGGGCAAAAGGATTCTGTGTTATTTTAACGCAACACCATGGGACTGTTACTAATCGTTTGTACGTAAATTATTACAAAGAGATACGGACGAAAACTCAACGTACCAAAGATATTAGACGTTCTTCTGTCTAACCTCTTCTGAGCTGAACTTGACGGGTTCGACCCTGGCTCAGCCCAATGTAATTTGAAAGTGGTAAAATACGTCAGCCTAGGGTTAGTAGTTTTATTGACACCTAAAGGAACTCCTGCGAGACAGGATTCCGGAACCTCACACTCTCTGAAAACCGTAAATGTTTTAGTGGTATTTGAAGTCAATAACATTTTCATTATTATCTGTGTACCCCATTAAGTACTATACGGACTGGGTACAGTTCGCGTCTGTCTTCACTCCCTATGTTCAGTATCCTCGAACAGCTGTGGTACTCATCTCCATGTACTGCATGAAACGTATTCTGCCAGGCTCGAGAGACTACCTACAGCTGGTCTACCTGTATCCCCTTTCTAAACCAGACTTTAGTTCTCGTGTGCAGTGCATTTATGTCATTCACTTTTGTGTGGCAGTAAATTTGAAGGTCGTCGGCATAGAGATGGTAGTTGCAGTTCTTAAACTTAGAAGAGATGTCATTCAAATATAAAATAAATAACAGGGGGCCGAGTATAGAACCTTGTGGCACACCATTAACTTTGTACTTCCACTCCGTTCTCTTATCATTCATGACAACACACTGTCGTCAGTTATGGAGGTTCGTATTACGGTACAAAGTGATAAAGTACCTAAAGGAATTTTGATTGTACACATACACCTGAAACAAAAATGAACGTTACAAGCATTTCGAGCTATACGTTCCGTAAGATTTAATTTAGCACTATGTACAAAGGAAAATGATACATAAATGACTGTGTCAAATTTACTGTACAGTACAAAACTCAAGAAATTGCAGAATACAAAACTGCACTACTTCTGGGGAAAAGGCTTGAAACATCTATTACACAGGGCAAAATTGCATGTTTTGCAAATAATATAACTCCGTTTTTAGAGCCTCCGTGGCTCAGGCGGCAGCGCGTCGGCCTCTCACCGCTGGGTTCCGCGGTTCAAATCCCGATCACTCCATGTGGGACTTGTGCTGTACAAAGCGGAGGCGGGACAGGTTTTTCTCCGGGTACTCCAGTTTTCCCTGTCGTCTTTTATTCCAGCAACACTCTACAATATCATTTCATTTCATCTGTCAGTCATTAATCATTGCCCCAGAGGAGTGCGACAGGCCTCGGCAGCCGGCACAATTCCTATCCTCGTCGCAAGATGGGAGCTTCATTCATTCCATCCCTGACCCGGTCAATGACTGAAAAACAGGTTGTAACTTTTCATTTCATTACTCCATTTTTTCTTATGATGTAGCCGCTGTCGAAATACCACCCATCTAGAAATGCGGTGAAAAACTAATGAAATGCACCTTAGGGGTAAAATAGTCTACCACTGCCCAATGCGGACGCACACTTTATTGTGGTTTAGTGCATGTGTATAGACAGCCGTGTAGTCCATGCAGGCAGTCCATTCCTCACCAGCAATACCTAATAAAAGAAATAGCATGCAGAGGAAAGCCAAGATTTGTACAGGGGATTTCAGGAGAAAAAGTAGTGTAACAGAAATGTTAGAGAAACTTGGGTGGGAAAATTAAAGTAAGAGAAGGGAGAAAACTAGACTTGCAGTATTATATAGAGCCTATACAGGAGAGGACGAATGAGGAGAAATACGTGAGCGGCTTCAGTTGGAAAATAATTATATCGGCAGGGCTGACCACAAGTAAAAATTTAGAAGGGATTTTAGCAGAAGCGGTTGGGGTAAATTCCCATTCATTGGGAAGGGCGTGAAGGAGTGGAACAGTTTACCTGTGAATCCTTTTCCAAAATCTGTACAAACATTCAAAAATAATAAACAGCAACAGAGAAAAAATGTGAAATGTTACAGGGCATTCTACCTGTGTAGGTTATTGTAAATAAAGAACTTTTGTGAATAAATTAATTTCGCTGCCAGGTCTATGGAGATTGGACAGCCGAATTAGGGGACTGCCTGAAGGAGTGAAGTACATTGGGGACTTCGAGGGCCATGGGACCGCTACGGTAGCTGTGAAGGCCCTTCAGGAAATCTCAAAAGCGGTGACAAAAGGGGCTCTGGTCAAAACGCAGCTGGTCGTTATTCTTATTAGTTTCCAAAATGGGTAAAAAAATAAAAGTTAAATGCAATGTACATTTTAATCTTATAGCAGTTGTATAGTATTATTTGAAGCAATTCCCCTTACTGTATATGAGTCGATTATGTCCGTAAATGCAAAATATGTTATGAGTAGAATGTTGTAAATAATATATTGTAAATTTATTAAGGACTAGCAAGATACCCGTGCTTCGCTACGGTAATATACTGAAATTTATAATTGAATGCTTATCGTTTTATATACAAACCGCCGATATTCTTGATCTGACTCGTTTACTGAGAGATTACGGCAACGTTCCTCCCATTTTTCAATCTTTCTTTCCAGCAATCGATTTCGTCTTTCCCGGGCTATGTCCAGGTATTCCACCCGGTCAGTTGGGTTCCTAAATCTTAGCCATGCTTTCCTATAAGCATTTTTAATGTGGATCGAATCCTTGAGGAGATCCGGCGTGGTGTCCTCTTAGGTGCCTTGGCGGTACTAAACCGGCGGCCGGACTGCAATCGTAGTCATTACCCGTCCAGGACCCGTTTCCAGCACGGTCCGCACATGTTGACGACGGTCCAGGATATTATTATTATTATTATTATTATTATTATTATTATTATTATTATTATTATTAGGGTGGTTGAAATTAATTGAATTTAGGTATTATTATTGTTATTATTATTATTATTACTATTATTACTATTATTATTATTATTATTATTATTATTATTATTATTATTATTATTATTATTATTATTATTATTATTATTATTATTATTATTATTATTATTATTATTATTATTGATGTTCTGGACCCCACAGCAATATGCAAGACAGCTACTTGGCGGTAAAATACATCTGCTGCCATTGTCATTGCTAACAATGTGACCAGCACCATTGTTGCGCGTAGGCAAGTGTGCGGAATTTCTGGCGATACGAATGACATACCTCCGTGTATTATTGACCTTATTATAGAGGTGAACAATTTGACGGCCAATCTCATTCCTATCGTTTATTTCAAATGTGTTTAAATTTTTATTTATATGCCAGGAGAATCTACTCTAATCTAAGAACGTTCTCCGAAGGAAAATATGGCTGTTGAAAAAGAACCCAGGAAAGATTAAAAATGATCGGTTTATGATCAGAATAAGTACATCGCAAGTCTACAACCTGTTTCCTATCATTCGACAGGATCAGTGATGGAATGAAGAAAGCCCCACCTAGCGGCGACAATAGGAATTGTGCCGGCTGCCGAAGCTCCCCTCTGGGGCAATAATCGATGAGTGACAAATGCAATGAAATATTGGACAGTGTTGCTGGAATGAATGATGACAGGAAAAGCCGGAGTATCCGGAGAAAAACCTGTCCCGCCTCCATTTTGTCCAGCACGAATGTCACATGGAGTGACCGGGATTTGAAACACGGAACCCAGCTGCGAGAGGCCGGCGCGCTGCCGACTGAGCAACGGAGGCTCCTTATAAGTACATTGCGAACAGTAAAATCAATTGGTCTCACCTCCTTTTACACCCCACCGCCGTTAAGTTTATTTACCCCCACCCTCCAAAAAATTAAAAGAAGGCGTGTTTCTTTATGTTTAAAGGAGATTCCAAATACCAATGTTCACGTTTAATACCTTCAGTTTTGAGATATAAGTATCCCCTTAAAAATAATTCACGTTTTTAACTTCCTTCCACACTCCCCCCCCCCTCCCTCACAAAGTGATATTAAAGCAAAAAATACTTGTTCCTTTAATAGTAAAGGATCTTCTAAATAACAATTATCACCACTCTAACCTCTTCAGTTTTTGATTTATGTGTCCTCATGAAAGGAATTCAACTCCTTTTCACTCCCGCCCCCCCCCAAGATAGTTTCCCCCCCAAAACGCGCTTTTCTTTGTTTTTAAAGGAGATCAAAATACCAATTTTCACGTCTGTAACAACTTTAGTTTTTATTGGATGTATGTATTCTCATACAATTAAGTCGATTAATTTTTTCTATCCTTTAACACTCCAAATCCCCTTCATTGGATTTTCCGAGAATACAGGTACGTGTTTGTTTACTTTTAAAGCAGATTCCAAAAATAAAATTTCACGTGTGTAACATCTTTATTTTTGAGATATCAGTAGCCTAATTAAAAGAATTCAACACCATTTTCAGTCACTTTTACCCCCACCCCCACCCCCCACTACCCAAGTTGTATTTCCGAAAACTAAAAATACACTTTTCTTTATTTTTAATAGGATAAAAAAATGACCATTTTTCACTTCTGTACATGTTAAGTTTTTTGAGGTATACTGTAGAAATTCTCATTTTAAATTTTCACCCTATTTTAGTTCCCTTTAAGTGGAGTTTCCAAAGACAAATCACCTATGTTTCTTTACACTTACAGGAGATTCCAAATACCCACTATTTACGTCTGTAACATTTTACGCTTCTCAGATATTCTGTAGATATAGTCTTCCAAAATATTCACCCCAATTTGCCACTCCTGTTTAACCGTCATTAATTGAATTTTCCAAAAGAAAAAAAATATACGTGTTTCTATATTTTTAAAGGAGATCCCAGTTACAAATTTTCAGTTCTGTAATATCTTCAGTTTCTGGGATATATGTTTCCTCATTAAAGGCATTCAACCCATTATTCACCTTTTTACACGCCTCCTATTGGGATTTAGAGAAAACAAAGAAATACGTGTTCCTTTATTTTTAAGGGAGATTCTAAACACCAATTTTTTCATCTGTAAACGTTTAAAGTTTTAAAATGTAGACACACTCATTTTAAAAATTCACCCCCCTTTTTACCCCCCATTATTTGGATTTTCCAAAAACGAAATAATACCTGTTCCTTTATTTTTAAAGTAGATCCCAAATACCAATTTTCAGGTCTGTAATATCTTCAGGTTCTGAAATATAAGTAGCCTCATTAAAGGCATTCAACCTATTTTTCACCCTTTTTCACCCTTCCTATTACGATTTTCCGAAAACAAAAAGGTACGTGTTTCTTTATTTTTAAAGGAGATTTCTAAATACCAAATTTTACATCTATAAACTTTAAAAGTTTTGAGATATAGATACACTCATTTTAAAAATTTCATCCCTCTTTTCACCCCCATTATTTGGATTTTCCCAAAACGAAAAAATACCTGTTTCTTTATTTTTAAAGTAGATCCCAAATACCAATTTTCAGGTCTGTAATATATTCAGTTTCTAGGATATAAGTATTCTCTTTCAAGGCATTCAACCCATTTTGCACCCCTTTTCACCCCTCCTATTGGGATTTTCCGAAAACAAAAAATACGTGTTCCTTTATTTTTAAGGAAGATTCTAAATACCAATTTTTACATCTCTAAACTTTAAAACTTTTGAGATATAGACACACTCATTTTAAAATTCCACCCCCCTTTTGACCCCCTTAGCGACGGAATATCCAAAAATCCTCTCTTAGCGAGCACCTACATCTTAATATGAATATATCCCCAAAATTTCATTTCTTTATATCCAGTAGTTTTGGCTCGGCGATGATGAATCAGTCAGTCAGTCAGTCAGTCAGTCAGGACAAGCTACTTTATATATATAGATGAGGTGTGTGTTTAATAGAAAAATTGTTAGTGTGAATTGTACAATACTGTATTCTAGGAAAACGTCCTTTTCTCTTGTTAAATTGAAATTTATTGCTTGGTAATAGTGCATTTTATTGTACCATTTGTCACCGAGGTAGATACTTCATTTGCAAATAAAGTGATTTTGACTTTTGATTTGATCACGTCCGAATGTGCAATGCGTCTAGAGATACCAGAATTTATCCAAAAAAGACTGATACAAACACTTCTTCGTGCAATATGCTAACTAATTATACGCAAGTGCAGAGATTTCTCTGAAAAAACAACACAACAAGAGTTTCACTTGAATACTTATTATGATTCCGTGCCCATTATAATGTTTCTGAACAAGGCTACTGAGTATATTAAAGTGAAAAATACTTAGGAAATCTATGATCACGATTTCGTAATTGAAATTTGAATCCTGTTGACAGAACGTTGACTAAAAAGTAACCCAACATAATAATACAGTTAACATCAAAAGCGATAAATAGGCAAAATTAACTAATTTAAAATATATATTTTATTTCCAAAATATATTAACATTTCATATTCATTAACTTTGTCATTCATCGTTCATATGAAGCATTCCAGCTCCTCCTGTGCCGTGTATCTCCCTAGAGTTCTAGTAGATTGTCATTTATCATTCATATGAAGCATTCCATATCCTCCAGTGCTGCGTATCTGCCTAGAGTTCTAGTAATTTGTCATTCATCGTTCATTTGAAGCATTCCAGATCCTCAAGTGCAGCGTAGCTGCCTAGAGTTCTAGTAGTTGGATATCCATTGTTCGCAAGTATTATAGCACGGGGGATTTTAATACAATGGGTGCTGACTCAGCATTTTCCCCACGAGGTCATTGCCCCCTGGCAAGGTCATTGAAACCTAGCACCACGTGCTCTTGTGTACAAACATAAGCACGTGTGCTGCGCGCATTTCGAATAAGAGAGCATTCCTAACCTCACAGTCGCCAAAGTGGAGGGGCCTAACTTAACTCCACGTGCTCTTGCTTATCAACAAGACCACTTGCTTTTGTTTAACAACAAGACAGCATTCTTTTGTTTGCCAAAACGAGCACGTGTCAGGCGCGGGATTTTTCGAATAAGAGCGCAAGGCTAACCTCACAGTCGGAGGGGCTGTGTTAGGTTAGGGAACCGAGGTTTTTGCTTTATATTTTTGGGTGGAGAGGATGGAGAGGTGGTCCTCTTCTCCTGGCCCCCTACCAAAAATAGGGGATGGGTGAGTGAGAGATTAGCTCTCTCTCTCTCTCACTAGAGGTCCACCGCCTTGGCGATGAGTCCTCTACCCAAAATATCGCCCGGCTAAGAAGCTAGGCATGCTCACCTCTCACGAGCGACAAAGAGTTTCCGCCTTGTACATCGCCTTTTATTGCATTGTTGAGCGGGTGGGGGTGCGCAATGGAGTGGGAGATCCGCGAGTAGTGGAGAGGGTAGTGCGCGCGCATCTGCACCTGTGGATGTTAGCGCTCTCTTTTGGGACAGATTGTAAAGTCATCTCGAATTGCATTTGTGATGTTGAAATTCCAAAAATATCAATTAAGAGTGGTGTGCACGCATCTGCGTCTGCGGAAATTAGCGCCCTCTTGTAGGAGAGACTGTAAAGTCATCCTGAATTGCGAACGTCATGTTTAAATGCAAAAATATCGATGGAGGTAGGTGCGTGCGCATCCATGCCACCGTGCCTGCGGATAAGAGCGAAGTTATGTGAGAGAGTTAGGAAGTAATTATTCACTGCTACGCACGCACTGAGTGAGGTGCGTACTAGCCGCCATCTCGACAGATCTCTCTTACATTTTCTTCTGCCTACATGTAACCTGCTTTCTATCTCCCCTTAGAGCTAGTAAGATGTGGTTGCGTTGGTAAAAGAAAGGGCATCCACCCGTAAAACAGGTACAAACCTGCATATCCCCTCAGATGTGTGAATAATAATAAGGGTGTTCGTCAAGGTAATGGCATTTTCCCTTCCACCCCTCTACACAGGCGTCTTTTTTCCGATACAATTTAAGAGCTATTTGTTGGCGATCCCGGTATAGGTTTGCGAGGAATAACGGCTGAAAGTATCTGACATGCTGACTACACGTCACTACGTAATCTGCAAGCCTTCAGGCTGAATAATTTAACAATTAACATACATGATATCGATACTTCCATGACACCTATCACCCAGTTTCTCAGCAGAATTAGGTGATGAGTATAAGAAATAATCATTTAACCACAATGAAAAAAGCAATTGCCAATTTGTTTATGACTGATATACTTACGTTATTGTTATGTCATGAAAATGGTAAGCATAGTGTAGAGATGTCCTCTTGTCCTTCTGATCTCCCGATAAGATGTGTACCATTAGTTCAGCAAATTTTTTACTTACATTTTTCACTTTTTACCCTTTTGTCTGATAAAAGGAGAGGAGGGAGCGAAGGATGAATGAGGAGGGCGCGGTAAGCAGGAGGTGATGGATATTTTTTTGCTTTGAGCATTTTACCTTCTTTCATTTCTTTCACTCATTTCATGACATTTGTTTACCATATAATATTAAAAATTTATAATTAGAATGGAACAGGAAGAGGAATAGAAGTGTGATATTAATCTATTATAGTAAAAATAAAACAATATAGCTTTTTCTATTATTATTCATCATCACCGTCAATATCATTAGAGATTTTTTTAAATATTGCAAACAAATATTATCATAACTATTAGTGATTTTGTTTTTGTATAGAAATTTTATAATGTTTTGAAAATAATTTTACATATTCATTACTTCTTCGAAATTAAACATAATGTTACATATTCAATATGTGAACTAAATTACAAGTTGGAAAATAGTTGATGAACACTATTAGTGATTTTTTCGTATTATGCAAACATGTATGATTAATATAGAAATGATAAAAAATCAAACTCATTTTAATAATACAGAAAAATGTGATAAGAAATCTGGACAATGTTATATTTCATATAATACTACGTCTTGAATATAGAAATGAAATTAGAATTTTAAATCAATGATGATGTAATAATCTTTTTCATTCTTTATTTACGTCCATTTTTAATATTTCCAGATAATCTTTCCCCTTTTACAGTTAATCATTATATTTACATTAATGAGAGTTTTTTGAATAAAAAGATGTTATAATATCGTAAACTATAAGGACTTTTGTATTCTGCTTATTTACAAAAAATTATCATGGCATAACAAACAGCTATATGTTTTTGTGCCCCCATGGTACACTCGTAAGAGAATCACTATTACACTGTCATTTATTATCAAATGCAATTAACGAACATTTGTTCTGTTCAATAGTAAAAGCATGATGTCTGCGTGAAAGTATTCTCATCTGTATACAAAAAGCAGCATTTTTAGATGCCATTACATTACGATAGTGTTGAAAATGCAAATGACTAACTGCGCTTGATCGCACACTTTTGCCTTTCTCACACATTGTGAATTTTCTGTCTCATATGCATTTTGGTGCTAAACCAATAAACTCAGTCATAATATTCATACTACAGTCATCTTTCGTAAGATCTATTACATTTTTTTTAAGTGGTTTAATGTCAAATGGATTACATGGTGAAAAAGAAGAAGTGTCGAAGTATTCAGTATGGTTACGCATTCCATTGTAGAAATTTGTATTCCGAATATGATAAACAAAACTATCTGCATCCATATACTAAAGTGAAAGATCTCTAAATTTCTGCTCTGCAAAACCATAATGAAAATCATACATTTTTAGTTTTGAGAAATCTAGTATGACCATTCCCTAATAAATTGTCTTTGCATAAACTATCTCAGTTTTCTCATTTCAACAGTAATAAGGTCACGATCAATGACATGATAGGATTTAAAATTATGTTTGAAGGTGTACTTGCATGCACCAAACCATCCCTCCCATTGATTAATTAAATGAATGTCGCGATGTTTGCGTACAATTTCTATACTTCTTCTATAGAAGGAGTTATTCGTGAGTTTGAAAAACATACTTTCAAATGTTGAAGTAGCACGTTGACGATGCTCTGTACTAAATCCATATACGGTGTAAGCCACGCTTCCTGCTTAAACGCGATAATACGATGCATACACTATAATTGTAAACCGTATTCTACACATCGAACAAGGGAATGAATGTGAATAACATACCACTTTTTGGGAATAGGATAGCCGGCAGTTTAACATGCCTTGACGTATTATCGAGGGAATCATTTTTTCAACACAACATGGAAGGTCAGAATGTAATTATGCAGATTAGATGCGATTAAGATCTTTATCAGCAAGTTAAACATCAAAATCTTCAATATCTTTTTCTGTTAGCCATACAAAATTTTTATATGGTAAAGCCCAAGACATTGCATATTCGTACAGGTTATTAACATCAAAATACATAGGATAATAATCTTCTTTCTCTGAAACATAATTGTTGATGTATGGATTATTTGCGATTGCATGTCTGTTAACAAGCGAAAGAATTGCACCGCGAATTCCGCGTTCAAAATGCAAAAGCATGTCAACGTCAGTAAGAAGATCAAGTCTAACACCTGTATACTTGAACACTGCACTCCACGAAAGACCGGGAGATGTGTAGTAATAGCAAGTGTCTAATCCATAAATAGTTAAACACATTTTACGGAACCTTCCAAACAACATCACAGAGTAAGAGTGTGTCGTGTGTCTACTTTTAAACACAAGTCATCATATTCACCTAAAAATTTTATATTAAATGTTGACCACACATTAAATGCACGCAAGTAGTCTTCATCTGAAATGGATATTGTATGCTTATTATATGATGACGAGCTTAGTAATGGTGTACTGCTTTCATTTAATACAATTGAAAATTCAGGCTGAGGAGGTAATTTTGTTTCTTCTAACGTTTCATAGCTTTGAATATAGTCATATGGCAGAATACCTTTCCTTATACAAAGTTTAAATATCTCAGGATCTGGAAAAACACTCATGAATGTATTTTTAAATCCTCACTTCAAAGTACATTTACAATCTTATCAAGAGAAAAGTAAATACATTTTTATGATCCTAAAAAGCGAATGCTCATATCGCCTACACGTTGACTAACTGGTATGAAACTTTCATGATTTTGTGCAATTACATTGAACTTTCTGCATTTTATTCTCGCAAACTCCCGAACGATGAAGTGGGAGTTGTAGCCTGACAACTTATGAAAAAGGCAAGGAATAAATTTAGGAACACAGTACAAACTGTTGCATGATTGATTTGCAGGTCCACGCTATTTTTCAGTAAAGGGACAGTGATCTCTAATCTTAATCTCTGGGAATGTAGTATGCTATTTACAGATGTGGCAGTCATCTGTTTCATCATGCATAATCACGCCATCAAATGTTATTTGAATTGGAACTGGATGTGATATAAGAAGTGAACACGATGTGCTAAATCTTCTAATTCATTTAACAGCCATTCAGTACAGTTTTCTCCTCGATTCATCTTTAAAAATGATAATGATGAATCATATGAACATACAACATTATATGCAACAGAAAACGGAGTATGCTTCTGTACATAATCAGTATATGGTTCAGACTAGTCTGGTTGGCAGCGATGAAAAGGTGTTGTAAAACTTTTGAAATCTGCGTAAATAGTAAATGGAACAGGTTCCTGACGATAGTAATTCTCACATTCAATTTCTGTCTTTCATTATTTGGAAGATTGAGTTTTACAGCTGGGTGTGTAGTACAGTCAACTATGTGAGTAGCTAAAATGCTTTATGATGAAAATACTGTAAGTATCTGTCACATATAAGCTTCTTTTCCGCATTCGATGTATGTTGTGAACTTAACAAACGTGAAAGGTTTGTTATAAGATAGTAGTGACTTGTGTTTGCATCACACACATACAAAAGATGAATATGATGTTTTTAAGTGAAGAAGCTGTATAAAGCGGGCCTACAATTCTCTCTCTCTTATACCGTACACATACAATGAAATATCAGGATTAAAGTATGAAGGCTTTCACGGCTGGTGTCAATATAATAAAAATCTTCCGGGCTATTATGCCGTGGTCCACTCCACTCATTTCGTCCAGGCGTTTCGACTGATGCTTCCGGGCTATTATGCCGTGGTCCACGCCTTTCATTTCGTCCAGACGTTTCGACTAATGCTGGAATTTTGTGAATTGAACTTTGTGCATTTTAATCGCGCAAACTCCCGAACGATGAAGTGGGAGTTGTAGCCTGACAAGTTATGGAAAAAAGCAAGGAATATATTTAGGAACACAGTACAAAACGCTGCATGTGCATTTTAATCGCACGCAGTAGTCGAAACGTCTGGACGGGAAGAGAGGAGTGGACCACGGCATAATAGCACGGAAGATTTTTATTAAATATCAGGTTTGTTTTTCTCAAATTTGGAAACGTTTGTTAAGTCCGTTGTAAAAGAAACATCGTCAAAATTTAACATATGTTGCAACACAATGAACATATCTTCATACTGTGAAGTTCTTTAAGGATTGTGTTTTACTGGTTTATATGCCATTGCAACACACCATAAAAAGCAATAGCCATCATTACTCTATATATTGACAACAGCTTTTTTATCAGCAATGACTTTCGGAAGTAGGATATATCGTCTTCCTGAATTAAATGGATCAAATTTACAGATATTAAGCTGAAGACGAGCAATATTTCATAGTGCTTTACTGCTCGCACCCTCATGAAACTTCTGAAATTTTGCAAGCCAATCGTCCACAATGTGTTCACGAAACCTTTCTGAAATATTATCAGAACATATCAGCTTTGTAATTTTCGATGCTATATAAAATGTTTCATGAATTTCATCATTATCTTTAAAAAGAATTAGTGAACATGCTAATGCGGCATTTAGCTTAAGTGCAGAATGTGTAGTTGGCAAAGAAGATATTTTATCTTCGAACATATTATAGCGCAATATTAAAAACGAATTTGGATCTAAAATATTCATCAAACTTTTTATAATACCACGTATTATACGTGATGAAAAACATGTATTAATAGTTTCCCAATTATAAGCCATGTCATTAAAATAATAATTATAATATATAAAAATTCTATTATTTCATAAAAATTAAAAATATGTAATTAATTCATATTCAATTCATGCTATGTGTGCGATGTTGTTTACGTGTTATCATATTCAATTAAATATCGTTAAAACTAACAATACATGTGTTGTTTTCTATAGCATGATATGTAAATGCAATTGTACGTTGATTTATGTATCGAGATTAGAATCGGATAGTGTATTAAATCTATTGGGTAAAATACTCAAAAATCCTCGCATGTACATAATATTCTCTCTCCAAATCTGGCAGATATTCTTTGAAGTAAAATAACTCTAAATTGTTCATTAACAGGAAGATCGCTGAGTCTTCTTGTCGGTTTTCCTGCGAATCGTCCTAGATTGTTAATGGCTCCATACTAAAAACAAAGACTATTAGCCTATTTGCAATATCAAAAACGCAAGATTGTTTTTTACAAAAAGATAAAACATACCTTAAAAATAAATTATATATGTACCCAAAATTTCTGCGAAGTGGTTACAGCTAAGTGCCCGACCTTTCTGCGAAAGTGGATACAGCTAAAAAGAAAACAAAATTTAATTTTAAAATATCGAATAATAATAATAAAAAAATGATAATAATGATAATATTTCATACATTTATAATCAACAGGGAACGGATTTATATGTACTAATAATTATTGAAATATGTACATATATATTTAGTTACTTTTATTGAAATATGGAATTATATATGGACTTAAAATTACACACATAACATTAATTTCTATTTAATATCAAAGTTCAAAGAAGCTAAACAAAGTAGATATACATGCAACATAATGTTGCACTTCTCATTTTATTATATTTGAAGAACACATAATATTATATTCTCTGTTACCAAAACAATGGATTACAAAATGTTCTTTTAAGTGCTGGAAAGTGAATCTTCTCCTATTATCTCTAAGGACGGATTTATATTGACTGAAACTGCGTTCAGCATCGGAAGAGGTAATGGGGACATAATTCAACTTCACAATATCTGCTGGGGTTAAATCCAATGTTAATTTTACACTTAAATCTCCATAGAGCATTGCAGCTACCTTTGTCATTTCTTCATATCCAGTTTTCTTTGAAAGTACAGTGGCCATATTCATGTTTGCTACATCTGCAACTTTACCTGTACCACGATTTAGTTGTTCAACAGTTTTATTCACAATTTCACAACTTTCAGAAAGTGAGAGGTGCGAGTTTTGGAGACCTTCCAGTGTTTTTCGATGCACGAAAAATTATGCTGAAGTCATTTCTCACACTTGTATCGCAGACAACTGTTTTCGCGGCTTCAATTGAGGCTGCATCTTCGGAGTCCATGGCATGCAAACGTTCTTAATTCAGTCTATATAGTCAACATAATATTCAACCGCTTGCAGCCACGTACCCCATCCAGCTAGAATCAGCTTAGGCGGCAATGGAATCTCTGGGTTAATTTCTTTCAAATGATGAATTATTCGGTGGGCTTTGAGAAAACCTTTTTTCACTGAGGAAATCAATAAATCTACTTTGGGGTAACTGCATCTTACCACTTCTGCTACACGATGAAGGGCATGTGCTACACATGTTAAATGAGTCATCTTAGAATATACAACACATGCTTCTCTGGCTTTTATCATATAAGGTGCGGCATCGCTAATAAAAAGTAACACTTTATTATACTTAACGCCCTGTGGCCATAGGATACCCAGAGCCTCATTGAACAATTTTGCTTTAGTTTTGTTATCGCAATTTTCTAGAACATCACAGTGTAAGAGAATCCGTTTACAATAATATTCGCTTAACAAAACAATGATTATGTTGCCAATTAGCCTGCCTTCTTTGTCTGTTGTCTCATCAATGGAAACCCATTTTGGACCGTCTTTAATCTCTTGCCTTATCTTCCGAACACTTTCGACGTATATGGCTGAATAGTACGTTTTTCTGAACGTTGACTCATCCGGGATGGATCGTTTAGTATATTTCTCGACGAATTCCCTGAAGTACTGATTATTCAGTTTGAAGAGTAGTATGCCAGCAGAGATGAGAGCACGGCAGAGATCGGTGTTGAACTCGGAAAGTTACACTGAAAGTTGTCGGTTGTGTCAGAAACAAATGTCTCTGCTTGGAATCTCGTTGTGTGTCACTATACAATAACACAAATTACAAAATAATATCTTACTGTCAGTTGATAAACCATCTTCTTTAAATTCTGATACGTAACTTTTCAATTTTAAAATGGTTGACTGAGCTACTTTAGGCAAATTGTAACAACGTTAATGTCTTCAATGAATATCAATATACAACTGCACACACTGAACGTACAAGAACACTATGATCCGTCTCACTGCTAATTCAAACTGTGAATGACTGATAGTGAACTAGATGGAGTTACGAAGCAATCAAAGGGAATGCCCGAATTACGAACTAATCCGGAAACCACTAGCACATCGTCGATGAATGAGATTTTAATAGTTACGAAATTATGGCAGAGACACATTCTACGTTATGTAATGCAGCTTCTCAGTGCTGTAAGTATGATTCAAATACTCACGATACTGACCGGCTGATCTCCACCAATTCCGGGCTCTACCTCTCTCTTTCTTCGCACCGCTTATCAGCTTATTTGATCAGCCCAGACGTGGACAGGCGTGATAATGACCTACACACCAGTTAAAATATTCATTTTTCGAATATAGGTTTTTAATTTATTTCTCCATTATTGAGAAGACTGCTAATTTAATACATTTTAGCCGAAATATGGACTATATTGATTTTCATGACGAAGAATATGGAGCATATGTGCTAAACTACAAAAATGGAAAAGTATGGATAATGAATACTCCATTTTTCAACTCAACGCGTCATGATTCGTAAATATAATGCAACATATAATTAATTTTAGTTTCCTAAAGATATATGTATGTACACAAAAGTCCATTCCCTGATAACCAACTTACTTTTTCAGAGGAATGAGCAAATTAAGTGACAAGATTTGATGATTTGAGAGGCAGCAGATAAAAATCATCTGTGATGACGATGATGATTTTTTGAAAAAGAGAAACTGGTAAATATATTGCACCCATAAGCGAATGTGCATAATGAATGTATAAATTAAATGTTTAATAATTCGCATATGGGAATACTGCAGTAGGCTGGGAACAGCTTGCAGTCTCACAAAGCAACAGCCAGGCGCCGTTCAGACTGAAAATATATCCACATAATACGTCTTAAGGCACGAACAGGAAGTAGCTAGCCTGAGTGGTACGTCCAATTATGTTTTATGATGCCGACGAGAAGTGGAAACTATCTATCCAGTTCCCACGTGAATCCGCACGTCGGAATTTGCCCTGCATAAGAAGTGCGTGAGAGACACGAATAATACCCGTCATCCCTTGGCAGAAAATGGAAGAATCCAAACTACTAAGGGCGCGAACGTCTCAGCCAATCACAAAATTGCAAATTTCAATGGCTTGTCATAGCGGGAATCTACAGCTAATATTTCGCGATTTGGTGCCCGAAGTAGCTGTGAAATATTGTGTCCTGACTTCCAAACAATATTTGAGGATTTATCAGTGCAAATGTGTGGTTAATCAGTGGTTAAATAAGAAATTTTCAATTTTAGATGGAAGAGCGGTATCGCCCAGGAAGTGAACAGTCATGGCCGGAAGGCGCCATACTCTTATAGAAAATAGAGCCAGTGACGCGCGCCGTCGTATAAATTAACCTGTGATCGTTTCTCATAACGCAGTGTAACACATAAATCGGACCAAAATTAGGAATGATTAGAACACATTTCCTAAAATTCTAACCTACGGACGTATGATAAATTGGTCCCAAGTGCAGGATTATTACGCCACATCACTTCCACAGAACTATTTTCGAAGTGGGGGAGGACTGTTTACAAAAACGACAACACCAGTGTGGTGAACTTCAGTCTCGTAGGAAACTTCAGTCTTGGGGTGAATCTTCAGTCTTGTACGAACTTTCAGTCTTGTGGTGAATCGCAGTCCTGTGAGAATTCGCAGTCTTGTAAGAATCTTCAGTGTCTTGTACAGTAGTTGGCATCCGAGTGAGTAATGTGTTTACTTGTATGAGCAATATCTTAGCCGAAATGAACACTTTGACAGACTTTTATTCTACTTTACTTTATGCAGAGATAATCAGGCAATTAAATTAATAAATGACAATAGTAGTTATACTCTCAACACTTGCCTTGAACGAACTTATAACATGCTAGGACCGGAATGAACAATGAATTTCTTCATAACACGTAGCTGCATAACATTTTCCCTAGTTCAGGTGTAGCTTGTATATTTTGTGGAAAAGTCGTATTCTGGAGGACGATTATTATAAAATTCTCCACATCATCGGGAACATTACATTTCAATTTTTCCACACTCTCATAGAACTATTATTGCAAGTGAGATATTTGGGAGCAGAATTAGTCAAGCCAGTTACAGGGAGAAAAACTTTGTTTTCACAAGTGGAATGCTGCCGCACTAAGGCCTTGAGTCCAGTGTTATGGTCAGAGAAGGTGAATAACCAATAATCCTTTACACAAACAAACTGAGAGGGGTGAGAGAGAGACGACAGCAGGCAGGTAGCGGAGTCCAGACTTTCAACTTCACGTCAGGTGCTCAATGCAGTGTCATTGAATATTCTTCGTAGGAGTGTTAAAAATGCGAGTGCTAATATAAATATGGACGTGTGCAACGCTATTGTAAAAATGCATCAAGTTTGCGTGTGTGACCTCTTGGATAACATCAGCTTGAAGATGGAGTACTAAATTCATCATGACGGGGTCCGGAGGACGATCTGACCTGCCTCCAGCACAAATAAGGTAAATGAGCAGAATGTAAATATGTAAAAATGTAGGACTATGGACAATCGATGATCAAAAATGTAGTTTAGAATTTTAGATAGGATTGTAAATAATTCACGGATCGGATGGTATTAATTATAGTTTGATATCATTTTTATTTTTGAGTTAAACTTGAGACTACGACAATTATATTTGGCGATTCCGAATATAAATGCCATAGTGTCACGATAATTGTAATTGTGAAATTAGGATCGTAATAATAATAATAATAATAATAATAATAATAATAATAATAATAATAAATAAGTGTTAGCGAGTGTTATTTGCGCAGTTTCCTTAAGTTAATGTTTTTCATTTTATTTCTGGATCATTTTGAAGTAAGTCATTTTGACATATGAGAATCCTATTTACTAAGAAAATTTACATACAGTGTAGTGCAGATTTTTAAAGTGATGATAATAATAATAATAATTGTGGTAATGAGTGTTATTTTGTTGACGTTTTGTTTTTGTAGATGCCGTCATGTTAGTTTAAATGTTTATTTTGCTGCTAGCGCATTCAGTTTATTATTTCATGTTATGTAATCATTCGTCAGATGAACGTTTCCGGTAGCTCTCATACTTTGTATTTCGCGACGATCTGGTAGATACGCGAAAGTTATTTTCTTTATGTAACGTGGTTACACATTTCGATAGCCTTGTTTTAGAGAGGCAATCTCGTTATTTCAGTTAAGGAATTAGTGACAGGAAGTCATTGACAAGTTAGCTCTGATATTTCATAATATGTGAAACGGTGGATGATCAAAATAACGAGCAAAGTAATAGTAATATCCCTGATGATCTGCGTTGAAAAATGGAAAATGTGATATTTGGACCATGTCATGAATAATGTCGTAAAAATGGATGTGTGAACGACACAGTTATTTCGCCCGCCTGATACGAGCGAGGCCGTATTATGAGTTACTACGTCGAGAATATTGCTGAATAAATAGAACTGAGAGATGAATAATTTAACCGAGAGTGTTAAATATGCGACATGTGTTATGGTTGTAGGCGGAAAGCCTGTACTGTTCAAATAGTTTTCAGGGAAAATAGATGCTCGGAAAATATGCAATTTAGAGACCGAGGTAAATTGTGAACAGAGCGACCGATCAATGTGTGTTTCGACAGTCATGTATAATCATTGATGACATGTAATACCAATAATTATTGTCCGTAAAGATTGAATAGGGTCATGTTCAGACACCTTCGTCTGAGGTTAGAAGATTGCCATCAAATTCACATAATTTTGCTACTTGAATCAAGGTAATATTTTATACTTCGATATTGAGCATTTTATTTTAAATTTTATTAGGCAGCGATTTTTTGGGATCTAGATTTTATTATGATGTCATTTCTTTGTATATATTTTGTCACCGTATTATTTTAGAATCTGATACGTGAATAATGTTTGATTTAATGTCTGTAAATAAAATAAAGTAAAATAGGTGTAGTCAGGTTATTTTAATTTCATTATTTCTTGGGAGCAGTGTTTCTCCACTGACATGTTCATTTATGTAAATAAGATTTCATGTGTTAGGGTAAGAGATCATCGATTAGTTCATAGTCAAAACCATAGTAGTGGTACGCTCATACCAAAGACAGTCGGTAATCACCAAGCATTAGAATTCCACTACTTTTCAGTTAGGCAAAAGAAGCGATCTTTAATAATCAGTGTATCACAAATGCCGCAAATGAGTCACATAAATACGATGGGATCTGCCCCCATCTAGAGTTGGTACCACAAAAATATGCATTCGCAATGAAAATGCAGGTAGCGGCAAACTAGGTAAAGTTAACGATGTAAAGGGATCGCTTTCATTTGAGATGTAAACTTGAGGTACTTGGCCTAATTAATTTAAGTATTTTAAGCGTCCAGACTATCACAGTTAAATAAGTAAAGCTTAAATAATTAAATGAGTAATGGTAGCACTCAGGTGTTCAGTTCAATAAATTTTCTTGTTTTCAGCCACGAGTAGTTTAAATATGTGGCAAAGGTTATATAACGGATAAAGTACCATGTTCATGGTTGTTTTTTGTTTTTTTCTTTTATTGTCATCCATGGTTAGTGTGTTCTATTATTATTTTAGAATTGGGTGTTCCCAACTAAAGTTGACTATGAGGTAAATATTTGATAGACACCTCAAAGTCAATGTCAATTCGTTGAATTATCAAAATAATTAATTAATTACTGAATTTATTTTGAGAGGACACTTTCCAAGGTATTGTAAATCATTTATTCAAATGAGGCTGTATTTCTGACCAGTGTTTAAATGTGGTCATTTCATCGTCATGTGGACAGTGGTTCGATGTAATCCAGAATATTTAAATCTAATCGACCATCAGTCAAAAATTATTAAGGCAGATAATTAACTTATTGTAATACAGACCTTTTAATTGTTTTTAAAATTTAATTTCATTTCACATATTTCATTTTACACCATTTTACTTTCAATTTCACACTTTGCAAATTTTGTTAAATAAACCACTTTATTTATTTAAATTTTAATTCATTCTTTGGGTACCGTCATTTAATAGTTTAGTTTACCCCATCCTTCATTTCCTCCCCCCCCCCGATCGACGTGTGGCCCATCAACCCGAGGGATCCAAGGATGCACCACCCCTGAGGAAGAAGAGTCTACATGAAGCGGTAGGTATTTTTAAATGTCATTATTTTCAGGAGCAGCCGGCGCACATATCGAAAGAAGACCACAGCATTTGGGTGCCTTTAAAAGGGCACAAAATAATATCATAATTCATTTTACTTTAAAATATAAATATATATCGTTTCGCATACAGTGCACCTGCTTACCTTAGCTGAACTTGTCGCAAAGCTGCTTGATAAAAGAGAGAGGGGGGATTTATTGAGTGCTGATTTATATACACACGTATCGATCAAAGTTCATCATCCATCAGCATTTTTTGAAAACGATGATACATTGGATTAGGTTCACGTTTACACATTTACTATGATATATGATATACACTGACTGACAGAGCAAATGCAACACCACGAAGGAGTGGTTCGAAAGGGATGAAAGTTGGGGAAAAAACAGAGACAGCACGGACGAATAATTGATGTTTATTTCAAACCGATATGCAGGTTACACAATGCGCACGGCATCGACTCAGTAGGATGTAGGACCACCGCGAGCGGCGATGCACGCAGAAACACGTCGAGGTACAGAGTCAATAAGAGTGCGGATGGTGTCCTGAGGGATGGTTCTCCATTCTCTGTCAACCATTTGCCACAGTTGGTCGTCCGTACGAGGCTGGGGCAGAGTTGTAAACGGCGTCCAATGAGATCCCACACGTGTTCGATTGGTGAGAGATCCGGAGAGTACGCTGGCCATGGAAGCATCTGTACACCTCGTAGAGCCTGTTGGGAGATGCGAGCAGTGTGTGGGCGGGCATTATCCTGCTGAAACAAAGCATTGGGCAGCCCCTGAAGGTACGGGAGTGCCACCGGCCGCAGCACATGCTGCACGTAGCGGTGGGCATTTAACGTGCCTTGAATACGCACTAGAGGTGACGTGGAATCATACGCAATAGCGCCCCAAACCATGATGCCGCGTTGTCTAGCGGTAGGGCGCTCCACAGTTACTGCCGGATTTGACCTTTCTCCACGCCGACGCCACACTCGTCTGTGGTGACTATCACTGACAGAACAGAAGCGTGACTCATCGGAGAACACGACGTTCCGCCATTCCCTCATCCAAGTCGCTCTAGCCCGGCACCATGCCAGGCGTGCACGTCTATGCTGTGGAGTCAATGGTAGTCTTCTGAGCGGACGCCGGGAGTGCAGGCCTCCTTCAACCATTCGACGGGAAATTGTTCTGGTCGATATTGGAACAGCCAGGGTGTCTTGCACATGCTGAAGAATGGCGGTTGACGTGGCGTGCGGGGCTGCCACCGCTTGGCGGCGGATGCGCCGATCCTCGCGTGCTGACGTCACTCGGGCTGCGCCTGGACCCCTCGCACGTGCCACATGTCCCTGCCCCAACCATCTTCGCCACAGGCGCTGCACCGTGGACACATCCGTATGGGTATCGGCTGCGATTTGACGAAGCGACCAACCTGCCCTTCTCAGCCCGATCACCATACCCCTCGTAAAGTCGTCTGTCTGCTGGAAATGCCTCCGTTGACGGCGGCTTGGCATTCTTAGTTATACACGTGTCCTGTGGCACACGACAACACGTTCTACAATGACTGTCGGCTGAGAAATCACGGTACAAAGTGGGTCATTCGCCAACGCCGTGTCCCATTTATCGTTCGCTACGTGCGCAGCACAGCGGTGCATTTCACATCATGAGCATACCTCAGTGACGTCAGTCTACCCTGCAATTGGCATAAAGTTCTGACCACTCCTTCTTGGTGTTGCATTTGCTCTGTCAGTCAGTGTATTATGATATATATTATGATCAAAGAAAAATATAATTATTAAATTTAACAATACTATTTGTTAAATAAAATGCACTCGTACACAGCTAAACAGAGCGAGAGACTACACAGTACTACACAAGTACTTCGCTGCAGTCTTTAGTTTTCAGAAACGAAACGATCAGTCATACGCGTGGGAATGTTGTGACCAGAGGAGATGTGTTTGCATCCCACGATATAAATAGTATATTTCTCGATGAATTCCCTGAAGTACTGATTATTCAGTTTGAAGAGTAGTATGCCAGCAGAGATGAGAGCACGGCAGAGATCGGTGTTGAACTCGGAAAGTTACACTGAAAGTTGCTGGTTGTGTCAGAAACAAATGTCTCTGCTTGGAATCTCGTTGTGTGTTGCACAAGGAACCTTGAAGTAGATGTCACTATACAATAACACAAATTACAATACTATTTGTTAAATAAAATGCACTCATACACAGCTAAACAGAGCGAGAGACTACACAGTACTGCACAAGTACTGCGCTGCAGTCTTTAGTTTTCAGAAACGAAACGATCAGTCATACGCGTGGGACTGTTGTGACCAGAGGAGATGTGTTTGCATCCCACGATATAAATAGTATATTTCTCGATGAATTCCCTGAAGTACTGATTATTCAGTTTGAAGAGTAGTATGCCAGCAGAGACGAGAGCACGGCAGAGATCGGTGTTGAACTCGGAAAGTTATACTGAAAGTTGCTGGAGGAGATGTGTTTGCATCCCACGATATAAATAATCCATACAATTGTTATTATTTTGTCAGACATGTCACGTAATTGTCGTTGTAATTGCCTCTATTCTGAAAGCAATTACTAATATTAGTTATTGAAATATCAACAACGCACGCCTGTTCGATTGCATATGCGTATCCCTTTTAATCGACAGTTATGACAGGGAGGGGATACCGTGAGCGGTTAGAAGTAACGATAACTATTCAGCCGAGGAGACGGAGATTCGTTCACCGCGTAGTTGGAGCAGTAATAATAATTGTTGAAATATTTTAAAATAGTAAACTGTTAATTATTTAATTTATACAGCTTCCCCAGCATTTGCTTGGTAACCGAGGAGACGGGGCAATATTATCGTGGCTGTGCCATACAGTCCCAACATTTGCTTGGTATTTACAAAGGGCTATTTCGCGACCCGGGTTCGATTCCTAGCCAGGTTACCTGCATCTAAGGCTAGTACCTAGTTTAAGCACCCTACATTGGTTAGTTTATAGCCGTGTTCAATTCTCGGTTAGGTCATGGGTTTTTCTGGGTAGATGGGTTCGATTCGCACCTCAGCTATCCACGATTGGATTCCCCGCTTCTCCTCCAAGCAAATGCCGGGAGGGTACCTAACGTAAGGCCACGGTCCCGAATAATCCTCAACACGACACACAGGTCGCCTACGAGCGTTAAATCAGAAGACCTGCACCAGTCCTCTCCGGGAGGCTACATGTTATTATTATTATTATTATTATTATTATTATTATTATTATTATTATTATTATTATATAGAAAATACTTTACATCCCACAGAGAGATCTTATAGCGACAATGGAATAGAAAAGGCCCAGGAGTAGAAACGAAGCGTCTGTGACCTTAATTAAAGTACAGCCTCAACATATGCCTGGTGTGAAAATGGGAAACCACGGAAGACTATCATTAGGACTGTCAACAATAATGTTCACAGTAATGCCCACCAACTCCCGGATGCAAGCTTACGGCTGCACACCCCCTAACCACATGGCCAACTCACCCAGTCATGAACATAACTACACAATCGCCGTCTTGGGCCCAGTTTTATGGTTAGATGTCCCTCCTATCACCATTTTTGGAAGGCTTAATGCAAAACGTTCATAGAACACATCAAACTTTAGTCACAGAGGTCCCGGGTCATCCACATCACGACGCGTAGGTCGTCTATGGGCGTTAGAGTCAAAAAAACTTGCACCAGGCCTCGGACACAACATGCTATTATTATTATTAATTCGAAATTGCATCACGTCGCACCGTCACCGAGAGGTTAAATCGAAAGGCCTACACCAGGCCTCTCCGGAGACTACATGCTATTATTATCATTATTATTATTATTAATAATAATAGAAATTGTTTTATGTCGAACAGAGTGGTCTTATAGCGACGATGGGATAGGAAAGGCAGAGGAGTATAAAGGAAGTGACTGTAGCCTTAATTAAGATACAGCCTCAAAATATGTCTGGTGTAAAACTGGGAAACCACGAAAAACAGGGGGGTCCAAACCCACTATCTCTCGGATGCAAGCTTACATCTGCGAGCCACCTAACCACACGGCCAACTCGCCCAGTCATAGGGCCTAACTACACAATTCCCATCTTGGGCCCAGTTTTACGGTTAGATGTCTCCCCTGTCACCATATTGGAAGGGCCTAGACAGCCCCTAGCATTTTCTTGGGTAGTAGATGGCTAACTAGCCCTTCTAACTTGATCCTCTAAAAGCCCTCAACACTGACCATTCAGCCGAGGAGACAGAAATCATTCACTAAGGAGTTGATGCAATAATAATAATTGTTGAAGCATTTTTAAAAAAATAGTGAACTCTTAATTATTTTTATTATTTCATTAGGGCCTATATTACTGTACTGTACATTATGTAAGATCGTAAGTCTATATTATCAAGAAGCATCAAACTTTGGTCACACATCCGGTGACGTAACAAACTGATACTTGCAGACACACACACAGATTTTTTCTCATCACCATCTAATGCACAAACATGCACTGTTCCTGCTTCACGATCTATGTCCAAAATACATAATTTTGAGATGATGATTGAAATAACACTATTAAGGAAGAAACTCCCGGAGTTAGATTCTTGGCAATAACAATATAAAAATGACTGTGGAATGTGCGATAACCATTTTTACAAAATGCGGATGCTGGGGCTGTACCTTAATTATCCCCACGGCCGATTCCTTCTAACTCCTTGTAAAAGCTTGCATCCGAGAAATAGTGGGTTCGAATCACACTGTCAGCAGCCCTGAAGTTGGTTTTTCGTGGTTTCCTCTTTTAACACCAGGAAAATGCTGGGGTTGTACCTTAATTATGGCTACGGCCGACGACGATCTGTGATCATATTATTTAATATTGTGATGAGTGATGAGGTTTGAAATAACACAGTTAAGGAAGGGACCCCTCCGTGATCGATTCTTGGCAATAAAAATATAAAAATTGACTGGAATGTGCGATAACCATTTTCACAAACTAGCAAATGCTGGGGCTGTACCTTAAATTATGGCCACGGCCGATTCCTTCTTACTCCTTGTAAAAGCTTGCATCCGAGAGATAGTGGGATCGAGTCGCACTAATAGCAGCCTTGAAGATAGTTTTCCGTGGTTTTCCTATTTTCACGCCAGGTAATAGCTGGGGCTGTACCTTAATTATAGCCACGGTCGATGACGGTCAGTGAGCATATTATTTAAAATTGAGATGAGGTTTGAAATAACACAGTTAAGGAAGCGACTCCCGGAGTTCGATTCTTGGTAATAACAATATAACATAAATGAATGTGGAATGTACGATAACCATTTTTACAAACTAGCAAATGCTGGGGCTGTACCTTAATAATGGCCACAGCCGATTCCTTCTAGCTCCTTGTAAAAGCTTGCATCCCAGAGATAGTGGTTCGAATCGCACTGTCGACAGCCCTGAAGATGTTTTTCCGTGGTTTTCTACTTTCACGCCAGGCAAATGCTGGGGCTGTATCTTAATTATGACTACGGCCGATGACGATCCCCATATCTAGTGGCGAGGATAGGGAATTGTGCAGGCTGTCGGAGTGTGGTTAGCACGACGATCGTTATTCTTCGCTTTGTTGACCACGGTCGCTATCTCAACATCAGATGTTGCGTAAACATAGTTGCAGGAAAAAATCCCTCACCTGGTCAGGATTCGAACCCTAGGGTCACCATGTAAGAGGCAAGAACACTCGAGGCCCAATATTTTAATTTGTATCTGTGTAATTTTGTTACTGTTTCAGCCAGCAGCAGAGATATTGATGGACAATACATCCCGTTTCCGCTGGCGACGGCGTAGGCAGACACGGTCTTCTGCATGCAGGCTCATTCTTATGCCCCCACGCCATGGCCGATTCCTTCTAACGCCTTGTAAAATCTTGCATCCGTGAGATAGTGGCTTCGAACTGCACTGTCATGGCCGATTCCTTCCAATTCCTACTACAGGCCCGGGTTCGAATCCCGGCTCTGACACAAAAAATATTGAAAATAGTACATGGGTTGGAACGGAGCCCGCACAGCTTCAGGTAGTCAACTGAGTAGATGTGGGTTCGATTCACACCTCAGCTATGCACGAAATGCTTTTCCATAGTTTTCTACTTCTTCTCCAGGGGAAATGTCATGAGGTTACCTAACTTATAGAATATATCCGCTTCCTATCCTGTCCCCTTCTAATCTTCTCATTTCTTTACGTAGCAGGTGTAGCCGCCTAGGTAAGGCATTGGTCATTCTCCTCCCCAGTTTCGTCCTCCGACATAAAGTCCGAAAATCATTAAGGAGGGGTTCGCGGAATTCGATTCGTAGCCATAATTATCTGCTACTGCTAGAGACCCCGGTTCGAACCCCGGCTCTGTTACGAAATTTGAAAAGTAGTACGTGGGTTGGAACGGATTCCGCACAGTTTCGAGTAGTCAACTGAGTAGATGTGGGTTCGATTCCCACCTCAACTATCCGTGAAGTGGTTTCTATCCCTTCTAATCTTCCTATCTCTTTACAAAGCAGGTGTAGCCACGTGGGTAAGGTATTGGTCATTCTCCTCCCCAGTTTCATCCTCCGACATAAAGTCTGAAACTCAATAAGAAAGGGTTCGCGGAGGTCAATTCTTAGCAATGATTACCTGCTACCACCAGAGACCCCGGTTCGAATCCCGCATCTGTCACAAAATTTCAAAAGTAGGACATCGGTTGGAATGGTGTTCACACAGATTCGGGTAGTCAACTGAGTAGATGTGGGTTCGATTTCCACCTCAACTATCCGCGAAGTGGTTTCTATCCTTTCTAATCTTCGTATCTCTTTACATAGAAAGTGTAGGCGCCAGGGTAAGGGATTGGTCATTCTCTCTAGCTACATCACCCGACACAAAGTCTGAAACTCATTAAGGAGGGCTTGCAGATTACGTAGTGAGGTGTAGTCTGCATGTCAGATCCTCTCACCCGTCATTCCTTGCGAATCTAGACCAGGATCGACAAGAGATAGCTCCTCAATTGTATCGATAAAATGATGTCTGTGTAGAGGGGCGGGAGGGAAGATGCCGTTATATTGACGAACGCTCATATTATTATTCACACATCTAAGAGGATATGCAGATTTGTCTCTGTTTTACGGGTGGATGTCCTTTCTTTTACCAACGCAATCACACCTTACTGGCTCTAAGGGGAGATAGAAAACAGGTTACATGTAGGCAGAAGGAAATGTAAGAGAGATCTGTCAAGATGGCGGCTAGTACGCACCTCACTCAGTGCGTGCACGGCAGTGAATAGTTACTTCCTAACTCTCTCACATAACAGCACTGTTATCCAGAGGTACGGTGGCATGGATGCGCACGCACCTACCTTCATCGATATTTTTGCATGTCAACATGACATTCGCTATTCGAGATGAATTTGCAATGTCTCCTAGAAGGGAGTGCTAATATCCGCAGACGCAGATACGTGCGCACCACTCTTAATCGATATTTTTTGCATTTCAACATCACAATTGCAATTGGAGATAACTTTACAATCTCTCCTACAACAGAGTGCCAATATTCGCAGATGCAGGTGCCCACGCACTACTCTTAATCGATATTTTTGGCATTTCAACATCACAATCGCAATTCGAGATGACTTTATAATCTCTCTCACGAGAGAGCTCTAATATCCGCAGACACAGTTGCGCGCGCACTACCCTCTCCACTGCTCGCAGATCTCCCATTCCACGGTGCAATCTCACCCACTCAACGATGCAATAAAGGGCGATATACAAGGCGGAAACACTGTTGCTCGAAAGAGGTGACCATGCCTGGCTTCTTAGCCGGACAATATTTTTGGTAGACGACTCATCACCAAAGCGGTGGACCTCTAGATAGAGAGAAAGAGAGAGAGAGCTAATCTCTCACTCACCCATCCCCTATTTTTGGTAGGGGGGCTAGGAGGAGAGGACAGCCTCTCCACCCTTCCCCCGAAAAAAAAAAATAAAAGCAGAAACCTCGGCTCCCTAACTTAACACAGCCCCACCGACTGTGAGGTTAGCCTTGCTTTCTTATTCGAAGAATCCCGCAAATGGCGATTGTGAGGTTAGGGTTGCTCTCTTATTCAATATCCGCTCCACACACGTGCTTACAGTATGTTTGTAAGCAGAAGCACGTGGTACTAGGGCTCAATTACCTCATGGGAAAATGCTGATTAAGCACCCATTGTTTTACAATCCCCCTTGCTATACTACTTGCGAACAATAGATATCCAACTATTAGAACTCTAGGCAGCTACGCGGCACTGGAGGATCTGGAATGCTTCATATGAACGGTGAATTACAAACTGCTAGAAGTCTAGGTAGCTACGCGACACTGGAAGATCTCGGAATGCTTCATATGAACGGAGAATGACAAACTACTACAAGGCTAGGCAGACACGTGGCACTGAAGGAGCTGGAATGCTTTATGTGAACGATGACTGACAGACTACTAGAACTCTAGGCAGCTACGTGATACTGGAGGAGCAGGACTGCCTCATGTGAACAATGTATATCAAACTACTAGAACTCTAGGCAGCTACGTGATACTGGAGGAGCAGGACTGCCTCATGTGAACAATGTATATCAAACTACTAGAACTCTAGGCAGCTACGTGGTACTGGAGGAGCAGGATTGCCTCATGTGAACAATGTATATCAAACTACTAGAAATAGAGTTCTCGAACTGTAGGCAGCTACGTGGTACTGGAGAAGCTCGATTGCCTCATGCGAAAAATGAAATCAAACTACTAGAACTCTAGGCAGCTACGTGGTACTGGAGGAGCAGGATTGCCTCATATGAGCAATGGATATCAAACTACTGAAAATATAGGCTTATAACTAAGGCAGCTACGCGTCACTTTAGGAGAAGGATTAACGCATGTGAACAGTGGATTTAAAACTAATAGAACTCTACGCAGTTTCACTGCACTGGTTGAACTGGATTGTCTCATGTGAACAATGAATGGCAAACTACTAGAACTCTAGGGTGTTATGCGGCATTGGAGGAGCTGACTTTCGTCATGCCAGCAATGTATATCCAACTACTAGAACTGTAGGCAGCTACTCTATACTGGAGGAGCTGGATTCCAAAGCTATGAAATCTCCATCAAATATCAGGTCACTTTCATGCCTAAATCACAGGAGTATATAACATTAGGTCACTACACTGTTGGAGAGGGTTATTCATTTAACGATCTGATATGTCTTCCGCTGAATTCGTCGATTCATCCACACAGAGTCGATAATGACTTGTTTCAGGCAGTTGTTGCCTCATCACTTGTGTTCCCCTGTGTAATTTGAATTTCCTTATTAAGTTACGTTTATTATCTCCACTGTTCTCCTCCCCGTTTCGTTTGACAGTCGTAGTGTATATGACGTAACTGGAATAGATTTACCCTCTCATCAGAACATGGGAGCTAAATAACGTACCCCACTTCATGAGAAGGGTGAATGTATCGTCCACTTCCGCAATCAAAAACCCGTGCACTTCCTTGCATCAAATGTGGTCGGCTGAAGATTCCTAAGTCCACGCTTATAAACACAATCGACTAGAAGGAGCACATTACCATAGACATTTTTCGGGTAATCAATAAAAAATATCCACATGGCACTAGAGCCCTGAAGGGCCTTGGCCTACCAAGCGACCGCTGCTCAGTCCGAAGGCCTGCAGATTACGAGGTGTGAAATTCCCTAACCTGGCCGGGATTCTAACCCGGGGCCTCTGGGTAAGAGGCAGGCACGCTACCCCTACACCACAGGACCGGTCGTGTAATCAATACACATAGCTATGATCTCGTCTTCAAAAGCCTTGTAAAACTGCAAGATCACTCACCCTGCGTTTATTGTCGTTTTTTAATGTACCCAAGTATTCCTGCTGACATTGATTCAAGAACAAAATGTAAAAGTATGGTAAACATATCAGACGAATTCGTAGCGTCAGAAGGGAATCTTTATCGTCCTCTTGAGACTATTTATTATAGTTTTGCTTTACGTCGCACCGACACAGATAAGTCTTATCGCGACAATGGGATAGGAAAAGCCTAGGAGTGGGAAGGAAGTGGCCGTGGCCTTAATTAAGGAACAGCCCCAGAATTTGCCTGGTGCGAAAATGAGAAACCATGAGATACAATCTGCCGACAGTGAAGTTCGAACCCACTATTTCCCGGATGCAAGCTCACAGCTGTGCGCCCCTAACCGCAAGGTCAACTCGTCCGTTCCACTTGTGACTGGCAGTCTAAATGTATTCCTTCCCCACTCCATATATCAGAGGTAGTGAACTGCAAACTTACTACATTACATGGTCAGCTGCACTGATGGAGTGGCCACTTAGGTAAATATTAATTAAACAGAGTATTAATTAATTTGAATGAACACACTACCTTTAAATTAATTCTATAGCTCCTGTGTCGTGCAGTGTACACTGAACTGAGACGCTTGATCTAGAAATGAAATGGCAGGGTAGGACCTGGAACAGACCTGCCAACAGACTCACGTCATTCCACGGAGACTGTAATAAGAGATATTCCCTCTAATGAAAAAGATCCCTGTTTCGATTCATGATTTTGCGAAGCATTTAAATTATTTGTGTTGAACTCTGTAAAGCACTTACGCCATGTATATTAAAAAATATATTAAAATCATTTTACCTCTAAAAAATATGTTGTAAAGTCGTTCAAAATTAGATTGAAGCCATGGTATTGTATGTACCTCGCATTTAATACTTTATCAGACTTTATTGTAATTATTATCAAGGTGTAATTCACCTCCCATATACATAAAAACCCTGTGGAAAGCCAGAGTAAACATTATATCTGTAGGTCCAATTGTTTCTGAGTAAAATATACATGCGAAAAACTTAAGCAATACCGTGCGCGCATTCTTCATTCTTTGAGGGACTGTACATACCTCGTATAAAAGGTGATCGGACGTTGGTGATCTAGCCGGTGACTTCAACTAAATATGGAAACCACTGATTAAGTAATCTCAAATGGTGTATGCATACCAACAGTATGTCTCGAGTAGACAATACACAAGGTGCTTCAACAGAACTATGTTATTGTCATGAAGTTCATGAACTGCGCTCAGAATGAAATTATTCTTGATCGGAAATTTGCGTTCGGTTGTCAAATTTGTGTGTAAATCAGTTTGTAGCAGAATTTTTCCCATATTGTAGAGGCTTAGGGCCCTCCGTCGAGCAGTTTTCTATCAACGGTTATGGTTAAAAATATTATTTAAAATAATCGTACAAGTAAATTGTTTCTCGTCAAAATATTTAAAATAATTGAACCGTTAATTTGGTACTCGTCGAAGTTTATACAGATTATTGTAACATAAATAATAATAATAATAATAATAATAATAATAATAATAATAATAATAATAATAATAATAATAATAAT
The DNA here is from genome assembly GCF_040414725.1 of Anabrus simplex. NCBI lineage: Eukaryota > Metazoa > Arthropoda > Insecta > Orthoptera > Tettigoniidae > Anabrus > Anabrus simplex. The sequence goes on from NC_090266.1 coordinate 273,916,486, forward strand.
AACTTTTTAGGAAATTGAATATACTAATGTTTTCTCATCTACGTTGAGAAATCAGCTCTTCGGTGTAATGTTCACGTTTATTTGACCTATTAGCATTTTCTATACCATTCAATTTAACATAATATTATGTCCTCGTTTACGTGTGAATGACAGCGCTTACAAAATTGTAAATACGTGGACAATCGCTGTTAAAAGTTAGAAAACGTTATGAAACGTCTCATATGAATTTGTAGTTCTTTCAGAAGTAATTGTATTTGAAGCCCAAATCTCGGAAGGAAATAACGCGTCAGTTGCTATAAAGATCGTAAGGAAATATTCTATGAAGTGTGTGAGTTTTGGATCGACTGGTTGGATGCTAATTAACTCAGCAAAAGCCTCTCCAACTTCTACAGGATCGAAGAAGGTGAAACCAGACGTATACTGTAGCCACTGGGAATAAATACACTCTGAGTGAAATTGACGTATTTACAACGATATGGCACGAGCGTAAATGAAGTGTGTGTTAAAGACAGTTTCAGTGCAACCGATTTTTAATTACTTTCGAGCTCAACTGATGTATACCCGTTGACCTTTCTTCCTGAGCGAAAGCTTATCGACCGACGCCATACCCACGGCCACCTGAATCCTCACATCGTACATTTGACTCAATACAGCAATCAAACAGGAGAAAATAGCTAATTACCAGAAGAGCTTCAATTCTCACAGGCCACTTACTTCAAGTATTTGTGACGTGTATGTGACAACAGGGCGTTCCACTAAAACACACAGAAAATCTCTATATTTTCGTCGCCAAAGAAACCTGTCTGAGTAGGTGACATTAACCATTAAAGAAAGAAACAAAAACTTTAAGGTGGTGTATAACCAGAAAACGTGGACCCCGCTGTCGATGGGTGGCGAGCATGCCTCTTACCGAGACGCCCCGGTTTCGATTCCCAGTCAAATCAGGAAATTCTTCCTGGATCTGACGGCTGGTTCGTAGTCCACTCAACCTATCTGAGAACATTTGAGTAGCTATCTGACTGTGAGATAGCGACAACGGTCTAGAAAGCCAAGATTAACGGCTGTTAGGATTCGTCGTGCTGACCACATGTTACTTCGTGATTTAAAGGCCTTTCGCCGAGCAGCGGTCGCTTGGGGGGGCCAAGACCATTCAGGGCTGTAGCGCTGTCGGGTGTGATTTGATGCCACCAGCAAACACCGTTATGATCATGTCGATTCAAATATGGTAAACGTATCTGTTGCTGATTTTAAGTATTTAGAATATAAATTTCGACATTAGCTAAGTATAAGAGAACCAGCCCCGTGGTATGAGGGTAGCGTGTATGTTTCCTGCCGGAGCCACGTGTTCGACCGGTCAATCACTTCTGGACTGAGGGCTGGAACGGATTTCACTCAGAATTGTGACACCAGCTGGCTTATATGAGAGGCAATGAACCCAGTCACGAAAGCCAAGCAGTACCGCTGATGATGTCGTTACATTTAACACGCGCTAATCCAGTATCTGCAGGTCATCTGACTGGGTAACAGCCCATGTAGGCTGTATTTGCCATGGATTTTTCAATGTTTGTTTTGTGTGAAATTTGTACAGCCATGTTATGGATTATATGGTAATATTCGGAGTAATTACTGTCCGCAATGGCTGTTTATACATTCGAAGTATGGTTTGATATGCAGTATTAAGTCCATTTATTATGGTTTTATTTCGTTATGTGTGATTAATTTCTTCTCCGTTTTCGTTCTAGTGTGTTAAGGTCACAATAACACAGATAGAATTTCGGAGACCTTATAATTGAACATGCCTAGGACTACTACTCTAGTAGCTGCGGCACTAATCAAGGCACAGTACTTGGATCTACTTGTTGTGAAATTGTGTAAGTACGGGGAAACATCTTCAGAGCTGTTAAAGTTCGGGCTCAAATCTGAAATATTCTCAATGCGACCTTACACCCACATGGCCTGTACTTCATAGCTTGTCACTCTGTGATATATTAATAATTAGTAACCGTCACTGAAGTCCCATCATATTGATGCCATTACATGTTTTATATGGGTACATCAAACAACTAGTGGGATGATTCGTACAATAGTGTTGAACCCTCGAACTTACCATTCCATCGTTGGTCGGCCACAGCTGCGTGTAATAGAGCAATATCGAACTCTTAAAATCTTGGGGCGTAGCGGGTATATTTCGGTCACGATCTTGACCAAACGATGGGGTTCAGAAGAAAGCCTAACTACTTGAAATGAGGAACAAAAATGTACTTACTAGATTTTATTAAATTATCAAAATGCAAAAATTATGTTATAAAATCATTCATCAGAAACAAAATTTAATTATTTAACCTTTTAAACGCAGGCACATTGCATTGCGTGAATGTTATCCTTTGACATTTATCGAAGAACTTTCTTCGGAGGAAAGTAGAAAATATCACAAATTAGTGGACAGCGAAAACTGGAAAAACGAAAATAAAACCTGAAAATCGGGCACCCTGAGATCCAAACGATAACTGAGAATTAATCTACACGATCCGTGGAAAATCTGACTTTCAACAAGTAGAATTCCAGGTTTACATTTAATTAAGTTTATCCACCAGTCAAATACCCTGTCGGATGTGGGAACACCCGCCGAATGGACCCTTAGTCGAACCAAATTGACTATCAGTTGCTTTGGATAGGTTGCGAAATACTACTGGAAAGCATTGTGTTCACTGTAAGTTAGCAGCAGTAGTCATAATTAAAAATAAATTTCCACCATGTATTGTCATCTCGTGACACCCTGAAGTTATGGAATAATCCCGGTGCTGAAACATGCATCACCCAAACAGCTGTTCAGAAGGAACCAACAACAACTCGATTCGAGAGGATCTTACTTTACGTCGTTCTGAAGGAACAAAGCTGCGAATTGCAGGAAACACTTATTCACCATCCATTTAGAAAAAATGCTAAACACTGAAGTTAAAGAAAAAGTGGTAAATCACGTGAAAAATATTCTTATAAAACCAACTTTCAGTTATAAACGGTTATGTTAAGTTTATTAAACTTACAAGTCCACTTGATAAAATAAAATGCAAAACACCAAAGGGATATCTAAGGAAATCTCGCCATTCGACAAATTATGACTACCATTACAAATCCGTCTACTTATGCTTGTCCCAAAAAATTAACTACATGTTATTGATAGACCAAAGTCTCACCTATTATAAAATGAAAGAACGAAAATTGAAAATAAAATATATTCACAGCTGACGAATCGAAATCGCATTCGTAACTCAAGTCTCACCTAAATAAGCTAAGTGTCCACACGCAAACTATCAAAGCAATCGGACGTCTGAACGACAAAATAATTAAGTCAAGAAATAAAATTAAAATACTAAAGTTCAATGAACTCAAATGCGCATGGCAAACAGCAGTAATTATCAATCTCCGTTAGCTCAGTATCCAATGCAGGACAACCCTCACGTTTATGCCTCTAGTGGTTCCATAATCTTATGTAAACACCTTCTAGCTAGTAAGGATTGTGCCGAAACATGGCCTCAATATTACTTTGCTAACACTCTTCGCATTACATACACTACTGCAGACACTATCATCGTTCAAGTCACTTCGCAAACAAACCTAATCTAAGACTTGACTATATACAGACGCCACCATAATCCTGTCGTCAAGCTTACAGTGTCTACACACACTAACAAACATCTATGTACACACGCAGCATCCTAAACCTATCGTTGAGCATAAATGGGGATGTCTACTCATCCGTATACACTTATGATACGCGCAATGTCCAAAATCTATTGTATAGCGGAAACTGGGATGTCTACTCATCCTCTAAAATGTCAGGCGAAATCGTAACTTCAAACATAATTACTGATATTTAACTTAAAACCATGTCGAAGCTCGCACACAACGAAACGAAGCTTGCCATAGAATGAACGCAAGTCTGAAAATACAACAAAGTCCAATCTCGTCAATAAAACGTGAAATGAAAATTTTATAACGCGCGGCTACTCATCCACGACTCAAGCACGATCTCAACATACAGAGTGAAGTTTGGAAAAATAATAATAAATTTCAGCACACGTCTAACATTACGTGAATATCGCCAAAACAATAATCATCATCATCGAAAATCCACACTGTAATTCTAGGGTGAGGCCCAAAAATCGCCTACCATCTCACTGTTCCAAACATCTCTGTCCACGAAACACCCAGTGAAGCGAAATTCATTGAATCTACACAGCCAAACTATCACGTTAATAACGTCCAAATTCTCATCCCACAATGTTTCCGATTAATGATAATATCGTCTCGTAATATATAAAATATACTGAATGGAAATTTGTTACAACAATTAAATAACACCAACCGTGATTTCAGAATGCCCTTCTATTCTTGAGGTCGCTTACTATAATATTCACTATGCTGACTTTACATAAATCGCCAAGAGCTACAATCTTCTACAAAAATTGTTTACCGTGGGGAAATTCTCGACTTGAACTCATAATTGACGTTACAACGCACTCAGTTCGAATCTATCATCCAACCAGTCAGCTGTTCCGGATTGCTAACGAAATCTCAATATACAGCCTGCCTCAGAAATATCACATTTAATATACAGCCTGTCTCAAAAATTCTTCGCCATCGACAAATGAATGGGTGCTCGCAAAAACGGGCTAACCAACATTTTGTCAGAACAGAGATAAATCAACTTTTGCAAATGTCAAAAAACAAAAATTATACCATAAGAATAATATTTGTTTCATTATTTTATCTTGATGTAGTACCTTTAATTTATCAATACCATATATTGGAACTGTATTAAAAATGAAAAGTGCTTGGAAAAATAGGAATATAAAAACTGGAAGAAAATTAACTTCTGCGTTGACCTAGCTATAGTTAATAGTTTACCTTAGATTTGTAACCAAACTTTATTTTGTGATCATACAATACAAAAAAGGTGTTTTATACAGTAAACTAGACATAAAGATGCCGGCCCCCATGGTGTAGGGGTAGCGTGCCTGCCTCTCGCCCAAAGGCCCCGGGTTTGATTTCCCGCCAGGTCAGGGATTTTTCTCTCGACCTGAGGGCTGATTCGAGGTCCACTCAGCCTACATGATTAGAATTGAGGAGCTATCTGACGGTGAGATGATGGCCCCGGTCTCGAAAACCCAGAATGAAGGCCGAGAGGATGCGTCGTGCTGACCACACGACCCCTCGTAATCTGCAGGCCTTCGGGCTGAGTAGCGGTCGCTTGGCAGGCCAGAACCCTTCCAAGGGCATAAGTGTGGTGGGTTTTTAGACATAAAGATGCTTCAGACTTATTTTGAAATATGACATAACTTTCCCTCATGGGACAATCATCAGTCATATGGGTCATATTCTAATGCATTGGAAAATGATTCCTCAGTCATCTCTTGGCCATTGCCAGCTGTCAGTTCTCTGTAATACTGGTGATATATTGCAGGGATATATTCAAGTAGCTCAAGCAAGTCCTTAAGCTTTGCTGGCTTTATTGGCCTTGTAACACTGCACTTTGGTGACAGATGAACACTAGCAAGTGATGGCCGACCACCATTACTGTTCCTTTTGTGAAGGTCAACACAATCATATTCCTCTACAATACCATATAAATATTTCTAAAATACTTAAATGGTACATCTTTCATAAATAGTATGCCTGAAACTTTAGTAATTAGTACTCTTTGCTTATTTACAGATACCATTTTCTTGGTTAATTTTTCTAGCAAAGGTTGAGTGCTCACAAACTTATCACTTGTAATTTTTACTACTTGAAATGGCTCTCTTACTCTAGCTCTTTTTACTAAATCCTTCCATTCATCTGGCACAAAAACACAAGAAACACCCACAGCCTGTTGTATACATGGGGATAAGGTTTGCTAATCTACATATACAGCAATGCCATTTTTACGGCCTCCTCCGTAAACGTCTGTTAGCCCCATTTTGCTATAACAAAATTGGCCTAAATAAAATGGCATAAGATTCAAAGCGTTGTATCTCATCACACAGGATTGCCTCATGTTAGCCCAACTCACAGAAGATACTTTGAACATTCCGCAATTGATGGCAGCACATAACTAATTTTTTCCAAATTTGTTGGTTAGCCCGTTTTTGCGAGCACCCATTCAAATATAGCCTGTCTCAATAAATCCTCTTCATCGCCTATCATCACGGCGGCATTACTCATGAAATACGGGCTTCCTATGCCTTCAACATCTACACAACTATTCTCTCAACATATCAATCCGACACAATCCATTTCTTCCTGTTTCAAAACCTTTCAGACCTTGATACTCCCATGACGAACAATTTTGTAAGAATATTTTCATTCATTTCATTACAACTTTCGGACCTCAAGGACAAAATAACACACCGTGATTTCCTATATCACCAACTTACACGGTGTCACAAAAATTAACTTCCCACGAGTAAATATAATTTTATCAGACTTCACTGGATTTCGAAATGATTGCAAATCTCACTCAACATTTCTGTTAAATACATGTTTAACATAGAAAAATGGTATCCTGCTGTAATTATTATTATCATTATTATTATTATTATTATTATTATTATTATTATTATTATTATTATTATTATTATTATTATTTCGACTATTGTTTCTGAATTCATAGGATATTCGGAATTATTGTATTCACCACGACTATATGATCGTTATCACCTTCCTAACTTTAATCAATTTGAACAATAATCCAATGAATTTTAACACATTATTTAAACTTCGCATTTTACAGTTTCTCAGCGTGATTTTTACTGCCCTGAAGAGTTCCACACGACGACCAAGAATATAACACATTCGTCTGATCATTTTTAAATATTAATTCGACACACGCACTGGAAAATTTTATTGCGACAAACAAATTCTATCTACAACATTAATACAAAATATAGACAGACCTGCAACCTAGTCATCTTGGAGATTCTGGCTACATTTTAGCCACCCGACCTCAAATTCAGCCACTCATGGTTGCAGAATACATCATCATCTTATAGGTTACGTAAAAATACACAGATTTTACACTTGCTGTTGATTAACAACGCAAATGACGCACTTTCCTCGCTTTTTGGCATGCGACGAACATCCCTCTCTGCTGGCGACTGTGACTGTCTCGTGGGACTCTGCTTTCGTCCACCCTAATAACAGGTCAGGTGTTTCAAAAGATAACAAAATCAGACCTGCCTCTGACTAGCCTCCAAACCTCCTTTGACAAATTCAATCACACAATGTAATAAAAGGAAATCAGCTATGTATTTTAAGTAGATATCTATGCCTTCACAGTTTTCGTCAGCGGAAGCTCAGGAAAACTTCTATCACCTACAATTAAATACTCTACTTAAACCATTCCAATGAATATATAAGTTATTTTTAAGACACAAATCCCGCACTTTCTTGTAAACGAGCGACGTGGGTTTCACCGCCCAGATCTTCAGATAGAATGTGTAAATGTAGGTGGATGGGATTCCTTTTATACCATTTGAGAGGACGCTACCCTGATTATGAAGCTTGGTGGTACAATCTTCTAATTCCACGTCCGCTGGACCAATCTTCCTGAAATTTATTCCACAAATTCAAACAGAATTATAATTCACTCTGGTGTTATTTTTATATTTTTCCCATAATTACAACGGGCATAATACATTTATTTTTGACATGTAACTTCGCAGGCTTTCTTAGGGATTGACCTCGGCACGTGTCGCAAATCCGCCAGTAGGGACGCCAAATTTCCTCCAGGCTTAATTGCATGTATATTCATTCTGTGGATTCTGTCTTCGTTTAATGTTTATTATTAATTTCTATCCTTTATTCCTGGATTAATCATGTCGCCAAAATCTCTCGTTGTAAAGGTTTTTCCAAAATTGCTAAACTAGTCAATACTCGATATCAACCGAAGTATCCCGGCATTTCACGAGAGGGTGACTCGCTCGCCGCTGTGAGTTCTGTTCCCATGGAGGGAGCGAGACTCTCGAAATGAAACATGGCTTCTCTCAAAAAAGTTATTTGTAGCTGAAATAAATATCTGCAATTATTTCTCAACGTACAATTATGGGTTCAGTGTAAATATTGTATGTCATGTCAATAGCTCTTGTTGATCTAAAATGCTACAACGATATTTGGGATCTGACTTCCTTAGGCGTGTATACAATAATGGCATCAGCCGGTGATGCAGATTATGAATATCGGTAGCAAGTGTGGAATAAATGACAGGCGTTATTACATATGCCACCCTCCAATTTAATGCCAAGGCGTATATTGTAGTGAAACTTTTCAAGGCGAGAGTGGACTATACTGTAAAAGGCGAACGTAAAGTATAGGGAAGAACTTCAGGATGCAATTTCTGTCAGGAAAAGTAACAAAATAGTGATGATGGTTGTTGTTTAAAGGGGCCTAACATCTAAGTCATCGGCCCCTAAAGAAACTAGGAATCCCATATCATCATATAAGCGGAAATGCTATTTGCTTTACGTCGCACCGACACAGATAGATTTTATGGCGACAATAGGATAGAAAAGGGCTAGGAATTGGAGGGAAGCGGCCGTGGCCTTAATTAAGGTACAGCCCCAGCATTTGCCTGGTGTGTAACCGGAAATGGACGGTCTGTCTGCAATAGAGGAATTAGTACACAATAGTACATATTACACAATATTACAAAACTATATTAATATCACATTCATTTTGTCACTGTTTCAACAGATATTCGAACTGGCGTTCAAGTGATGGAATGCAAGCGTCCACAAGTCCCATCATAAATTGCCTCATTCGTCCGAAATTTCAAGCCTGTAAACGAATAGCGTCACAGGATGCATTAACACACTGCTCCATACACACAACACTTTTCAGGTGCCCCCACAACTAGGAGCCAATGGAGTTTAAGCCCGGTGATCGAGTGGACCATGCAACAGGACATCCTCGTCCTATCCGCCGTTCGGGGAGGATGTTATTAAAGTATCGGCGAACAATCATGCGGAAGTGGTCTAGCGTTCCATCATGCAACAGTGATATAACCTGTCGTAGTGCTAATGGCACTCCCTCAAGGAAAAGAGGTAGTGATCTGCAGCAAAACCAGATCCGTCTATTCGTTAAGGTGTCTTGGAAGAGCAAATGGTCCAAGTAGGTGGTCGACAATACTTCCTGGAGAAATATTGATGAAAAACCATTGCTGATGAAATGATTTAACCATTATATGGGGATTTGCTCCAGCCGGCAGATGACTACTGAACAGGTTGATGATGCCATCTCAACAAGACATCGTTCCATCGGTGTGAGGAATGACGACAGAAATCCCACAATAATGGTGACCTGTTGCAGATAACAGTGAAAAACCTTTCCCGTGCAGGAATATCCGCTAGGAATAGCCCCTAAAATCGTTTGAGGTGATAGGGATAGTAGTAGATTTTATCTAGAATATACAAAGTCGTTCGGCTTATACCATGCTGGTGGTTCATTTGCCTGGAGCTTTTTCAATGGTTGTGATCAATATCTTGTACATGTTTCTACAGGTCTGGTGTGCAAATATTCTGCGGCCACCCTCCTTATTCCCCGCTCCCATCAAACGACCCCTTCCCACAGAGACGTGCAAAAAATGTAACAAAGATTTTTTGATTCGGATGGAGCTGTCTGCGAGATTACTTTTCTCGGTAAAATCCGTACGGCCTCTCAAACATTCTCATGTGCTTGTCCATATGTGAATACCAGTTAGGCTTGTTTCTGATATGAATACCGGACCGTTGTGCTATATCTCAATTTAATTACGATTAATCGAAAATCAACACGAAAAATTACACTGTCATTGTTATTATGGAGGAATGATGTCGTGCGTAGCAGTACTCCATCTATCATGGCAAATATGCCTTTTCGGGCATATGTTGTTATGAGCTTTTGGTCTGTTCCCTTTTCCCGTCAGTAATCACCCTATGAAGTGTGTCCCTACGGTTTAAGTTCACTCTACATATTCATACTGGCAATTACCCGCGGCTTCGCTCGCGTGGATCTCGTAATTTGATCAAAGTAATCGTTCCTCGGCATTGTACTAAGACATTATCTGAAAATTCCTACAGTATAAAATCTCACCCAAAAATTGAGTTTCATTTACCCCAGAAATTCTTTGTAAACCATGTCTGTGGTATTGCCCTCTGGGACTAAAACGACCATGCGACATAGAACTGTGCACGTGAGAAACAGACTTCTCTAAAGTCGAAAAAAATAAATACATGTTTCTTTATTTTTAAAGGAGATTTCAAATACCTATTCCCACATCTGTAACATCTTCAGTTTTTGAGATATATATAAGTATCCACATAAAAATAATTCAACCCCTTGGGCAGTCCTTCTCCCACCCCCACCCTCAGTTACAGTATGTGTATTTTCCGAAACCAAAAATACATCTGTCTTTATTTTTAAAGGACAATCTAAATAACAATTTTCACGCCTGTAACATCTTCAGTTTTTAAGATGTAAGTATCCTCATAAAAAATTCAACTATTTATCACTTCCTTTAACCCCCCACCCCCCCGTTAAGTGCCTTTTCCGAAAACAAAAAGGTACATGTTCCTGTATTTTTAGAGAGCTTTCCAAATACCAAGTTCCTTTTTCTAACATGTTAAGTTTTGACATATAATGTAGCTATACGGGTATTCATTTTAAAAATTCACCCGCTTTTCCAATTCTTTTCAGCCCCTTAACAGGATTTTCCGAAAACAAAAGAATACGTGTTTCATGATTTTTAAAGGAGATTCCAAATACCAGTTTTCATGTCTGTACGTCTGTAACACCTTCAGTTTTTGAGATAAATATATAAAAATAATTCAACTTCTTCAATTCTTTCCACCCCTCTCCCGCCTTAAGTGGACTTTGCAGAAACAAAATATACGTGTTTCTTTATCTTGAAAGGAAATTCAAAATACCAACTTTCACGTCTGTAACAGCTTCAGTTTTTAAGATAAAGAATCCTCATAAACATATTTCAACTCCTTATTTACTTACACTGCCGCTCATTAATTTCAATACACCCTGGCATTTGAGATTTAAAACACAAATCAAACGTTATTTCTCACAAAAGATAATTATATTAACTTACACATATATAATACAATCAAAATCATTATATTTTTCTTTCATCAAAGTCTCCTCCTTTGGATTTAATGACTGCCTCACAAACTCGAGGCATGCGGTCAATCAATTTCTGTAGGTATCGAGTGAATCTATATGATTCCACACATCCTTAATCATATTCCAGAGATATTCCTTGCTGGATATATTAACTTCCCTGATACGTATGTCCACTTCATCCCAGACCATTTCAATGGGATTACAATCGGGCCTCTGGGACGGCCATACTATATCTTTCAGTACTTTCTGTCTCTCTTTTGATGCAATGTAGTTCGTACAGTATGCCGACCGATGTTTTGGGTCATTATCCTGTTGTAAGGTGAACCCTTTCCCTATTAAGCGCAATCCACTTGGTACTGCATGATACTGAGGTATGGCGGTGGTACTGCTTCTGATCCATACATCCTTCTATTTTCATAATGTCGCCAACTCTATCTCCGGCAAAACATCCCCAAACCATAATAGAACCTCCGCCGTGTTTAACTGTAGGTAGAACACACTGCTGGGATACCCTTTCCCCTACAAATCGGCGAACAAATATTCTCCTTCTGGTTCCAAAAATCTCGAACTTCGATTCATCGGTGAATAACACCTTCGTCCATTTTTCCGATGTCCAATTACGATGTTTTCTAGCCCATTCATGTCTCTTCTGTTCATTTATGGGCCTTAGAAGGGGTTTTCTTGCTATGACACATCCTTTCAAGCCGGCTTCAATCACTCTCCTTTTTACTGTTGCAACATATATTTTTGTCGTATTCATTTTTACCAATTCTGCACGAATTTGGGGCGCTGTTTGGAATCTCTTCCTCTTACTGGTATTTCTAATATATTTATCATCACTTTTAGTTGTTTTACGATGTCGTCCTGGTCGTGGTATGTCCTTATTGCTACCTGTTGTCTTCTGGCGGTGAAGGGTGTGTAGGGTGTATTGCACTCTCCTTTAGACTCACTACACTATTTCGCAATTTGGCGAATAGATAAACCTGCTTGGCTAAGTGCTACAATTGCAGCACGTTTTTCTATGGATATCTCCACTCGTGGAGCCATACTAGCGATGTGCACACTTCAACTGCCACGAAGGAACTGACATGCAGGAACCACATGTTATGTATCGTAGCAATGTTTGCCGTTCACTGCAGATATCACATCACTACAGGGAACAACACAGATGCACCAAATATGGCGTCCGTCGGCAAATAGGTAAACAAGCATTTCCGATAGGTACACAACGTTTATGTACACAACATTGGTTGTTGGGTATTATTGTATCTCGATGACAACAAACAAAAAACATGTCATGTGTACAACTGTTGTACTATTCCTTTGCTTCCTCAACCGCCCCCACGGTATTAGACCTTATCTACAGAGAACGAGATGTCAATTATTGGGTGTATTGAAATTAATGAGCGGTAGTGTATTTTCAACCCCACATTCCTTCCGTCGATTTTCCAAAAAAAAAAAACAAATGGGTGTTTCTTTATTTTTAAAGGATTTTCCAAGTACTGATTTTCACGTCTGTAACAATGTCATTTTTTGAGATATCAGCATCCTCATAAACGTAATTCAACTCGTTTCTTACCCCCTTCCTACCCGTTGATTCCCCCTTCGAAAAAGTGCGTATATATTTTTAAAGGAGATTCGAAATACAAATTTTCACATCTTTATGATATTTATTTTTTGAGATATAAGTATCCTCATACAATGAATTCAACTAATTTTTTCTATTCTTACACCCCCACCGTTAAGGGTTTTTCCGAAAACAAAAGAATACGTGTTTCCTTAGTTTTAAAGGAGATTCCAAAACGTCTGAAACATGCTAAGGTTTGAGATATACACGTTAAGTTTTTGAGATAAACTCTAGATATTGTAATTTTAAAAATTCACACCATTTTTCAATTCCCCTTTAGTGGTTCTTCCGAAAAAAAATATGTTTCTTTACTTTTACAGAAAATTCCAAATACCAGTTTTCAAATCTGTAATATATTACGAGTCTGAGATAATTTTCAGATATAGTATTTTTTTAAATTCACCCCGTTGTCACTCCTGTTCTCCCCCTATTCTTCGGTTTATCAAAAAACACAAAAATATGTGTTTCTTTATTTTTAAAGCAGATTCCCAATACCAGTTTTCATATCTGTAACATCTTCAGTTTTTGAGATATAAGTCTCCTCATAATAGGTGTTCAACCACTTTTCTTCCATTTTCACCCCCCCCCCCCCTTAATGGGATTTTCCGAAAACAAAGAAATACGTAATTCTTTTTTTAATGGAGATTTCATATACTAACTTTTCGGTCTGTAAACTTTCGAGTTCTTGAGATATAGATACCCTCATTTCAAAAATTCACCCCCCTTTTCACCCCTTTAGCGCCGGCATATCCAAAAATCCTCCCTTGGTGAGCACTTGCAGCCTAATATAATTGTATCCTCAAAATTTCATTTCTTTATGTCTAGAAGTTTTCGCTCGGCGACGATGAATCAGTCAGTCAGTCAGTCAGTCAGTCAGTCAGTCAGTCAGTCAGTCAGTCAGTTAGTCAGTCAGTCAGTCAGTCAGTCAAGACATGCTCTTTTATATATATAGACTAGCAAGATATCCGTGCTTCGCTACGGTATTATAATGAAATTTATAATTGAATGCTTAACGTTTTATATATAATCCGCCAAAATTCGCGATCTGACTCGATTTCTGAGAGAATCCGCCAAAATTCGTAATCTGGCTCGTTATCTTAGAGATTACGCCAAAGTTCTTCCAATTTTTCAATCTTTCCTTCCAGCAATCGATTTCGTACTTCCCGGGCTAGGTCCAGGTATTCCAACCGGTCAGTTAGGTCCGTAAATCTTTTCCAACTTTTCCCATAAGCATTTTTAATGTGGATCAAATCCTTGAGGAGATCCGGCGTGTTTTCGTCTTGGGTGCCTTGGCGGTACTGATCCCACGGCCGGACTGCATTCACAGTCATAACCCGGCCAGGACACATTTCCAGCGCGGTCCGCATATTTTGACGACGGTTCAGAACGTTATTATTATTATTATTATTATTATTATTATTATTATTATTATTATTATTGATGTTTTGGACCCCACAGCAAGATGCAAAACCGCTATTTGGCAGTAAATCACATCTGCTGCCATTGTCATTGCCGACAATGTGACCAGCACCTTCGCCGCACGTTGGCAAGTGCGCGAGATTTCTGGCGACACGAATGACATACTTCCGTGCATTATTGACCTTATTATAGAGGTGAACAATTGCGCGGTCAATATCATTCCTATCGTTTATTTCAAATGTGTTTAAATTTTTATTGATATGCCAGAAGAATCTACTGTAATCTAACTTTATGTTCTCCAAAGGAAAAGTTGGCTCTTGAAAACGAACCCAGGAAAGATTAAAAATGATCAGTTTATGATCAGAATAAGTACGTTATGAACAGTAAAATCAATTGGTCTCAACTCCTTTTTTTCACCCCACCGCCGTTAAGACGATTCCCCACTCCCACCCCCCAAAAAAGAAGGCGTGTTCCTTTATGTTTAAAGGAAATTCCAAATACCAATGTTTATGTCTGTTACCTTCAGTTCTGAGATATAAGTATCCCCATAAAAGGAATTCACTCTTTTCACTACCCTTCACACTCCACCCCAGCCCTTAAGTGAATTTTCCACCAAAAATACTTGTATCTTTAACAGTAAGGGATCTTCTAAATACCAATTATCACGACTCTAACATCTTCAGTTTTTGAGATATGTGTCCTCATAAAAGGAATTCAACTCCTTTTCACCCACGCCCCCCAAGATTATATCCCCCAGAAACGCTATTTTTCTTTGGTCTTAAAGGAGATTTAAGGAGATGCAAATACCAATTTTCACGTCGGTAACAACTTTATTTTTTATTAGGTGTAAGTATCCTCACACAATTCATTCAATTAATTTCTCAATTCTTCCACTCCTCCCCCCTTTTCATTGGATTTTCCGAGAATACGTGTTTCTTTAATTTTAAAGCAGATTCCAAATACCAATTTTCACGTCTGCAAAATCTTTCATTTTTGAGATAATACTATCCTCATACAATTAATTCAATTAATTTCTCAATTTCCCCTCCCCTTTAGGTGGATTTCCGAAAACAATAATACGTATTTATTTATTTATTTATTTATTTATTTATTTATTTATTTATTTTTAAAGGAGATTCCAATTACCAAATTTCACGTCTGTAATATCTTCAGCTTTTAAGATATCAGTATCCTAATTAAAAGAATTCAACCCCATTTTCAGTCACTTATACCCCTCCACCCAAGTGGTTTTTCAGAAAACAAAAAATACAAGTTTCCATATTTTTAATAGAGATAACAAATGCTATTTTTCACTTTGGTAACATGTTAAGTTTTTGAGAAATGCTCATTTTAAAATGTCACCCACTTTTTAGTTCCCCTTAAGTGGAGATTCCAAAAACAAATCACCTATGCTTCTTTACTTTTACAGGAGATTCCAAATACCAATTTTTACGTCTGTAACATTTTACGTTTCTGAGATATACTGTACATATAATCTTTCTAACAATTCACCGCAAATTGTCACTCCTGTGACTCCTCCCATTAATTGGATTTTCAAAAAACAAAAATATACGTGTTTCTTTATTTTCAAAGGAGATCCCAAATACCAATTTACAGGTCTGTAATATCTTCTGTTTCTGAGATATAATTATCCTCATTTAAGGCATTCAACCCATTTTTCACCCTTTTTCACCCCTCCTATTGGGATTTTCCGAAAACAAAAAAATATGTGTTGCTTTATTTTTAAAAGGGATTCTAAATACCAATTGTTACATCTGTACACTTTAAATTTCTGATATATATATATATATACTCATTTTAAAAAATTGACCCCCTTTTCACCCCCCATGAATTGGATTTTCCAAAAACAAAAAATACGTGTTTCTTTGTTTTTTAAGGAGATCCCAAATACCAATTTTCAGGTCTGTAATATCTTCAGTTACTGAGATATAAATATCCCCATTAAAGGCATTCAACCACTTTTTCACCCTTTTCACCCCTCCTATTGGGATTTTCCGAAAAAATACCTGTTACCTTATTTTCAAAGATTCTAAATGCCAATTTTTACACCTGTAAACCTTTTAAGGTTTTGAGGTATAGATACACTCTTTTTAAAATTTCATCCCCCTTTTCACCCTTTAGCGACGGAATAATCAAAAATCCTCCCATAGCGAGCACCTACATTGTACTATAAATATATCCTCAAAATTTCATTTCATTATGTCCAGTAGTTTTGGCTCGGCGATGATGAATCTGTCAGTCAGTCAGTCAGTCAGTCAGTCAGTCAGTCAGTCAGTCAGGACATGTTATTTTATATACACTGACTGACAGAGCAAATGCAACACCAAGAAGGAGTGGTCAGAACTTTATGCCAATTGCAGGGTAGACTGACGTCACTGAGGTATGCTCATGACGTGAAATGCGCCGCTGTGCTGCGCACGTAGCGAACGATAAATGGGACACGGCGTTGGCGAATGGCCCACTTCGTACCGTGAGTTCTCAGCCGACAGTCATTGTAGAACGTGTTGTCGTGTGCCACAGGACACGTGTATAGCTAAGAATGCCAGGCCGCCGTCAACGGAGGCATTTCCAGCAGACAGACGACTTTACGAGGGGTATGGTGATCGGGCTGAGAAGGGCAGGTTGGTCGCTTCGTCAAATCGCAGCCGATACCCATAGGGATGTGTCCACGGTGCAGCGCCTGTGGCGAAGATGGTTGGCGCAGGGACATGTGGCACGTGCGAGGGGTCCAGGCGCAGCCCGAGTGACGTCAGCACGCGAGGATCGGCGCGTCCGCCGCCAAGCGGTGGCAGCCTCGCACGCCACGTCAATCGCCATTCTTCAGCATGTGCAAGACACCATGGCTGTTCCAATATCGACCAGAACAATTTCCCGTCGATTGGTTGAAGGAGGCCTGCACTCCCGGCGTCCGCTCAGAAGACTACCATTGACTCCACAGCATAGACGTGCACGCCTGGCATGGTGCCGGGCTAGAGCGACTTGGATGAGGGAATGGCGGAACGTCGTGTTCTCCGATGAGTCACGCTTCTGTTCTGTCAGTGATAGTCACCGCAGACGAGTGTGGCGTCGGCGTGGAGAAAGGTCAAATCCGGCAGTAATTGTGGAGCGCCCTACCGCTAGACAACGCGGCATCGTGGTTTGGGGCGCTATTGCGTATGATTCCACGTCACCTCTAGTGCGTATTCAAGGCACGTTAAATGCCCACCGCTACGTGCAGCATGTGCTGCGGCCGGTGGCACTCCCGTACCTTCAGGGGCTGCCCAATGCTCTGTTTCAGCAGGATAATGCCCGCCCACACACTGCTCGCATCTCCCAACAGGCTCTACGAGGTGTACAGATGCTTCCGTGGCCAGCGTACTCTCCGGATCTCTCACCAATCGAACACGTGTGGGATCTCATTGGACGCCGTTTGCAAACTCTGCCCCAGCCTCGTACGGACGACCAACTGTGGCAAATGGTTGACAGAGAATGGAGAACCATCCCTCAGGACACCATCCGCACTCTTATTGACTCTGTACCTCGACATGTTTCTGCGTGCATCGCCGCTCGCGGTGGTCCTACATCCTACTGAGTCGATGCCGTGCGGATTGTGTGACCTGCATATCGGTTTGAAATAAACATCAATTATTCGTCCGTGCCGTCTCTGTTTTTTCCCCAACTTTCATCTCTTTCGAACCACTCCTCCTTGGTGTTGCATTGTCACTGTCAGTCAGTGTATATAGATTATACCTTGCCTGCTAATAGTATGACTGTCTAAACTCCAGTCGGAGAGGACACAAAACTGCTCTATAGGGTAGTGGTA
The DNA here is from genome assembly GCF_040414725.1 of Anabrus simplex. NCBI lineage: Eukaryota > Metazoa > Arthropoda > Insecta > Orthoptera > Tettigoniidae > Anabrus > Anabrus simplex. Next base: position 273,934,500 of record NC_090266.1, read on the forward strand.
GTTTTATACTCATCTAGAAACTAACATTGATTCATTGATCGTCAGGTTATAGTCGTAATTATTCCAATTTAAATAATATTGTTTCAGGTACGAGGTATGTAATAGTAAAGCATGTGCTCTGATGATATAGAGATTTTTGTTTGAAAAGAGTTTCGATTACTGAACAGAATTAAACTGAAAGTAATTAACATGTGGGAGGAACAATGAATCGCGTAATATGACATTAAGAAAAGGATTTAACTTAAGATTGCGTGATCTAACCAGTTCATATGCTTCATTAAGAAAACCAACTGACGATAGACTCAATACATGTTTGACGTAAAATATAATTATCGCCGAATGAACATTTAATTAAATACCCTATATGTTTCCAAAATGAAAATATTAATTGACAACAAATCAATTCTTGTAATATATTTTAATTTACAATATTCTTAATTAATTCAGTCTTTATTATGTTTGCATGTTCACGTTCTGGCGTTTTAATTCCTGATTTCCGCAAAAAAAATTAAGGTTTCTTCTACGCAAAAATCTATATCCTCAAAATATAACAATTCAAATAATAAAAATCTATCTTCAATTTTAAAGGAAAATGTCGACCTAAACCTAAAACCTAAATCGTATACAACGTTGTCGGCACGTTAGAAAGAAAATATAAACGAGACAGAACAAACAAAACAGTCTTCCCATTAACGATCAATATTGCTAAAATAATAAAGAATTCACATTAAACATGAGTTAAATGCATATCAATAAATAAAATATCGTCAATGAAAAATACGTACCGAGGTCCATAGCTGCAGTCGCTTAAGTACGGCCAGTATCCAGTATTCGGAAGATAGTGGGTTCGAGCCCCACTCTCGGCAGCCCTAAGGATGGTTTTCCGTAGTTTCCCATTTTCACACCAGGCAAATGCTGGGGCTGTACCTTAAATAAGCCCACGGCCGCTTCCTTCCCACTTCCATCCCTTTCCTGTCCCATCGTCGCCATAAAACCTATCTGTGTCGGTGTGACGTAAAGTAACTTGCAAAAAAAACGTGTTGAAAGAGAAAACATGGGTATCAGAATTGTGTCATCTGTAAGGCCTCTCTCTGGTGTTAGGCAAAAACACCTTGAATATCTTAATACACTGACCGACAGAGCAAATGCGACACAAAGGAGGAGTGGTTCGAAAGGGATGAAAGTTGGGGAAAAAACAGAGACGGCACGGACGAATAATTGATGTTTATTTCAAACCGATATGCAGGTTACACAATGCGCACGGCATCGACTCAGTAGGATGTAGGACCACCGCGAGCGGCGATGCACGCAGAAACACGTCGAGGTACAGAGTCAATAAGAGTGCGGATGGTGTCCTGAGGGATGGTTCTCCATTCTCTGTCAACCATTTGCCACAGTTGGTCGTCCGTACGAGGCTGGGGCAGAGTTTGCAAACGGCGTCCAATGAGATCCCACACGTGTTCGATTGGTGAGAGATCCGGAGAGTACGCTGGCCACGGAAGCATCTGTACACCTCGTAGAGCCTGTTGGGAGATGCGAGCAGTGTGTGGGCGGGCATTATCCTGCTGAAACAGAGCATTGGGCAGCCCCTGAATGTACGGGAGTGCCACCGGCCGCAGCACATGCTGCACGTAGCGGTGGGCATTTAACGTGCCTTGAATACGCACTAGAGGTGACGTGGAATCATACGCAATAGCGCCCCAAACCATGATGCCGCGTTGTCTAGCGGTAGGGCGCTCCACAGTTATTGCCGGATTTGACCTTTCTCCACGCCGACGCCACACTCGTCTGCGGTGACTATCACTGACAGAACAGAAGCGTGACTCATCGGAGAACACGACGTTCCGCCATTCCCTCATCCAAGTCGCTCTAGCCCGGCACCATGCCAGGCGTGCACGGCTATGCTGTGGAGTCAATGGTAGTCTTCTGAGCGGACGCCGGGAGTGCAGGCCTCCTTCAACCAATCGACGGGAAATTGTTCTGGTCGATATTGGAACAGCCAGGGTGTCTTGCACATGCTGAAGAATGGCGGTTGACGTGGCGTGCGGGGCTGCCACCGCTTGGCGGCGAATGCGCCGATCCTCGCGTGCTGACGTCACTCGGGCTGCGCCTGGACCCCTCGCACGTGCCACATGTCCCTGCGCCAACCATCTTCGCCACAGGCGCTGCACCGTGGACACATCCGTATGGGTATCGGCTGCGATTTGACGAAGCGACCAACCTGCCCTTCTCAGCCCGATCACCATACCCCTCGTAAAGTCGTCTGTCTGCTGGAAATGCCTCCGTTGACGGCGGCCTGGCATTCTTAGCTATACACGTGTCCTGTGGCACACGACAACACGTTCTACAATGACTATCGGCTGAGAATCCACGGTACGAAGTGGGCCATTCGCCAACGCCGTGTCCCATTTATGGTTCGCTACGTGCGCAGCACAGCGGCGCATTTCACATCATGAGCATACCTCAGTGACGTCAGTCTACCCTGCAATTGGCATAAAGTTCTGACCACTCCTTCTTGGTGTTGCATTTGCTCTGTCAGTCAGTGTATGATGTATTGTGAAGTCAAGCTGAACTTTATAACACTTCGTAAATCTGAAGCCTGCTAATATATATCACTGGTTTGATTTGGGGTGTGCCAACTAGGAAATAGGAGAGAACTCTCTTTGGAGGAGAATTGTAATGGTTAGGAGTTGGAACTCCCTGGTTTATTTCTTCAGTTCTTGAGTTGCAGCTACTGAACTTTCAAATTTAAATACACCAATCATAGCCCAACTCGCCATTATAAATAAGGCAGTTCTTGGCTTTCCAGAGACTGGTGTATCGACGGGTGAGGATCTCTCCCACTTTAGGTAGCGGGCGAGCTGGGGCAGCTTTCTTCATCCTTATCATGTGAACATACTTGCGTGTGGTGACGGAAAGATGCCACCGTTCCCCTCTGTCATGTAACGCTGTGCCGTGTTTACTATTTTTAATGTAGGGGTTTTCTAAATTCATTTAAACTTGTAAATTGTAGGTTTTATAAAATGTTCGAGTCACGGAGGTAATCACCCGTGTTTCGAATAAATAATATTGTAATGTTGTAAGAAGTGATACATTTTTCGGATGAGGGATGTTATTTTATGAATGCTGTGAAGATGTTATATAGCGCATGACATAGTGTGAGCATGAATAGACAAGTTGTGATAGATGATAGTATGTTTGTCCCAGGATTATAGAGGTTTGAGACGAAAGATCTCCATTTAGTGACTCCATAAGTGAGCGTATTTTTCCGTGGTGAACAAAGGGTTATTTGTTTTACGTCGCACCGACACATATAGATCTTAGGGCGAGGATGGGAGAAGAAAGGCCTAGGAATGGGAAGGAAGCGGCCGTGGCCTCAATTAAAGTACAGCACGAGGATTTGCCTGGTGTGAAAATGGGAAACCACGGAAAAACATCTTCAGGGCTGCCGACAGTGGGGTTCCAACCCACTATCTCCCGGATGGGAAAAAAGGGTAATCTGAGATAGTGTCTCAAATGGATCGCTGTGTAAGGCAGAGAATAAAGATAATTATGTGTTTATTTGACTTCAAACGAGAGCGGAAATTTTTTAGATTAGATATCTCTTATGAGCGATATATTTAATTTGACAAATTAAAATGTGACATGGGAGAGAAGCCCGTATCAGAGAGAGGACCCTTTCTTAAGACTCAGTGTTTCTAATTACCATGGCATCTCATGAAATAAGGTACTCATTTCAAAGCTAAGAAAGTTTACTCAACACGATTGAAAGTAATGCATGCGTATTCAGATAGTGAGAATATTTTCCGTGTATTTAATGTCATATTTCAGGGAGAGACAGTTATAACCTTCGCAGAATTACACCTTCACGGAAATTCATTTGTATTTATATATTTTACGGTACACCCATATGTCTAAACTTTCTGGCTAATGGAAGTTCGTTGAGCATGGTCAACGTACATCTTGAAGAGGTGGCCTTTTCGATTATGTTTATTTTAGGTTGAAGAAGCGGGTAAAGTATTGAAATAAGATATGAGCTAACTACAATTATCTCCTTAAGTTAGTTTAAAGAACCAGTTTCCATTGGTCACGAGTGTTGCTGATCTGATATAAAGAACACCACTGTATTAATCTAGTAACATAAATCCACCTCCTACTTGATGTTGTATTTTCTGCTTCTGGTAGCTTTGTGAAGACTGGAATATGATGAAGTGCTATGCCCTGAATTGGAGTTAATGTATTTATCTAATTAACCAAGAATTGACAAAGTCAACTACTTCAACAGAACAATAACCTAAACTTCATGATGTCCGATATTCCACACAGACACAGCAAAGATTTGAAAGGGTAGGGTATTTCGGAAAATGGAATCTTTCATGCAGTTACTTGATTTTAAATCCTGTAACTCTATTTGTAATGGGCAAAACCAAACTATAGATGTTGTAATGTAAAACTCAACATTTTGGTGTCGGGAAACAGGAATCCTACCTGTAGATGCACAGCATCCTTCCTTGGAACGTACGATCTCCATCATCGTCACTCGCAGTGAGGTTCACTTGAAAACTGGAGCTAGTTATAACTTCCAAAGTCCAATTTCAAATATTTTGTAGAGGTCTGAGGTCTACTTAATTTAAAATTGGATTCACTTTCTGCACTTGATAATGTATATTTAACTGTAAATGTTTTTTATAAATTAGTGTATTCTCTGATAGCTACTACAGTTCCAGTATCAGTTGCCAGTAGGCATAATAGATATTCTGCTAGGTTCACGTCTGAAATATAACAAGATCTGAAATTACTGTAGAAGTGTATCATCGTAAGAGAAGGTACAACTCTGCAAATAATAAAGCGCAGCTTAAAGGTCTCATATCAAAACCAAATGTCTTATAAACGGGGACTATAAGGGCCTATCAAAATAAAAGTGAACCGTGAATCGTTCTGGACATTCATAAACAATGGAAAAAAATAATGGAAAATGTTGAACGTTGTATTTTGAGTCCGTAGGGTTGAGGAGTGTTTAGGCAATTGTTGATGAGTTTGTTGGGTATTTTCAGTGTGTATATACCCAGAACAGGCAGAATATTGGCGATACAGAGCACGCAATATCTGAACTATCTATATATATAAAATAGCTTGTCCTGACTGACTGACTGACTGACTGACTGACTGACTGACTGACTGATTCATCATCGCCGAGCCAAAACTACTGGACATAAAGAAATGAAATTTTGGGGATATATTCATATTATGATGTAGGTACTCGCTAAGAGAGGATTTTTGGATATTCCTTCGGTAAGGGGGTGAAAATGGGGATGAAATTTTAAAATGAGTGTATCTATATCTCAAAACTTTAAAAGTTTACACATGTAAAAATTGGTATTTAGAATCTTCTTTAAAAATAAGGAAACACGTATTTTTTGTTTTCAGAAAATCCCAATATGAGGGATGAAAAAGGGTGAAAATAGGGGGAAATGGGTTGAATGCCTTTAATCAGGATACCGGTACTTATATCTCAGAAACTGAAGATATTACAGACCTGAAAATTGGTACTTTTGATCTCTTTTAAAAATAAAGAAGCACGTATTTTTTTGCTTTTGTAAAATCCAATTAATGGGAGGTTGAAAAGGGGGTGAATTTTTAAAATGAGTGAATCTATATCTCCAAACTTTTAAAGTTTGCAGATGTAAAAATTGGTATTTAGAATCTTCATTAAAAATAAAGAAACACGTATTTCTTTGTTTTCGGAAAATCGCAATAGGAGGAGTGAAAAGGGGTGAAAAAAAGGTTGAATGCCTTTAATGAGGCTACTTATATTTCAGAAAGTGAAGATATTATAGACCTGAAAAGTGGTGTTTGGGATCTCTTTTAAAAATAAAGAAACACGTATTTTTTGTTTTTCTGGAAAACCCAATTAAGGGGGATGAAAAAGGGGTAATATTTTAAAATGACTGTATCTATATCTCAAAACTTTTAAAGGTTATAGATGTAAAAAATGGTATTTAGAATTTCCATTAAAAATAAAGAAACACGTATATTTTGTTTTCGGAAAATCGTAATAGGAAGGGTGGTAAAGGTTGAAAAAGGGGTCGAATGCATTTCATGAGTCTACTTATATTTCAGAACCTGAAGATATTACAGACCTGAAAATTGGTGTTTGGGATCTCCTTTAAAAATGAAGAAACACGTATTTTTCTTTTTGTGGAAAATCCAATTAATGGGGGGGGGTGAAATGAGTGTATCTATATCTCAAAACTTTTAAAGTTTATAGATGTAAAAATTGGTATTTAGAATCTCCTTTAAAAATAAAGAAACACGTATTCTTTTGTTTTCGGAAAATCCCAATGGGAAGGGTGTAAAAGGGTGAATAATGGGTTGAATGCCTTTCATGAGGCTACTTATATTTCAGAACCTGAAGATATTACAGACCTGAAAATTGGTATTTTGGATCTACTTTAAAAGTAAAGAAACACGTATTTTTTCGTTTGTGGAAAATCCAACTATTGGGGGGTGAAAAGGGGGGTGAATTTTTTAAAATGAGTGTGTCTACATCTTAAAACTTTAAAATTTACAGATGTAAAAATTTGTAGTTAGAATATCCTCTAAAAATAAAGGAACAGGTTTTTTGTTTCCTGTAAATCCTAATAGGAGGGGTGTAAAAGGGTGAAAAATGGGTTGAATGCCTTAATTGTGGATACACATATCTCAGAAACGAAAGATATTACAGAACTGATAATTTGCATATGGGATCTCCTTTAAAAATTAAGAAACACGTATTTTTTAGTTTTTGGAAAAGCCAATTAATGGCGGTTAAACAGGAGTGACAAACTGGGGTGAATTTTTTGAAAGACTATATCTACAGAATATCTGAGAAACTCAAAATGTTACAGACGTAAAAACTGGGTATTTGGAATCTCTGTAAATGTAAAGAAAGATAGGTGATTTGTTTTTGGAAACTCCACTTAAGGGGAACTAAAAAGGGGTGAAATTTTAAAAAGAGAATTTCTACAGTATATCTAAAAACTTAACAAGTTATAAAAGTGCAAAATTGTATTTTTTATCTCTATTAAAAATAAAGAAACGTGTATTTTTAGCTTTCGGAAATACCACTTGGGTGGAAGGGTGGGGGGTAAAAGTGACTGAAAATGGTGTTGAATTCTTTTAATTAGGCTACTGATATCTCAAAAATGAAGATATTACAGACGTGAAATTAGACATTTGGAATCTGCTTTAAAAGTATAGAAACACGTATTATCGGAAAATACAATGAAGGTGGGGGGGGGGGGATGAAAGAATTGAAAAATTAATTGACTTAATTGTATGAGAATACATACATCTAATAAAAACTGAAGTTGTTACGGACGTGAAAATTGGTATTTGAATCTCCTTAAACAAAGAAAAACGCGATTGGGGGGGGGCATCTTGGGGAGCGAGAGTGAAAAGGAGTTGAATTCCTTTCATGAATACATGTAAATCAAAAACTGAAGAAGCTAGAGTCGGGATAATTCCTATTTAGAAGATCCTTTACTATTAAAGAAACAAGTATTTTTGCCGGAAAATTCACTTACGGCGGGGGGGGGGGGAGTGTGAAAAGAAGTGAAAGAAAGTGAATTATTTTTATGGGAATACTTACATCTCAAAACTGAAGGTAACAGACGTGAGCAATGGTGTTTGGAATCTCCTTTCAACATAAAGAAACACGCCTTCTATTATTTATTTTTTGGTGGGGTGTAAATTAAGTTAACGGCGGTGGGGTGTAAAAGGAGGTGAGACCAATTGATTTTACTGTTCATAATGTACTTATAAGGAGCCTCCGTTGCTCAGGCGGCAGCGCGTCGGCCTCTCGCAGCTGAGTTCCGTGGTTTAAATCCCGGTCACTCCATGTGATATTCGTGCTGGACAGAACGGAGGCGGGACAGGTTTTTCTCCGGATACTCCGATTTTCCCTGTCATCATTCATTCCAGCAACACTGTCCAAATTTCATTTCATTTGTCATTCATCGATCATTGCCCCAGAGGTGTGCTTCGGCAGCCGGCACAATTCCTATTGTCGCCGTTAGATGGGGCTTTATTCATTCCATTTCTTACCCTGTCGAATGACTGGAAACAGGCTATATAGTTTCGATGTACTTATTCTGACCATAAACCGATCATTTTTTAATCTTTCCTGGGTTCGTTTTCAACAGCCATCTTTTCATTCGGAGAACGTTCTTAGATTACAGTAGATTCTCCTGGCGTATAAATAAAAATTTAAACACATTCGAAATAAACGATAGGAATGAGATGGACCGTCAAATTGTTCACCTCTATAATATGGTCAATAATGCACGGAAGTATGTCATTGGTGTCGGCAGAAATCCCGCACACTTGCCTACGCGCGACAATGGTGCTGGTCACATTGTAACCATGACACTGGCAGCAGATGTAATTTACCGCCACGTAGCGGTCTTGCATCTTGCTCTGGGGTCGAGAATATATTTTAATAATAATAATAATAATAATAATAATAATAATAATAATAATAATAATAATAATAATAATAATGTTCTGGACCGTTGTCAAATGTGCGGACCACCGGATTTGATTCATATTAAAAACGCTTATAGGAAGAGATGGCAAAGATTTAGGGACCCAACTGACCGGGTGGAATATCTGGACCTAGCCCGGGAAGTACGAAATCGATTGCTGGAAGGAAAGATTGAAAAATGGGAGGAAACATACCGTAATCTATTAGAAAACGAGTCAGATCGCGAATTTTGGCGGATTCTCACAGAAAACGAGTCAGATCGCGAACTTCGGCGGATTATATATCTAAAACAATAAACATTCAATTGTAAATCTCAGTATAATACCGTAGCGAAGCACGGGTATTTTGCTAGTTAAGTATAAATTAGTTAACTTAGGACGATATCTCAGCCGCAAATAAGAAAATGAAAGGGAAAGCATCTGCAGGTCAATATTTAATACCTCTATATATCACGGGATGTTATAAATGAACCATTTAATTTTATCTTTAATCTCACCCTTAAAAACCAATACGTTTCCTGCTGCTTGGAAAAATCCAGAATGTGTTCAATATTTAAATCTGGTAACCAGCTACTAGTCAATAGCCATCGTCCTATCGCAATATTATCCGCAGTAGCAAAATTATTCGAGTTTACATTATGGAAATATGTCGTTTTCCGTTCAAACTCACGTTCGTCCATGAGTCAGCACTGCTTCATATCCCTGAAATTAACTTTCAGCGTTCCACTTACCTTTCATTCCTCCCCTTCTCCTTCTTCCATGAAACTGGATTCCTTTGCCTTTTTCTAGCTCTTCCAGATATAACTTCTTCAACATTAACATCCATGCTCATTTAAATACAATAACAATAATAATAATCGTATGGACTCAGCTACCGTGTACAAGCATTTGTTTTATTTGACGCCATCTGGCTGCTTGCTCGTCAATTTTGACGTTCCGTTTTGCTCTAGGCCTACAGGATAACAGAGTAAACTGAATAGCTCTTGGGTGTCTATGGCTGAGTTTTTAGTTAATTTTGTCGGGTGGACGCCAAATGTGTCACCAGAGATCTTTTACACGCTGACGTCGTATGGCATGGAGTGCCAAATCAGTTGAATTCCGCCCTTCAAAAATCCGTGTACGTCTGCTGGGAACCGAAGTACTGGACACTCCACCACTGATCCGCAGAGGGATCTATCTAAATCCAATAATACGAAGCAATTTGATATCTTAATTCTATGTCACTATTTTATATCTCGCTCCAGAACTTTCTAAACAAACTCTCGAAATGATCTCCCAAAAATCTGTATTCCTTCACCTTTTCCTAGCTCTTTCAGACGTGATTTCTTCAACTTTAACGTTCATTCTTATTTGAATACAATAATACGAAGCAACTTTATACCTTTATAACACTCACGCCTTAATTCTCAAAATAAACTCTCGAAATGACCTTCCTATTCTGTAGTAAGAACAGGTACGGCTGATTCTGCAACCCACAGAAATACACAGACAGCTGGATTTGCACCCAAATTGGTAAATTTCCCAGCGGATGTTCGTAAGACTATGGATGGGGGCGAATATAATATAAACAGATTTTTAAAATGCGTTTGAAAAACCAGTTCATGAACAGCTTCTAAGTAAATTCAATTCGAAATGCTTTTCTATTACTTAAATTATAGAGCACAGTATTCCATATTTAGAAGAAATATCTCTAAAGAAATATCTACCTTCTCAGGAATTCCACGTTTCAAATCTGACAAGGGAACATCGGCAATGGGTAAGTCGCCGATCGCGATGAAACTTGGAAAACACGGTGAGGTACACGTAAAAATAATGTCGGCATCAATTTTGGGTGCCAACATTCATTAGGGCGTTAACTACGGGGCCTAAAAGTTGCCACTTTTCAAATTCCGCGCGATCAGCGATGAATACCTGCTGGCCAATGCTAAGCTGGCACACTGCGAACTTGGAGACACGCCTCTGCACCTCCTCTCCTCCGCGCTCCAATTGGTTCGCCACCGCACGTTCCCCTTCTCCCCGCGCTTGCCGGGTGCTTAGCTGTTCACCGGGACCGACTTGCTTGTTGTTTAAGGGAGCCTAACATCGAGATCATCGGCCTTGGGACCGACTGCTTCTTTTCGTACTGTAATTATTGGAATCCTTTAAATTACGTTCCGTTTCACACATAATGATAATAAATAACCTACATTAATATACCCATATTTTATTCAAATGTTATATTTTCATTCCTGCTAATTCCGGTGAGTTGTCACATTCGTGGGTACAACTCCGAGTTAAGTACCACGGAAACGTGGGATGGGATACCACGTCCTACCTACGCTTAAATTATTATTTACTTCTAAAACGCCTTAAAGCTGTCGATAGTGTCCTTTAGAGTAGACATACATATGGAATTAATTAAATTAAATCACCCACCACTAAATAAATCTCCCACCTTTAAACAACGTTAAATACCTTTTTATGTAAGGAAATTACGCGCCCGGGTAGAGGATCTCAATGAATGTAATGAGATTCGGTACCTCGGGGTATCAAAACCTGGTTATAGGTCCAGATCTTCTTTTTATGACCCCTTCCCCCTACCCATTTTGTGTACGCTACCAGTTGTGTCACAACGAAACGACATCGGGGACGACAGCAACAACAGTTATAAACTCCGAGTTTGAAAGTACTGGTATTTTCCGTATTGCGTACTCTGGTATAATGAATAGGCCTATAGGTAGAATGTTTTTATTTGTGTTTGTACTGAACGATTTATTTATGTTTTGCAGTGACGGGCACAACACATTTCAATTGCAGCAATGGTTGTCGAATATAAATTAATTTAATGCGTAGGGAACTTCGATATGAGTATGACAGGGAATGTAGTAAAGTTTGACGTAATAAGAAAAGCCTTGAAACATAAAAAAGATGTGCATTTATATATGCAATAGATATACAGTAATCACAGGCAGGCCTGTTGTCTTACTGTACCGGTACTTTTGCGTTATAGCTGAGGAAGGTCTATGTATTCAACAAGTACCGATATTAAAGTATCACACTACAGTCTTCTGGGCATAATGGCAGTTACATACGCAACAAGTTAAATGGGTACTGTACGAACTGGTACAACAAAAACAATTACAAGGCAACACAATAAATGACTCCGTAACAATTACATCGGACAAACTCCCCGTCAATAACTGATAGTAAACAAAAACCATCTTTGGTCTATTCGAAACATTAAAAAATAGTGAAAAGAAAACCGAAACAAATCACAATTAACAACAGGCACCGTAATTTTTTTGCTAATTGCTTTACGTCGCACGGACACAGATAGGTCTTATGGCGACGATGGGATAGGAAAGGCCTAGGAGTTGGAAGGAAGCGGCCGTGGCCATAATTAAGGTACAACCCCAGCATTTGCCTGGTGTGAAAAAAGGAAACCATGGAAAACCATCTTCAGGGCTGCGGACAGTGGGATTCGAATCCACTATCCTTCGGGTGCAAGCTCACTGCCGCGCGCCTCTAACCGCAAGGCCAACTCGCCCGGTGCAAACGTTTTTATAAACATTTCAGAAAACGTAAACTGACTAATACAACGTGTAAATTACAAAGGAGAGATATGAGGTAGGCTGGTAGAGTACGCAAAGTGTAGCACCGGTTCACTTCGACAGCTAAGTGGCCGACAAGCGCGGGGAGAAGGGAAACGTGCGTTGGCGAACCAATTGGAGCGGGAGGGGAGGAGGTGCAGAGGCGTGTCTCCAGCTACGCAGTGTGCCAGCTTGGCATTGGCCAGCAGGTATTCACAGCTGATCGCGCGGAATTTGAAATGTCGCAACTTTTAGGCCCCGTAGTTAACGCCCTAATGAATGTTGGCAACCAAAATTGATGCCGACATCGTTTTTACGTGTACCTCAATGTGTTTTCCAAGTTTCATCGCGATCGGCGATTTACCCATTGCCGATGTTTCCTTGTGAGAACAATTCTGTTTTCATTTTTTATTAATGATCTCTCAAATTGTTGAAGACATTCCATTTGCTTACTCCATGCAGATGATCTGAAATTATACTGGCATATTTCAACAACAGAGGATTGTCATCTTCTATGGTGCGGTATAGTTAACATATGCGAATGGCGCATTAAATACAAACTAAAATTCAGTATTTCTAAGTGAGTAACCCTTTCATTCTCAAGAGCCAAATTTCCTGTAAATTTCACTTACTCGATGTTAGGGGAGAATTTGAAGAAATTCACAGAATACAATGTCTTTGGTACATTATTTGATACCAAGTTAACACTATGAAGTCATATTTAAGAACCAGCTAACAGCGTTTATAAAATGTTAAGAATTTTCATGAGTAATGTAAAACCATTTGATGGAATACCAACAATTAATACACTCCACATACGTCATTACGCTCTAAACCTGAATACGCTACTGTTATGGAGCCCGTCTAACAAAAAATATGCATGGAAGTAATAAATAAAGTCTACACTCCTTTAACGGAAACCATGGTGAATTTCCTTTGAATATGAGCTACGATTGTCTGCTCACAGTTGCCCCGTTCATATCTCTTAGATCTCGTAGATGTATATGCAGTATGAAATGTATGTACAAAGTTGTAAAAGAGCATCATTAATACGTATCGCCTTTTATTATTAAAGTTCACTGAGGATACCTCTTAATGCATATTCTTACTACAAATGAATAAACGAAGGCAATGAATAGAACTCCCAACCCCATTCACGGATGACCGCCAACTGTGGGAGTGAGCACCCACCCATTTCAACCATCGCAACCACATGCAGCGAGTTTTGTTAGTATCAGAAAATACAGAACATATTGCAATTAACATATTGTCACCACACTTAATTAAACTGCATTTTACTGATACACCATCAGAGTTACCTGCAGCCTAGTTTGTAGTAGGTGAAGCTTCCCGCTAGCCATACGCACACACTTTCCTCGCCCGTGCCATTCACCTATGGCCCCTGATTTTCTTGAGCAGCGATCCTCATTCTACTCACTCAGAACTCAATCCCACCTCTCGCTCCGCTTGCTCGATTACTACTGACTTTACATTATATATATACAGGGTGTTAGGTGTATACGTGCAGATATTAAGCTAGTCGGCTAAGAAAAATACATATCATAATATATGCTACGTATTTTTTAACTTGTCCTATTAGTTTGCCCATAACTGAGCCAAATATTTCAGGACCTAATGTGTTTTGAACGGCCGTAACAGGATACGCCGGTGATGTCATTCTGTCCACGCGTAGCGGAAGTACAGTAGCCGAGTATAGGGCTTGTTGAACCTGTTTCTTATCGCAGGCCAACACATGTTGTTGTGCACTTCCCCTAAAGGCTTGGCAAGTAGAAGAGGATGACTCACGTGCCAGGTCACTTGCTGTAATCGAAAACCGGTGTAGGGTACTCTGTGTGAAAAATACACAGAATCCTTACAGTGACGTCGAAGATCCGTACAAGCACATACGTACGAATCAAGTGTTGTGTACTTGTGTGCGATTTTTAAGACGTCAATGGCATTACTCAGTGATCCAAGCTGACAAAATGAAAGGAAATGGTTAATAAGTAAATGAAATATGGGCGCAACATTTCTGTGCTGTTATTGCGACAGTCTACGATGAATTTCTGACAATAGACAATGCGGGTTGTCTATGCTTATTCATAAACTTTTTAGGTCATTGAAAGGACGGTGGACACTGAAAGAAAAGGCTATAAGTATTCAGTGAAATTGTTATTAATGAGACAAATTTCAAAAACCGTAGTTGCATCCATCGTGAACATTGCTCGAAGGAAAAAGACCTACTGTGGAATTGCCGCCGGGCATTTCTAATAGAAGGCTTATTCTTCTTTTTCCTAATCTGTTTACCCTCCAGGGTTGGTTTTTCATGGGACTCAGCAAGGGATCCCACCTCTACCGCCTCAAGGGTAGTGTCCTGGAGCGTGAGACATTGGATCGGGGATAAAACTGGGGAGAATGACCAGTACCTCACCCAGGCGGCCTCACCTGCTATGCTGAACAGGGGCCTTGCGGGGGTATGGGAAGATTGGAAAGGATAGACAAGGAAGAGGGAAGGAAGCGGCCGTGGCCTTAAGTTAGGTATCATCCCGGCATTTGCCTGGAGAAGGGGGGAACTACGGGAAACAACTTTCAGGATGGCTGAGGTGGGAATCGGACCACCTCTACTCATTTGACCTCCCGAGGCTAAGTGGACCCCGTTCCAGCCCTCGTACCACTTTTCAAATTTCTTGTCAGAGCTGGAAATCGAACCCGAGCTTCGGGGGTGGCAGCTAATCACACTAACCACTGCACCACAGAGGCGGACGGAAGGCTTATTACTGAACAGTAAGTACCGATAGGTAAAATGATGACTGTAATGGACCCGTTTAATTAGAACTTCCGTAAAAATAATATTACTGCTACTACTGCTACTACTACTACTACTACTAATAATAATAATAATAATAATAATAATAATAATATCTTTACGTTCTACGAACTAATTTTCACGGTTTTCGGAGACGCTGAAATGCCAGAATTTTTTTATCGCAGTATTTTTTAATGCAAATAAATCTACAGACACGAGACTGACGTATTTGAGCACCTTCAAATACCACCGGACTGAGCCAAGACCAAGCCTCCCAAGTTGGGTTCAGAAGGCCAGCACTTTACGCAGTGCTGCACCAATCATCTTGCCGGGCTGAGTGGCTCAGACGGTTGAGGCACTGGCCTTCTGAGTCCAGTCTTGACAAGGTGCTCAAATACGTCAGCCTTGTGTCAGTAAATTTACTGGTACGTGAAGAACTCCTATGGTACTAAATTCCTGCAAATCCGCGTCTCCGAAAACCGTGAAAAGTAGTTAGTGGGACGTAAAGCCAATGACATTATTATCATCATCTTACCTGCACAGTTCATAGGGGTATCTTACCTGGAGTTCCTCATAGGTACGTTATTAGAGCTTTCAGAGGACGCTCCGTTTCGACTACGCCGAAACATCTGGTTTTTACACGATGGTCCACCACCTGATATAAGCCGCTTACTGCGTGATCATTTGGATCAGTCCTTTGGTCTATGGCGAATAGGACGACATGGACCCATCAATTGGCCCGCCAGATCTCCAATAGATATTACGGAAGACTGGATTCGGAGAAGTGATTTTCTTTTGTTAGTTGCTTTACGTCGCACCAACACAGAGAGGTCTTATGACGACAATCGGACAAGAAAGGCCTAGGAATGGTAAGAAAGTGGTCGTGGCCTTAATTAAGGTTCAACCCCCGCAATGCCTGGTGTGAACTTGGGAAACCACGGAAAACCATCTTCAGGGCTGCCGACATTGGGGTTCGAAGCCCCAATCTCCCGGATGCGAGTTCACAGCTGTGCGCTCCTAACCGCATGGCCAACTCGCCGGGTACGGAGAAGTGAAGCCTGCAGAGTAGTCCATGGAGGTCACTTGAACAATTGCTACGTGTTTCACATTGGTATGCCAGATGTTACACCATTTCTGCAGCGTATTGAGTTGGGAGTTCAGTTCTCAATCGATGTAGTATTTTGAGTCTCGATAGTTCGATATTCTCATAAATCCGAGCAGAAAAATTGAAGTACCGGTAACAAAAATTATAAATCTAGAGTTTCAGTTCGCGATTGCCTTGTACGTGGCGCAAGCTGAACACAACACACGGAAGACGTGCTTGTTAAAACGCTAGATATTGACCATGAACACAGCATGGCAGTTCTTCATTCTACACTGTACTGGTTTGGGTACATTGCGTGTGTGTGTCTGTTGATGTGCATGTTTGATGTTTATACACAAAACCTGTTTGTCACACTTTGTCCTCTAGTGCTAACCACAATACGAAGATACACCTGACTCATCGCAAAGAGACCTGGTTCTGGTCTTACGCATACTATCCTGTAGTAAACTACTGCGAGCGATGTAGGCACGGGTGAAGTACATTTCATCTTGTTTCCTCCTACACCACGAATATTTTACTATTTTCTTCCCTGCATTTCAGCTCCTAATGACTTGTTAATAATAATAATACCGGTAATGTTATTTGCTTTACGTCCCACTAACTACTCTTACTGTTTCTGGAGGCGCTGAGGTGCTGTAATTTAGTCTCGCAGGAGTTCTTTTTACGCGCCAGTAAATCTACCGACACGGGGCTGACTTATTTGAGCATCTTCGAATACCATCGGACTGAGCCAAGATCGAGCCTGCCAAGTTGGGGTCAGAAGGCCAGAGCCTCAACCGTCTGAGCCACTCTGCCCGGTAGCAAAAATTATTATTATTATTATTATTACCGGGCGAGTTGGCCGTGCGGTTAGAGACGCATGGCTGAGAGCTTGCATCCCGGAGATAATGGGTTCGAATCCCACTGTCGGCAGCCCAGAAGATGGTTTTCCGTGGTTTCCCATTTTCACACCAGGCAAATGCTAGGGCTGTACCTTAATTAAGGCCACGGCCGCCTCCTTCCAACTCCTAGGCCTTTGCTATCCCATCGTCCTATAAGACCTATCTGTATCGGTGCGTCGCACCGACACAGATAGGTTTTATGGCGACAGATATAACTAAGGACTAGGATCGGGAAGGAAGCAACCGTGGTCTTAATTAAGGTACAGCCCTAGCATTTGCCTGGTGTGAACATGAAAAACCACGGAAAATCATCTTTAAAGCTGCCGACAGAGGGATTCGAAGCCAGTACATCCCGAATATTGGATACTGTTCGAACTTTAGCGACTGCTACTATCAAGCTCGGTGATGATTTAAGAGTGGATTTCTGCCGCTGGTTAATTGATCAAGCACTCAATCCAGAATTTCTGTCAAGTGTATTAGTGACACATGAGGCAATTTTTATAGAAGGAGTGTTTAATATTTAGTATACCAAGGCAACCTCTAGCACCGGCTCTCAATTAATATCTGGATGGATGCAGTGGGAAGTCTGTCTCTTTGACCAATCGTCCTTTTTATTAGCGTTATTTTGCTTTACGTCCCACATACTATTTATACCGTTTTCTGAGACGCTGAGGTGACGAAATTTCATATCGCAGGAGTTCATTTACGTGCCAGTATTTCTACGACACGAGACTGACGTATGTGTGCCCCATCAAATATCATCAGACTGAGCCAAGATTGAACCTGCCAAGTTGGAGGTCGGAAGATAAGGACCTCAACGGTCTCAGACACTCAGACCGGTACCAATCACCTTACTTGCATAAATTTGATCGGTGTAGCTTTCTTTATGGTGACGATGGGACGGGAAAGGGCTAGTATCGGAAAGGAAGCGATCGTGGCATTCATGACGTTACAGCCCCAGCATTTGCCTGGTGTGAACATGGAAAACCACGGTAAACCACCTTTAGGGCTGCCGACAGAGGGGTTAGAACCCACTATATCCCACTCATGAGCTGTGGAATATCCCCATTCAATAGGACAAGGCAGTTTCCAGCACCGGTTCTAATTAATATCAGGATGGGTGTAGTTGGAGGTCGGTTACATCTTTTTATTAATGTTATCTTGCTCCTGTACAGTAGATACAGTACGTTACTGGAGCTTTCAGAGGACGTGTCGCTTCGACTACGCCGAACCACGTGGATTTTACACGATGGTGCAGACATTTCCTCAACGGTAGACAGGACGATGTGGAACTATCAATTGGCCAGCCCTTATTCCAGTGGATTGTTATGCCTGGGGGGACATGAGGAACAAAGTATACCGAACTGAGGTAACCACTTCGGATGACCTCCGTGAACGTATGTTTAAGCACCAGAGGATATTCTGAACCACAGTGGTGTCTTGGCTCGAATGACAAGTTGCTTTACGTCGCACCGACACAGATAGGTATTATAGCGATGACGGGGCAGGTAAGGGTTAGGAGTGGGAAGGAAGCAACCATGGCCTTAATTAAGGTACAGCACCAGCATTTGCCTCGTGTGAAAATGGGAAACCACGGAAAACCATCTTCAGGGCTACCGACAGTGGGGTACGAACCCACTATCTCCCGAATACTGGATACTGGTAGCACATAAGCGACTGCAGCTATCGAGCTCGGTGTACCAGTAAATATACCGACACGAGGCTGACGTATTTGAGCACCTTCAAATACCACTGCACGGGGCCAGGTTCGAACATGCGAAGTTGGAGTCAAAAGGCTGGCACCTCAACCGTTTTAGCTACTCAACCAGGCAGGAAGCACGAAATGTAGGTACGTTTAATTTACTTAGTTGTATAATATGTCCATTTTTCGTTTGAAACAAAACGTTCGATGTGCTTCGATAATTCAATTCTGATTCTACTCTTATGGATATCCTATGCCATGCATTTGTTCGTTGGCGCAAGGAACTGTCTTCCTTCTTCTACCTTTACGCAGTGCACAACGGGGATCGTACCGCACTTCACGTCCCGGCGTGCGTATCCCAACCAATAATTATATCACACGCTCGTACAGGTCGCGCACCGACACAGGTTTTCAGGTCATTTCCATACTCACTAGACCACAGGGCTGACGACCACAGATATCCCTATCCCCTAAAGGACGTAACAGCAAATGAACCAGTATTAACGCTGAGAATTCAATACATCTCCAGGGTCCGAAACCGATAACTAGTGTTGTCTGAAACCCCTAAGACGGAAACTAAATACTAACAACAACAAACCAGTCTGGCGATAATGTAACGTAACATGTTGTAGACGGGCAGCCTTCAGCTGTTATCGTAGGTCAGTTGCTCGTAAACATAAAACCAGTTTGGCAAGTATATTACGTAACATCTCGTGGCATTGAATAGGGAGCGCTCAGCTGTCACAGTAGTACATTTGCTCTTAAACATAAACAGAACAGAAACCAGTTTGGCAGGGATGGTGCGTGACTTGCCTGTTATCAAAGGAAAGCTATTCATTCACAAGAACAAGGCATACTACCTATTCTAAAAACATCGTACCCCTTTGCTCTCGAAAATAACTTCCGAAGATTACTAAAAGTTTGATATATAGTGGTTCGTCACATCGTTCTCTATTGCTACAATAAATATCTGCACGTATACACCTAACAACCTGTATATATATACATATAGATTACGTAAATTATATAAATAACATGTCCTGACTGACTGACTGACTGACTGACTGACTGACTGACTGACTGATACATGATCGCTGAACCAATACTACTAGACATAAAGAACTGAAATTTTGGGGATACATTTGTATATTAGAATGTAGGTGCTCACTATGGGAGGATTTTTGGATATCCCATCGCTAAGGGGGGAGGCTTATTTAAATGAGTATATCTATATCTCAAAAACTTAAAAGATTACAAACGTAAAAATTGATATTCGGAATTTCCTTTTAAAATAAACACTATTTTTTTCTTTTCGAAAAATCCTATTGAGGTGGGTGAAAAAAAGATGAAAAGCGGGTTGAATACCTTTTATGAGGATACTTATATCTCAAAACTGAAGATGTTACAGACATGAAAATTGTTACCTGGATTCTCCATTAAAAAATAAAGGAACGCGTATTTTATGTTTAGGGAAAATCCAAGTAATGGGGGTGAACAGAACTGACAAATGGAGTGAAGTTTTAGAAAGATTATATTTACAGTATATCTCAGAAACGTAACATATTACAGACATAAGGTTTGGTATTTGGAATTTCCTGTAAATGTAAATAAAAGTAGATAATTTGTTTCCGGAAAATCCACTTAAGGGGAAGTAAAAGGGGGCTGAATTTCAGGAATGAGCATATGAACTGTATATCTCAAAACTTCACATGTTACAGAAGTTAAAATTAGTATTTTTAATCTCTTTCAAAATAAAGAAACAAGTATTTTTTGTTTCCGGAAAAACCACTTGGGTAAGAAGGACTGAAAAATGGGTTGAATTCTTTTTATTAGGATACTGATATCTCAAAAACTGACGATGTTACAGTCGTAAAAATTGGTGATTAGAATCTCCCAAAAGTGAAGAAATGCTTATTTTTTGTTTTCTGAAAATCCACTTACGGGGAGGGGTGAAAAATTTAAAAATTAGTTGAATTATTTGTATGAGGATACTTATATCTCGAAAACTAAAGACGTTGCAGGCGTAAAAATTGGTATTTGGAATCTCCTTTAAAAGTAAAGGGACACACATTCCCTTGATTTCGGAAAATCCAATTAAGCGGGGGTGAAAGAATTGTGAAATTAATGCAATTATTTGTATAAGGATAGGCTACTTATATCTTACGGAAACTTAACTTGATACAGACGTGAAAATTGGTATTTGGAATCTCCTTTAAAATAAAGAAACACATATTTTTGTTTTCGGGAAATTCACTTAATGGGGGAGGGTGATATGAAGTGAAAAGTGAATTCTTTTTGTGGGAATATTTATATCTCAAAAACTAAAGATTTACAGACGTGAAAATTGGTATTAGGTATCTCTTTTAAAAATAAAGATACAAGTCTTCTTTTGTTTTCGTAAATCCACTTAAAGGGGTGAAAGAATTGAAGAATTCGTTGAATTATTTGTATGGGGATACTTATATTTCATTTGTTAAGGATGTTAGAGACGTGAAAATCGGTATTTGGAATCTCCTCTGAAAATAAAGAAACGCGTATTTTTTGTTTTCGTAAAATCAATCTGAAGAAAGTGGGGGCGGGGAGGGAGTGAAAATAAGTGAAGAAGGAGTTGAAATCTGTTTAGGAGGATACTTATATCTTAGAAACTGAAGATGTTACAGATGTGAAAGTAGGTATTTTGTATCTCTAAAATTCACGAAACACATATTTTTGTTTCGGAAAGTCCACTTAAAGGGAGAGAGGGTGGAAAGAAGAGAACAAGAAGTTGAATGATTTTTATGTGGAAAACTTGTATCTCTGAAAGGTAGAGATGTTACAGACGTGAAAATTGGTATTTGGAATCTTCTTTAAAAATAATGAAAGAAGTATATTTTCTTCGGAAAAATCGACTTAAAGCGGGAGGGGTTGAGTAAAGAAGCAGTTGAATTCTGTTTAAGAGGATACTTATTTCTCATAAACTGAAGGCGTTACAGACTTGAAAGTTGGCATTTTGAATCTCCTTTAAAAATAAAGAAACACATATTTTTTGTTTCCGCAAAGTCCACTTAAAGGGAGAAGGGTTGGAAGAAGAGAAGAAGAAGTTTAATTATTTTCATGAGGAAACTTTTATCTCAAAAACTGAAGAAGTTACAGACGTGAAAGTTGGTATTTTGATTCTCCTTATAAAAATAAACAAGCATTTTTTTCCGGAAAATCCACTTAAGAGGCTGAAAAGAATTGAAAAATTGGATGAAATTTTAAAATAAGTACCGGTATATCTACTGTATATGTCAAGAACTTAACATGTTACAGACATGAAACTTGGTATTTGGGATGTATTTTTTTAAATATAGGAATACGTATTTTTTTGTTTTTGGAAAAGACACTTAATGTGGGTGAAAAGAAGTGAAAAAAGAGTTGAATATTTTTATGAAGTTTCTTATATCCCAAAACTAAAGATGTTACAGACGTGAAAATTGGTATTTGTAATCTCCTTTAAAAGTAATAAAACATGTATTCCTTTGGTTTCGGAAAATCTACTTGGGTGGGAGTGGGGGAAGTATCGATGAAGGGGTTGAATTCTTATAAGGGGACACTTGTGTCTCAAAAACTGAAGATGTTACAGACGTGGGAATAGATATTTGGAGTCTCCTTTAAAAATAAACATGTATATTGCACACGTCCTCCTCCCGAGTCCCAGACTAGCATTTATCTCAGGGGTGTCGGTTCATTATTTAAGTCATCAAATATATATATAACGGCATAATAGAACACGGGGATGAACGGAGCAATTAAAATTAAAATAGGGAAGGCTCGATTGTAAACTTGAATTTAAGGACTCCATGATAGGACTAGGAAGTGACTGTTACTTTAAAAAGGGCATCATCTAACTACAATAAAAAGATTATGAGAGTGGTTTCCTTTGAAATAATTTGCCAGAAGGGGCGGTTTATTACGCCATCTGACGTATGAAACTTTGATACATTTGGCAACGACATTTAAATTTCCACACATGTTACATACACAAATCACTTGCCATACCGCAAGTGGTATCAGTATCATGCTGGGTTGCTTCTGAAATAAAATGACATTTTGGAGGTATAATTTACGGATCGATTCCATTTGAATCGAACCGTTGTTCAAAGATATAGCTTCCTTCTATCGGGAGCCCGAGCATAACCCATGTTACGGTCGGCTTCCCGATTTAACTAAGATGATGTACTCCGGCTATATACATTTTTCCGAGACCGGTGCTCGGACTGGGTAATGTTTCTCGTGAAATGCGAAAACTGGATTCCACGGACAGTTCCTATCTTACGATATCCAGCTGATGCCATACCACTGAATCAGCATTTATATTTTATTTACATATGATTTGAAATGTTGCAAAGTAGCGTCAACAAACTACTGACACAGATGAGATAACGAGAAGCGGTTGGGAAATACCGTGGCAATGGCCCCCCTCGCATCGCGAGCGAAGTAAACAAACACGCCAAGTATTACTGTAACATCGTCCCATATGGAAACCGTACAATAACGAGGTAAACAAAATGATTCTAAATTCTCATTATTCAACATACGAATAGAGGGATGTTGTCACCAAACAATTTAATCCACGATCGTCAGAATATTCATGAAATTATTATTATTATTATGATTATTATTATCGACGGTTCCTGGCACTGTCACGTTTGATTAATTATGCGGGATGAAAACACAAATCGTTATTACTGTTATTATTATTATATCCCTCTTGTGATTATTATTATTATTAATGAATAGGTGACTCAAGATATTATTATTATTATTCACGTCACTTAAGAGGTTATTATTATTAATGGACCGGTCACTTCCGCCAAAATATATATAGATATCGGTCGCAATTACAAATATTTCACTGATCAACCAACGACATCATTACTGTTATTATTATGACAATTATTATTAATCTGACCGCGATGATTTAACATCGTCCTTACATTATTATTATTATTATTATCGGTTGCATATTATCATTTAGATTCCCGTTTAACATCTTTATCAACGCTCATTTAATTAAGGCGGTCCAATCCTTTATCTGCAATATTTATTATTATTATTATCACGACATCATGATTGTCCTCGCTCGTCATTACAATGAATACAATATACGACCATTTATGTGGAATCTGAACTCTCATTATCCTTAGATCCGTTGTATCTCAACGAATAGCTGTGCAGTCTATTTATTTCGTACATGCTGTCACGGGTTCGAATTCTACCCGCTATGTAACTCAGTCTTTCTCTGTGACACTGCCCGTACGTTTTACACTCATATCAATATCCTAAGTGTCTCTCGTACGGAATTTATTTTCCTTCCTATCTCAATATTCCTTGATTCGTTTATTTCTCACAGAATTATCAACTGACTTATTTATTCATTTCTGACATCGTACGACCTTTTATTATCTGACTGCAGATTCTCTCACTTTTTCTATCTCATTTTGATCTACGCCTTAGTTCATTCTCCACAAATAATCGTAACATCTTGAAATTATATTTACCAAACTTTGACAATCATGGTTTCGTAATATTAGTCCTACGTGTTCCGGCTAATGAATCGCAACTTTAAGACACGACATTTATACGTAAAAAAATATTGGACCGTAATTTAAACCACACGTTCATAACATGTACGGATTATTAGCACCGATCTACATTTCAATATTATTAATTGATCAAATTAAATTACCACGCACTTTAATTCCGAATTAAAAACGACCTCCCATCATTAAATGATTCCCAATAAACTCAACACCTGATCACATAAATTTATTATTACGCACTGCTCACTAAATATTCCAATATCACATGAATTATTATTATATCCAAATTATATAAAAAAATATCTTCTTCAAAAAAGTAGTTATATTATTTATTTATTATTATTATTAATAAAAAAATAATTTCGTCTGTTACACGGTAGTCCACTCTTAATATGTTTAACGCATAACCCCTTTCACAAACTCGATTTATTCTGGCACTAAGCACTCCAGATATGATTTACTTTGAATATTATATTAATCGCATCTCACAAATTTAACAACTTCACTATGAAATATGACCATATTAATTACAACAAAACACAACTGGTATGGCGAAGCTGGATTTTCCTTCAATGTCATTACATAGCTCGTTAAAATGACAAAACAGAAAAACACATATAGGGTCTTATTTAACTATAATAACCAAAATCAAACGTAAAGAAAATCATTGACTACAAAGAAATATGAATGCTTGCATGACTTAACGTACTACACTATATATACAAATTTACATCTCCAACAAACTGAATACATAAAAGACCCGATTATTTACATTATCATTATTTACTACTGTCCGTGCTACAAATTTAGGATGGGGTCGTTAAGCGACCCATCTTGTTACAGAAGGTAACCAAGTATAATCAAATTATCCCCATTTTTCCCATCACGATAACATTTCCCAAATATTATTTACAGTTTAGTACTCATCTTAGTTATCGGTATTCCATTACAGCTTTGCAGATGAGAGGCTCCTCCGGCCCCTCTCTGCGTTTTACTCCTCCATTCTCGATGGCGTAGTTCCACAAAAGATTTCCTGGCACATTACCATTTTACACTCGTATCTTAATTTCCACAAACCTTCACCATTTACAACGTTAACACTGAATACTTTAACTTGGATACAACAAATCACTATCCTAGACCCAAGAATTTAATATTTACACTATTTAATCTTCGTCCAACTACCGCACAATGGACCTGGACACGTACGACGAGGTGTCAACTTTTACGCCCGTCGCGATACGCTTGTTTCGTACGGCACTCTTGACATGTTCATGACATCGGTTCGGTATAGCAAAGTACAGGCTACTACTTCCTTAAAGTACTGTTCGTCACACAGTCTATTATGTACGTACTTATTTGATATAATTTATACTACTCCCTTGCAGTGCAATTACTTTACATCACTGATATTCATAAATGACAAACACTGTCCTACGTTAACTATTTCTAGTTCATTTTGCTTGAGCGCGATCACATTTTACAAACACTGGCGGATGCTCGCGCCATTAAATGACTGTACGTCCGTAGAATTCTAAGTTAGCGGCAACCAACAGTTCAGCTCCCGATATTCAATTCAAGTGTACCGCGACCGTCAATTCAGCTCCCGAGATTCACTTCAAGTGTGTTGGCGAGGATCCCTTGCCCCGTATATATGGATGAAGCCTTTTACCCGCGGATTCGTTGACGTCATACCCCTGAGGGAGGGGGTGGATTTTTAATATCGGTACTCGCACTCCGAATTGGAAGTTAAAATTTACATCAAATCAATCCACTCCGCTAGCATATCTGCTGGATTAAATATGAACTCCCGGTGATCACAGATTTAGGAGATACGGGTGGATTTAGCTCCTCACATTTCGCGCCTTCGTAAGCGTCCCTTACAACGTGGTCTTCTTTCAGCCAATGAGATTCAAGCTGTCTGGTTTCCAAGAAATCCAGCCTTCAATTTATTTAATTTGCCAATAATTATTGATTATTTTTCCATGCGTGACATCTAATAAATTCATTACATCCATCCGTGTACTCACAATAATTTATTACTGAATACTTTTGTAGTTACGAAAATATCTCATCCATCATTCCTTAAGATGGTAACCCTGAGCCTTCCATTAAATTTTTACGATTGGCCGGCAAGCGGTCACGTGATTTAACTCTCCACCTGCTCGAACTTAGGCCAGCGAACGTACACGCGGCCGCTGTAATTTTCCACGAGGTCACGGACTTTCCGTCCTGCCAAAAATATCCCAAGGTATTACTCATGTTGTGAGTTTCCTTTGTATGACTCTCCCCCTTCCTCTTTCTGACCAAGACTTATTTGTGGACTCTGTATTTGGTTTCCCCCACGGGCCTTGCGGAGTGGTCCGTACAGGTCCATTGCGAATATCTCGCGGGGTTCAGTAGGTAACAGTGGGCGCGGAGATTGCTTAAGTAAATACGGATTAGGTTTAATCCTTTGGCAGACGTCACATGATCGTAGTACATTTCGGACTGTTTGGTTCATCTTGGCCCACACGAATGTCTCTTGGATAGTTGCCAAAACCTTCCCTATACCTCCGTGTCCAATGACCCGGTGTACATGGTTGACTACCGGTACTTGCATTTCAGATGGTATGACTATGCGAAGTTTCGTGTGTTCCTCATCCAAAAACTTATGAAGAACCCCATTCAAATAATGGTAGCTCGCTGATAATTTACTAGCTCTGTCATACTGTGGATTGTCTGGCTGCAATGTTTTGTTAAAGAACTCTATCATCAAGTTAGTGAACCCATCTCTCTTCTGTATCGCTCCTATGTCCTTCAGATTCCTTAAGACTTCCTGATCCTCTTCTATCAACTCAATTTGGTGGATTACGACTTCCTCCGGGTTTGGATGTCGACTCAATGTGTCTGCCAAAATATTGAGTTTACCGGGGCAATGTTCGACTGTTAGATCAAATTGCTGGATAAATAATGCCCAACGGCTAACCCTCTCACTGGCCATATTGGTATTCATAATGAACGTCAGCGCTTTGTGATCGGTACGGATAACAATCTGAAAACCATACACGATCTTCTTCCAATATTGCAAAGCGCTCACGATAGACAGCATTTCCAATTCCGTGATAGTATACTTTATCTCATGCTTCCGCAATTTCCGGCTCATGAAGGCAATATAGGTCTTTATGCTTGGATCATCGGGGTTTTCCTGCAGTAATACGGCTCCTATACCTATGGTTGAGGCGTCTGTTTGAATTATGAATTTGAGGCTAAAATCCGGGTATCCGAGCTTAATATTATGCAGTAATCGTTGCTTGGTCTGAGCGAACGCCTCATCACAAGTATGGTCCCACTTCCATCGATTATTTTTCTTAAGCAGGTCCTGCAATGGTGCTACTACGGTTGTGTAATCAGGGCAATGATCAGCGAAGAATTGACACATTCCAAGGAACTGCCGAACATGTTTTACTTTAGTAGGCTTAGGAAACATCCTAATGGCCTCAATTTTGACTGGGTTTGGTCGCACACCATCTCCACCTACAAGGTGACCCAAAAATAACACCTCCTTCTGACAAAAATGTGATTTCGATAGGTTGACCTTGAAGTTATGCCTTCCTAAATCGGTGAGGACTTCATTAATATTTTCCAAATGTTCCGAAAGTGTTTTTGTAGCTACCAAGATATCATCCACATACATGATAGTCGCCTCTTTGACCTTTGGACTTAGATTGCGGTCAAGAGCTCGAATGAGAACCGAACCCGCGTTCTTGATACCGAACGGGAGACGATAAAAAACATAAGTCTGCTGATCGAATAAGAATCCCGTCAACAACTTAGATTTAGCTTCCAACAGTATATGATAAAACGATGACGTCAGGTCAAAAGTGGTAAAATATTCCATATCTTTAAATCTCTTCAGGATCTCTTTAATAGGCGGGCCTGCTCATACTCTGGGACTAATCTCTCGTTGATAGCACGTGCATCAAGGCAAATGCGCACTGATCCGTCCGGTTTCCTCACTATCACTAAAGGATTTAAAAATGGCGTCGGTGACTTCGAAATCAATCCACTTGCTTCCATTTCTCTAATAGCTTCGCGGACTTGGGGATAGAATTTCTCGGCAATTGGATATAATTTCTTCTTATACGGGGACCAATCATTCACGTTTAATTCGTATTCAAAATTTTCAATTTTTCCAGGTTTTGAGCCAAACGTGTCGCTATGCTTTGTTAAAATTTTGAATAAATCTTCCTTCCCCTCGGGACCTATTACAGCTGCATTAACTTTATCTGCTATAACTTTCCCACAGTTGACTTCACCTTCCTGCAATTCTGCCGCAAACAGTTTATAATCATCAGAGGTCACATGATCATCCGTCTCACTCATGACACTTTCGTCCGTCCTAAGCGGATTCACGACTTCGGTGTTCCAAATTTCTTCGTGTTCTCCTATCTCCGACTGAGGGTTCATGGTTGTATCTTCAATACCTTCCCTGTGCTTAAACCTGACAGAGTTATCTCCCATATCAATCACAGCCTGGTATTCGGTCATAAAATCAGCCCCTAGGATCAAGTTATAGTTGATTTTATTCATGATAATAAATGTATGAGCAAATTTTGAATTTCCAATTTCGATGTCCAATAATGCCTGGTTCTTACATATGACGGATTTATCCGGGATAATTCCACGAATCTTCAAATTTGAAACTGGGATAATCGGGATGTTTACTTTGGATTGTAGTTCATTTACCAGAACTTGGGATACTACTGATACGCTGGCGCCTGTATCAATGAACGATCGAACCCTCACGTGGTTGATCCTAGTGTATATCACTGGTAGTCTCTTAATTTCCTTTGAAATTTGGATTTCGGGATCGTCAATTAATTCGTCAGAGGTCACAACCCATGTATCGACCTCTGCGATGATCCATTCTTCAGTTAAAATTCGGCGTTTTTTTTTCGCCCCGAGCCGTTCTTCAGATTCGAACGTCGGTGCATTCGGGTTCAGGTCGCTGCCCCCTTTCCTTGCTCTTTGGAACTGCAGGCTCTCCGCTCCTGTCGCTTCCTCATCATGGCCCCGATCATGGATCGCCTCCTTCCATTTTCTCTTGTTCAGCTCTTCTATATACCGCCTAGACTCTTGGTATCTGTCATCCTTCTCCTGACGAGATCCTCCCTGGTAATATCTCGGGTTCCCTTGATTCCTAGCTGGATACGGCCTATAATTACTTCTCTGGAATCCACGGTATCCCCTGTCAGCTCGAAAGTTCCCTTGGTTGGTTTGCCGGTTGCCTTCCGCAAAATTCCTTGGTCTCGTCCATTGTCGCGGCTTCCACTCCGTATTATATGCTCGACGAGGTTCCGGATCAGTACTAGTTCCCTGGTTTTTCGTACTAGTGGTCTTCGGTTCGATTGTCCGTTCGATATTATTCACCTGTTGGTCCCTGCCCCTAATTTGTCTCGGGTTCGAATGATGCGTTGTGAGGTCTAATTGACGTAATAAAGCCTCCGCTTCGACAGCTGTCTGGACATTTGACGCTATCATCATTCGTTGGACCTCGAATGGCAATTGTTTTCCAATGGCGCTAATCAATTCTGTTTCGCTCATTGGATTATCAAGCTCCCGTAGCTTGTGAAATTGTGCCACAAAGTAATCTGAGAATTTCGTGGGTGAAGATGTTGAATACCGTCTGGAGTATACTTCCAGCCTTAACTCCTGCTGTTCTTGAATACTCCAGAACTTTTGGAGAAAAGCCCGCCGAAATCCTTCAAAATCTTCAAAGGTATACAAGAAAGCCCTGAACCATACAGCTGGTGCTCCGTCTAAGAATTTCTCGACCGTTCGCAGTTGTCGCTCTACTGGTATTTTATTCTCATTTATATAACCGGCGATTTCCCGGATGAAACCTTTCGGGGTGATATGCCCACGGGCATCGAACCTTGGTGGCTTGTCATCAGACATCTTAATGACGTGTACCACCGATGTCGGGATAGCATTCGATGACGTAGACGACCCATCTCTGTTCTCAAACTTGAAACCGTGTGTGTCAGCTTGGGATAGGCCCCCTTTCTTATGAATCCCCTGGTTATCATGGGGTTCGTATTCACGATATTGGAGGTTAAAATCTTGGCTAGACGCTGATGGTTCCAACCTAGCCTTCAACATCTCCAAGTCTTTTCGGATGTCATCCATTCCGTCGGGATTACAACTTGACATTTCTTTTGTGCCGGAATTTTGCCCATTATACGCCTTGCATTGTTCTAACAAGCGAACTTCCGTGTCGGCGAATGATTGGCCATGTTCAATTAAGTCTTCCGTCCGCTGGAATAACGCTAGGTTTGCGTCTTCGCACTTGGTTATTCTCTGGCTACGGTCTTCTAAATTTATAGTTAATTCTTCGACTTTGTTTCTCAGTCCTGCTACGATCACAAGTGTACGTGCGGCTTCCCCACGTAA
Source organism: Anabrus simplex (assembly GCF_040414725.1). Lineage (NCBI taxonomy): Eukaryota > Metazoa > Arthropoda > Insecta > Orthoptera > Tettigoniidae > Anabrus > Anabrus simplex. The sequence goes on from NC_090266.1 coordinate 273,965,085, forward strand.
CTCGTTCATGCTCTTATCATGCTTGTCCAAGGTGCCAGCTATCTGCGCGCACTTTTCTTCTACTTGTCCCCGGACGATGTCATTCTCCTTCCGACATTCATCCCGAATTTCCTCTATGTGTGATTCTATGTCTTGTCTATCAGTTAATCGTAAAGCGGCGAGTTCCTTGACACTAGCGTTCAATTTTTCCTTAATTTCTGCACGTTCCATTTGAGCTTCATCTGTAACGCGGTCAACCTTTTCATTAACGATGGTAATGTACGCATCCATGTGCACTTTTAATTCATCTTTCGCGAAGTGACATGCTTCCTGGACTTGAGTTAATTTGTCCCTAAGTTCCTGTCCCATCGCTACGCTCGCGGCTTGAACTGCATCTATCTGTGCCTTGAGTTCTGATTTATTTACTTCACACGCAGCCTGTACTTGGTCGATCTTATTCTCTAGTGAAACACTCGCGGCCTGTACTTTGTCTATTTTGTCCTCTAATGAAACACTATTAACCTTCATTTGTTGAATAATTTCCTGTCTATCAGAAACACTATCGGCCTGTACTTTGTCTATTTTATCAATAATTTCCTGTTTATCTGAAACCCTATTGGCTCGCAATTCTCGCATCACGTCCTCTAACGTGAGAGCTTTCATCTCTCCCTGTCCTTCTACCACTATGTCCTGGGATCGCTCCCCACCGTCGTCAGACATTATAACTTTTCTTGAGAAAGCAAAAGGGCCGATCGGCCTCACACCTTGCTGCACACGAAGGAATACGCTATTGGGTCTAGGCCCTATCCTATGACATTATACCCCTACACTAACTTTCATTTAACAAAAAAAAATTTGACTTTAAAACTTGTTTACATTTGCCGGTCATTCAACTTGAATGCTGGCTTGTGCCTAAGATTTCACAATAAACCGCTCCAATATAACAACAACAACAACAACATTAAAAACAACGATGAAGTTGGAAATCTCCTGCCCTGAAATACGTTAATTTTAATTTATACCATCTCAACCTCTTTTTAAATAATAACTTGAACTGGTGCTCAGTAATATTTTTACCATTTCAAGCCTTCCTAAACAACTGTCTATAATATTCATCTCATGTCCAATGACATTTAAATGGAGTCCTGAATTACCAAAATAATATTAAATTGCATATGGGAAAAAGAGAAACATCAAATCTTCGAGCTTATTGAATTTTGAATCATTGCCAAACTTGAAGAGATTAGCAATGGATTATAATAATACACTAGTCAAATCTAGCTCCGTTCGAAACTAACCTTACTCTAGCATGATATTACGTTACAAGTGAACACACACTTGACCGTGATGCGGTCATCAATTAATAAAAAAATCAAAAATTTAAAAATATTGAATTTGAAAACAAAGTATAAAAATTTTACAATTGATTAGCAATAATATTGGCCTCTCTGCCGTTCTTAAAGCAACACGTTGGGCAAGCAATTTTGCTTCTGGCCCAACGGTAACATGTCCTACAATTGGTCATCATTTTACTGATGTCAACCAACATGACTCGTAGTTCTTCCCTTGTTTTGTTAGGCCCTCTCTGCCGTTCTTAAAGCCCCACTTTGGGCCAGCCATTTTGCACCCGTCCACCTCCCGAGTCCCAGACCAGCATTTATCTCAGGGGTGTCGGTTCATTATTTAAGTCATCAAATATATATATAACGGCATAATAGAACACGGGGATGAACGGAGCAATTAAAATTAAAATAGGGAAGGCTCGATTGTAAACTTGAATTTAAGGACTCCATGATAGGACTAGGAAGTGACTGTTACTTTAAAAAGGGCATCATCTAACTACAATAAAAAGATTATGAGAGTGGTTTCCTTTGAAATAATTTGCCAGAAGGGGCGGTTTATTACGCCATCTGACGTATGAAACTTTGATACATTTGGCAACGACATTTAAATTTCCACACATGTTACATACACAAATCACTTGCCATACCGCAAGTGGTATCAATATCATGCTGGGTTGCTTCTGAAATAAAATGACATTTTGGAGGTATAATTTACGGATCGATTCCATTTGAATCGAACCGTTGTTCAAAGATATAGCTTCCTTCTATCGGGAGCCCGAGCATAACCCATGTTACGGTCGGCTTCCCGATTTAACTAAGATGATGTACTCCGGCTATATACATTTTTCCGAGACCGGTGCTCGGACTGGGTAATGTTTCTCGTGAAATGCGAAAACTGGATTCCACGGACAGTTCCTATCTTACGATATCCAGCTGATGCCATACCACTGAATCAGCATTTATATTTTATTTACATATGATTTGAAATGTTGCAAAGTAGCGTCAACAAACTACTGACACAGATGAGATAACGAGAAGCGGTTGGGAAATACCGTGGCAATGGCCCCCCTCGCATCGCGAGCGAAGTAAACAAACACGCCAAGTATTACTGTAACATCGTCCCATATGGAAACCGTACAATAACGAGGTAAACAAAATGATTCTAAATTCTCATTATTCAACATACGAATAGAGGGATGTTGTCACCAAACAATTTAATCCACGATCGTCAGAATATTCATGAAATTATTATTATTATTATGATTATTATTATCGACGGTTCCTGGCACTGTCACGTTTGATTAATTATGCGGGATGCAAACACAAATCGTTATTACTGTTATTATTATTATATCCCTCTTGTGATTATTATTATTATTAATGAATAGGTGACTCAAGATATTATTATTATTATTCACGTCACTTAAGAGGTTATTATTATTAATGGACCGGTCACTTCCGCCAAAATATATATAGATATCGGTCGCAATTACAAATATTTCACTGATCAACCAACGACATCATTACTGTTATTATTATGACAATTATTATTAATCTGACCGCGATGATTTAACATCGTCCTTACATTATTATTATTATTATTATCGGTTGCATATTATCATTTAGATTCCCGTTTAACATCTTTATCAACGCTCATTTAATTAAGGCGGTCCAATCCTTTATCTGCAATATTTATTATTATTATTATCACGACATCATGATTGTCCTCGCTCGTCATTACAATGAATACAATATACGACCATTTATGTGGAATCTGAACTCTCATTATCCTTAGATCCGTTGTATCTCAACGAATAGCTGTGCAGTCTATTTATTTCGTACATGCTGTCACGGGTTCGAATTCTACCCGCTATGTAACTCAGTCTTTCTCTGTGACACTGCCCGTACGTTTTACACTCATATCAATATCCTAAGTGTCTCTCGTACGGAATTTATTTTCCTTCCTATCTCAATATTCCTTGATTCGTTTATTTCTCACAGAATTATCAACTGACTTATTTATTCATTTCTGACATCGTACGACCTTTTATTATCTGACTGCAGATTCTCTCACTTTTTCTATCTCATTTTGATCTACGCCTTAGTTCATTCTCCACAAATAATCGTAACATCTTGAAATTATATTTACCAAACTTTGACAATCATGGTTTCGTAATATTAGTCCTACGTGTTCCGGCTAATGAATCGCAACTTTAAGACACGACATTTATACGTAAAAAAATATTGGACCGTAATTTAAACCACACGTTCATAACATGTACGGATTATTAGCACCGATCTACATTTCAATATTATTAATTGATCAAATTAAATTACCACGCACTTTAATTCCGAATTAAAAACGACCTCCCATCATTAAATGATTCCCAATAAACTCAACACCTGATCACATAAATTTATTATTACGCACTGCTCACTAAATATTCCAATATCACATGAATTATTATTATATCCAAATTATATAAAAAAATATCTTCTTCAAAAAAGTAGTTATATTATTTATTTATTATTATTATTAATAAAAAAATAATTTCGTCTGTTACACGGTAGTCCACTCTTAATATGTTTAACGCATAACCCCTTTCACAAACTCGATTTATTCTGGCACTAAGCACTCCAGATATGATTTACTTTGAATATTATATTAATCGCATCTCACAAATTTAACAACTTCACTATGAAATATGACCATATTAATTACAACAAAACACAACTGGTATGGCGAAGCTGGATTTTCCTTCAATGTCATTACATAGCTCGTTAAAATGACAAAACAGAAAAACACATATAGGGTCTTATTTAACTATAATAACCAAAATCAAACGTAAAGAAAATCATTGACTACAAAGAAATATGAATGCTTGCATGACTTAACGTACTACACTATATATACAAATTTACATCTCCAACAAACTGAATACATAAAAGACCCGATTATTTACATTATCATTATTTACTACTGTCCGTGCTACAAATTTAGGATGGGGTCGTTAAGCGACCCATCTTGTTACAGAAGGTAACCAAGTATAATCAAATTATCCCCATTTTTCCCATCACGATAACATTTCCCAAATATTATTTACAGTTTAGTACTCATCTTAGTTATCGGTATTCCATTACAGCTTTGCAGATGAGAGGCTCCTCCGGCCCCTCTCTGCGTTTTACTCCTCCATTCTCGATGGCGTAGTTCCACAAAAGATTTCCTGGCACATTACCATTTTACACTCGTATCTTAATTTCCACAAACCTTCACCATTTACAACGTTAACACTGAATACTTTAACTTGGATACAACAAATCACTATCCTAGACCCAAGAATTTAATATTTACACTATTTAATCTTCGTCCAACTACCGCACAATGGACCTGGACACGTACGACGAGGTGTCAACTTTTACGCCCGTCGCGATACGCTTGTTTCGTACGGCACTCTTGACATGTTCATGACATCGGTTCGGTATAGCAAAGTACAGGCTACTACTTCCTTAAAGTACTGTTCGTCACACAGTCTATTATGTACGTACTTATTTGATATAATTTATACTACTCCCTTGCAGTGCAATTACTTTACATCACTGATATTCATAAATGACAAACACTGTCCTACGTTAACTATTTCTAGTTCATTTTGCTTGAGCGCGATCACATTTTACAAACACTGGCGGATGCTCGCGCCATTAAATGACTGTACGTCCGTAGAATTCTAAGTTAGCGGCAACCAACAGTTCAGCTCCCGATATTCAATTCAAGTGTACCGCGACCGTCAATTCAGCTCCCGAGATTCACTTCAAGTGTGTTGGCGAGGATCCCTTGCCCCGTATATATGGATGAAGCCTTTTACCCGCGGATTCGTTGACGTCATACCCCTGAGGGAGGGGGTGGATTTTTAATATCGGTACTCGCACTCCGAATTGGAAGTTAAAATTTACATCAAATCAATCCACTCCGCTAGCATATCTGCTGGATTAAATATGAACTCCCGGTGATCACAGATTTAGGAGATACGGGTGGATTTAGCTCCTCACATTTCGCGCCTTCGTAAGCGTCCCTTACAACGTGGTCTTCTTTCAGCCAATGAGATTCAAGCTGTCTGGTTTCCAAGAAATCCAGCCTTCAATTTATTTAATTTGCCAATAATTATTGATTATTTTTCCATGCGTGACATCTAATAAATTCATTACATCCATCCGTGTACTCACAATAATTTATTACTGAATACTTTTGTAGTTACGAAAATATCTCATCCATCATTCCTTAAGATGGTAACCCTGAGCCTTCCATTAAATTTTTACGATTGGCCGGCAAGCGGTCACGTGATTTAACTCTCCACCTGCTTGAACTTAGGCCAGCGAACGTACACGCGGCCGCTGTAATTTTCCACGAGGTCACGGACTTTCCGTCCTGCCAAAAATATCCCAAGGTATTACTCATGTTGTGAGTTTCCTTTGTATGACTCTCCCCCTTCCTCTTTCTGACCAAGACTTATTTGTGGACTCTGTATTTCCTTGTTCGCCAACTAATGAGATTCCCTGCTGTGAAGTAGCTAAAAGTTGTCGTGTTGAGCTAATCCGTCAGGCTCCAGTCTGTCGTCCTTCCTTCGCTCTGATTTTGACATTACATAAACGAAATATTTTCAACTACACTTCTGTATTTCAATAAATGTACCATATATTATTTTACCGATCAAATCATGACTGACTATGGGCCTAAGTCACTCGGGTTCAATATATTTTTTCGATTTGTGAGAAGACTCTTTCTCACATGTACAGTTCTATGTCGCATGGTTACCTTAGCCCTGTACGGATCCATGGCTAAATGGTTAGCATGCTGGCCTTTTGCCACAGGGGCCCCGGGTTCGATTCCCGGCAAGGTCGGTAAGTTTAACCATAATTGGTTAATTTCGCTGGCAGGGGGACTTGGTGTATTTGTCGTCATATCATGACGCGCAGGTCGCCTATGGGTGTCAAATCAAAAGACCTGCAACTGGCGAGCCGGACTTGTCCTCGGACACTCCCGGCAATAAAAGCCATACACCATTTCTATTACTATCTTAGCCCTAAAAGGCAATAATACAAACGTGGTTTACAAAGAATTTCTGGGGTAAATGAAATTCAGTTTGTCGGTGAGTGTGTATACTTTAGGGATTTTCAGATAATGACTTAGTACAGTACCAACGAACGATCACTTTTATCATTTTGCGAAATGCACGCGAGCCAAGCCGTGGGTAACTGCTAGTATGCAATAAGTATAAAAGTATGGCTGTGAACAGTTTGAAGCTAGGGTATGGCTGCAACAAGTAAACTTTCCTCCATCAGCTCAGGCTTATGATTTAGGCGCTAACAAAGGCTTTAAATTTGATCAATTAACTTGTATTTAAGTTAGTAGTAATTATTACATGAATTTGTTATCATACGATTAATTACTGCATGTACTGTTGTATCTTAATTTTTACAGTATGCTGTAATTAGAGATGGAACGAATCACGAAAGAAGAGATAATGATACGATTTATTGAGAGAAGATCGACTTAGCTAAATTTGACGAGAAGAAGAGCAGGACAATTCTTAAGAAACCCAGGACTTGTTCAGTTGGTTTTTGAGGGAAGTGTAAGCGGTAAGAACGGTAGGGGTGGATCAAGGTGTGAATAAGACAAGCAGATTAGAGCAGATAGGATGTAGTAGTTTCGTAGGAATGAAAAGATTAGCACAGGATAAGGTCGCATGGAGACCGGCATCAAACCTATCTATGGACCGATGACTCAAACAACAACAAAAACCACCACCACCACAACAACAACAACAACATGTAATTTCCTTATCAGAATTTTTTCATGCGCTTATGGGTTAGGTTGTTATTCTGGCAATACTTACCATGATCATCTACACCAAGGTTTTCAACGCTAGCCGGTAAGTGATTTTTGAGTTACAGTGTATGGTATATGACAACCAACACCACTTCACAGACATCAACACAGATCTAAGGATTTTACACACAGAAAACAAAAGCAAACCATTTAATGTCAAAGGAGGTATAGAAATTTACATAGCAAGAAAAGCTGAGCTAACCTCAATGACCACCCGCATTTAAAAAGTTAACCCTTATTCGTACTACCCAATTTCTGAACAAAACTCCACACCGTTTGCATTAGCGCTTAATGAATCCCACAGGAGGTTATTCTGACTTAAAGGTCTGGAATATGGGTTAGGATATTCTTATCTGTAGTAAACTCTCTGAATTTACGCTGCATCTTGGCCACTCCTGACGTATTATTCATCACTAAAAATAATGCCTTATAAGGTACATTTTAACTGAATTCATACTTTGGTCAATCAAATCACAAACATAAGTTAATACCAAATACACTATAATGATAATAATAATAAGAAAACTACGGATATAATTCCAGGAAATACGTTCACGTAACCGAAAATGGCGTAATGGAAAATTAAAGGAAAACTAGCCAGCCAATTAAAAGCTCATTAGACAACACTTAAATACGTTCCAAAGACAATTAAAATTACGATAAGAATATAAAAATAATAACAACGAAAATAGTAGCGTAATTTGAATGAACTCAATTTCAAGGAAAAAATGCAAATACACGTGCCAAACAAAACTAAATGTCCACACCAGATGCAAAGAACACAAACATTCTCTTAGACACAATCGTCATTCAGCCTTCGGAAGACAAGTATACGTCGACAACAACAATTATAATAGTAATAATAATAATAACATTAATAACAATCATAATAATAATAAAAGGGGAGCACTAAGAGTAAATAAAAACCTAACTGTACGGATCAGCGTGTCATTGAACGTAGCCTGGATTGGGGGGTGGGCGTGGCGTGGTGGATATTTAATGGACGAACTAACCAGCTGTGGACTTACGTCAACGGAGTGAGTACCTGTATTACACCAACTTGCATTCAATCTTAGATTAAGAGAAGTAAGGACTTCATTACCATAAGTTCAAAATTTCAAGTTCTTAAGGATTTAAAAAGAATTTAAACAGAAATATTCATACATTTCTATATATTTTTAGTACAATTTGGTTGAATCTTATGATGTTCTTTTAAGAAAGAAACACGTCATTCTATTAAATTGGTTCTTTTTCAGGCATACTTCTGTTACCATATGCTTTCCTTTTTCGGTAGTTTATACAATGATTTAATAGTTTCGGCAGGATGAGGAACGTAATAGTTATAAATTAACTGAATCGAAACTGAAAAGTTGTGGGTTCAGATATCACAAAATATTTAAAAATGGCATAGGTTATATTGAAGACGCAGATGACGCTGTAGGAGATAACGCATCAATCAGCTAAGAGACAAACGAATGCGTTTACATATTTTATGCATGTTACTTTTAAATATGTTGAAACTCATAATGCGTGCATTCAGTACAAATGCGGTAGTGTCAAAATGTTAGATTGGTCATGAATCTCGTGAAATTTTTCTTAATTCCATTAAAATGAGCCGCTTTTGAAAATTACAGTACACACACTTTTTTCGAATATTACATAAGTTTCAGTAACACAGTAAATTTTACATTACTAAATAAATCTTATTACAAAATATACTTTCACTTTCGTCAAATTCCTCATTAAATTCCAGTGTTTCGTGTACCATGTCCTTTATGAAATTATTCCATTCTACAAAATGTACATTATAACAATAATGATTAAAAGCAAGTTACAATTTTTTCAGTATTATTTTAATTAGGATAAAATATTTTCTTTTGTAGGCAGACAAAGACACAAGTTCACACTGACTATTATTGTATCTGTCGTACATTGTAAGAATAGTAACGTGACATGGAAAGAATTGTGTACTTCTCTGTGCTCTACAGTAGTGAGACTTGTATTTTGGGAAATGATTTCCATGATTCACTATCTCATAACTGTTAGTGTTATTCAGTTTATTATCAGTTCGAGATTTTTCTCGCCTGTCGTGTACTCTCCGTAACATACTGGTCTTCTTCAGATAGTCACATGTTTTCTACTTCCTGATATTCTGATAGTTTAGGTAACATATTATTTACACATCTTATCTCCTTGTGCGATGTCCTCTACTTTCTCGTTCGTTCTCTTCCCTGTTATTCCAGTAACTTTAACTCTTACAGGTATTGAACATGGATTTTGCTCCATATGATGGCCAGTTGCAATACCTTTCAAATGGCTAAATTGTACAGATCACATCATTAAGTGCAACGGCAACCTTTGTACTGACTACTGAAACACTTTCTCCAGCTTCTCATTTATTCAACAATTCGTAAAAGTGGTAACAGGTCACTCTGCCAATAGAGGTGGAATCGGGATTAGTGTTAGCTGTCTGTTGCAAAATAGGTATCGATTCAAACTGTAGCACTTGAATTTATCTTTATTATTGAGGCCCTTATTCAAAGAAAATTTTCGAATATGTTTTATCTTCGTATACAATAGTTACCAGCAAAATGTCAGTGGTTTATAAATTGGCGTTTAGCCAATTCACGGATAACACCGTCCATTTACAGTAATTTCAGGTGTATGTACACTTGTACATCTCTTCAAAATACGCTGCACAGTCGTATGACTTCAGTTCATAATTTTACTCTTTTCTCCTAGAGATGGTTTATTCTAATACAGAATGCGAAAACTCATCGTCTCTCTATCTTCTTTCTAACATTGACCTCTTTCACATTCCTTGACGGGATGGAATTGTGTCCGTGTATTAAATCCTTACACTACTAGCTGTATATTGAAGTCTTTACACAACCGTACAGTTCTCGTACCCCCATATTACTTCTTCATCTACGACTATACGAATTTCACTTCACGTGCTTTATCAGTACATTGCCAAATAATTTCTGTTAGTATTAATTCAAGGATAAGCAACCTAAATGAAATACATATTAATACCAGGTGCAACATTACTATTCGACTCATGAAACACGACAGTATATTCGTGCTTATTTTTCTGTTAAAAAGTTTTTTTTTTTTTACAAGTAATCATTAGTTTCACATAGATCAATGCATGTATCGGTTTTGAATGCTGCACTTGGTGCAACTTACGTGAGTTAATATCAAAAGCTAGCTTGTAGTTTTACATTTCCGTGGATATCATGATCGTAGACACGGGATCTCCATGTTTACGTGGAATCGAAGCACAAGGACGTCATATTTAATTTCTAACATCCCATATGCATTGATCGACCCGGGAATTGCGGCTATGTATGTAAAAACCGATCGACTAAAATTTAATTAGGAATGTCATTAAAATAAATACAGAGAAGTGGGAACCACTGTCAAATAAGGAAGTCTCATTCATAAACATTCCCTCATATGAAGCCGAGAGGCTAAACTTTCTCATCGCTGTTCATATATTGGCGCTTAGCCAATTTACGGATAACGCCGTCCATTTCATTTAAGTTGACGTACGCTTGCATATCTCTTCAGAATAAACCGCACAGTCGTCTCTAACTTCTTTCGTACGCACAGTTCGGTTCAATGATTCATCTAACAAGTCTTCAGTATCATGTCTGTTCTGTTCCCCCCTGATGTGCCTCCCTGTCGTGCATTCACAATTCCAGCGTCATGTCCTTCATCCACACTCTATAAAGTATATGTGATTTTTATGAAGTATACAACAAGGAGATTCCCGAAGGTTGACAAGACACTTGCCTGAATATATATTTAAAACAAGATGGAACATAAAGTAACAAGTTTGAAGGTAATTAGGGAGGTCATATCCACCTTCATACCTTTAACGTGTTGACACTACCTCATACCTTTCTTCTTTTAACAGCGATATCTTTGCCATAAGAATTATTTTCTTCCGTTTTTCTTCTGAAGCATGATTCTCAAAAATTTTACTTTCACTACTCGTACTCGCATTATGTTTACTCATTCTCATCATTGGCCATTTTACAACTCTTTAGTCATAATAAAAACTAACAGGATGAAACCGTATATATTATAGTTCGGTAGTGTTTCTTCGAGATCGAGTGGAATATCTCCCATTTTGAAGGTGCGGATTTCCGAGACGTAGCGAAGTGTAATTATACTTGTGTAAAAGAAAGTGAGTAATTCATGGCGGAACAACTATTGCCGTTGGTTGACTGACGTACGCCTGCAGGACATCTGGACACAGGTGATAAGATGAGCTGTTCAGTCGTGATGTCTTGTGTTGTCTGTCACTTGTCTTGGTAGTCCACCACATCTCATCGAAAGTGTATTGATTCTTGTTGCGTTACTAAATGATTTGTGCTTTAGAATTCGTCGTTTTGATGTGAACTGTCACTTAACAACTGAATTAAATCACAAAGAACATTTCTATATTCTCAATTTTAATGACAAACTTCAAGTTGTGTTCTGCAATGGTGAGCAATAATCTTGCAGTACAAGAAGTAGATTTGTAATTCAACACATGTAGCGGTCGACATGTTAGATTTTCATAGTGCACTCTTCAAATATTACCGTGAGTATTCTGTCCAGTGTGCGTGTTTTAAATCATTCACGTTTATTATGAAGCTACCAATGGTTATATTGAACCTCAAAACTAATGTCCATTTACGGCAACTTTCGTGTGTGAACCATTAATTAACAATATCAAGAATGGTTGTGCGGTAATAAATTCCATAATTTCAGGTATGTGTTTAATGGTAATAGCGAAGTAATAAGCCAGCAAAGTAGTCATTAGACTGTCCAAGCAGCAGGTCATTATGAAGCTGCAGTGTTGTATTTAAAGAGAAGGTGTCAATAGGATGATTAAAGGGACAGTAACATGAGTGCATAAGTGAAATGTGGATACGTGTAAACACTGTTTATAATTCGTGATATTTGACGAGTGTGAGCTTATTCAGTTATCGCACCCTCAATTAAGATGACTGTGACTCCAGATATACTAGAACATCGAGACCTTCCACCGTTGGACTATTATGGGAATTGTTACTTTTGTGAAGGCCCCAATAATGGAAATCACGTCGAGATTTAAAATGGACATGTTTGCGAAATTAATAACTGGTTCGATAGAAGGCAGTTCGGTTTTAGGAAAGGTTATTCCACTGAAGCTTAACTTGTAGGATTCCAGCAAGATATAGCCGTTATCTCGGATTCAGGAGTTCAAATGGACTGTATCGCAATTGACCTGTCTAAAGCATTTGATAGGGTGGATCATGGTAGTCTACTGGCAAAAATTAGTGCAATTGGACTAGACAAAAGTGTGACTGAATGGGTTGCTATATTTCTAGAAAGTAGATCTCAGAGAATTAGAGTAGGCGAAGCTTTATCTGACCCTGTAATAATTATGAGGGGAATTCCTCAAGGCAGTATTATTGGACCTTTATGTTTTCTTACATATATAAATGATATGAGTAAACAAGTGGAATCAGAGGTAAGTATTTGTGCGGATGATGTTATTCTGTATAGAGTAATAAATAAGTTACAAGACTGTGAGCAACTGCAACGTGACCTCGATAATGTTGTGAGATGGACAGCAGGCAATGGTATGTTGATAAACGTGGTTAAAGGTCAGGTTGTGAGCTTCACAAATAGGAAAAGTCCTCTGTTTTAATTACTGCGTTGATGGGGTGAAAGTTTATAAGTATCTAGGTGTTAATATAAGGAAAGATATTCATTGGGGTAATCATATAAATGGGATTGTAAATAAAGGGTACAGATCTCTGCACATGGTTATGAGGGTGTTTAGGGGTTGTAGTAAGGATGTAAAGGAGAGGGCATATAAGTCTCTGGTAAGAACCCAAATAGAGTATGGTTCCAGTGTATGGGACCCTCACCAGGATTACTTGATTCAAGAAATGGAAAAAATGCAAAGAAAAGCAGCTCGATTTGTTCTGGGTGATTTACGACAAAAGAGTAGCGTTAGAAAAATGTTCCAAAGTTTGGGCTGGGTAGAACTGGGAGAAAGAAGGCGAGCTGCTCGACTAAGTGGTATGTTCCGAGCTGTCAGCGGAGAGATGGCGTGAATGACATTAGTGGACGAATAAGTTTGAGTGGCGCCTTTAAAAGTATGAAAGATCACAATATGAAGATAAAGTTGGAATTCAAGAGGACAAATTGGGGAAAATATTCGTTTATAGGAGTTAGGGATTTGAGAAGCTTATGAAGGGGATGTTCAATAAATTTCCAATTTCTTTGCAACCATTTAAGAAAAGGTTAGGAAAACAGCAGATAGGGAATCTGCCACCTGGGTGACTGCCCTAAATGCAGATCAGGATTGATTGATTGATTGATTGATTGATTGATTGATTGATTGATTGATTGATTGATTGATTGATTGATTGATTGATTGATTGATTGATTGATTGATTGATTGATTGATTGATTGATTGATTGATTGATTGATTGATTGATTGATTGATTGATTGATGGAACATCGGTGTATGAATATGAAGATGCCTGGTTAAAAATGGAAAGGGTGGTACAATGCAGAATTCAGAATTAGAAAAGAAAACTGAAGTAACGGGAGCTCTAGAAATATATGGGAAAGTAGGTGGGCCTGAAAAATCAATTGCATTCTACAGTAAGAGGTAAAAGTATCAAGAATCACTGGTAATCACAAAAGACCTGTGGTAGAAGAAACTAACTGATAAACTAAAATAAGATTCTAAGAATAAAGTTATTAAGAAAGTGTGACATAGAATAAATCAGATCTGTGGGGACAAAAGAAGTATAACACAGACAAATATAAGTCATGGAGAATGGATCGAATATTTTAAAAACTGTTAACTGGTGAGGATAGTTGGAAACCAAATCTAGGAAAGATTTCGAGGGTGCTGGAGTGCACCGTGCTTAATTAAGATGAGGACATTTCAGTTGATGAAGTAAAATTATTATTAGGGAAAGTGCAGAAATGGGAATAAAGAGCAATTCCAGGTATTAACAATGAATTCTGGAAGGAAGTAGGTTAGAACAACTTCATCCTAGAAAGCAATGTGAAAATATTTAACAAGATTTTCCATGGAGGGAGATTACCAAAAACATTGCAAGTAACTATTGAGGAATAACGTTGTTCTCTTCATTCAGCAAGAAATACACAAGATTACTGGTGAAACGACTAGTGAATTGGGCAGAGGTGTGCTCGATCCTGTCGAGACTCCAATCAGGACTCAGAAAGAGAATGAGGACGAGTGATAATATAATGGCAGTAAAAAAAGAGCATGAAGAGGGAAAGAGGGTAAAATGCCGCAATCGATTTAGAGAAAGCTTTTGTTTATATCATTATGCAGGCTGTCATCTACAAGTTGGGGCAGATCGGAGTACCAGGCAAAATGATAAGAGCCACTGAGAATACATATTCGAAATTTAAATGTTCTAGCAAAGTAAAAGATGATTTAGTAGTGAGGGAGATAATTTCAAAATTTGATATGAAACAGGGGTATAAATTATCACCTATATTATTTTCATTGTTTATTAATGACAAGCTTTTGAAATGTGGTGTTACAGATGAATGCTGAAGGTGAGATGGGTGGATCGAATCGTGAATTAAGAAATACTGAATCGAGCTGGTGAGAGGAGACTGAGTTGGCTAAATTTGACTAGAAGAAGAGTTTGAATGATCGGACATATCTCAAGACACTTAGGACTTGTTCAGTTGGTTTTTGAGAGAACTCTAGGCGGTATGAACCTTCGGGGTAGACCAAGGTATGAATATGACAAGCAGGTTGGAGCAGATGTAGGCTGTATTACTTAAGTAGAAATGAAAATTCGTTAGGGGATAGAGTGTAATTGAGAGCTGCATCAAATCAGTCTATTGACTGATGACTTCGAGGAAGGGGCGTCTCCGTGTATCGAGAATCGAGATATTGCAGGCCTAATCTTCGCTGACGCCTTTTTTCTACTCGCATTCTCACCTGTCAAGATGCGAAATAGTATTAAAGGGATAGAAAGCTATTGTAAAGAGTAGAATCTAAAGGTTAATACACAGACAACCAGAGTAATATTTTGTAAAAGCTTTCAAATATGGGTGGGAAAAATTTAAAAGTTGGTTTAAATAACTGAATTTTGGGGACGATTATAAACAGCAATGGTACCTGTCAGAATAGATAAGAAGAGCAAAAATGAAGGTAGTAAATGTCTTGGCTAGTATAAAATGAAATGTCGTGTGGCCTCCGGGGAGGCCTAGCGCAGGTCTTTTGATTTGACACCCGTAGGCGACCTGCGCGTCGTGATGAGGATGAAATTATGATTAAGACGACACATACACCCTGTCCCCCTCCTAGGGGAATTACCCAATTATAGTTAAAATTCCCGACCCTGCCGGGAATCGAACCCTGGACCACTGTGACCAAAGGCCAGTACGCTAATGAAGTGCAGAAGAACGAATGTAATTCAGAAGTGAAAGCAAAGTTACTGTATGGAGCTGAATTTGGGGCTAGATCGTGGAATGTTTGCATTAGATGTAGTCCCCAGTAAATTTGACAGAATAATGATGGGATTGCTAAGTTGTGCTGCAAATATTATGGTGACAATTATGTTCGAAATAATGAATAGAAGAACAGATATTGTGAAACGAATAATTAAGTGTTGGTTGAGATTACAAACGGGGAGAGAACGCGATTGTCTAGGCATAGAATATCAGCACCAAATGAAACATCAAAATGAGGTCTACTGGGCGGATGAGGTGAAGAAGCTATTAGGAGACATATAATTCAAGTGGATGTGTGAATTTCTGCTAGATTTCTGTAATGGCTTCGCCCCAGTCACGAGTATACAACCTGGTTTCAAATATTTATTTTCGGCGACAAAGTGAGGGTAACGTTTAGGTTAACAAAAGTATAACTGCTACTTGGGTACATCCTAGTGTCATTAGAATATGTTCGCGTCCGTAGCGTAACTGTCAGTGATATTGGCTGCTGTCCTCGTAGACTCGGGTTCGATTCCCGGTACTGCCAGAACTTCAAGGTTGACAGGAGGGCCAGTATGTGGTTAAAATGGTACACCCAGCTTACCTCCATTGGGGGTGTACCTGAAGAGAGCTGCACCATCTCAGGATGGGGACACGAGTTTACATTAGGATATTCCTTACTAGGTCACATATCATAGTATGTTAATAATATGAAAACATAAAGAACGTTTAAAAGAGTGGTTTATTCACCTCGTGTGGACCGTTAATTTTAGAGTTTTTCAATCCAATTAAAAAATCTATGTTCTCTACTATTGCTGAGTTTATTTTAATGTAATGAATGTAGTCTTCCTTCATTTAACTAATAAACACAACGGTAGAAAATCAAATACGATCTTCTTCGCCGTTACTTCAAATTAGTGAATATTTTCAGTTGATATTAATCGATAAACAATATACTGATTACTAGGGCCCGGATGTTTATGCAGTTAGAATGCAAACTTACTGAAGCGAGTAATAAGGTTCCTCAATCTGTGCCCTTCCCACCTTACTATTATGACTATCCACAACCCCTCTCCTTTGAAACCAGTCGTACCATAAGCATTTTAAGAATATTTCAAAAATTAACAAACACTGATCATTCAACTTATTTTCACGTTTCCGAATTTCATCTCTCTTCTGTTCTAGCATATTCAACAACATGCGAGCTCTGAGTAACATCGAAGGGAAGTTCTTCGATGGATTAAATCATCTCTACACTATGTGAGTAAACTAAAACTCCAGTTATCATTATCTACTAAGAGCCTGTGTTCA
This sequence comes from Anabrus simplex, assembly GCF_040414725.1. NCBI lineage: Eukaryota > Metazoa > Arthropoda > Insecta > Orthoptera > Tettigoniidae > Anabrus > Anabrus simplex. Next base: position 273,982,084 of record NC_090266.1, read on the forward strand.
GTGTCAGTTTGACCTTCAGGAACAGGTTTTACGATAACGTGAAATATCCCTACAAATCGCTTAGAATGAACTGTATTTGGTAGGAACCTGACCGAATATAATACACATAAAGTTATCATGAATTTTCCTTACAAATTCATGACCTAAATTGAAAGGAAACCTGTTCTTGAGGAACATTTTTCATGTCACTATATTGTTCAACGAAAATGATATAAAAGTACCTTGAGTGAAACATTTATAATGTGTGAAAGAAACACCTTTAGTGAATAGAAGTTATAACCATTATCTGTTTACATTACTCACCTTCCCAAAAAGGATCTTTTTCAGCAAATTATACAATGGCGGAAAACGTATCCAAACACCAAGAAGAGGTTGTGCTAGATTAACGAAAGTTGGTAGGCGTGTTTATATATTTGAAAGATGACGTTGATTCAAATTTCCCGCAAATCGAATTAGCGTGGCGCTAGTAGCGGCCCGATGACCTTGCAATAAGGTTTGCTTTAAATACGAGCTGTATGTGCGAGAGAGTTACTTATCTGTGAGATTGGACGGAGTGACTGTGAGTGGTCAAGAATGACTTTATGACGACGAAGAGGCCAGTATCAACAGCTCACTGCGATTAAACGAGGCCGTATAATAGGGCTAAGTGAAGGGGGATTTTACCTCCGCTCTATTGCAGAATGACTTGGCAGGAATGTCTCCACTGTGCATGCGTGCTGGCAGCAGTGGTCAGGTGAAGGTACGCTGGCAGGTAGACCGGGCTCCGGACGTTCCCGTGGCACCACCGAGAGGGAGGACCACCGTATTCGGCGTATGGCTGTGACGCAGCGGACTGCGTCTGCAGCAGAAATTCGAGCGGCAGTTGCCACCACAGTGACGCAACGAACTGTTCGAAATCGGTTTACTTGAAGGATAGCTCCGAGTCAGACCCCCTGCGGCGTGCATTTCACTTACCACAAACCACCACCATCTGCGAATTCATTGGTGTCAAGCGAGTGCTCATTGGAGGATGGAGTGGAAGTCCATTGCGTTTTCCGATGAAAGCCGGTTCAGCCTTGGTGCCAGTGATGACCGTGTGTTGGTTAGAAGGAGACCAGGTCAGCGCCTGCATTCCATCTGTCTGCGGCGTCGACACACTGGACCTACTGTAAGCCGGGTTTTCTTGTCTCCGGAGCAATTTCCTATGGCAGAAAGAGCACTCTCGTGGTTATCCCACGCAACCTGATCGCAGATGTGTACGTCCATATGGTGATTTCACCTGTTGTGCGGCCATTCATGAACAGCATTCCCGAGGGTGTTTCCAACAGGATAATGCACGCCCGCATGCCACGTGTGGGACATCATTGGACGACAACCCCAGCGTCATCCACAACCGGCATTAACCGTCTGTGTATTGACCGACCAAGTGCAACCGGCATGGAAATCCATCCCACAGACGGACATCCGGCACCTGTACGACACAATGCATGTACGTTTGCAAGGCCTGCATTCAACGGTCAGGCGATTGCACCGGTTATTAATGGATTGGCATGGAACATTTGCGATGGCTTTCTTCGCACGGATATTAACTTGTAGCCTTGTACCTTTAATCAATTAAATATGTTACATCGGCAAATATATTGCCAAAATTTCCATATTATACATTCCTTATTTCAAGGTGTTTGTATATGTTTCTACCAGTGTAATTATGCTTCAGTTGTAGGAAGAGATTTAATGCTTGGTTTTGGTAAATGATATTCTCCTTAACGTAAGGAGTGATTTCATGTGTACCGTACGAAAGGGCATCTGCTTTATATGAGAATACATATTCCTTTATCTCTGTTTAGATGTTCCAATACAGACAGAAAATATAATATAAATTGTAAGTAGTTTAATTATGAAGTAAAATCTTGAATGTATCCGCAAATGATATCCGTTAACCCATGTGTTTCGACATCCTCTTTTATTTCGGTAAATTTTAAAAGTATCCCTGTTGAAAATTTTAAAATGGAAATCCTGACTTTCAAAAACCACATCTGTAAGGAAGCGCCGTCTACGGAAATGATTGTTGTAACTGCTGAGATTTCATGTAAAATGTATCAGCACCTCCGAGGTTTATTTAACGCTGGGACATACTGTTAAACTGGAAACAAATGTGACGTTCTGAGCATCCAGGAAACACATCGTGAAAAATCACATATAGCACCTACGCTTTGCATTCATTACATCAGCCACTCCACAATTTCAAGAAATCTGATCGGGAGGAATTCTCATCACAGCTAAATATGGCTGTCGACAGTATTTCGGCTAAGCGTGGGGGCTACGATGATTTTATAACTCGTTTTCAACAGATTTCAAAGAAGTAAATCCCAAATGACTCATGAAATCTATATCCCAGGTTTAACGAAGTAGGAAAATAGAGTCCTTGTCTCAAAATCTCAATATAGCCTCCTAAACTAATTCATTCTCTTATGAAATCACCTAGATCTCCAAGATCCTCTGTTACATGAACACAATTTTTGCGTACACAAAGCGGAATCAATAGCTATAGACAGCCTCTGACTTAGATATGTTGACCAACTACTGGAAGAACTAGAGAACATTTCGTCGTCTATCTAAGACCAAACAACCCTATCCAGTACTGTACATTATAACGTTACTGCATATCAGGATGCATACATCAGATTATCATGAATGTGAAACCTAATGAAGAACTCAAAATGATATTATCACATCTTGTCGAAACCAGCAGTATTCAACCCTGTGCCATTTACTGGTGAGCAACTTTCCGACATCGTCGTTTCCAAAAACCACAAAAGAATTTTCTGGGACGTAAAAGCAATAATATCATTTAGATATCGTCGTAAAGCGCAATAACGTAAAAATCGCCTAGTTTGGATAAAGTTATGTATTAAACGTTACCGGACATCTTTCCCTAGCGTTTATTTTTTCCTAAAATATTTTCTCCCTAGACCATTTTCCCTCAGCTCAATTCTGCATTTCTTTCCCTCGCAACATTACATTTAACAACAATTATATTTTCTTCCATGGAAATGGTGTAAACATTTCTATTAAAGTGTCAAGCGAATCTCAAATTATAACCTCATCCCGGAATGGCAAAAAACTAAATTTCAATGGGCACGTATATCACAGGAGAGATTCCAGAGGCTAGAAGGAGTATTGGATGTGTAATGCGAAGCCATAATGTAGAACAACTGGCATACCAAAGGTTCTGGAAGTACTGTACAATAAATGCAGTGGAAGAAGGAATGTATGTTCCTGCTCCCAATTAGGTGCAAGTTCGGGCAGAACTTACTTATAATCGTTTAAAGAGAAGAGCAAACGGTACATCCTGAAGGGTACTCCGTTACAATTAATTAGAACATAATTGCCGAGAGTTGCATCCGGTGATTTATCTGAATAGAAAAACATAAATAGAACCCCTAGACAGGAATGTAAGGGAGAACAAATATCTTTAAGTCACACCAACACCGACTGGTCTTGTGGCGACGATTTAAGAGAAGCATCCGACCGATATTAAAAACATTGAAGGGAGGCAATTTCTTGTTAAGTATTTCCTATGAAGAGGAATATGTAGAACCTGACGAAGAACGAGTTTTGGTGTTTGGTTAAAGAAGAAACGTGGAGCTTCTACTGCAATCAGAGACTTGGAATGTTTATTCTACCTTCACGACCACCCCAAATATATTTACACAAATTTTCACTAATTTAGGAGTGGTATCCCCAAGTAATGAGGACATAAATCATCTTAACAGTTTTACTCTCTTTCTCACCAAAAAATGCATATTTATATGTTTGCAGGCCGTGGGACGTGCCCTTGACGATTTATAACACAGCACCCCCAAACCGCCACCCCCCCCCCTCACTCCTTTCGCCGATAGCCAGTGTTATGTTCTGTTTTCAAATTGCCAGTATCAACTCCGCACTCTCAGCTTTTTCTGGTACCGAGAAATCATGCTGATATTCCCACTTGTGCCAGTCAATGTACTGTAAGGTACAAAGTAGAGGTCTAGAACGAATGTGCATTGATCCTCACAGTGCATCATAAAGAACTGGAACGCATTCCATTTTAGATGTCGCCTTCATACCAGTTGAAGATGTATCAGATGCACATGAAACGTTGCTTGTGGAACTACCTGAAGAACTTGGTCAAACTGTAGAATACTTCAAGACAACGTACATCTCTGGTAGGCCGAGAAGGGGAAGAAGACGCCCATTTCCACCCAGATTAACTCCACAACATTGGAATTATTATTGTACGACAATTCATGGTGAACATCGCACCAATAGCCTTTCTGAAGGATGGCATAACAGATTCCGACCAGTTGTAGGAAGACATCACCCTTCCGTATACCTATATACAGTAGCTCTCACAGAGATTCAGAAGTAATAGATTGACACGGAAACAGGGCTAATTTTACTATCCCTAAGATAAACAAAAGAGGAAATCCGAAAAGGAAATGACTAAAGGTGCAGCAAAGAATACGTTCCATTATTGTGGATTGCACCTCTCGTAAAGGGGAAGAAAGTATTTTAGAATATTTCAGAATGCTGGGTCATCATTGCACACTATGAAACTGAACTGCATGTTAAGGCATTTTATGTTTGGTAGTACATTTCACTGAAAATGACGCATGCGTTTGTTGTTGGATGAGCGGTCAACGAGAAAGAAAGCTTTGAGGGAATTGTATTTTGGGTAAAGTGTTTGTAAAGAAATAGATTCCGGGGGTGTGGAAATATGTGTCTAGGGAATAATGACCGTGAATCCGAATTTAGCGGTGAAGCATTTAGATTCAAAATCTTAATACGGTCAGAAGGATTCTTGAATTGGTATTTTAAATTGAAAAGATGCCTAATAGGTGACTTTAAGCGAAGGTTATTTTTATTCTAAAGCCTGGTAAGGAGATAAATGATCCAAAGATGTTCCGATCCACCTTGTTGTCGAGTCACAAATTAAGCTCCTTAAGATACTAACTTTTATTCAGATGATGCATTCCGTAGATTATAATTTAAACCAGGAGCAAGCTGGCTTTAGATGAAGTCATTCATACTCGGATAAAATACGTAATTCTACTTAATATATATCGAATTTTGTTTCCAGAAACGTCTTGCAAAAAGGTCCACATTTTGTGAACTTGAATGCTGCTTCCGATACAGCCAATCGTCACCTGTTAATTCATAAACGAATGACTACAAAAGTATAAGGATAATCTATCGCCCTCTGCATAGCAGAGGATCCACAGAGGATGAATCTTCAAGTTAATTCTGGTCCCTTCAGAAATCTGAGTAGAGGGCTCCCACAGCATAGCGCTCTTGTATCTTCTATTCCATATACTTGACTTAATTCCTTAAACTCTTGTTGAGGAGCATAGGGCTGAGACAAGGTTTCACCATCTGGATCTGTGATGTGCCATGTGTTTCAGTTTTTCCCATGTATACCCAAGCTTCTCACTCTCTGTCTGCACTGATCTTCTCCATGTCATCTTAGGTCTTAGTCTCCTGCTCTGCCCCTGGGGATTCTACTTGAGAGCTTGTTTTGCTATGCTGTCTCAGGTCTACACAGTGTATGGCCAATCCACTGCTACATTATTTTCTTAATATTGCGTTCAATCGGTAATTGGAGCGTTCTCTTCCACAGTTCCTCATTTGACACCACTTCTGGCCAGTATATCCCTAAGATGTTTCTAAGACATTTGTTCACAAATATCTGCGTCTTCCGTGTCAAAGATTTGGTCACTTTCCAGGTTTCACATGCATAAATCAGTACAGACTTAACATTGCTACTGAAGATCCGCAGTTTTGTTCTCATACTGAGTTCTTTAGACCTCCATATAGGACGGAGTGTTACTAACGCACCATTTGCTTTGTTCAAACGGCTGGTCACATCTTGTTCTGCCCCTCCGTTCACCGTTACAATGCTTCCTAGGTAGCAAAAGCTATTCACTCTCTCTATAACACTCCCATCCAATTGCAGTGGAGTGTTATTTCAGTTTATCAATCGCACTTCCTTTGTCTTCTTAATGTTAATCCAAAGTCGAACTTCCTGTGCTTCAGTTTCCAGGTCTTTAAGCTTAATTTCCGTATCTTTATGACTATGAGCAAGTAAGCATAGGTCATCGTCAAAGTTCAAATCTTCCAATCGTTGAGTAAGATTCCACTGGATTCTCAATTATCGATTCTTGCGCTTCTCATGACAACATCAAGAGTCATAAGGAACAGTATGGGTGAATGTAGACATCCTTGTTTCACACCAGTCTTAACTTCAATTGGTTCCGGCACACGTCCTCTATGTTCCACCTTACATGTATACTTATCATACATGCAATTAATCAGACTGATGATCTTCTTGGAAATGTCAAAGTTCTTCATTGCTCTCCAGATCATAACCCTAGAAATGCTGTCGAAGGCCTTCTCAAAGTCAATAAAGATCAAATACGAAGATGACTGGTATTCTCCTGATTGCTCTGCCATTATCCTTAAGATATTAACCTGACCTGCACAGGAGTGGCCTTTTCTTCAGCCTGCACTTTTCTCAGCTTACTGTCCACATACACTTTGATCTTGTCGAGAATGACTCGTGAAAGAACCTTGATGGGCACAGAGAGCAGTGTGATACCACGCCAGTTGTCGCAAACCGATAAGTCCCCTCTCTTCGGAAGTTTGATAAGCAGCCCTTTGTTCCATTCTTCTGAGAAGATCTCCTTTCCCAGAAAGCAGAAATCAGTGGAGGCAGTAAATCTGCAGATACCTCTAGATTTGGTTTGAGATCTTCACATATGACATTATCCAGTCCTGGAGCTTTGTCATTCTTTAGGTGTTTGATGGCGTTTACTATTTCTTGTTTTGTTGGTGGCCCACTGCTGATCCGTCGGTCTTCTGGTATATTTTCATCCTCCTCCTCTGGTTCCTCAGTTTGTTCTGTAATCCGGTTCAAGACTTCCGTAAGATACACTCTCCATCTCTTCATCTGCTCTTGCTCGGAGGTAAGAAAGTGGCCACCTTTATTATTAATTGGCTTACTACCATCACATTTCTTCTTGGCCAATTGTTTTATGATGGTATGGACAGTTCTTACATCTTCAACTTCCACTTCATGCTCCGCTTCTCTGGGTAACTTATTAATAAACGTCCTTTTAACCCTGCGAAAGCAGCGCTTAACTGATCGATTGATGGCAGCGTATTCCTTGTGGGTCCTCTCTTTAGCATCTCGTATTTTAGCGGCATTTTCTTGGTTTTAGCGATTATTCTCTCTTCAGTTAAGTTCCAAGTGTCTTGTGAAATCCAGTCAGGTATTCTTCTTTTTCAATCCAAGTACCGCCTCATAGGTTAAGTTGAACGCTTCTTTAGCCTTAGTGCAAAGTTGGTCGATATCCTTGATCTCATCCAGATTCAGATAGCCCAGCTCTTCGTACCGATTTCGAAGTTCTATTGAGAACTCTTCTTTGATGGTAGTCTCCTTCAGCCTTCTGGTGTTATATTTAACTCTACCATATTGACCTGATCGTCTCACTGATGCTATCTTAATGCGTGTAGTTGCTGTGACTAAATGGTAGTCACTACCAACGTATGCTCCTCTTCTATTTCTCACATCGAGTAGAGAGGTGCGCCAGTTCCTTGTTATGGCAAAATAGTCAATCCGGTTTTCAGTCTTATGATCCGGAGAGACCAAGGTTACCTTATGGCATTCTCTGTGAGGGAAAATGTTACCACCAATAACCAATCCAAACATACCACACATATCGATGAATCGTTCTCCATTATCATTTCGGGTTCTCATGCCATGCCTTCCCATAATTTGCTCTAGGTCTTGGTTACCACTTCCAATTTTTGCATTTAAGTCTCCCACTACCATAAGAATATCTCTTTTCCGTATACTTAATAAAGTTTCATGTAGCTTACTATAAAATATATCTATCTCCTCTTCTTCAGCCATCTCCTGCGGTGCATAACATTGTACTAAGGTAACCGGTCTTTGTCTAGTTACAAATCGTGCGGTGATTATCCGCTCAGAAATAGGATGCCACTCTAACAAACTCATCTTTGCTGTGCTACTCAGTAGTAGCATGGTTGTCATCCTCTCTTCCTGAATACAACAGAGTACTTCCATTCCTAGTTCTTATTTCTATAAAATTCCGGATCCATGGCTAAATGGTCAGCGCGCTGGCCTTTGGTCCAAAGAGTCCCGGGTTCTATTCCCGGCCAGGTCGGGGATTTTAACCTTCATTGGTTAATTCCTATGGTTCGGGGTCTGGGTATGTGTGCCGCCTTCTGCATTAGGTGCAGGTCACCTATCAGGCGTCAATTCGAAAGACCTTCACCAGGCTTCTCCGGAGACCACACGTCAAAAAACGAAATTTCTCCCAAACCTGTCCATCTCGTCTAACTGTCCGTCGATACCGTATCATTTCCATTCACACATCTTCGAGTTTCCCAGTCTGCTAAATGGTCTGCATGTTCCAAAATCCAATTCGAATATCCTTTTTCATAGTATGTGTCACGTCTTTTGAATCAGTCCGGCTATTTCTTGTTTCGTTTTTTTGAAGAGGTTCATTCGGGTTAGCATGAGTTACCGGCCAAAGCGCCCTGGTCTGGTCGGGGGCTGCCCCTTTCCGCTTCCAGGCATTCGGGAGTTTTCTGTTGGGGTTCTCTCCCTTAGACTTTAGGGATCCCTCCCCTTCCCTACGAGGCCGTGGTTGCTAATCCTATTTACTCCGGAGAGGTGCGTTGCCTTTTCTGCCTGTTCCACCGTTCCAAGAACTCTTCTTTCCGCCTTCACTGCCATTGAAGACTTCAGCAGAGTTCACCAGAACCGCGTTATCCGTTGCTTTTCAGGGTTCCTGCAGGGCTTTCACAGTTACAGTGGCGGTACCGGGGCACACAAAGTCTCCACTGTACTTCGCCCCTGCAAGCCATCCCATACTTCACGCCGTTGTCTGTCTCCCACCACGAGGAGGAGGGGTTGGACTTGTAAGAGACTATTCCATAATATACAGCATATACAAATTACCTGTATACTGAAAAGGCTATTAATTATTTTCCCTTTTGCGGATGACCAGTGTATGGAAACCAAATCCAGATTATTCAGTAACTTTAAATCTTGCTTAGAAAACTGCCCATCTAAGGTTTCGACATACTACAAGGACAACTATCTAAAGCCAAATCAACATATTACATTATTCTATCTACAAAATCGTAATGCACACCAAATACTCGACACCGCAAGTGAAGGAAAACGAAAAGAAAACCGCCATTCACTACCTTTAAGTGGAGCTCGATTGTTCTGTAACGCTTAAATGATATTGTCAGTTTGTTACCATGGAGGTAAGAGGATCGAACAACATTCTATGAATATCACAGGATCCAGCTGGGCTGCACATCCAATTACTGCACGTTCTACAGTGCACTGCAGTTAATATATATAAATGATATGATTAAAGAAGTGGAATCAGAGATAAGGCTTTTTGCGGCTTATGTTTTTCTGTATAGAGTAATGAATAAGTTATAAGATTGTGAGCAACTGCAAAATGACCTCGATAATGTTGTAATAATGTTAAAAGTGAAGTTGTGAGTTTCGTAAATAGGAAAAGTCCTCTCAGTTTTAATTACTGCGTTGATGGGGTGAAAGTTTCTTTTGAGGATCATTGAAAGTACCTAGGTGTTAATATAAGGAAAGATCTTCATTGGAGTAATCACATAAATGGGATTGTAAATGAAGAGTACAGATCTCTGCACGTGGTTACGAGGGTGTTTAGGGTTTGTAGTAAGGATGTGAAGGAGAGGGCATATTAGACTCTGGTAAGACCCCAACTAGTGTAAGGTTCCAGTGTATGGCACCCTCACCGGGAATACTTGATTCAAGAACTGTAAAAAATCCAAAGAAAAGCAGCTCCATTTGTTCTGGGTGATTCCCGACAAAAGAGTAGTGTTACAAAAATTTTGTAACGTTTGGGCTGGGAAGACTTGGGAAAAAGGAGACGAGCTGCTCGACTAAGTATTACCTATGTTCCTACCTATGTTCCGAGCTCTCAGTGGAGAGGAGGCGTGAATGACATTAGTAGGCGAATAAGTTTGAGTGGTGTCTTCAAAAGTAGGAAAAATCACCATATGAAGATAAAGTTGGAATTCAAGAGGACAAATTGGGGAAAATATTAGTTTATAGGAGTTAGGGATTTGAGTAACTTATGAAGGGAGATGTTCAATAAATTTCCAATTTCTTTGCAATTATTTAAGAAAAGGTTAGGAAAACAACAGATAATGAATCTGCCACCTGGACAACTGCCCTAAATGTGGATCAAGATTGATTGATTGATTGATTGATTGATTGATTGATTGATTGATTGATTGATTGATTGATTGATTGATTGATTGATTGATTGATTGATTGATTGATTGATTGATTGATTGATCACTGTTTCTCTACAGCCTAGTACGCCTCTCCGTTACGACAGAGTACAGTCTATTGCAAAATGGTTGACACTGCCTTGATTGATACCTGCCATATACAGTAGTTATCGATTTTCTTAGGCAAATAAAATGTAGAAAAGTTATAAAATTCGTATATGTAGGAGTTTCTTACATTGAAGTAATGATACTTCTTGTTACATCGCTTACTGAATTGACGTCTTATTCTGTATGTAGGGTTTTAGAGAACATCTCACTTTCGTGCCTATCAACACATTCTCCTTCGTTTCACTGATCCCCATCTAAATAGTTGAATCACTATCTTCCTCTTCTTTACTCAGTTATGAGGTGATAATATCCTTAAAATTGAAATGTAGTGTAGATATGAGAAGGGTCAGAAACTTCATGCAGCAGTAGGTTGGAATGTAACAAGCATCTTCTCATCCGCTCTAGTTAGAGTTGGATAAATATTAGGAGTTCTGCTGTAGGCCAATTTTATTATTAGGGGCGTGACATCTGACTGGCATAGTCATTGGGGACTCCCCAAGTCAGCCGTGATTTGAAACCTGACCATGAAACTACTTAATTTGAAATGAGAAATTACATCCCTGTGATTTGGATTCCACGTAAAACTGGAGGACCCCTGGCTACGATCTCAACATTAGCAGTCAGTATAACTACAAGCTTGATTGCTTACTAACTTGCTTGCTTGCTTGCTTTCTTGTGGTTCATGGTTCATAATCCGGCCATGGAAACTCTGAGCTGCAAATCTTTTTCCGATTTTAAATCACTACTATTGGCAAATATTGGACTGGTACCTTTAGTGCAATTACCAGGCGCCTTCTCCGTTTCTAGTCTTACAGCCGGGTGGTACGTGACGAACTACCTCCGGTCACAGAGACTGGCTGAGCTGATAGTGCTCCAATTATGCCTGTCCCCACAGGATATCAAACACAGATTTTGGACCGTAGAGTGGCAGTTTGCTCCCGCTCAATACCGCGTGCTTTCTGAATTTATGTGGTCACTTATTATGTATTAGAATGTGTCTATCTGCACTGTTGTGTGAATCCACGCCAGAAGCCACGTGGAGTAGCATATTTATTTCAAGTGACTGGGCTCCTATAATTTCTACATAACCGACACGCAATACGGCTTCAAACTCATTTTCATTAACATACATTAGTAGGGATTGGAAAACTTAGCATTTGCGATAGCTGCTAATTATTTTGGAGTTAAAAATCAGATTTTGATAGCTGTAAGGTGTGGTGAAACACTCCGTTACCGAAATTTGAAACACCAAAATATGCGAATTTCAATACAGATTATTCTTCATACAAACCACTAGATTCTAAATTTCAGAGTGACAGGCGTTCCCTAATATCCAGAAATAGTACTGATTAGTAGTTTACATCTCATGTGTGTTGTGAATAGGGTTGCCAGGTTATTGAAATGCCAATAAGGGACAGCTCATGTCGTCACCACATAACGCAATTTTTCAAGAAAACATTGAGATAATTATCTACACTAGGTATAATAACGTTGTAGGCACACACTTTATTACAGTATTTCGCTGTTTCCGTCCGCCTCCGTGGTGTGGTGGTTAGTGTGATTAACTGCGACTCCCGGAGGACCGGGTTCGATTCCCGGCTCTGCCACGAAATTTTAAAAGTGGTACGAGGGCTGGAACGGGATCCACTCAGCCTCGGGAGGTCAACTGCATAGAGGGGGATTCAATTCCAACCTCAGCCATCCTCGAAGTGGTTTTACTGAGCTCGATAGCTGCAGTCACTTAAGTGCGGCCAGTATCTAGTATTCGGGAGATAGTAGGTTCGACCCCCACTGTGTGCAGCCCTGAAAATGGCTTTCCGTGGTTTCCCATTTTCACATCAGGAAAATGCTGGGGCTGTAACTTAATTAAGGCCACGGCCGCTTCCTTCCCACTCCTAGCCCTTTCCTGTCCTATCGTCGCCATAAGACGTATCTGTGTCGGTGCGACGTAAAATAACTAGCAACAACAACAACGAAGTGATTTTCCATGGTTTCCAACTTCCCCTCCAGGCAAATGCCGAGATGGTACCTAACTTAAGGCCACGGCCGATTCCTTCCCACCGAACTCGATAGCTGCAGTCGCTTAAGTGCGCCAAGTATCCAATATTCGGGAGATAGTAGGTTCGAACCCCACTGTCGGCAGTCCTGAAAATGGTTTTCCGTGGTTTCCCATTTTCACACCAGGAAAATGCTGGGGCTGTACCTTAATTAAGGTCACGGCCGCTTCCCTCCCACTCCCAGCCCTTCCCTGTCCCATCGTCGCCATAAGACCTATCTGTGTCGGTGCGACAAAAAGCAACTAGCAAAAAAAAGGATTTCTTCCCTCTTCCTTGTCTCTCCCTTCCAATCTTCCCATTCCCCCGCAAGGCCCCTGTTCAGCATAGCAGGTGAGGCTACCTGTTCGAGGTACTGGTCATTCTCCCAGTTGTATCCCGCGACCCAAAGTCTCATGCTCCAGGACACTGCCCTTGAGGCGGTAGAGGGGGGACCCTTCGCTGAGTCCGAGGGAAAGATCAACCCTGGAGGGTAAACAGATTAAGAAGAAGAAGAAGAAGAATATTTCGCTGTTTCATTTCCTACGTAAAAATTATAAAACCCGTAGTTTTCTTCACTTTCAGCCGTTCTCAATAATTTGTAATATCCGAAGCCATCACTTTTCAGTTTCGACTCAGTTAATTCACAACTTAATTTCTTCAGTCTGCCGAAACTAATTTTGATTACTACCAGAAAAAGAAAACATATATGGTGATAGTATTATACTTGAAAACAATAAACAATTAAAATAGGATGACATGGTTCGATCTTAAAAGTACATCATCAAATTCTATCAAATCACACTCAAATATTTGTTTATTTCTGTATAACTACTTATCTAAAAATCTGGAATCTCCCACGGTTGATTATTCCCTCGGAGTCTGCGAGGAATCCCTCCTGTACCGCATCAACGGCAGCGTCCTGGAGCGTGAGACTCTGGGTCCGGGACACAACTGGGTAAGAGGACCAGTACCTCGCCCAGGCAGCCTCACCTACTATGCTGAACAGGGGCCTTGTGGGGGAATGGGTAGATTGGAAGGGATAGACAAGGAAGAGGGAAGGTAACGGCCGTGGCCTTAAGTTGGGTAACATCCCGGCATTTGCCCAGGGGAGAAGTGGGAAACCACGGAAAGTCACTTCGAGGATGACTGACGTGGGAATCGAATTCACCTGTACTCAGTTGACCTCGCGAGGCTGAATGGACCCCATTCCACTCCTCGTATCACTTTTCAAATTTCGTGTTAGAGCCTGGGAATGGAACCCGGGTCTCTTGGGGGTGGCAACAAATTACACTAACCACTAAACCACAGAGTCGGACGAGAAACTCATATACGAATATAATCATAATAATATAAATTAACTAATTCGTACTCGAAGTCCTAAATACGTGTGCTCCCAAAGCATGAATAGTTGACCAAGTTATCTGTTTCTTCGTAGGCTGGGGACCAACTAATTCAATTCCTTTTATTTCAGCTACATCGATCATGCTCCACTGCTTCGCTACTTACCAGACGATATGTTCGACTACCCCCTCCCGAGCCTTCGGACTTTGTAAGTATCACACTGCCTCATACTGCATGCACTGTTCTATATATAGTATAAAACTATTTTCCTCTACTTCACTCCGAAGAATCGAAGTTAAGAATATATGTGCATTTTCAGTCAGCCAAATCTTTTAATTAAAAAGCGCAGCTGCTTGGAGGGAATAACAAAAACTTTCTAAATGCACTAATGAGAATCTACGAAAATATCACTAATATACTGTAAGTAACAAATAAAAAAGGGAAAAGGGAAATAACGTAATAAATGAGTAAGTGCAGAAAATAGAACACATTCACATACATTAGATACGTGCAGGATGATCGCAACTAACTCTAAATGTACTGCACATCGTTAATGATGAATTCTACGGCTATTTAACGCAGCATACCTTAGTTTATGAGATAGACAAGTCTAAAGTTGAGAAATTTGGAGGACGATTCCTGAAATAAGAAATGTTAGAATTGGGCAAACAGCTTGCATAAATTATCTGTATTTTATTAGGTCATTAATAAGAGTCTGCAAAAGTGCTACTTGAAAAGATACAATTATCAACAAAATATACAAGCATCGATTATTAAAGACTGTGTGTTCTTATAGGTCCTAAAATACGGAATAACGAATTTGGTTTCTTGCTACTCTTTTAAAATGGAGTAGGCCTACACTGCACCCACCTGTGAAAATATTTACGATACGTATGGAGAGAGTTTGTGATGTTTGGGACATCACTGCATGTTTTTAATTATTGAACTATGAAATTAATTTATAAGATGTGTATATTTAATCACTGATAGGTCATGTTTAAATTAATATGTATATATATATATATATATATATATGTATATATATATATATATATATATATATATATATATATATATGTAGGGTTTTTATCATCCATTTTAATCATCATTTCATTTCTTCGTACCGCGGCTATAACGTATTCTGAACGAACAAATTATTGGGTAAAGTATTTCAACATCATGCATATTTTTAACTTGCAGTAAATTTTCCAATAGCCGTTGTGAGGTGACCAGAGTCAGCAGGCTAATTTCAGTCCAATTCCAGGAAAAGTACGTCATCTAGGTTACGAGTGATCTTACCCTCTCTACCTCATGAAGAGACAGTTGATACATTATTAACACCCACTTTTCAAACTCCGCTTCGGGACGCTTTATTTCAGCGGGAAAGTGCAGCCTATGTGAATGAACGTAATGAAGCAACGTGATGGATTCACAGCAATACATCGGAGAAGGGATGAGACCTCGAATCATACTGGACCATGTGATATGGCTGATGGAAGGAGACTTTTGAACCGATATATACCACCGACAAGAGCTGGAGAGGACATTCAGATTAGCATTCTTATTCACTTTCAGATTCACATTCACATTCTTATTGGACATTCTGATTCTCACTCTTGGAAGAGACTCTTACTACGATTCTACGTCTGCACGTCGGAGAAGATTTTAACTTAGTTCACTTCACATCTGAGTATATTCTACTCAAAAGTTACTCTCATTGGGACTTGTAATCTCAATGACGAGAGGTAGTCAACGGGAGACCGGTTTTGACTAGTTAGGGGAGGAGAGCTTTTATTATGAATTTAGCTACGCTACTGTTCCGTAATACGGAAGAATACGAGTGTATTCTCTCCATGAACATAACCCATGGTGGTTTTGCATTTAAAATTAGGACTCATTACGACTTTATGTAAGGAGTACAGTAGGATGTGTTAAAGACAGGAAGTAGGACTGGAATCCAACAACAGAGGACGCAGCCGGCACGAGAGATCCACCCATCATCAGCTTCATGATAACAGAGTCTACAAATGGTAAGCTAAAGGCATAAGTTACTGCAAGTCTTCGCGCAACAGTTCATTTTCAAAATTAATTTCATTCAATTTTTATTTTGCTTCCGTAAGTTCAGATTTCGTTAACACGCCGTTACGTCACGTTTTTCATCTTAATAAATAGCTGTTTTAATTTGTATTTTATGAAATTATTATTAATGATCCTTTAATTCCAAGTTAATGTACTTAATTAATTTGTGTCCCGTCACCCCACCCCTGGGAGTTTTTTGAGTCTCATTACGTATTATTATTATTATTATTATTATTATTATTATTATTATTATTATTATTATTATTAATTATCTACTTTTGTTTTCAAGCCATAAGCTTGATGACTGGCGCCCTTGGGATACTGTTTATGGAGAAACAATGACATATCATTTATTTATTTTAATATTAAAGTGACCCGCCACGTTATAATTTTGTCATACATCTGTGGGCCATGTGGGTACGTCACAAGTTCTGTTGCTGTTTGAGGTGATCAACGATATACTAATGCAAAAAGGGAAGAAAGGTGTTTGTCTGCTGGGATTTGAATGGCAATTTTTAAATGAATTTCTCGTATGAAATGAAGTCATTAGTTTGGAATTTACCTGCAGCCAGTTGAAGGAACTGGAGAAGAGAACAGGCTTGAACTGGTGGATAATAGCTTTAGACTTTGGATGCGTTCGGCCACCCACAACCTCTTACACGAAATTAGATGAGATGATTTATGACACCCAGTATATTTACCTGGTATTGTATTATTAGAATTCCTCTTTTTTCGTTCCGTACATATTTCATTGAATGGAAAATCGTTCATTGATTTTAACACCGTCAAAGCTCTTGGATGATTCATTCGCCGCTAAGGAACGTTATAACTAGAGCCCAGAAGTTCAGGCATTTATTTTGGCTAAAATAGGCAGGCAAATAAAGTACTTAACACTTGGGAAATAGCCAGTAAAAAAATTAAGATAGGCATTTATAAGGACAAAAATTGGCACTAAATTATTGAAATGGCGTATGGCTTTTAGTACCCGGGGAGTGTCCAAGTTTGACTCGCCAGATGCAGGTCTTTTGATTTGACACCCGTAGGCGACCTGTGTGTCGTGATGAGGATGAAATTATGATGAAGACGACACATACACCCAGTCTCCGTGCCGGCGAAATTAACCAATTATGGTTAAAATTCCAGACCCTGCCGGGAATCGAACCCGGGACTCCTGTGGCCAACGGCCAGCACGCTAACCATTTATTCAGCCATGGAGCCAGACACTAAATTATTAAAGATGCTTTAATGTAAGCTACGTAGCACGCATCTGCATCATATTTTGGTAGTTAAACCTTACATCCCCCTGTAGGTGGGGATGATAGAATAACGTCAACGGTATCCCCTGCCTGTCGTAAGAGGCGACTAAAAGGGGAACCAGCGGTTCTCAACTTGGGAATATGTGTTGGCGACCACGGTTCCCCTAGTTAGTCTGGCATTGCTTCCACCTGTGTCAGGTTCGTCGCTCTTTCTTTTCTGTCCGACCTCCCTTGGTTAACTCTTGTTCTTTTCCGACCCCGACGGTATTAGATCTGCGAGGCCTAGCGAGTCTTTCATTTTCACGCTTTTTGTGTTCCTTCCCCTTCTTTTGCTGATACTTTTATTTTTCAAAGTATCGGACCTATACCATTCTCTTTCTGATTAGTGTTAGTAGAGGATGGTTACCAAGTTGCTCTTGCTCTTAAAAGAATAATCACCACCAGCACTTATTTTTACGTAGCAGCGATGGGACCTGGAAAACCTCTCGAGCATTTGGCTTGTAGAGTTTTCAGTAGAGATTTGTGTAATATGAAAATTGTGTTTATATAAATGCTATTTTTTTATCTAACTTCAAATGAAATATCTTCTTTATTATTAATACAGTACATTGGAATGATATTTTGTTTTATTTCCACCGATTAATTTTAATATATAAATAACAGCACAAAATATCTACAGCAACTCAAAAAAGGCAAAAGAAGGCTTTAATCTATCAAATAGGCTACGAAAGCTAAAATAGGCAAGAAAGGCAAAATAATAACTGGCCCTACCGTTCCCAACATGAGTGTGTGGTGTCCGGCTCCATGGCTAAATGGTTAGCGCGCTGGAATTTGGTCACAGGAGTCCCGGGTTCGATTCCCGGCAGGGTCGGGAGTTTTAACCATCATTGGGTAATTTCTCTGGCACGGGGCTGGGTGTATGTGTCGTCTTCATCATCATTTTATCCTCATCACGACGCGCAGGTCGCCTACGGGAGTTAAATCAAAAGACCTGCATCCGGCGAGCCGAGCTTGTCCTCGGACACTCCCGGCTCTAAAAGCCATACGCCATTTCACTTCATTTCAGAGTGTGGTGGCTGTAATAGTGGAGTCGTGATACCTATGTGCTCTACAGCGACGATATTTATTTCCAGTAACTGCAACTCGCTCTACAAGTCTGTCGATCGCAACGATCATAATTTGCATGTGACCTCGCAAGGGTGAGAGGGATCCGGAGATCTCGGACATCAGTGTTGAGGTTGATCATGTCCTATCCAGCGATTTCGTTACCTCTAGTTTAACAGTATAGATAACTGTCATGCGTTGTGTGATTATTACTGCCACATTCTAACATTTCCTATCACAGAAATCATCATCTAGAATTTCCAAATTTTGGCTAGACTATCTCGTAGAAAAATAGAATTTATACTGCAGTGTAGTGCGATAAATCGATGTAGAATCTAGCGAATAATATGTACAAAAGTCTTTCAACGTTATAAGTTTGACGAGGCAATACTTCACGGAATATTGGAGGTAGAGAGGTAAAAATTGACACATATAATTGACATGGCATGGAGTTTTATTGACACCAAAAGAAAGTACACAAGATGACCAACAGATGGCGCTGGATAGCAATGCGTCAGGTAGAAATGGCCACATATGCTTGACATGACATGGGATTTTCTTGACACCAACAACGAGTGCCAACAGATGGCGCTGGATAGCAATACGTCAGATATGCCGCATGAGACCCGTGTACGCTATAAAAGGAGCTGCTGTGAGAGAGGGCCAACAGAGGACATCGACATCTCTGATTTGGATTGCACCGAACTCCGTCGCACCTTCAAATCAGTTTTGCTCGGCCGGGTGGCTCACCATCTATATCTTAGCTTCCCGCCGATTCAATCAGCATATTGGGCCGACACCTACTTGGTAGTCAGCCATCCCAGCACCATGTCTAGCTGCGTGCTCCATGATATCGATCCCGTCCTCTCTGACCAGGACTTACTGGCACACGTCCCAGCCCGAAGCGTCTCAAGGATACTGTAAGACTTCGTTCCTACACGTCGGGTCCTGCTACATCTCCACTCAGCTGACGCCGTTTCACATTTTCTCGCCAGCGGAATCTACTTGGACCGCCAGATCCATCGAGTGACGTCTTGTCCTTCGTAATTGCCGACGAAGCACCACCACAGTGGACTCCGTCCGAACCATCTTCCTCTCATTTCTACACAACTCCCATCACCACCACCAGCATCACCATCACCACTACCGTCACAACGACCTCCACGCCCTCTATCCCTCTCTATCCTTCTGTTCCGGTCACAACTGTTATAACATGCCAACCTTCTCCTCTCATGACTTCTTTCCTCCCTGTCTGCCTTACCCCTGAAGGACCTCAACACCCGAACTAGCCCACTGAGACATCTCCGTCTACAGCTGCGGCACTGCCTTCGTCACCACCATCTACGCACGCCGCCGACGCAGCAACCTCCGCCGCACCACCATCCACGCAGTCCTCATCGACCTGTCACACCATGTACAGTTGTGTGATACACGGAGTGAATTCTGCTCTCTGAGCTCGAACGATTCCCCAGGAACTTCAAGCCGAAGGCGTCCCAGTCCGTCGCGTCTTTCGGATCAAGAACTCCTCCGGCCCGACGTATATGGTTCGCGTACACCTTCCAACTGCCGAAGATGTCCAACGACTTATTGCCAATGGTGCTTACATCTATCGCTATCATCATAAAGTTCAGCCCTCTCTCTCTCCACCTCAACCTATTCGCCAACATTTCAACCCACCATATTGCCGCCCGCGGCCAGCTCATCCTTTCCAACCTAGTACACCCGTCCGCCCACGCCTTTCCCCACCTAGTTTCTTCCATCAACCACCTCCAACGCTAGATATCATCCGACTCCTCATCACTTCCCTTAACAATATCACAACAATTCTGCAACTCCATTTCCATTTCCACCCTGCTACATTCATTTAAACTTCACTCTTAGAGCACAATTCCTATCATTCCCATCTCCCCAGCTAAGAAGACCCACCGTTACTTCACCATGAATTTTCACATCGCTATACCCACCTTCCTCTTCTATCACACCTTCTACTTCTTTTACCTTCTCCCGGCCCGAGAGATCGCGACACGATCTAGGGGGCCCGCCCCGTCTTCGGACGGGGAATGAAAACCTCTCAAGCAAGCAAGCAAACAAGCAAGCAAGCAAGCAAGCAAGCAAGCAAGCAAGCAAGAGAGGGCCATGGCCAGAGTGAAGGCGTAACCTCCAGGAGGGGAATGAAAACATGAAAAAAAGAAGAAAAAGAGACGGACTCAGATGCGCCTGCAATCGTGGCATGTTGACGTAGCCAGAAAAGGCACTGTTAGTGACGCTTTACTGTACTTTATTTTGGTGTCAATAAAGACCCATGTCATGCCAATCACGTGTTTCAATTATTACCTCTCTACGTCGAATATCCCGTACCTCGTCTAATATTAACGAACGTTTTGATCACCCTGTATTTAAAATGATGAAGATGAAGTTTCGGCCAGCCTGTATACACTATAAATTTTAAATTGAATGAGGCTAAACCAAGAACACTCGCAACTAAATATTTAGCTAAAAATATACACAAACTCCTGTCAACGATGATTTGAAGTTTGTAGTGAGATTGCTAATAAACTTTCCTTAATTTTTTTAATTACCGAGCAAGTAGGTGCGCGGTTTGGCTCATGCATCTATCACCTTGCATGTTGGAGATAGTGGGTTCGAATCCCATTGTCGGCACCTGTGAAGACTGTGTTCCGTGGTTTCCCATTTTCACACCAAGCAAACGTTGGGGATGTCCCTCAGTTAAGGCCACGGTCACTTCCTTCACACTCCTAGCGCTTTCCTATCCTATTGCCGCCATAAAACCTATTCCAGCCGGTGCGAGGTAAAGCAAACTGTAACATTTTTGTAAATTACTTAGCACTCCTTTTCTCGTATTTTGTATTCATTTAATGCGTTTATACTGATGATTAATTAATAACTGAAAAACACCAGTTATTTGGAACTTCAGCTATGATACCCCGAGAAGCTTGACCTCTAAACTCCGTTTAAAATCAAAAAGGTTACAATTCATTTTCATAGCCTTCAGTTCACAACCCTTCTGTTACAGCATCAGTTAATTTATAGTGTATAGCTTTTAACCTAACAATTTCTTTCTTGCAGACGTATCGTCCACACTGGTCTTATTCACGTCCCAAATCTGCATCATCTGAAGACTAACTCAATCCTGCACATGGTGTAAGTAATCTGAGCTCCTATTGCATATTTTTTGTGAGATAACTCCTTTAAGCAATGGCATTTAACAAATAGATACATATAGCCTCTAATTAGACCACTAAGGCAGATATTACAGTATGTATTCTCATTTTCTATTTTATTTTCCTTCGTATTTCGTCTCTGTCATTATTATTATTATTATTATTATTATTATTATTATTATTATTATTATTGCTGGGCTGAGTCGCTGGCTTCTGACCCCCACATGGCAGGTTCGGTCCTGCCAGAGTCCGATGGTATTTGAATGTGCTCAAATACGTCAGCCTTGTTGAGGTAGATTTACTGGCACGTAAAAGAACTCCTGCGGGACTAAACTCACGCACCTCGGCGTCTCTGAAAACCGTAAAAGTAGTTAGTGGGACGTAAAGCAATTATTATTATTATTATTATTATTATTATTATTATTATTATTATTATTATTATTATTATTATTATTATTATTGTTGTTGTTGTTGTTGTTGTTGTTGTTGTTGTTGTTGTTGTTGTTGTTGTTGTTGTTGTTGAGAAAATATCACAGAGGTGTAAGAAGCAGTTGGAGTGAATGGGTGGACAAGGAATTAACTAGAGTAGAACTTAACTCAACGAAATTCGAAATTTTATCTTTCCTTTTTTTTCTTTTTTTTTTTTCTTTTGTATAAAATTGGAGTAATAGGAGATTTGGAACAAATAACAGTTAAATCGAATAATAATTAGCTCGTCAGCTCTGATAACAACAGCGGACTATAAGACCAAAAATCAGGTACAAAAACTAGAGAGAATTATAAACATGATAATATATGAAAGGATCAGATTTATAGCTCTGAACAGGTACACTATTTTAAAAGAGCATGTTTGCTCCACTAACTTATATCGCCTAAGAATCTGAGCTGGAAAGTAAATATAGTCCCGCCTCTCAGAGGCATAAATATTTTTACAGAGCACAAGGTTATAGCTGACAATCTTCAAATAAGGTGTTTACAGTCACGGAGCCCTGTTTTGGGCTTATCGTCTGCTCAACAGTTTTTCACTTTCTGTTCCAGAACATAAACAGGGGCAATGGGTGCTTATACTAAATGGCCTTAATATAAAAAGTAAAAGGTCTAACATGATTGGCCATGAACAAAAGGCTAAGAGGCGAAACAATTGCACTCCTTCTAGATTATTTTAAAAACCTAAGTGGCCTTATGGCCCAAAGATACAGAGGCTAAGCCTATTCTACGCTGGGATGACTAAATGAGAAACATTGCATTCCAAAATAGCGTTAAGAATTGTAGATGATTAGAAACTTTAGTCACCCCATACCAAGCTGAATGGGAAAAAACAGAGTGTTACATACCGTATCTCCCAAAAGCGAATAGAACAGAGTACTCAGACCGGCCGAAAATTCTACATTTAAACCACCAAATTTCGAAATTTACATACAATAAAAGAGGTTTGAAACATTTCCCTCAAGCTATCTGCCGGAGGTATCACATGTGAAGAAAATTCTGCCATTACCTTCAGTTGCTGGGCATTCTGAATGCCGACCGCGGCCCCTGCCGCCGAATAACACGCCGCACTCACTACACTGGAGCAGTGAAGATTACAATACGGCCCTAAAGCGCCCAGCTTTTATATTATCTCGAGAGGAAGTTTCCAGAACTCTTTGCAGATAGGCTGTATTTCTGTACACACCCCCAATTTTAATTGGCTAGCAGAAATATTTACAAATTTCTGATTGATTGATTGATTGATTGATTGATTGATTGATTGATTGATTGATTGATTGATTGATTGATTGATTGATTGATTGATTGATTGATTGATTGATTGATTGATTGATTTTGGAGAACGAACTAGCAGAAGTGTTGACAGCTTTGATACATGAACAAAACAATCTACAAAGACTAAGCCTAGCTAATAGAAAAATCAATTTTCCAGTCAGAATTAATTACTATAAATCCCGCCAGAGGGGCACTTAGACCGATGGTAGAGACATCTCACAGTTGAAAACCAAACTGTCTTGTACTACACCAGTTCAAGGTAGATTATATAGATGGCCTTATTAGAGGCGAGTAGTTTAACTGGCCGGAGAATGTGTACACACAGTACAAATATTATTACTATTAGTAGTAGTAGTAGTAGTATTTCTCAGAAACTGAATATCTATCACGCATTCGCCTACTTCTAAATAGAGGTCCATAGACGCCACATATATTCCGGCTCCATGGCTGTATGGTCAGCATTAAGGCCTTCAGGCAAGAGGGTTCCGAGTCCTATTCGCAGTAGTGTCGGGGATGTAAACGGCATCCGTTAAATTCCTGTGACTCGAGAAGTAGCTGTTCGTGTTTATCCCAATAAACTCGTCTTCATATACACACAACACACCAAAGTAGCACGCAATAACGAATGCATCCTTCCACATACGGCTGGCATCCAGCCATAAAATCAGGCCAAGTCCACACGGGGACCACGGTCTGGGAAAAGCAGAGGAGGAACAAAAAAGTACCACGTATTCTTCATGCTCATTACTTAATAGTGATACATACTGTGCCATTTTTAAGGCGGTGGTCTACTTTCTTGATATGTGCGCCGGCGGCTCCTGCAACTAATGACATTTAAAAAAATACCTACCGCCTCATGTAGACTCTTCTCCTCAGGCGTGGTGCGATCTTGGATCCCTCGGGTTGATGGGCCACACGTCGATCGGGGGTGAGGAAATGAAAGATGGGGTAAACTAAACTATTAAATGACGGTACCCAAAGACTGAATTAAAATTTATATAAATAAAATGATTTATTTAACAAAATTTGCAAAGTGTAAAAATGAAAGTAAAAAGTGTAAAATAAAATAATATGAAATAAAATTAAAATTCAAAACAATTAAAAGATCTGCATTACAATAAGTTAATTATCTGCCTTAATAAATTTTGACTGAAGGTCGATTAAATTTACAGTAAATATTCTGGGTTACATCGAACCACTGTCTCCATAACGATGACGTGACCACATTTAAAACACTGGTCAGAAATACAGCCTCATTTGAATAAATGATTTGCAATACCTTGGAAAATGTCCTCTCAAAATAAATTTGAGTAATTAATTAGTTAATTTGTTAATTCATCAAATTGACATTGACTTTGAGGTGTCCATCAAATATTTAACCCACATTCAAATTCAGTTGGGAAACACCCAACTCTAAAATAATAATAGAATGCACTAACCATGTGTAACAATAAAAGAAGAGAAAAAAACAACCATGAACATGGTACTTTATCCGTTATATAACCTTTGCCACATATTTAAACTACTCGTGGCTCAAAAACAAGAAAATTTATTGAACCGAAAACCTGAGTGCTACCATCACTCATTTAATTAGTTAAACCTTACTTATTTAACTGTGATAGTCTGGACGCTTAAAATACTTAAATTAATTAGGCCAAGTGCCTCAAGTTTACTTCTTAAATGAAAGCGATCCCTATACATCGTTAATTTTGCCTAGTTTGCCGCTGCCTGCATTTTCATTGCGAATGCATATTTGTGTGGTACCAACTCTAGATGGAGGCAGATTCCATCTTATTTATGTAACTCATTTGCGGCACTTGTGATACAACTGCTTATTAAAGATCGCTTCATTTGCCTAACTGAAATGTAGTGGATTTCTGAGGCTTGGTGATTACTAACTGTCTTCTGATGTGAGCATACCACTACTATGGTTTGACTATGAACTAATCGATGATCTATTACCCTAACACATGAAATCTTATTTACATAAATGAACATGTCAATGGAGAAACACTGCTCCCAAAAAATAATGAAATTAAAATAACCTGACTACACCTATTTATTTACATAAATTAAATACAAACACTATTCACGTATCATCAGATTCTAAAATAATACGGTGACAAAATATATACAAAGAAAGGATATTATTACAAAAATCCAGATCCCAAAAATCGCTGCCTAATAAAATTTTAAAATAAAAATGCGCAATATCGAAGTATAAAATATTACCCTGGTTCAAGTAGCAAAATTATGTGAATTTGATGGCAATCTTCTAACCTCAGACGAAAATGTCTGGGCATGACACTATTCAATCTTTACGGACAATAATTATTGGTATTACATATCATCAATGATTATACATGACTGTCGAAACACACATTGATCGGTCTCTCTGTTCACAATTCACCTCGGCCTCTAACTTGCATATTTTCCGAGCATCTATTTTCCCTGGAAACGATTTGAAACAATACAGGCTTTTCACCTACAACCATCACACATGTAGTCGCATATTTAACACACTCGGTTAAATTATTCATCTCGCAATTCTATTTATTCATCAATATTCTCGACGTAGTAACTCATAATACGGCCTCGCTCGTATCAGGCGGGCGAAATAACTGTGTCGTTCACATCTCCATTTTTACGACATTATGCATGACACGGTCCAAATATCACATTTTCCATTTTTCAACGCAGATCATCAGGGATATTACTATTACTTTGCTCGTTATTTTGATCATCTACCGTTTCACATATTATGAAATATCAGAGCTAACTTATCAATGGCTTCCCGTCACTAATTATTTAACTGAAATAACGAGATTGCCTCTCAAAAACACGGCTATCGAAATGTGTAACCACGTTTACATAAAGAAATTAACTTTTGCGTATCAACCATATCGTCGCGAAATACAAGAGCTACCGGAAACGGTCATCTGAATAATGATTACATAAAATGAACTAATAAACTGGATGCGCTAGTAGCAAAGTAAACATTTAAACTAACATGGCGGCATCTACAAAATCAAAACGTCAACAAAATAACACTCATTACCATAGTTATTATTATCATCACTTTAAAATCTGCACTACACTGCATGTAAATTTCTTAGTAAAATAGGAATCTCATATGTCAAAATGACTTCCTTCAAAATGATCCAGAAATAATATGAAAAACGTTTACTTAAGGAAACTACGCACATAACACTTGCTAACACTTATTTATTATTATTATTATTATTATTATTATTATTATTATTATTATTATTATTATTATTACGATCATGATTTTATAATTACAATCATTGTGACACTATGGCATTTATATTTCGAGTCATCAAATATAATTGTCGTAGTCTCACGTTTAACTCAAAAATGAAAATGATATCAAACTATAATTAATACCATCCGACACGTAAATTATTTACCATCCTATCTAAAATTCTAAACTACATTTATGATCATCGATTGTTCATAGTCCTACATATTAACATATTTATATTCTGCTCATTTACCTTATTTGTGCTGGAGGCAGGTCGGATCACCCTCCGGCCTCCGTCATGATGAATTTAGTACTCCATCTTCAAGCTGATGTGGTTATCCGAGATGTCACACGCACTAACTTGATGCATTTTTACGATATCGTTGCACACGTCCACATTTATATTAGCACTCGTATTTTAACTCTCCTATGAAGATTATTCAGTGACACTGCATTAAGCATCTGACGTGAAGTTGAAAGTCTGGACTCCGCTACCTGCCTAGCCTCCTACTGTCGTCTCTCTCACCCCTCTCAGTTTGTTTGTGTAAAGGATTATTGGTTATTCACCTTCTCTGACCATAACACTGGACTCAAGGTCTTAGTGCCGCAGCATTCCACTAGTGAAAACAAAGTCCTTCTACCTGTAACTGGCTTGACTAATTCTGCTCCCAAATTTCTCACTTGCAATAGTAGTTCTATGAGAGTGTGGAAAAAGTTAAATTTAATGTTCCCGATGATATGTGGAGAATTTTATAATAATCGTCCTCCAAAATATGACCTTTCCACAAAATATACAAGCTACACATGAACTACGGAAAATGTTATGCAGCTACGTGTTACGAAGAGATTCATTGTTCATCTCGGTCCTAGCATGTTATAAGTTCATTCAAGGCAAGTGTTGAGAATATAACGATCATTGTCATTTGTTAATTTAATTGCCTGATTATCTCTGCATAAACTAAAGTTGAATAAAAGTTTGTCAAAGTGTTCATTTCGGCTAAGATATTACTCACACAAGTAAATACATTACTCACTCGAATGCCAACAACTGTCTCTTATCGCGTTCCGTAGAATCGCCTCCGTACATTTAAGTTCTCCCGCAAGACTGTCGGTTCGGACAAGAGTAAATTCTCAAACAAGACTGAAGATTCGTACAAGACTGAGAATTCTTACAAGACTGAGATTCACCACACTGGTGTCGTTGGTTTTGTAAACTGTCCTCCCCCCACTTCGAAAATAGTTCTGTGGAAGGGATGTGGCGTAATAATCCTGCACTTGGGACCGATTTACCATACGTCCATAGGTTAGAATTTTAGGAAATGTGTTCTAAACATTCCTAATTTTGGTCCGATTTACGTGTTACATTGAGGTATGAGAAACGATCACAGGTTAATTTATACGATGGCGCGCGTCACTGGCTCTATTTTCTGCAAGAGTATGGCACCTTCCCGCCATGACTATTCTTTGTCTGGGCGATACCACTCTTCCATGTAAAATTAAAAATTTCTTATTTAACCACTGATTAACCACACATTTGCACTGATAAATCCTCAAATATTGTTTGGAAGTCAGGACACAATCCTTCACAGCTACTTCGGGCACCAAATCGCGAAATACTAGCTGCAGATTCCCGCTATGACAAGACATTAAAATTTGCAATTTTGTGATTGGCTGAGACGTTCGCGCTCTTAGTAGCTTGGATTCTTCCACTTTCTGCCAAGGAATGACGGGCATTATTCGTTTCTCTGTCGCACATCTAGGTAGGGCAGATTCCGATGTGCGGATTCACGTGGGAACTGGATAGAAAGTTTCCACCTCTCGTCGGCATCATAAACATAATTGAACGTACCACTCAGGCCAGCTATTTCCTGTTCGTGCCTTAAGACGTATTCTGTGGATATATCTTCAGTCTGAACGGCGCCTGAATGTTGCTTTGTGAGACTGCAAGCTGTTCCCAGCCTTCTGCAGTATTCCCATGTGCGAATTATTAAACATTTAATTTATGCATCTATTATGCACATTCGCTTATAGGTGCAATACTTTATGTCAGTACTCAATACTGATATGTATTTTCTGTTCCAGTACTCGGTACTGGTTCGCCTCTATGTTATAAGCTGCCATCCCCGGAGGCCCGGGTTCGATTCTTGGCTCTGCCACGAAATTTGAAAAGTGGTACGAGGGCTGGAACGGGGTACACTCAGCCTCGGGAGGTCAACTGAGTAGATGTGGGTTCGGTTCCCACCTCAGCCATCCTGGAAGTGGTTTTCCGTGGTTTCCCACTTCTCATCCAGGTATATGTCGGGATGGTACCTAACGTAAGGCCAAGGGCGCTTCCTTCCCTCTTCTTTGTCTATCCCTTACAATCTTCCCATCCCCCCGCAAGGGCCCTGTTCAGCATAGCAGATGAGGCTGCCTGGGCGAGGTACTGGGAATCCTCCCCAGTTGTATCCCCGACCCAGAGTTTGAAGCTAAAGGACACTGCCCATGAGGCGGTAGGTGGGATCCGTGGCTGAGTCCGAGGGAAAAACCGAACCTGAACAGGGGCCTGGCGGGGGGTGGTAAGATTGGGGGGGATAGACAAGGAAGAGGGAAGGAAGCGGCCGTGGCCTTAAGTTAGGTACCACCCCAGCATTTACCTGGAGGAGAAGTAGGAAACCACGGAAAACCACTTCCAGGATGGCTGAGGTGTGAATCGAACCCACCTCTACTCAGTTGACCTCGCGAGGCTGAGCGGACCCCGTTCCAGCCCTCGTACCACTTTTCAAATTTCGTGTCAGAGCCGAGAATCGAACCCGGGCCTCCGGGGGTGACAGCTAATCACACTAACCACTACACCACAGAGGTGGTCAATTAACATTATTATTATTATTATTATTATTATTATTATTATTATTATTATTATTATTATTATTATTACGGATTCTAGAGAACGACGGAAAGTGGTGTGAAGAACATCTGACTCTGAATAGGAAGATAATCTATAGGAAACTCACAAAGTACTCATCATCAGAGAAGACTTTTAACTCGCACCATGAGCATCGCATGAAGAAAGAGTCACCTTACTGGCAAAAAACGGTCATTCCGTCTAAAATGGAAGTGATAGCTGCAGTCGCTAAGTGCGACCAGTATCCAGTAATCGGGAGATAGTGGGTTCGAGCCCCACTGTCGGGAACCCTGAAGATGGTTTTCTGTGGTTTCCCATTTTCACACCAGGCAAATGCCGGGGCTGTACCTTAATTAAAGCCACGGCAGCTTCCTTCCAATTCTAGGCCTTTCCTATCACATCGTCGCCGTAAGACGTATCTGTGTCGGTGCGACGTAAAGCAAATAGTAAAAAACAATTAAAAGTAGTGTAATAGCTACAGGGGCGTGATAGTCAAATAATATTGTCACTGACTTCTCACCAAAGCGGACACTGTCAGAATTTTCAAGTGAAAACTCATGTACCCGTGGCTAGGATCACATGTAAAATTAGACGTCCTGTAACTTATATCAACAGTCGAGTAAAACTACCAATTTGCTTGCTCTTTTAAGTACAGCTCCGGCCTTTGCATGAAGTAAAATAGGAAACAACATGAAACAATCTATAGGTGAGTCCACGACTTGGTTCAAACCCATCATCTCCGGAATACACGATTACAGCAACACAGCCCGTATCATGTAGCCAACTTTGTCGGTTCAGTGATCTTGTGTCTCAAGTTGAGTGATCCCTGTTGATCGATGGCAAGTTAATTAGTGGGAGTACTTATCATTGGTAAGGCTCGGCAGACTGATATCGGGGTTCTTGATGGAGAACAGAATGCTATTATATATTTGAAATTAACTATCTAATTATAAGGGAATATCAACTGAGTGAAGTCCAAACTTGTTCAAAGATATTATTAAATTGCTACTAACGTATAACCATTCGTCTGCGAATTTCTGATCAGTGTTAATTGTTTGAGAGCTGCGCATATGATCTCACAGTAGCGGCAATTACGGGGGTGAGGGAGGGGGGAATCCCCCCCCCCCTCCACTTCCCACTTTGTGGAGAAAACATTTTTATTCCATTTCAGTCGGCTGAAACTACGAATTATAATAATTACTATGAAAACAATTTGTCACGTCCCTGTTGTACTACCAGCTAATTCTTTCGTTTATTTTATTTAATTATTAACAAAACTTTTATTGGAAATGCGCAAAAAATGTGGTTCATCGACGCTAACCGGTTTGTATAGCGCCACAGAAAGTAGTGGAGAATTTGCATGTGCTATGAGGAAGGGTAGCGGGGGAATATTTTTTGCGAACGTCATGGACACTGAGGTATACTTCACCCGCTTGCCTCCCGCATTCGTCAGTCTGGCAGTCTCTCAAGTGTCTGTAAGTTTCTTAGTGTCTAGTTAAATATTAAAAGATTTTAATTGTATAATGTCCGACTCGTTGGCTGAATAGTCAGCGTCCTGGCCTTCGGTTCAGAGGGTCCCGGGTTCGATTCCCGGCCGGGTCCGGGATTTTAACCTTAATTGGTTAATTCCAATGGCCCGGGGGCTGGGTGTTTGTGCTGTCCCCAACATCCCTGCAACTCACACGTCACACATAACTCTATCCTCCACCACAATAACACGCAGTTACCTACACATGGCAGATGCCGCCCACCCTCATCGGAGGGTCTGCTTTACAAGGGCTGCACTCGGCTAGAAATAGCCACACGAAATTATATTGTATAATCACGGTGTACTTCTATTTAATTGTAATGCATGTGTAATATTGTTCCTTTGAAGAAAATTTATTGCGTAGCATTGAATCAAAATCTCAAAAACTATTATTATTATTATTATTATTACCACACTGAAGTTGGTAAACTGTCAACCTTTTCCTCTCTGTCGAAATTCGCTCAGAGAGCATTAAAAACTTACAATTTTGTACCCTTTCTTTCTTTTTTCAACTTTGATGTACATACCTACAACTATGTGTAGTAAAGACGGCTATGATATACCCCGCCCCCTCGCACCCTGCCCGATATATCTCACAAACCCGGGGTACTCTTTATTGTCTGTGCGTTTTTGCCCCCACATTTCTAATTCCCAATCGCCGTTACTGTGCTCCCTCATTCATCATTCCGTATTAAAAGGCTTACTCTAATTTGTAAAGTTGTTTGTCTCACCTCGTCGTTCTCATGGTGATGGCTTCAATTTACGTGCTAGTATCCAGTATTCGGGAGATAGTAGGTTCGAACCCCACTGTCGGCAGCCCTCAAGATGGTTTTCCGTGGTTTCCCCTTTTCACACCAGGCAAATGCTGGGGCTGTACCTTAATTAAGGCCACGGCCGCTTCCTTCCCACTCCTAGCCCTTCCCTGTCCCATCGTCGCCATAAGACATATCCGTGTCGGTGCGACGTAAAGCAACTAGCAAAAAAAAAAAAAAGAAATTGCGTGCTGAATAACTTTTTTCCTCTATTCTATCGTTTCTCTACTTATTGCTTTCTTGTTACTTGCTGCCACCTGTTGCTATATTTTTATGGATGCAGTGTTTTTGCTCCCGTCTCTTGGCACAGGCCGGCGTAAAATGTGGCTTCGAGTAAAGTCTCACCCTTCTTTATGGCTATGACAGTATGGAAGCTGTTCAGGTAAAGTTAGTGCTGAGCAATGATATGTATTACTCACTCCTTGTAGGTCTCATTATAGCACCGCCACCAGATGTTTGCATGTTTTCCTATAACCACAAAACAATTGGCGATGCTATTTGGGGATCCAACGAGGTTTCGGGCTGGAAACTTAATAGACATTAATAATAATAATAATAATAATAATAATAATAATAATAATAATAATAATAATAATAGGCGGTTGTGCTCGTCATTGGTAAGGCTTTACAGGTTTATATCGGGGTTCTTGTTGGTGAACAGAATGCTATTATATATTTGAAATGAGCTGTCTACAAGCTGACATCGGATCGCAACAGGGTTCTTACGATTAAGAGAATACCTAATCATAATAATAATTCCGCAATAAATGCGATCACAAAAGCGGAGCATGAATATGAGTATGAATAAACAAACAGGACGAACAATTCAAATACGCTTTGTTGAAAATATCGAACATCAAATTTAACATAATGAAAATTTGCAATTGCTTAGATGACAATGCTGATATCGGAACGCAATATTCATTGCCGTGAATAACAGGGACCAGTTCCCAGCTAAGTTTAAAATCTTACTTAACAAGAGCCAAGGTAACAGCTTGCCAAGCTGACTGGCAAACTATTCATTAATCAGGGACAAATTAAATATTACACAATTATAAAATATCAACATTGGAATGCGTGTTTCTATTGACCCATTCACCTACGTTGGCCTTTGAAGTGTCCATTTAAATAGAGGATAATAACATGCTACACATTTTCAGTAGCTAGTTAATAAAAAAGGGAGACTTTTAAAACAGGAACCTAATACAAAATTGAGTCATTACGTTACGTTACATTATAATCCCGCATCAAAAATAGAACTTAACAAGATTACAAAACTCTTCCATATTCTCCTTCAACCTGCCATCAGTAGTAAATTTCGAAGTCAGCCGAAATGCCTAAAGTTCCTAAATAATAATCACCTCGAAACTACACACTACGCCTCAAATCGAAGAATGACAACCATACAGTATGGCCGAATAGCTTAATAGGTACAGTATATTGAGAGTCTGAACCAGGGAGCATTTTCCTCGGCAATACAGGTGAGGGAAGAGATGATAGTATGCTGATGGACTTAGAAACTCGTATTCCCATAAGCAGTCACTCGTTCGCATTAAAATCCAAGTCACCTAGAGTACCAACGGTGCAATGCAAATGTATTTGAAGAGAATCCATAGAAACGTCACTGCAACACGTGACGTAGAAGACAGTATTAATACTTCAGCACTAGCCATTGCCCAAAACATAATAGGTTCATAGGACGGGAATTCCTGTCCTGGCCTAAATGAAATGCGTTCGCTTAGTACTGTAGTTGATATAGCGTAGTGTACACGCGAGTGTGATTTTTCGTAGCTGCTTGCTCTATCATTATTAAAACAATATAACTTGTGTGTTCAGCTCTTTGAAGTAACATAAAACGTCGTGCCTACTTATTTTTAATAACAATTTTATTATATTAAAATATATTGTGATGAAATGATTGCGACTGAAGTATCTATACAAAGTAACTGAGGAGATCTCATAACTACTTCAGTACATTATTACATCAATGTTCTAAATAATCAAAACTGAGCATACTGTTTAATATTCTCCATGAACAAACCATTTTCGTCTATGATATAATGTATGAAATATTCACTATTATTAAACAATAATAATAATGTTATTTGCTTTACGTCCCAATAACTACTTTTACGGTTTTCGGAGACGCCGAGGTGCCGAAATTTTGGTCCCGCAGGAGTTATTTTACGCGCCAGTAAATCTACCGACACGAGGCTGACGTATATCAGTACCTTCAAATACCACCGGACTGAGCCAGGATCGAACCTGTCATGTTGAGGTCAGAACGCCCGCGCTTCAACCGTCTCAGCTGCTCAGCCGGTCTCACATTGAACAAACAATAATACTGTTCTGTAGAAAAAATCATGACGCATTTTACTTTTCGTATTAATATATATTAAAATACATTGAAATGTTATGACGATGCAGTATGTACAGAATTTAAAGAAACTGAAGTTCTCCTAACTACAACATATATCAGTATTTTCAAGGAGCATATCCATGGCTAAATGGTTAGCGTGCTGGCCTTTGGCCACATGGGTCCCAGGTTAGATTACCGGCAGGGTCGGGAATTTTAACCACAATTGGTTAATTACCCTGGCATGGGGATTGGGTGTCTGTGTCGTCTTCATCATCATTTCCTCCTCATCACACCGTGCAGGTCGGCTACGGGCGTCAAATCCAAAGACCTGCACCTGGCGAGCCGAAGTCCTCGGACACATACCGGCACTAAAAGCCATATACCACTTCATTTCAAGGAGCATAAGAAAGAATATTGTTCTTCATGTACAAACCATTACATATCGATATATTATTAATACGTCAGTGAACGAACGCGGGTTACGGCTAGCATGCCTGCCTCTTACCCGGAGGCTCCGGGTTCGATAACCGGCCAGGTTTGGGATTTCTTAACTGGATCTGAGGGCTGGTTCGAGGTCAACTCAGCCTGCGTAATTACATTTGAGGAGCTATATGATGGTGAGGTACGGGCCTTGGTCTAGAAACCCAAGATGTGGCCGAGAGGATTCGTCGCGCTGACCACGCGTCATCTCATAATTTGCAGAGCTTCGAGCTGAAAATGACATGAAATGGCGTATGGCTTTTAGTGGCGGGAGATCCCAGGACGGGTTCGGCTCGCCAGGTGCAGGTCTTTGGATTTGACTCCCCTAGGCGACCTGCACGTCGTGATAAGGATGAAATGACGATGAAGACAACACATACACCCAGCTCCCGTGCCAGTGAAATTAACCAATGATGGTTAAAATTCCAGACCCTGCCGGGAATCGAACCCGGGACCCCTGTGATCAAAGGCCAGTACGCTAACCATTTAGCCATGGAGCCGGACACCTTCGGGCTGATGAGTGGCTAGTTGGTAGGCGAAAGTGCACCAAGGCTGCTGCCCCATGGAGGTAAAAAAAAAGGGTCTAAATAAACAAATACTTTAAATATGTATACAAACAACGTTTATGAACTCAAACATAGAAAACAACATATAGGTAACGCCATTTTTCAGTTATATGTTTTCATGGATAACCACATGTGGTCCTAGGTTAGACAGATTATCTCCTAAGAGCCCCGAACAACTGAAAACTCTCTCACTTGGGACATTTGTAGTTGGAATACATAGCACTTGCTTTGCTATGATTGCTGAATGTGGAAAAGCATCTCCGCTGGTTCTCTACCGCTGAAGTGAATTACCATCGTCAACCTGCGGATCTATATTTATATATCGATCAAGTTCATTATGATCTAGAAGATCTCTCTCCCAGTCCTAAAATCGTCTGTTTGTTGTTTTCTTTCCTGGCACTGTGTTTGCATTAATGATGGTGTTTCAGCTGCCATCGATGCGGTTACCGACACTGAAAATAATTATTAATACGCTACGTGAGAGATCATGCTAAACATTAAATATTCCTAAAGAGAATATTGGTCTTCTCAGAGACAGAGTGAAGCATTAGGCCTACCTATTGCGCACATTTCACGCACAGTTGTATGGAGTCATTATCTTTCATCATGGGGCAACTTCTTCGGGAAAAAGTAACTAGGAACTAAAATTGTGTCGCCTTTGTGAAGAATGTAAACGTTAAACTTCTGATTCAGAAACATGCTGCCAGTTTATTTCAGAAGCTCTGTTATCAGAAAAATTATTGCGAAATTTTAGATTTATGTATTTATATTGGAGCCTCCGTGGCTCAGACGGCAGCGCGTCGGCCTCTCACCGCTGGATACCGTGGTTCAAATCCCGGTCACTCCATGTGAGATTTGTGCTGGACAAAGCGGAGGCGGGGCAGGATTTTCTCCCGGTACTCCGGTTTTCCCTGTCATCTTTCATTCCAGCAACACTCTCCATTCTCTTTTCATAGCATCGATCACTCATTAATATAAATCACTTTGGGAGTGGCGACCCCATCGTAATAACAGCCTATATACGATTCCTTCATCACATCCCTGACCCGGTCAAAGACTGGAAAACAGGTTGTAGGTTTTCATTTTCATTTTCATGTATTTATATTATTGTTTACTTTTCATGTCTATCTTACAACGTAAATGTAACACCTTATTAATTATCCGAACACATTAAGAGTGAAAGTAAATTTAATTTGGCATCTCCGTCTTCTACAGTACCATGTGATAGCAACGTATGAAACCATATGAAACGATATCGGAGAGTGTTGCTGGAATGAAATATGACAGGGAAAACCGGAGTACCCGGAGAAAAACTTGTCTCACCTCCGCTTTGTCCAACACAAATCTCATATGGAGTGACCAGGATTTGAACCACGGAACCGATCGGTGAGAGCCCGCCGCGCTGCCGCTTGAGCCAAAGAGGCTCTGAAAGGCTGTAGAAAGAAATAAGTTTTTTTTTTTTTTTTTTTTTTTTTTTTGCTACTTGCTTTACATCGCACCGACACCTGCCACCTGAGCGACTGCCCAAAATGCAGATCAGTAGTGACTGGATGATAAGTCTTATCGCGAAAGTGGGATAGGAAAGGACTAGGACTTGGAAGGAAGCGGCCGTGGCCTTAATTATGGTACAACCGAGCTCGATAGCTGCAGTCGCTTAAGTGCGGCCAGTATCCAGTAATCGGGAGATAGTGGCTTCGAGCCCCACTGTCGGCAGCCCTGAAGATGGTTTTCCGTGGCTTCCCATTTTCACACCAGGCAAATGCCGGGGCTGTACCTTAATTAAGGCCACGGCCGCTTACTTCCAATTCCTAGGCCATTCCTATCCCATCGTCGCCATAAGGCCTATCTGCGTCGTAAAGCAAATAGCAAAAAGAAAAATTATGGTACAACCCCAGCATTGGCCTGGGGTGAAAATGCGATACCACGGAAAACCATCTTCAGGACTGCCGAACAGTAGGGTTCGAACCCACTGTCTCCCGGATGTCAAGCTCATAGCTGGGCGCCCCAACCACACGGCCAACTCGCTCGGTAAGAAATAAGCTAAGCAGCTACGTTTTGGTCATAACCTGTTATTTTCTCCGTGTTACCTTCTGCGCCTAGGAGTTTTCTTTTATATCCCCCATTTGGGAATGAACGGAATCCAGCATGTTCACATAACAATTTGTTTTTGTTTTACATGTTGCTTTACGTCGCACCGACACAGATACAGTAGGTCTTATGGCGACGATGGGAGACGATAGGGCTATGAGTGGGGAGGAAGTGGCCATGGCCTTAATTAATGTACAGCCCTATCATTTACCTGGTGTAAAAATGTGAAACCACGTAAAACCATTTTCAGGGCTGCTCACAGTGTGGTTCGAACCCGCTATCTCCCGAATACTGGATACTGGCCACACTTAAACGACTACAGCTATAGAGCTCGGTCAATATCTTGTTTTTAAAGAAGACCGAAATCGACTGCAAAGTTCTTCTTTTAAAGTATGATACAATAGGTTTGGTGGTCTGCAACACCTCATCTGCTTCAGGGAATTTATCTTTCAGGTAAGACTCATCCAATATACATGCCTTTAATATTGTATTGAGCATGCACGCAGCACAGCGGGGACGTTTGTAATTTTCTAGGGCCTTCACAATATCACTTCCCTGATCTGTAACAAATACAAGTTTCTTGAAATTTTCTTGGTCCGCCTCTGCGGTGTAGTGGTTAGTGTGATTATCTGCCACCCCTGGAGGCCCAGGTTCGATTCCCGGATCTGCCACGAAATTTGAGAAGTGGTACGAGGGCTGGAACGGGGTTCACTCAGCCTCGGGAGGTCAACTGAGTAGAGGTGGGTTCGATTCCCACTTCAGCCATCCTGGAAGTGGTTTTCCATGGTTTTCCACTTCTCCTCCAGGCAAATGCCGGGATGGTACCTAACTTAAGGCCACGGCCGCTTCCTTCCCTCTTCCTTGTCTATCCCTTCCAATCTTCCCATCCTTGCAAGGCCCCTGTTCAGCATAGTAGGTGAGGCCGCCTGGGCGAGGTACTGGTCATCCTCCCCAGTTTCATCCCCGACGCAAAGTTTGATGCTCCAGGACACTGTCCTTGAGGCGGTAGACGTGGGATCCCTCGCTGAGTGCGAGGGAAAAACCGACCCTGGAGGGTAAACAGATAAGTAAGAAGAAGAAGAAGAAATTCTCTTGAGAAATGCCTACTTGTAACAGCCGGAATTCTAACACCTCTCTAATATTAGCTCCAGTTTTAGGACAATCTGGGAAAACAGTACACCGTAACACATATTTTCTTAGCAGCTAATCTTTTGTTATCGTTTCTGTTGTCCTTTATAGTTGTCAGTCCGCAGGTCTGCTGTGGTCGAGAAATAATTGCTCTCCTCAGTAGCTTTGAGGACGTTTGTCATCATGCTTGCTCGAACTTCATCATACAGGCTTCTACGTGACGAGAAACTGTAATATGTGAAGGCATAACATCACGAATATTCAAAGCACCATATTTGTCACCCATATCAGATAATGTCAGACCTAAATTCAACAATCCCACACCCTCAATTGTGGTGAGTGATCTAAAGTATTTTGCATATATTTGCACACATTTCCTAATATAAGCTCCTTATATTCTTGAGATATACTTAACATTCTCTATCTTTCTTGTTTCCTTCGCCACACATGGCGCAGTAAACCAGTAGTGCGTCGTGCAGTATTCATTATATTCTCACAAGAACTGTATTGAGCATATCCAACAGATATTTTTGAACTTCCTTCAGGAATAGAAGAAAATGTATCCCATACTTGACTAATATGGTCGCCAGTATCGGTATATCTTGACTACAATAAATTCTTTCGGATCCAAATTTTCCTTTACTTCCTTAATCTTCCTGTCCTCTGCCCACACTCACAATTCAAAAAATCCTGATTGAATGAGTTGTGTTTTTCTTTCTCTTTTGCTTATGAAGTAAAACTTCCTTCTATTTCACTCCAGCAGGACTTGCCTGTGGGCCTACTGTGGTGAAGGTAGCTGCCTGCCTCCCCTCCAGGGGCCGATGACCTCGATGTTAGGCCCCTTTTAAACAACAAACATCATCATCATCCTCCCCTCCAAGCAGGATTGAGGGTAACCGCTGGCTGCCAAGTGAGGGGAGGCAATCAGGAGTAAAGCGAAAATGTACACCTGTGGTCGTACGTCACGTAAACCAGATATTGGTCCCTTTTAGTGATGGGTAGTTCGCGAACGAACTAGTCCTCGGGAACCACTTCACTCCCACGAACTGTGAAGTGTTTACTCGTCTCTCGAGAACTACTTCGCGAACTGTAGGACCTCACGAGTGTGAAGGAATGGGAAGGAACTTGTTCGCGG
Source organism: Anabrus simplex (assembly GCF_040414725.1). Classification (NCBI taxonomy): domain Eukaryota; kingdom Metazoa; phylum Arthropoda; class Insecta; order Orthoptera; family Tettigoniidae; genus Anabrus; species Anabrus simplex. The sequence continues at coordinate 274,021,537 of NC_090266.1, forward strand.
ACGAACTACTTCAGCGGTTGCAGAGTGCTCTGGTGGGAAAATTACACATTTTGAAGTAGTTCGTGAAGTAGTTCTTTCTTGGGAGCGAGAGTGTTGGAATCTGACGTTTAGCGCCACCGGCGAGGAAAAGGTTGACCAACGCTCAGATGTTATAAATTTATGTTTCAGTCAGGGGATGAAATCACCACCAAGAAAAGGGTTCTCCTGCGATAGCAAATCCACGTTTAAAACACCTAATTTTCAAGTCGACAATATTTAACAGAAATTTTTATTATCTTTGAAAAGAAATAGATTTTTCCCACACTTACATTTCTGAGGGTTTGAGGGCGGGGAGTGTGAACTGACATTACCGGTAATAGGAACGTTCACCTCTATAGCATTTATGAATGTTACTACAGAGAAGTGCACTTGCGTGCTACCTGTTGTCCGCTTTGTGTACTTCCTCGTTCTGGAAAGCTCGCGAAGCGATGAAGCCTTGTGTGAAGGGAATGAGAAAGAACTTGTTCGCGGACGAACTACTTCAGCGGTTGCAGAGTGCTCTGATGGGAAAATTACACATGTTGAACTAGTTCGCGAAGTAGTTCGTGAAGTAGTTCTTGGTTGGGAGCGAGAGTGAATGAACTAGTTCCCAGAGGTGAACTGCTTCTTCCCATTACTACTTCAGATGCACTACAGATAGATAAGATCGTCATGCACTCCACCTGTCGATCTCAACAAGAACCACATACACTGCGTCTCTGATCCCTGCGCATCGAGCAGTACGTTAAAATGGAAATGGCGTATAGCTTTTAGTGCCGGTATATGTCAAAGGACTTCGGCTCGCCAAGTGCAGGTCTTTATATTTGACTCCCGTAGGGACCTGCGCGTCTTGATGGGGAAGAAATGATAATGAAGTCGACACATACACCCAGTCCCCGTGTCAGGGGAATGAAGCAGTTATGGTTAATTTCCCGATCTTGCGGGAATCGAACCGGGAACCCTGTGACCAAAGGCCAGCACGCTAACCATTTAGCCATGCAGCCAGAGAGCAGTACGTTTTCAACGGTGCAATGAACATCGCAATCGGACGGAAGTTAGCGATTCACTGTTTTCTTTGATGATGACAAAAATATCCGTTTACATGAAACTGTTTGAACAACGAAGTTAAAATGTCAAATGATATCCTAGGTGTTAAATGACAGACGGTTTGAAACAAATTTAGCCCCTCAGAGTGTTAAATGGGGGTGAAGATCCGAAAAAAGATATTAACTCCTTCCTGCGAAAAGGTTTAACGTACGAGGACAAAATTCTAAAGAGCGGTATATATTTTAATCCTAGGTGTGAATTAGGAGATATTTTTAAACGTACCACCGCCGAAGTGTCAAATGAGGTTAGTTCCGTAAACTGAATTAATTCATCCATCCAAAACCGTTTTGCATACAAAGTTGTAATTTTTTTTTTCTATTTGCTTTACGTCGCACTGACACAGATAGGTCTTATGGCGACGATGGGATAGGAGAGGCCTAGGAAGTGGAAGGAAGCGGCCGTGGCCTTAATTAAGGTACAGCCCCAGCATTTGCCTGGTGTGAAAATGGGAAACCACGGAAAACCATCTTCAAGGCTGCCGACAGTGGGGCTCGAACCCAATATCTCCCGATTACTGGATACTGGCCAGTTGTAATTTTATGAGAAGGCTCCTAGGTTTAGAATACCGCATACTTAAAACAATTCTCCCCTAAGAGGATTAGATGGTAGCTGACTCCCAAAAACACAATATCCATTCTGCCGAACCGTTTCAGGCACGAACATAACTTTTTTTATGAAGGGTTGTCTTCTATATCCCTGATGTTAGTAAATATTTCAAAACAATCACCCCTTAAGAAGTAGTAGTATAGTAGTAGTGTACTCCAGAGGGTAATTGCTGTCTATCAATCAATCACTAGTGATCCGCATTAGGGCAGTCGCCCAGGTGGCAGATTCCCTAGCAAGTATTAATTCCTCCATTACTGTTCGACGTACAAAATCAAAATTTCACAGGTTGGTCGTTTTACGTCCTAGATGTTAAATCAGATATGGTTCAAAACTTTCAAATTCTTCCGTACAAGTGGGTGGTAAATTATAAAATAATCATTTCTCCAAAACTGTTTGACGTACGAACTGAGGGCGTATTTTAGAGGCTCAGCTGACAGTGGACCCTCAAAAATGTTAAGCTTTGAATAAAAACTTTCATTTTAAAGGCGTAGCGAAGCACGGGTATCTTGCTAGTATATAAAACGTCTTCCCAAATAGTACATGTGATATTATGATTTTCACTGCCCTTAAGTGCTGCTTTTCTGCTGTTAATTAATTAATTAATTAATTAATTAATTCATTCATTCATTCATTCATTCGCAGGGAGAATTGGCTATGCCTCATATGTGAATCTATTTTATTGGATTTTCATGATGACGATGATGTTGATGCTTGTTGTTCAACGGGGCCTAACACCTATGGTCATCGGCCCAATTAGTGGATTTTAAAGAGAAAGCAAAGAAATAAGTAAGTTAAGAAACAAAAAAAATATCATATCTCATGAAACATCAAAAAGGGTTTTTAATTCACTTGTAGCCTATATCTTCAAACCTGTGTGATACAAAATCACGTCTGTACCTTAAATGCCTTGATACATGACAATCCCTATGTTTCTGTTTTAGAAATAATTGAATAATAAATCTAATGTCAGACGTATGCACTTTGGGTTTTGAATTTGTTACTGTGTTATTAGTTAACTGAAATTAGTATGAGTAATAGGGCTATGAGAGTTCTAAATCCGCTGAGTCAGCACGTTTTTGCTGAGTCTAGTAGTGTGGCAATGCAGGTTCCAATACGAGGTCATTGACCCCTAGTATATTAAGTGAGCAATGTCGATTTGCGGATTTTGTATAAGAGAGCGAGCCTAACCCCACAGTCGCTATCTTGAGGGGACTAAATTTACTTTAACGGCTAGTTGCCCTTCCCGACGCCTGAGAGAGCGAGCCTAACTTACATCCGCCATCTTGAAGGGATTACCCTTAGTTTTACGACAAGATGCCCTTCCCGAAGCCAATTGCACAAGATGGTGGCAATACACAGCTCCTTATGAGACGGCCTAGGAACGCTTGTGCAAGATGGCGCCTGCTCTTATGAGACGGCCTAAGGGCGCTTGTACAAGACGGCGGCTGCTCTTATGAGACGGCCTAGGGGTGCTTGCACAAGACGGCGGCTGCTCTTATGAGACGGCTTAAGGGCCTCTTGCGCAAGATGGCGGCTATACAAAGACGGCCAAAGGGCGCTTGAGCAAGATGGCAGCTATACATAGGCTCCTTTGAGACAGCCTAGGGGCACTAGCGCAAGATGGCGGCTATACATAGCCTCTTATCAGATGGCCTAGCGGCGCTTGCGCAAGATGGTGGCTGCCCTCATGAGGCAACTTAAGGGAAGCTTGCGCAAGATGGCGGTTATACATAGACGGCTTAGGGACGCTTGGGCAAGATGGCGGCTATACACAAGCTCTTATGGAGAAAGCTAGCTGACCGGGCGAGTTGGCCGTGCGCGTAGAGGCGTGCGGCTGTAAGCTTGCATCCGGGAGATAGTAGGTTCGAATCCCACTATCGGGAGCCCTGAAGATGGTTTTCCGTGGTTTCCCATTTTCACACCAGGCAAATGCTGGGGCTGTACATTAATTAAGGCCACGGCCGCTTCCTTCCAACTCCTAGGTCTTTCCTATCCCATCGTCGCCATAAGACCTATCTGTGTCGGTGCGACGTAAAGCCCCTAGCAAAAAAAGCTAGCTGAAGGGCCTACTGCGCAAGATGGCGGCTATACACAAGCTACTACGAGACGACCTAGGGGCGATTGCGCAGGATGGCGGCTATACAAAGCCTCTTATGGAGAAAGATGACAGCCATGGGCGATTGCACATGATGGCGGCAATACACGCGCTTTTATGGAGAAAGATGACAGCTATGGGTGATTGCAAAAGATGGTGGCTATACACGGTCTTTTAAGGAGAAAGATGATGGCTATAGGCGATTGCGGAAGATGGCGGCTATACGTAGGCTCGGCTATAAATGGGCTCTTATCAGAACACCTAGTGCGATAAGAAATATATTGGTTACATTTAAGCCACTAGCAATCGAAAAAATTATCGTATAAACATGTAACTTGAAATTTCGGTTCGGAAATATAATATATTATTTGAATCTGTTGGCATGGGTTATAAGGATGTACCTCGTGCGGAAAGTGAAATTAAACGGAACGCCTAGTGCCATAAGATATATATTGGTTACATTTAAGCCCCTAGAGCAAATTAACGGATAGACATGTCATTGAAATTTCGGTTCGGAAATATACTATTTGAATCTGTCGGCATTGGTTATAAGCATGTAGCTCATGCGGAAAGTGAAATAAGAAATACATTGCTAACATTTAAGCCCCTAACATTCGAACAAATTATCGCATAAACACGCAACATGAAATATCGGTAGGAAACGTATCATTTCAATCTATTGACATAGGTTATAAGCTTGTAGCTTATGCAAGAGCGAAATAGCAGAAAAAATTCGTGCTACACACATGATAGGGAATGGAACTCAGGGGTCACATCTCATTGAAAAGCAAAAGGGTAAAATTACTCTTCCTCCTCCTCCTCCTCCTCCTTTTTTCTAGTGATAAAGGGCTAAAATGCTAATGGGCTAAAGGGCAAAGGCATCTTATTAGAAGAGCAAAAGGGTAAAATGACTCTTTCTGGTCCTCCTACTTCTTCTAGGGATAACGGGCAAAAGGGCTAATGGGTTTAAGGGCCAATGATCTAAAGAGCTAATGGGCTAAAGGGCTAATGGGCTAATGGGATAAAGGGCAAACGGACAAGAGGTCTAAAGAGCAAAAGGGCTTACACTTTTTGTAGTATTTAGGGTGCCTCTCCACTCTTTATCCGGGCTTGAGACCGGCTCTGCAAATAGAGGAGGAGTTAATACCCTAAGGAAGGGAGAATTTTGGAAAAAAGTCTGTCCAATATAAGTATTCGATCTACTGTAAGCTACAGAAGAATGACTTAGGTGAGAGTGAAGGTGACGGCTGGGGATGTAGGAAGGTGTTTAGGCTGTTGTGCTGTCGAGAGAGAACTTACAGGTTAGGTCTTTACCTTGAAGAACTGAAAATGAAAACCTACAACCTGTTTTCCAGTCATTGACCGGGTCAGGGATGGATTGAATGAAGCAGATATAGGCTATTAGTACGATGGGGTCGCCACTCCCAAAGTGATTTATTAATGACTGATAGATGCTATGAAATTAGAATGGAGAGTGTTGCTGGAATGAAAGATGACAGGGAAAACCGGAGTACCCGGAGAAAAACCTGTCCCGCCTCCGCTTTGTCCAGCACAAATCTCACATGGAGTGACCGGGATTTGAACCACGGTATCCAGCGGTGAGAGGCCGACGCGCTGCCGTCTGAGCCACGGAGGCTCCCACCTTGAAGACCTATTACTCAATAATAACTGCACAACGTAATTCTTGTTCTTTTTGGAAAATTTATTTTTTATACTCTGTGCAACAGCACCTTGATAGGCTCTTAGAAGTTGCAAACGTGTTACGAGTAGGTTGGGATCTTACAGTGTCTTACTTTTACATGGGGTAACAGAGGCTTGTTGTGAATTTTGAGCCTATATGCAGACAGTTGATGTGTAGAGACTCGTTTTAATGTAATACGTGCTTCAGCGGTAGCTTTTCCAGTACAAACTTAATTTGTTCTGATAGCAATGAAGCGTTCAAATTTTCTTCCATTTTATCTTGCACCTCTTCTTGAGATGTTTGCACGGCGGCAGAACGCGTAGTAGACTTAGAAAATGAAGTAAAATCATAAAGGTCTAATGGCAATGAAACACTGAGATCTTCTTTAACTTCTTCTTCTTCTTCTTCGTCTCCTTTTCCCCTTATCATTATTATTATCCGCATCGTTATCACTATTATCATAATCATGATCTTGCCTCTCTTTATCTCGAAATGTGTTCTTAGTAACAGAACTTGTAGCAGGCTTAGACAACAAGGGAGAATTGAAAAATCGCTCGCACAGGTGCACTTCCTTAAAAGTAAATCAGTGTTTGCTTGACTACGGTTGAGCTCTTTGTATTTTCTTCTCGATGAAGCAACATTACACGGGGCTTTGTGACGTTGAGCGCTGTATGCGTTTTTGAACTCTCTTCTACAATGTTTGCATTAAAAAATTGTCCTATATGATATCTCATGACGTTCCTTGTGATAGCCTCGGGAAAAAGTTTTTCCACACTCTTTCAAATATAGCTAGAAATACGTTTCCCATGACGGACTCCATCTTCAGCTAATAGATTATTCTTTAAAAGATACAAGTTAAATCTACTAGACACTTGTTACTCTGTACTTCGATGATGCGAATAGCTTAACGATTAACAGTAAACTAACACAAAAGCGTATATCCAAGGTAGTACCAGTGACGTTTAGCCCCGTCAAGATGGCAGGAGTGAGGTTTAGCGATGTTCTGTTGTTTAAAATTCCGCACCCATGTGGTTAAAGGTGGCATCTGATATCCTGACAGATGTCAAAAAAATTCGTGATTTTATATTCCGCGCCATGACGTGCATAATGTGGCAGCAATGCGGTTTAGCGCTGTAAAGATGGGAGTAGTGAGGTTATCAATGCTCTATTGTCCTTAAAAGTAAGTATTGGGTCCGTCAAGGTGACAGCTGTCACCGGGACAGCTGTTACTATAGCAAGTGGCCAAGCCGTGGCTTTTTTTACAAACAAGAGCACGTTGTCGCGACATCACGGTCTCGTGGTATGCTGCGTCAGCACGCGAAGTTCAAAATCTACGCTGATGGGTTTAGAACTTATCAAAAGCACGTGGATTTTAAATTCCGCGCTCTACGTAGTTAAGTTAGTGTACATAGATAGGACATGCTAAGATAGCAGCCGTCATCTTAACGACGTAGGCGCACGAAATATAAAATCTTCGTGCTTTCTGACAAGTTCTAACCACATCGGCGTAGATTATGAACTTCGCGTGCTGACGCGGCATACCACGTGACAGTGACGTCTTGTTTGCAAACAAAGCCACGTGCTTGGACACGTGCTTTTGTAACAGCTATCACGGTGATAGCTGTCACCTTGACGGACCCTAACCTCACTTTTAAGGACAATAGAGCATCGCTAACCTCACTGCTGACATCTTTACAGTGCTAAACCTCATTGCTGCCACCTTATGCACGTCGTGGCGCGGAATTTGAAATCCACGTGCTTTTTGACACCTGTCAAGATAACAGCTGCCATCTTTCTCCACGTGGGCGTGGAAATTTAAACCACAAAACATCGCACAACTTCACTGCTGCCACCTTGACGGGGCTAAACCTCACTGGTACTACATCTGTTATACGAATTTGTGTTCGTTTACTGCAAATCGTTAAGCTGTTCGCATCATCGAAGTAGCGAGTAACACGTGTCTAGTAGATTTAAGTTGTATGTTTTAGAGAAGAATCTGTTAACAGAAGATTGACTCCGTCATGGAAAACCTATTTATAGCAATATTTGCTAATAATGTGGAAAAACATTTTCCCGAGGTTATAACAAGGAACGTCATGAGATATCATATAAGGCAATTTTTAAATGCAAACATTGTAGAAGAGAGTTCAAGAACACATACAACGCTCAACGTCGCGAAGCCGCGTGTAATATTGCTTCATCGAGAAGAAAATACAATAAGCTCGACCGTAGTCAAGCAAACACTGATTTATTTTTAAAAAGTACACCTCTGCGAGAGATTTTCAATTCTCCCTTGTTGTCTAGGCCTGCTACAATTTCTATTACTAAGCACACATTTCGAGATAAAGAGAGGCAAGATCATGATTATGATAATAAGGAGGATTTTGTTTGAGTCACCAGTCCATAGACGGGTTTGATGCAGCTCTCCATGCCACCATATCCTGTGCTAAGCTTTTCATTTCTACGTAACTACTACATCCTACATCTGCTCTAATCTGCTTGCCATATCCATACCATGGTCTATCCCTACTGTTCTTACCACATGCAGTTCCACCAAAAACAAACTGCACAAGTCCTGGGTGTCTTAAGATGTGTCCTATCATTCTAACTCTTCTTCTTGTCAAATTTAGCCAAATCGATCTCCTCTCACCAATTCGATTCAGTATCCCTTCATTCGTGATTCGATCTATCCATCTCACCTTCAGTATTCTTCTGTAACACCACATTTCAAAAGCTTCTATTCGCTTTCATTCTGAGCTAGTTATCGTCCATGTTTCACTTCCGTACAATGCCATGCTCCACAAGAAAGTCTTCAAAAACATCTTTCTAATTCAAATATCAATGTTTGAAGTGTGTAAATTCCTTTTCTTAAGAAAGCTCTTCCTTGCTTGTGCTAGTCTGCATTTTGTGTCCTCCTTATTTCTGCCATCGTTAGTTATTTTACTACCCAAGTAACAATATTCATATACTTCCTTTAAGACCTCATTTCCTAATTTAATATTTCCTGCATCACCTGCCTTCGTTCGACTGCACTCCATTACTTTTGTTTTGGACTTATTTATTTTCATCTTTACCTAGGACTACGTCCATACCATTCTGCAGCTTCTCGAGATCTTCTGCAGTCTCAGATAAAATAAAATTATCATCGGAAAATCTCAAGGTTTTGATTTCCTCTCCTTGGATTGTGATTCCCTCTCCAAATTCCTCTTTGATTTCCTTTACTGCATGTTCTATGTAAACACTGAAAAGGAGGCGGGTCAAACTGGAGCCTTGCCTCACTCCTTTCTGGATGGCTGCTTCTTTTTCAAAGCCCTCGATTCTAATCACTGCAGACTGATTTTACACCGATTGTAGATAATTCTTCGTTCGCAGTATCTGATCCCAATCACCTTCAGAATCGTAAATAGCTTGGTCCAATCAACATTATCGAATGCCTTTTCTAGATCTACGAATGCCATGTACGTGGGCTTGTCCTTCTTGAATCGATACTCTAAGATCAGACGTAAAGTCAGGATTGCATCACATGTTCGTACATTTCTTCTAAATCCTAACTGATCTTCTCCCAACTCAGCTTCAACTTGTTTTTCCTTTCTTCTGTAAATAATACGTGTTAAAATTTTGCAGGTACGAGATACTAAACTAATGGTTGCGGTAGTTTTCACACCTGTCAGCAGCGGCTTTCTTGGGAATAGGTATAACAACATTGTTCCTAAATCGGAATAACCTTGCCATGCTGCTTTCCCCTAAGGCAGTCAGTAATTCAGAAGGAATATCATCAGTTCCAGGTGCCTTGTTCCTATCTAGGTCTCTCACAGCTCTGTCAAACTCTGACCTCAAAATAGGGTCTCCCATTTCAGCAGCATCAACAGCCTCTTCTTGCTACAGAACCAAATTACCTACATCTTTACCTTAGTACGACTGTTGGATATGTTCTTGCCACCTTTCTGGTTTGTCTTCTTTCCCTAGAAGTAGTTTTCCATCTGAGCTCTTAATATCCATACACCTAGATTTCCTTTCTCCAAAGGTTTCCTTGGTTTTTCTGTATGTAGCATCTACCTTTTCCAGGACCATACAACCTTCGACATCCTTGCACTTCTTCTTCAGCCATTCTTTCGCAGCTACATTGCCCTTTCTATCCACTTGATTCTTTAATCGCTTGTATTCTTTTCTGCCCTCTTCATTTCTAGCATTCTTGTATTTTCGTCGTTCATCAATCAGGTCTAGTATCTCCTGAGTTATCCACTGCTTCTTAGTTGATATTTTCTTCCTTCCTAACATCTCTTCAGCAGCCCTACTGACTTCATTTTACATGACTATCCACTCTTCCTCTATTGTGTTTCCTTCAGCCTTTTCATTTAGCCCTTGTGCAACTTGTTCCTTGAAACAATCCCTCATACTCTTTTCTTTCAACTTGTCTAGATCCCATCTTCTTGCATTCTTTCCTTTCTTCAATTTCTTCAAATTCAGATGGCATTTCATGACCAGCAAATTGTGGTCAGAGTCCACGTCTGCTCCTGGGAAAGTTTTTCAATCCAACACCTGGTTTCTGGATCTCTGCCTAATAACAATGAAGACTATTTGATACTTTCCAGTGTCTCCAGGTCTCGTCCACGTATAAAGCCTTCGTTTGTGGTGTTTGAACCAAGTATTGGCAAGGACTAAATTATGATCAGTGCAGAATTCAACCAGCCGAGTTCCTCTTTCGTTCCTTTGTCCCAATCCGAATTCTCCTCCTGTATTACCTTCCCCTCATGGCCTCCCACTGCATTCCAGTCTCCCATCACTATTAGATTGTCGTCACCTTTTACGTACTGTATTAAATCTTCTATCTCTTCATATATTCTTTCTATTTCCTCATCATCCGCTGAACTAGTAGGAATATAGTCCTGCACTATTGTGGTGGGCATTGGTTTGGTGTCTATCTTGACGACAATAATTCTTTCACTATGTTGGTCGTAGTAGCTTACCCGCTGCACTATTTTCTTATTCATTATTAAACTAACTCATGCATTTCTCCTGTTTGGTTTCGTGTTGAAAATTCAGTAGTCGCCTGACCAAAAATCCTGTTCATCATGCCAACGTACTTAACCTATACCAACTAAATCCATCTGTAGTCAATCCATCTCCCTTTTCAGATTCTCTAACCTACGACAACGATTCAAACTTCTAACATTCCACGCTCCGACTCGCAAAATGTCAGTATCCATCTTCCTGATGATCGCCCCCTCTCGTGTAGTCCCCACCCGGAGATCCGAACGGGGACCAGTTTACCTCCAGAATACTTTACCCGGGAAGAAGCCATCATCAGTACATCATTCATACAGAGAGATCTGCATGTCCTCGAGCTCGATAGCTGCAGTCGCTTAAGTGCGGCCAGTGTCCAGTATTCGGGAGATAGTAGGTTCGAACCCCACTGTCGGCAGCCCTGAAAATGGTTTTCCGTGGTTTCCCATTTTCACACCAGCAAATGCTGGGGCTGTACCTTAATTAAGGCCACGGCCGCTTCCTAACCACTCCTAGCCCTTTCCTGTCCCATCGTCGCCGTAAGACCTATCTGTGTCGGTGCGACGTAAAACAACTAGCAAAACACACCAACCTACTCGTGAAACGTTTGCAACTTCTAAGAGCCTATCAAGATGCTGGTTACACAGAGTATAAAAAGATGTTTTCGGAATAGAACAAGAATTACGTTGTGCAGGTATGATTGAGTAATAGTTCTTCAAAAAAATGACCTTACCTGTAAACTCTCTCTCGACGGCACAACAGCCTAATCACCTTCCTACATTCCCAGCTGTCACCTTCACTCTCACCTAAGTCATCCTTCTGTAACATATAGTAGGTCAATTACCTATATTGGTACAGAATCTTTTCCAATATTCTCCCTACCTTAGAATGTTAACTCCACCTCTGGCTGTAGAAACGGTCTCAAGCCCGTATAAAGACAAGAGAGGCACCCAAAGTACTTAAAAAAATGTAAGCCATTTTGCTCTTTAGCCGTTTTGCCCGTTTGCCCTTTATTCCATTAGCCCATTAGCCTTTTATGCCAATAGCCCTTTAGCACTTTAGGCAATAAGCCTTTTTGCCCTTTATCCCTAGGAGAAGGAGAACGAAAAGTCATTTTACCCTTTTGACCTTCTAATAAGAGTCCCGTTAGCCCATTAACCCTTTAGCCCTTTATCCCTAGGAAAAAGAGGGAGGAGGAGTAGGAGGAAGTGTTATTTTACCCTTTTGCCCTTCTAGTAAGGTGTGACCCCTGAGTTCCGTTCCATATCATGTGTAGAGCACGAATATTTTCGACAATTTCGCTCCTAAATAAGCTACAAGCTTATAACCTACGCCAACAGATTGAAATGATATGTTTCCGAACCGATATTTCATGTTGCATGTTTATGCGATAATTTGTTCGACTGCTAGGGGCTTAACTGTAAGCAATATATTTCTTCTTTCTCTTTCCGCATGAGCTACATGCTTATAACCCATACCAACACATTCAAATAGTATATTTCCCAACCGAAATTTCAAGTTACATGTTTATTCGATAATTTGTTCGACGCTAGGGGCTTAAATGTAACCAATGTATTTCTTATGGCACAGGGTGTTCTGTTTAAATTCGCTCCTGCTTTAGCTACATGCTTATAACCCATGCCAACAGATTCATGTAGTATATTTCCGAGCCGAATATTCTAGTTACATGTTCATCCGATAATTTATTCAACTGCCAGGGGCTTAAGTGTAACCAATGTATTTCTCGTAGCACTAGGCGTCCTGTTTAATTTCACTTTCCGCTTGAATTCCATGCTTATAACCCATACCAACAGATTAAAATAGTATATTTCCTAACCGAAATTTAAAGTTACGTGTTTATCCGATAATTTGTTCGACTGCTAGGGCCCTAAAAGTAACCAATGTATTTTTTACGGCACTACGCGTTCTGTTTAATTTCGCTCATGCATGAGCTACAAGCGTATAACCTTTGCCAACAGATTGAAATAATATGTTTCCAAAGAGATATATCATGTTTATGCGAAAATTTGTTCGACTGCTAGGGTTTTAAATGTAAGCAATGTATTTTTATAGCGCTACCTGAACTGTTTATTTCACTTTCCGTATGAGCTACATGCTTATAACCCATGCCAACAGATTCAAATATTATATTTCCGAACCAAAATTTCAAGTTCAATGTTTATCCGATAACTTGTTCGACTGCTGGGGGCTTAAATGTAACCAATGTATTTCTTATGGCGCTAGGCGTTCTGTTTAATTTCACTTTCCGTATGAGCTACATGCTTATAACCCATGCCAACAGATTCAAATAGTATATTTCCGAACCGAAATTTCAAGTTAAATGTTTATCCGATAATTTGTTCGACTGCTAGGGCCTTAAATGTAACCAATGTATTTCTTATGGCACTAGGCGTTCTTATAAGAGCCCATGTATAGCCGAGCCTATGTATAGCCACCATCTTGCGCAATCGCTCATAGCTCTCACCTTTCTCCGTAAGAGCCCATGTACAGACGCCATCTTGTGCAATAGCCCATAGCCGGCATCCTTCTCCATAAAAGCCCATGTACAGCCACCATCTTGTTCAATCGCCCATAGCCGTCATCTTTCTAGATAAAAGCGCGTGTATAGCCGCCATCTTGTGCGATCTCGCAAGGCCGTCATCTTTCTCCATAAGAGCCTGCGTATAGCCGTCATCTTGCGCATGCGCCCCTAGGCCGTCCCATAAGAGCCTGTATATAGCCGCCATCTTGCGCAGGAGGCCCCTCAGCTAGCTTTCTTCATAAAAGCTTTGTGTATAGCCGCCATCTTGCGCAAGCGTCCCTAAGCCGTCTCATAAGAGGAGCCGCCGTCTTGCGCAAGCGCCCCTAGGCTGTCTCATAGGAGCAGTCGCTATCTTGCCGAAGCGCCCCTAGGCCGTCTCATAAGAAGCTGTGTATAGCCGCCATCTTGTTCAATTGGCGTCGGGAAAGGCATCTTGCCGTAAAACTAAGGCTAGTCCCTTAGGGTGGATGATTACCTCGTTGTACTTCCTCTTAAAACAAAAATCACCACCTTATGGTGGTGGATGTGAGGTTAGACTCGCTCTCTTAGGCGTCTAGGTTCGCTCTCTTATGCAAAATCCACAAATCGACACTGCTCACCTATACTAGGGGTCAATGACCTTGCATTGGAACCTGCGTTGCTACACTACTAGACTTAGTTTGCTGACTCAGCAAAAAATGTGCTGACTCAGCGGATTTAGAACTCTCATAGCCCTACTACTAATATGGTATAAAAATTAGCCTGTCGGAGACTAAATTGATGTCAATAGGTAAGAAATTCAGCAGAATTAAATATCAGATTGTTGATACAAAGCAGGAACAGGTAGATATTTTTAATTATGTAGGTTGTGTGTTCTCCCATGATGGTAATATTGTAAGTGAGATTGAATCAAGGTAAAAGTAACGCTAATGCAGGAGATCGCAGTTGCGGTCGACAGTGTTCTGTCAGAAGGAAGTCAGCTCCCAGGCGAAACTATCTTTACATCGGTCTGTTTTCAGAACAACTTTGCTTTACGGAAACGAAAGGCACAACGGTCAATAATGATAATGAATGTATGTTATTAGTTATTCTAAATATTTCTTAAAGAGTTGGGAGTTGTAAACTGAGAACGTATGTAAACAACCTTCTTCTCGCTCCTTCTTGAGCTGTAAGCCAATTTTTGCTCTTTTACGTATCAAACAAGCCTTACATTAGGTATTCCCCGATTGAGTTTTCAATTATAGTGCAGTGCTAATAGGTAAGTGTGTTGAATCAGAATTTTCTGTTTAGAAAGAACATGATTTACATCGCCATCACAGAAGGATACATTATTTTACTCGGATGTCTTTCTGGCTGTTATGCGTCTTTACATGAATTAGCTTTAAGAAGTGTTAATTGATTATTGCATTGTGATTAACATTTCTCTTAAGGTTAGTGCAACCTTTTCCCTTCCAATCATATTCACTTGTTGCTCAAATCTCCTCCGGTGGAGTTTTCTTCCTGTACAGTGGCATGTTAGTTGAGATATGTAGTCATTGGTTTCTTACCAAGGCCGATACAGTTCGATTCTGAGTCACATTGAAGTAATAAGTCGCACCACTTTGGTTTACCACATGAGTAAAACTGTAAGTCCTTCGACTAATGACCACATGCTTGTATGTTATGTAAAACTGCAAGCTTACAATCTTTGTTTCTATTAATTTTAGGTCACACCGACTCAGTCAGGTCTCATGGTGACGATAGGATAGGATAGGATAGGATAGGATAGGATAGGATAGGATAGGATAGGATAGGATAGGATAGGATAGGATAGGATAGGATAGGATAGGATAGGATAGAGAGTGCGAAGGAAGCGACCGCGACCTTAGATAAGGTGGAGCCCCAACATTTGCCTGATGTGAAAACGAGAATTCGCGAAAATCTACCTTGAGGGCTGCCGACAGTGCTGGTTCGAACCCACAATATTTTAATGCAAACTAAGAACCACTCGGTCCTAGCCATGCAGTCCAGTTGCTCCGCTTTTGTTTTCCTTGCCTTACTCTTCTCGTAACAGACCTTGGTGCTCGATATTTCAATCAGGTAATACATTAAAAAGACGCACGCATACCAAATTATAAGTATATATTGCACCCATAAGCGAATGTGCATAATGAATGTATAAATTAAATGTTTAAAAATTCGCATATGGGAATACTGCAGTAGGCTGGGAAAAGCTTGCAGTCTCACAAAGCAACAGTTAGGCGCCGTTCAGACTGAAAATATATCCACAGAATACATCTCAAGGCACGAACAGGAAGTAGGTAGCCTGAGTGGTACGTCCAATTATGTTTATAGTGCCGACGGTAGGTGGAAACTTTCTATCCAGCTCCCACGTGAATCCCCACGTCGGAATTTGCCCTGCCTAAGAAGTGCGAGAGAGACACGAATAATACCCGTCTTCCCTTGGCAGAAAATGGAAGAATCCAAACTACTAAGAGCGCGAACATCTCAGCCAATCACAAAATTGCAAATTTTAATGTCTTGTCATAGCGGGAATCTACAGCTAGTATTTCTCGATTTGGTGCCCGAAGTAGCTGTGAAATATTGTGTCCTGACTTAAAAACAATATTTGAGGATTTATCAGTGCAAATGTGTGGTTAATCAGTGGTTAAATAAGAAATTTTCAATTTTATATGGAAGAGTGGTATCGCCCAGGAAATGAACAGGCATGGCGGGAAAGCGCCATACTCTTGTAGAAAATAGAGCCTGTGACGAGTGCCGTCGAATAAATTAACCTGTGATCGTTTCTCATAACGCAATGTAACACATAAATCGGACCAAAATTAGGAATGTTTAGAACATATTTCCTAAAATTCTAACCTACGGACGTATGATAAATCGGTCCCAAGTGCAGGATTATTACGCCACATCCCTTCCACAGAACTATTTTCGAAGTGGAGGGAGGACTGTTTACAAAAACTACGACACCAGTATGGTGATCTTCAGTCTCGTCAGAATTCTCAGTCTTGGGGTGAATCTTCAGTCTTGTACGAACTTTCAGTCTTGGAGAATATCAGTCTAGTGAGAATTCGCGGTCTTGTAAGAATCTTCAGTGTCTTGTACAGTAGTTGCATCCGAGTGAGGAATGTATTTATTTGTGTGAGTGATGTCTTAGCCGAAAAGAACACTTTGACAAACTTTTATTCAACTTTAGTTTATGCAGAGATAATCAGGCAATTAAATTAACAAATGACAATGGTAGTTATATTTTCAACACTTGCCTTGAATGGACTTATAACATGCTAGGACCGGAATGAACAATAAATTTCTTCGTAACACGTAGCTGCATAACATTTCCCTAGTTCAAGTGTAGCTTGTATATTTCGTGGTAAAGTCATATTTTGGAGGACGATTATTATAAAATTCTCCACATCATTGGGAACATTACATTTAATTTTTCCACACTCTCATAGAACTATTTTTGCAAGGGAGACATTTGTGGAGCAGTATTAGTCAAGCCAGTTACAGGGAGAAAAACTTTGTTTTCACAAGTGGAATGCTGCCGCACTAAGACCTTGAGTCCAGTGTTATGGTCAGAGAAGGTGAATAACCAATAATCCTTTACACAAACAAACTGAGAGGGGTGAAAGAAGCGACAGCAGGAGGCTAGGCAGGTAGCGGAGTCCAGACTTTCAACTTCACGTCAGGTGCTCAATGCAGTGTCATTGAATATTCTTCGTAGGAGTGTTAAAAATGCGAGTGCTAATATAAATATGGACGTGTGCAACGCTATTGTAAAAATGCATCAAGTTTGCGTGTGTGACCTCTTGGATAACCCCATCAGCTTGAAGATGAAGTGCTAAATTCATCATGACGGAGTCCGGAGGATGATCTGACCTGCCTCCAGCACAAATAAGGTAAATGAGCAGAATGTAAATATGTAAATAGGTAGGACTATGAACAATCGATGATCAAAAATGTAGTTTAGAATTTTAGATAGGATGGTAAATAATTCACGTGTTGGATGGTATTAATTATAGTTTGATATCATTTTCATTTCTGAGTTAAACTTGAGACTACGACAATTATATTTGGCGATTCCGAATATAAATGCCATAGTGTCACGATAATTGTAATTGTGAAATTAGGATCGTTATAATAATAATAATAATAATAATAATAATAATAATAATAATAATAATAATAATAATAATAATAATAATAATAATAATAATAAGTGTTAGCGAGTGTTATTTGCGCAGTTTCCTTAAGTTAATGTTTTTCATTTTATTTCTGGATCATTTTGAAGTAAGTCATTTTGACATGAGAATCCTATTTTACCAAGAAATTTACGTACAGTGTAGTGCAGATTTTTGAAGTGATGATAATAATAATAATAATTGTGGTAATGAGTGTTATTTTGTTCACGTTTTGATTTTGTAGATGCCGCCATGTTGGTTTAAATGTTTATTTTTGCTGCTAGCGCATTCAGTTTATTATTTCATGTTATGTAATCATTATTCAGATGACCGTTTCCGGTAGCTCTCATACTTTGTACTTAGCGACGATCTGGTTGATACGCGAAAGTTAATTTCTTTATGTAACGTGGTTACACATTTCGATAGCCATGTTTCTGAAAGGCAATCTCGTTATTTCAGTTAAATAATTAGTGACAGGAAGCCATTGATAAGTTAGCTCTGATATTTCACAATATGTGAAACGGTAGATGATCAAAATAACGAGCAAAGTAATAGTAATATCCCTGATGTTCTGCGTTGAGAAATGGAAAATGTGATATTTGGACCATGTCATGAATAATGTCGTAAAAATGGATGTGTGAACGACACAGTTATTTCGCCCGCCGGATACGGGCGAGGCCGTATTATGAGTTACTACGTCGAGAATATTGATGAAAAAATAGAATTGAGAGACGAATAATTTAACCTAGAGTGTTAAATATGCGACGACATGTGTAATGGTTGTAGGCGGAAAGCCTGTATTGTTTTAAATAGTTTCCAGGGAAAATAGATGCTCGGAAAATATGCAAGTAAGAGTCCGAGGTAAATTTTCAACAGAGCGACCGATCAATGTGTGTTTCGACAGTCAAGTATAATCATTGATGACATGTAATACCAATAATTATTGTCCGTAAAGATTGAATAGGGTCATGTCCAGACATTTTAGTCTGAGGTTAGAAGATTGCCATCAAATTCACGTAATTTTGCTACTTGAATCAGGGTAATATTTTATGCTTCGACATTGCGCATTTTTTTAAATGTTATTAGGCAGCGGTTTTTGGGATCTAGATTTTATTATGATATCCTTTCTTTGTATATATTTTGTCACCGTATTATTTTAGAATCTGATACGTGAATAGTGTTTGTATTTGATTTAAGTAAAAAAAGTAGTTGTAGTCAAGTTATTTTAATTTCAGTATTTCTTGGGAGCAGTGTTTCTCCATTGACATATTCATTTATGTAAATAAGATTTCATGTGTTAGGGTAAGAGATCATCGATTAGTTCATAGTCAAAACCATAGTAGTGGTATGCTCATACCAAAAAGACAGTCAGTAATCACCAAGCCTTAGAAATCCACTACATTGCAGTTAGGCAATTGAAGCGATCTTTAATAAGCAGTTGTATCACAAGTGCCGCAGATGACTTACATAAATAAGATGAAATCTGCCTCCATCCAGAGTTGGTACCACACAAATATGCATTCGCAATGAAAATGCAGGTAGCGGCAAACTAGGTAAAGTTAACGATGTAAAGGGATCGCTTTCATTTGAGAGGTAAACTTGAGGCACTTAGCCTAATTAATTTAAGTAAGCGTCCAGACTATCACAGTTAAGTAAATAAGATTTAACAAACTAAATGAGTGGTGGTAGCACGCAAGTTTTTGGTTCTATAAATTTTCTTGTTTTCAGCCACAAGTGGTTTAAATGTGAGGCAAAGGTTATATAACGAATGAAGTACCATGTTAATGGTTGTTTTGTTTTGTTTTTCTCTCTTTTTTATTGTTACACATGGTTAGTGTATTCTATTATTATTTTAGAGTTGGGTGTTTCCCAACTGAAGTTGAATATGAGTTAAATATTTGATAGACACCTCAAAGTCAATGTCAATTGGACGAATTAACAAATTAATTAATTAATTACTGAATTTATTTTGAGAGGACATTTACCAAGGTATTGTAAATCATTTATTCAAATGAGGCTGTATTTCTGACCAGCGTTTGAATGTGGTCACTTCATCGTCATGGAGACTGTGGTTCGATGTACTCCAGTATATTTAAAATTTAAGTGACCTTCAGTCAAAATTTATTAAGGCAGATAAATTAATTTATTTTAATGCAGATCTTTTAATTGTTTTAAATTTTAATTTCATTTCACATTATTTTATTTTACACCATTTTACTTTCAATTTCACACTTTGCAAATTTTGTTAAATAAACCATTTTATTTATTTAAATTTTAATTCAATCTTTGGGTACCGTCATTTAATAGTTTAGTTTACCCCATCTTTCATTTCCTCACCCCCCAATCGACGTGTGGCCCATCAACCCGAGGGATCCAAGGACGCACCACCCCTGAGGAAGAAGAGTCTACATGAGGCAGTAGGTATTTTTAAATGTCATTATTTTCAGGAGCAGCCGGCGCACATATCAAGAAAGAAGACCACCGCATTGGGTGCCTTTAAAAGGGCACAATATTTATTGCGCATTGCAGGACTTCTCATCTCAATTAGGCTACTATTATTACAAAATACTGTGTGTTATTTATAGATGAAAAGACTACAGGTACACTAATTTAACATTTAATCTATTCTACCAAAGTACTATATCATTTAAAATTAAAGCGTTTGGACAAAATAATAACACATATCATATATTATTATCGGATAGTTCAGAAGTCTTTTCCTTTTTTCTTCTTTTTTCACAGCAGACTTGTGTGATTGGTTACCCTAATATAATTAAACTAGTAATTACCCGCGGCTTCGCTCGCGTGGATTTCGTAATTTGATCAAAGTAATTGTTCCTCTGCATTGTACTAAGACATTATCTAAGAATTCCTAAAGTATAAAAACTCACCCAAAAATTGAGTTTCATCTACCCCAGAAATTCTTTGTAAACCATATTTGTGGTATTACATTTTGGGGCTAAGGCGGCCTTGCGACGTTTAACTGTGCTTGTGAGAAACAGCCTTCTTTCGAGTCGAAAAAATAAATACATCTCTTTATTTTTAAAGGAGGTTCCAAATACCAATTTTCTCGTCTGTAACGTGATTAGTTTTGAGATATAAGTATCATCATAAAAAATAATACAACCACTTTTCACACCTTTTCACCCCATGTCAAGTGCCTTCTCCGAAAACAAAAAGGTACGGGTTCCTGTATTTTTAAAGGACTTTCCAAATACCAAGTTCCTTGTCTCCAGCATTTTAAGTTTTTGACATATAATGTAGGTATACCGGTACTCATTTTAAAAATTCACTCGCTTTTCCAATTCCTTCAGCCCCTTAATTGGATTTTTCGAAAACAAAATATATGTGTTACGTTATTTGTAAAGGAGATTCCAAATACCAGTTTTCATGCCTCTACATCTGTAACACCTTCACTCTTTGAGATAATTGTATACTCATAAGAATAATTCAACTTCTTCTTCTTCACTTCCTTGCACCCCTCTGCCGCCTTAAGTGGACTTTCCGAAAACAAAAATACGCGATTCTTTATCTTGAAAAGAAATTCAAAACATCAATTTTCAAGTCTGTAATAGCTTCAGTTTCTAAGGTAAAGTATCCTCATAAACATATTTCAACTCTTTACTTTACTCATTTTCAACCTAACACCCCTTACGTCGATTTTCCGAAAGAAAACCAAATGCATGTTTCTTCATTTTCATAGGAGATTCCAAATACTAACTTTCACGTCTGTAACATCCTCAGTTTTTGAGGTATAAGTATACTCATAAAAGTAATTCAATTCCTTTTTCATCCCCCTTCCTACACGTTAAGTTGATTACCCCTCCCCAGAAGCGCGTGTTTCTTTATTTCTAAAAGGAGATTCCAAATACCAATTTTCACGTCTGTAATATCTTTAGTTTTTGAGATATAAGTATCCTCACACAAAGAACTCAACTAACTTTTCAATTCATTCATCCCTCTTAAGTGGATTTTCCGAAGACAAAAGACAACGTGTTTCTTTACTTTGAAAGAAGATTCCAAATACAAATGTTCATGCCTCTAACATCTTCAGTTTTTGAGATATGAATATCCAGACCATTAAGTTGAATCCCCCAGCCCCTCAGTCAAAATATGCGTAATTTTTATTTTTAAGGTGATTCCTAATACAAAGTTTCACCTGTGTAACCTTAAGTTCTTGAGATATAAGTTTCTCCACAAAAAGAATTACATTTTTCACTCTTTCACCCTCCCCCTTAAGTGAATTTTCCAAAAAACAAGAAAACTTGTTTCTTTACTTATAAAGGAGCTTCCAAATGCCAATCATCACGACTGTAACAGCTTTAGTTTTGAGACATATGTATCCTCATTAAAAGGAATTAAACTCCTTTTCAACGCCACCGCCCCAAGTTGAATTTTCCCCCTCCCCAAAAATGCGTATTTTTATTTTAAAAGGAAATTCCAAATACTAATTTTCAAGTCTGTAACATCTTTAGTTTTTGAGATATAAGTATCCTATTCAAAGTATTCAACTAGTTTTTCAATTAATTCACCCCCCCCCCTTAAGTGAATTTTCCAAAGACAAAATATTACGTGTTTCATTACTTTGAAAGAAAATTGAAAGTATGAATGTTCATGTCTGTAACATCTTCAGGGTTTTTTTAGATATAAGTATCCTCATGAAAAGAATTTAACTCCTTTTTCACTCCATCCCCGCCCGTTAAGTTGGTTTCCCCCACCCCAAAATGCGTGTTCCTTTACTTTAAATGAGATTCCAAATACTAATTTCCACGTCTGAAACCTTCAGTTTTGATATATAAGTTTCTCCAGAAAAATAATTCATTTTTTATTTCCTTTCACACTCCCCACTCAAGTGAATTTTCCAAAAACAAACAGTATCCGTTTCCTTAAAAATCTTCCAAATACGAATATCACATCTGTAACATCTTCAGTTTTTGAGATATATGTATCCTCGTAAAAAGAATTCATCTCCGTTTTCATTCTCCCCCCCCCCCCTAACCAAGTTGATTCCCCCACCAAATGCGTGTTTCTTTATTTTGAAAGGAGATTCCAAATACCAGATTTCACGTTTGTAACATCTTTAGACTTTCTAGTATATATACATTACATTCTCATACAAAAATTCAACTAATTTTTCAATTTTCAACCCTCTCCCCCGTTAAAGTTTTTTCCGAAAACCAAGGAATACTAATTTCCTTATTTTTAAAAGGAGATTCCAAATAACAATTTTCACGTCTGCAACATGTTAAGATTTTGAGATATTCTGTAGATATGCTAATCTTAAGAATTCACCCCATATTTCAGTTCCCCTTAAGTGGAATTTTCGAAAAAGCATGTATGTTTCTTTACTTTACAGGGAATTCCAAATACCAGTTTTCAAATCGGTAGTATGTTACGTGTCTGAGATAATTTGCAGATATAGTCTTTTAAAAAATTCACCCCGTTTGTCATTACTGTTCACTCCCTATTCATCGGATTATCAAAAAACACTAAAATACGTGTTCCTTTATTTTCAAAGGAGACTCCAAATTTCAATGTTCATGTCAGTAACATCTTCAGTTATTGAGATATAAGTCTCCCCAAAGAAGGTGTTCAACCCATTTTCCCCCTTTTTCACCCCGCTTAATGGAATTTTCCGAAAACAATAAAATACGTTTTTCTTTACTTTTATAGGAGATTCCAAATACCAATTTTTACGTCTATAAACATTTATGTTTTTGAGATATAGATATCCTCATTTTAAAATTTCACCCCCTTTTTACACCCTTAACGACGGAATAACCAAAAATCCTCCCTCAGCGAGCACCTACATTTTAATATGAATGTATCTCCAAAATTTCATTTCTTTATGTCCAGTAGTTTTGGCTCGGTTATGATGAATCAGTCAGTCAGTCAGTCAGTCAGTCAGTCAGTCAGTCAGTCAGTCAGTCAGTCAGTCAGTCAGGACAATTTTTTATATAGATAGATGTGCATGAAATAGAATACTTAATCTTCGCACTATGTGGTCTCACTTTGTACTTACCCTCGGGTTTCCACATGAAATGTGCCCTGCTGTTGGGCCTTCACCTTGCAATTACCTGATTAATTACACAAACAGTATCAAGAAATACTAATATCATAATTGATTATGGACGCCAGCTACAAATAAATGTAACAATAATAGTACGAGAATCTTCAATATCTCTAGGGTGTAGGTTTTAAGCTTACTTTGACAGCATTACCTAGGATAGGTTTTGAGAAAAGGATATTGACGTGTTTTTTTTTAAACTATCATTTGGGGTTACCTGTTCTACCACGAAATACCACTGTTAACTGCACTTGATACTAAACCAATTACTTTCTTCAAATTTTGAATTGAAATGGTGAGACTTTTTTCTGCTAGTGGCTTTACGTCGCACCGACACAGATAGGTCTTATGGTGACGATGGGATAGGAAAGGGCTAGTATTTAGAAAGAAGCGGCCATGACATTGATTAAGGTACAGCCCCAGCATTTGTTTCGTGTGAACATGGGAAACCATCTTTAGGGCTGCCGACAGTGGGAACTGAACCCACTATCCCCCGGATGCAAGCTCACAGTTGCGCGCGCCTAATCGCACGGCCAACTCGCCCGGTAATGGTGAGATTAGCTGCGATACTGAAATTACGATATAATACTCGGAATTTATAACAGAATGAAGCTCTAGGAATTAACTTTAACATACTCTTGACGGGACATTTGAAATCTGTACAGAAAATGTATCCCTTGCTGGTTCACATTACAGTACCTTGGACACTTTAAATGTCATTATGACGTATTCCTTGTAACTAGCATCAGCTATAGGTATCTCGAACCTACTGTAATTTGGTGATCTATCCTTTGAGCTTCATCAACGAAAGGTAGCATGGCCTATAAATATAACCACACTGCAAAATCAACTTTACATGTAACCCACCGAACCGTTAGTCTCCATTAACAAGACTCTATCTTCGGCTGTCACCGAACGACAGAAGTAGACTCCACCGAACACATACACGGAACACACTCCGAACATCTAATACATCTAATCACTGAAGACTCCGAATCCAACTGACTGCAACTTTACCATCCAACTGACTGATCGACTGAGGCCTCACCATCCATATGACTGACCGCTATAGGATACCAGCCCTTTTATACATTCTAACTGTCACATGGTTTACGCCTACGTCATGGTTAAAACAGACCATGACCTCACTCAGAATAAGCTTCAAAGTATTTCACATTGTGCGGCAAGCGCCTCAGGCAGGCTAAAACTCCCTCCGAGCACCTCATGTTTCTCAATGAACGCAGTGACGTATGGGGTAGAACCATGACTCGACATTAAATGTAACAGTATTACACCACCTAATGCAACTTCATAAACGTAGGTTCACATAATAAGTTAATCTATATATATAAAATAGCTTGTCCTGACTGACTGACTGACTAACTGACTGACTGACTGACTGACTGACTGACTGACTGATTCATCATCGCCAAGCCAAAACTACTGGACATGATGAAATAAAATTTCGGGGATACATTCATATTGAGATGTAGGTGCTCGCTAAGAGGGGATTTTTGGATATTCCATCGCTAAGGGGGTGAACAGGGGGGAGAAAATTTAAAATGAGTGTATCTATATCTCGAAAACTTTAAAAGTTTACAACTGTAAAAATTGGTATTTAGAATCTTCTTTAAAAATAAGGAAATACGTATTTTTTTGTTTTCAGAAAATCCCAATAGGAGGGGTGAAAAAGGGTGAAAAGGGTGAAAAAGGGGTTGAATGCCTTTAATCAGGATACCGGTACTTATATCTCAGGAACTGAAGATATTACAGACCTGGAAATTGGTACTTTTGATCTCTTTTAAAAATAAAGAAACACGTACTTTTTTGTTTTTGGAAAATCCAATTAATAGGAGTGTGAAAAGGGGGGTGAATTTTTAAAATCAGTGTATCTATATCTCAAAACTTTGAAAGTTTACAGATGTAAAAATTGGTATTAAGAATCTTCATTAAAAATAAAGGAACAGGTATTTTTTTGTTTTCGAAAAATCCCAATAGGAAAGGTGGAAAAGGGTGAAAAATGGGTTGAATGCATTTAATGAGGATACTTATATCTCAGAAACTGAATATATTACAGACCTGAAAATTGGTGTTTTGGATCTCCTTTAAAAATAAAGAAACACGTATATACACTGACTGACAGAGCAAATGCAACACCAAGAAGGAGTGGTCAGAACTTTATGCCAATTGCAGGGTATGAGGTATGCTCATGATGTGAAATGCGCCGCTGTGCTGCGCACGTAGCGAACGATAAATGGGACACGGCGTTGGCGAATGGCCCACTTCGTACCGTGAGTTCTCAGCCGACAGTCATTGTAGAACGTGTTGTCGTGTGCCACAGGACACGTGTATAGCTAAGAATGCCAGGCCGCCGTCAACGGAGGCATTTCCAGCAGACAGACGACTTTACGAGGGGTATGGTGATCGGGCTGAGAAGGGCAGGTTGGTCGCTTCGTCAAATCGCAGCCGATACCCATAGGGATGTGTCCACGGTGCAGCGCCTGTGGCGAAGATGGTTGGCGCAGGGACATGTGGCACGTGCGAGGGGTCCAGGCGCAGCCCGAGTGACGTCAGCACGCGAGGATCGGCGCATCCGCCGCCAAGCGGTGGCAGCCCCGCACGCCACGTCAACCGCCATTCTTCAGCATGTGCAAGACACTCTGGCTGTTCCAATATCGACCAGAACAATTTCCCGTCGATTGGTTGAAGGAGGCCTGCACTCACGGCGTCCGCTCAAGAGACTACCATTGACTCCACAGCATAGACGTGCACGCCTGGCATGGTGCCGGGCTAGAGCGACTTGGATGAGGGAATGGCGGAACGTCGTGTTCTCCGATGAGTCACGCTTCTGTTCTGTCAGTGATAGTCACCGCAGACGAGTGTGGCGTCGGCGTGGAGAAAGGTCAAATCCGGCAGTAACTGTGGAGCGCCCTACCGCTAGACAACGCGGCATCATGGTTTGGGGCGCTATTGCGTATGATTCCACGTCACCTCTAGTGCGTATTCAAGGCACGTTAAATGCCCACCGCTACGTGCAGCATGTGCTGCGGCCGGTGGCACTCCCGTACCTTCAGGGGCTGCCCAATGCTCTGTTTCAGCAGGATAATGCCCGCCCACACACTGCTCGCATCTCCCAACAGGCTCTACGAGGTGTACAGATGCTTCCGTGGCCAGCGTACTCTCCGGATCTCTCACTAATCGAACACGTGTGGGATCTCATTGGACGCCGTTTGCAAACTCTGCCCCAGCCTCGTACGGACGAACAACTGTGGCAAATGGTTGACAGAGAATGGAGAACCATCCCTCAGGACACCATCCGCACTCTTATTGACTCTGTACGTCGACGTGTTTCTGCGTGCATCGCCGCTCGCGGTGGTCCTACATCCTACTGAGTCGATGCCGTGCGCATTGTGTAACCTGCATATCGGTTTGAAATAAACATCAATTATTCGTCCGTGCCGTCTCTGATTTTTCCCCAACTTTTATCCCTTTCGAACCACTCCTTCTTGGTGTTGCATTTGCTCTGTCAGTCAGTGTATTTTTTTTGGAAAATCCAGTTAATGGGGTGGTGAGATGGGGTGAATTTTTAAAATGAGTGTATCTATATCACAAAACTTTTAAAGTTTATAGATGTAAACAATCAGTATTTAGAATCTCCTTTAAAAATAAAGAAACACGTATATTTTTGTTTTCGGAATATCCCAATAGGAAGGGTGGAAAAGAGTGAAAATATGTTGAATGCCTTTAATGAGGCTAATTATATTTCAGAACCTGAAGATATTATAGACCTGAAAATTGGTATTTGGGATCTACTTTAAAATAATAAAGAAACAGGTATTTTCGTTTTTGGAAAATCCAAATAATGGGGGGTGAAAAGGGGAGTGAATTTTTAAAATGATTGTATCTACATCCTAAAATTTTAAACGTTTACAGATGTGAAAATTGGTATTTTGAATCTCCTTTAAAAATAAAGAAACATTTATTTTTTGTTTTCGGAAAATTCCAATAAGAGGGGTGTAAAAGGGTGAATAATGGGTTGAATACCTTTAATGAGGATACATATATCTCAGAATCTGAAGATATTACAGAACTGAAAATTTGTGTATGGGATCTCCTTTAAAAATAAAGAAACGCGTATTTTTTTGTTTTTGGAAAATCCAATTAATGGCGGTTAGGCCTAAACAGGAGTAACATATTTCGGTGAATTTTTTGAAAGAGAGAATCTACAGAATATCTGAGAAACGTAGAATGTTACAGACGTAAAGAGTGATATTTGGAATCTAATGTAAATGTAAAGAAACATAGGCGATTTGTTTTTGGAAACTCCACTTAAGGGGAACTAAAAAGGGGGTGAAATTTTAAAATTAGAATTTATACAGTATATCTCAAGAAACTTAACATGTGACACAAGTGAAAAATGGTATTTTTATCTCTATAAAAATAAGGAAACGTGTATTTTTAGTTTTCGGATATAGCACTTGGGTGGAGGGGGGGTAAAAGTGAGTGAAAATGGTGTTGAATTCTTTTAATTAGGCTACTGTTATCTCAAAAATGAAGATGCTACAGACGTGAAATTTGATATTTGGAATCTGCTTTAAAAGAAAGAAACACGAATTCTCGGAAACTCCAATGAATGGGGAAGGGGAGGGGGAGGTGAAAGAATTGAAAAAATAATTGACTTTATTGTATGATAATACTTATATCTAATAAAAACTAAAGTTATTAGGGCCTGCAGACGTGAAAATTGGTATTTGGATCTCCTATGAAAACAAAGAAAAGCCCGTTTGGGGGGGGGGGGGAGAATCATCTTGGGGGCGGGAGTGAAAAGGAGTTGAATTCCTTTCATGAGGACACATAAATCGAAAATTGAAGAAGTTACAGTCGTGATAATTGGTATTTAGAAGATCCCTTACCATTAAAGAAACAAGTATTTTCGCCGGAAAATTCACTTGGGGGGGGGGGGAGTGTGAAAGCGAAAAAAGTGAATTATTTTAATCTCAAAACTAAAGGTAATATACGTAAACAATTGTGTTTGGAATCTTCTTTAAACATAAAGAAACACGCCTTTTCCAGTTTTTTGCGGGGGGGGGGGGGGGATTGGGAATAAATAAACTTAACGGCGCTGGGGTGTTAAAGGAGGCAACACCAATTGATTTTACTGTTCATAATGTATTTATAAGGAGCCTCCGTTGCTCAGGCGGCAGCGCTTCGGCCACTCACAGCTGGGTTCCGTTGTTCAAATCCCTTTCTCTCCATGTGACATTCGTGCTGGACAAAACGGAGGCGGGTCAGGATTTTCTCCGGGTATTTCGGTTTTTCCTGTCATCATTCATTCCAGCAACACCGTCCAATATAATTTCATTTCATTTGTCATCCATTAATCATTGCCCCAGAAGAGTGCGACAGGTTTCGGTTGCCGGCACAGTTCTTATTGTCGGCGCTAGATGGGGTTTTTATTCATTCCATTCCTGACCCTGTCGAATGACTGGAAACAGGCTGTAGATTTTCGATGTACTTATTCTGATCATAAACCGGTCATTTTTAATTTTTCCTGTGTTCGTTTTCAAGAGCCATCTTTTCCTTCGGACAAAGTTCTTAGATTACAGTCGATTCTCCTGGCATATGAATAAAAATTTAAACACATTTGAAATAAACGATAGGAATGAGATTGACCGTCCAATTGTTCAACTCTATAATATGGTCAATAATGCACGGAAGTATGTCATTCGTATGGCCAGAAATCCCCCACACTTGCCTACGCGCGACAATGTTGCTGGTCAAATTCTCAACAATGACAATGGCAGCAGATGTAATTTACCGCCAAGTAGCGGTCTTGCATCTTGCTGCTGGGTCCAGAACATCTATAATAATAATAATAATAATAATAATAATAATAATAATAATAATAATAATAATAATAATAATAATAATAATAATAATAATAATAATAGTAATAATGTTCTGGACCGTCGTCAAATGTGCGGACCGCGCTGGAAACGGGTCCTGGACGGGTAGTGACTAAGAATGCAGTCCGGCTGCGGGTTCAGAACCGCCAAGTCACCCAAGACGACACCACGCCGGATCTCCTGAAGGATTTCATCCATATTAAAAATGCTTATAGGAAAAGATGGCAAAGATTTAGGGACGCTACTGACCGGGTGGAATACCTGGACCTAGCCCGGGAAGTACGAAATCATAATAATAATGATATTTGCTTTACGTCCCTCTAACTACTGTTACGGTCTTCGGAGACGCCGAGGTGACGGAATTTAGTCCCGCAGGAGTTCTTTTACGTGCCAGTAAATCTACCGACACGAGGCTGTCGTATTTGAGCACCTTCAAATACCACCGGACTGAGCCAGGATCGAACCTGCCAAGTTGGGGTTAGAAGGCCAGCGCCTTAACCGTCTGAACCACTCAGCCCGTAAAGTACGATATCGATTGCTGGAAAGGAAATTTGAAAAAATGGAGGGAGACTTGCCGTAATCTATTAGAAAACGAGTCAGATAGCGAATTTTGGCGGATTCTCGCAGAAAACGAGTCAGATCGCGAATTTCGGCGGATTATATATCTAAAACAAAAAGCATTCAATTATAAATATATATAAATAAAATTGTTCGTGTCTGTTTGTTTGTCTGTTTGTTCCACCATCACGTCGTAACGGCTGGATAGATCTCAACGAAACTTCATATTTAGAGTATACTCACATCGGGGAAGGTTTCGATATGCATATCATTTTAAAATCTTTGAATACACGGGGGGTTTATAGGAAAACCAGAATGGTTTTTCCAGCATCACGTCGAAACGGCTGGATAGATCTCAACCAAACTTCATATTTAGAGTATACGCGTCCCGGGGAAGGTTTCGATATGCATATCATTTTAAAATCCTTGAATACACGGGGGGTTTATAGGAAAATCAGAATGGTTTTTCCACCATCACGTCGAAACGGCTGGATAGATCTCAACCAAACTTCATATTTAGAGTATACTCCTCCCGGGGAAGGTTTCGATATGCATATCATTTTAAAATCTTTGAATACACGGGGGGTTTATAGGAAAACGAGAATGGTTTTTCCACCATCACGTCGAAACGGCTGGATAGATCTCAACCAAATTTCATATTTAGAGTATACTCATCCCGGGGAAGGTTTCGATATGCATATCACTTTAAAATCTTTGAATACACGGGGGGTTTATAGGAAAACCAGAATGGTTTTTCCACCATCAAGTCGAAACGGCTGGATAGATCTCAACCAAATTTCATATTTAGAATATACTCATCCCGGGGAAGGTTTCGATATGCATATCATTTTAAAATCTTTGAATACACGGGGGGTTTATAGGAAAACCAGAATGGTTTTTCCACCATCACGTCGAAACGGCTGGATAGATCTCAACCAAATTTCATATTTAGAGTATACTCATCCCGGGGAAGGTTTCGATATGCATATCATTTTAAAATCTTTGAATACACGGGGGTTTATAGGAAAACCAGAATGGTTTTTCCACCATCACTTCGAAACGGCTGGATAGATCTCAACCAAACTTCATATTTAGAGTATACTCTTCCCGGGGTAGGTTTCGATATGCATATCATTTTCAAATCTGTGAATACACGGGGAGTTTATAAGAAAACTAGAATGGTTTTTCCACCATCACGTCGAAACGGCTGGATAGATCTCAACCAAACTTCATATTTAGAGTATACTCCTCCCGGGGAAGATTTCGATATGCATATCATTTTAAAATCTTTGAATACACGGGGGTTTATAGGAAAACCAGAATGGTTTCTCCACCATCACGTCGAAACGGCTGGATAGATCTCAACTAAACTTCATATTTAGAGTATACTCCTCCCGGGAAAGGTTTCGATATGCATATCATTTTAAAATCTTTGAATACACGGGGGTTTATAGGAAAACCAGAATGGTTTTTCCACCATCACGTCGAAACGGCTGGATAGATATCAACCAAATTTCATATTTAAAGTATACTCATCCCGGGGAAGGTTTCGATATGCATATCATTTTAAAATCTTTGAATACACGGGGGGTTTACAGGAAAACCAGAAAGTTTTTTCCACCATCACGTCGAAACGGCTGGATAGATCTCAACCAAACTACATATTTAGAGTATACTCCTCCCGGGGAAGGTTTCGATATGCATATCATTTTAGAATATTTGAATACACGGGGTGTTTATAGGAAAACCAGAATGGTTTTTCCACCATCACGTCGAAACAGCTAGATAGATCTTATCCAAACTTCATATTTAGAGTATACTCCTCCCGGGGAAGGCTACGATATGCATATCATTTTAAAATCTTTGAATACACGGGGGGTTTATAGGAAAACCAGAATAGTTTTTCCACCATCACGTCGAAACGGCTGGATAGATCTCAACCAAATTTCATATTTAGAGTATACTCCTCCCGGGGAAGGTTTCGATATGCATACCATTTTAGAATCTTTGATACACCGGGGTTTATAGGAAATCCAGATTGGTTTTTCCAGCATCACGTCGAAACGGCTGGATAGATCTCAACCAAACTTCATATTTAGAGTATAATCCTCCCGGGGAAGGTTTCGGTATGCAAATCATTTTAAAATCTTTGAATACACGGGGGGTTTATAGGAAAACCAGAATGGGTTTTCCACCATCACGTCGAAACGGCTGGATAGATCTCAACCAAATTTCATATTTAGAGTATACTCATCCCGGGGAAGGTTTCGATATGAATATCATTTTAAAATGTTTAAATACAAGGGGGGTTTATAGGAAAACCAGAACGGTTTTTCCACCATCACGTCGAAACAGCTGGATAGATCTCAACCAAACTTCATATTTAGAGCATACTCCTCCCGGGGAAGGTTTCGATATGCATATCATTTTAAAATCTTTGAATACACGGGGGGTTTATAGGAAAACCAGAATGGTTTTTCCAGCATCACGTCGAAACGGCTGGATAGATCTCAACCAAACTTCATATTTAGAGTATACTCCTCCCGGGGAAGGTTTGGATATGCATATCATTTTAGAATCTTGGAATACACGGGGTGTTTATAGGAAAACCAGAATGGGTTTTCCACCATCACGTCGAAACGGCTGGATAGATCTCAACCAAATTTCATATTTAGAGTATACTCATCCCGGGGAAGGTTTCGATATGCATATCATTTTAAAATCTTTGAATACACGGGGGTTTATAGGAAAACCAGAATGGTTTTTCCACCATCACGTCGAAACGGCTGGATAGATCTCAACCAAACTTCCTAATTAGAGTATACTCATCCCTGGAAAGGTTTCGATATGCATATCATTTTAAAATCTTTGAATACACGGGGGGTTTATAGGAAAACCAGAATGGTTTTTCCGCCATCACGTCGAAACGGCTGGATAGATCTCAACCAAACTTCATATTTAGAGTATACTCCTCCCGGGATAGTTTTCGGTATGCATATCATTTTAAAATCTTTGAATACATGGGGGGTTTATAGGAAAACCAGAATGGTTTTTCCAGCATCACGTCGAAACGGCTGGATAGATCTCAACCAAACTTCATATTTAGAGTATACTCATCCCTGGGAAGGTTTCAATATGCATATCATTTTAAAATCTTTGAATGGACGGGGGTTTATAGGAAACCAGAATGGTTTTCCTCCATTTTCTGTTATACTATTGATTTTCTGTAAACTTCGTTTACCGTACGTGAAACGTCTCTTCATTATAAACAGCTTTCGTTATGTTCATAATTTACCTTACTCTTTACATGACGGAGAAATTTACAATTTTCTGCTGGTACCATGCTCTGCATTGAGTGACCGACAGACCGACAACGAACCTACAGGTTACCATGGCAACGTCTCTGACTGCATGCCAGCAGGGAAGTAACGTATTGCCATTTTCTTCATCATGCTTTTAAATTCGTGGTTGTTCCTTGGGTAGAAGGCAAGAGAGGCGTCAATCGGCCTATCTGCGGGATATTGGCGGAATATCGTTGGATGTTATAACTGCCTTCGAATAGATTAAGTAATAACACCATTAGTCATCATCTTATTATTTGTTTACCTAGGAATCAATGGACCTAAATTTCTCCTCTGTTACCGCTTTATTATATCCATAACTCACACTGGCATAATTTATTGGGGGGCATTTGATTTTCCAATACATTAACTTGGCATTTACATATTTGTCGTTATCCGGCTGTCCTCAGTTATAATCCATTTTCTATTACTTTCAACTTTCTTAACTGTATTATTTTCTTCCTTAATTACGCCGTATGTACGCGACTGCTACAAACTACTACATGTATTTCCACCAAGACTCATATTTAGAATACACATGTCCTTGAAAGGTTTTAGGGCAAATATTGTTTCTAAATCCCTGAACTGACTGGGGGTTTATACGAAACCGAAACAGTGATTTTGCACTTCCACAAAATATAGACACCAACGTTAATTTAAATTTACCTGCCTTGGTAGAAATTAATTTCTAAACCTTTTTTCTCATGTGCATCATTTCGATACGAGGATTAATAAGGGAGATATCATTAACGGACCGTTTTTTTGTACAAGTCCCATCGGAGTTAACTCACGAGCGGGTGCGTGTAAAGCGTATACTGAAGACATTCGAACCAAAATTCATATTTAGCATCCACCTGTCCAAAGGTAGGTTTTAAACGTAAATAACATTTCATGTTCCGGAATGGACTGGCGGTTTATAGGGAACCGAAATGGTGATTTTATTCTTCCACAATATATACAGAACAAGACCAACCTGACTGGAAATCGACCAAACGTGATGGAATTCCACCTCAAAACCTTTTTTTCATATGCATTTTTTCGTCAGGAGGATTAATAAGGGAGATATCATGAATGGTCAGTTTTGCAGGTTAAGTCCAGCGGACATAGCCAAAAAGGTGTTTTACATGGAGCAGATTCCTTATCTATATAAATCAAATCGTAACGACTGTGTGCCTCTACACTGACTATTTTGGCGAAATTTTCGTACAGCTTTCCGTTTAAGGGGTAATAATGACCATCTGCATAATTTTTGGTTTAGTTTCCTGAAAGTCCTAATTTTTACCCGCCTCGCCCGAAATCCAGATTGCGGCATAATCTGCCAGAAGAAAAAGAAGATAATTGAAATTTGACAAAATTATACGTTTTAGCCTGTAACGAACGGAAAACATCCAAGATCTTTAATTTTTTCACATTTTATCCCCGAAGAATATCGAAATATGCAGGCAATTTTAATGATGGTGCACACCTTCGGAAATTCCTATCACATAACGGATTGCACAATCTCCGTTCAATTTGGAATGATCTACAACCTTGGTCTTATGACTTTTTGCCGTATCTGTATCCCTTTTACGTCTGATTTTTCTCTATTAATGGATGTTAAGTCAATTTGGAATTTTCACATGCATAATTCGTACCTTCGATTACTTATATGAAATACAGAATCATCAAACTCTTCACGAAAATTGGCCCAACCAGTAGCCATATATGAGCCAAATGCTATGTATGTAGCTGTCACATAATTATCCGAAAAGTAATGTAATGTGAGATTATCTTACAAGAACGTTACCCTGTTCCACGTTTCTAACTCAATCTGACCCAAGAATAGATGACATATCATAGGACCAGCCATTTAGGCCACTAAATCCGGCGTGTCTTATGGTATAATCCTTTGTCGATATGACGTACGTTTAGTAGCAGTTAATCTGTAAATGAAGGTCTTCAATATTGTAAACACGCATATACTTTCGTATGTCGACCTATATATATTCCCTGATGTCGATTTGTAGCGATAGAGAAAGGGTGGGTCTGCTATTGTAATCAGTACTCCCCACACCGACTTTGACTGGCAGTATGAAAGGGTTCCTTCTCCAACTCCTGTGTATCTGCCATTAGTAAGGAAGGTCTACAATTGTAATGAATAGTTCACTTCTCGATTTGACTTGCAGAAGGCAAGTGAGCATGTAGTTTTGTTTAAAACTCCCCTACCCGATTGTGTTTGGCAGTAGGCAAGGGTGCCCGCCATTATAAAGAAATGTCCTCATCTAAAATGTGACTGGCATTAGGCATAGTGGCCTGCTATTTTGATGGAAACTCACCAACTTGGTGTGACTGGCAGTAAGCTGGCTGGAAGTAGGAAAATGGGCCTGGCATTATAATGATAACTGCACAACTCAATTTCGAGTGATAGTAGGGTAATTGCCTGCCATTATAATAAAAACTGTAATCTGTCTGGAAGTAGGAAAGGGGGGCTGCCATTTTAACGAAAACTCCCCAAATAGATTCTGTCCGCGTAGTAGGCAATGGGGCCTGCAATTATAATGTAAACTTCCCAACTCGATTGTGAATGTCAGTAGGCAAGTGAGCCTGCCGTTATATCACAAATCCATAACAAACACTTTACATTGGAAACAACGTACGGGGACCTCCCCATGCTCTTTCTCGGATAACGCTAAGAGGCATGCAATTTTAAAACAATCTTATTTACCGCATGCACACTATTTACTTCGATATTCGAATACAATGTAGAATACCGTAGCGAAGCACGGGTACATTCGCTAGTTTCAGTATAATACCGTAGCGAAGCACGGGTACCTTGCTAGTCTATATATATAAAGTAGCTTGTCCTGACTGACTGACTGACTGACTGATTCATCATCGCCGAGCCAAAACTACTGGACATAAAGAAATGAAATTTTGGGCATAGATTCATATTAAGATGTAAGTGCTCGCTAAGAGAGGATTTTTGGATATTCCTTCGCTAAGGGGGTGAAAAGGGGGGTGAAATTTTAAAATGAGTGTGTCTATATCTCAAAACTTTAAAAGTTTACAGATGTGAAAATTGGTATTTAGAATCTTCTTTAAAAATAAGGAAACACGTATTTTTTTGTTTTCAGACAATCCCAATAGGAGGGGTGAAAAAGGGTGAAAAAGGGTTGAATGCCTTTAATATGGATACGCTACTTATATCTCAGAAACTGAAGATATTACAGACCTCAAAATTGGTACTTTTGATCGCTGTGAAAAATAAAGAAACACATATTTTTTTGTTTTTGGAAAATCCAATTAATGCGAGGGTGAAAGGGGGGTGAATTTTTAAAATGAGTGCATCTATATCTCAAAAGTTTTAAAGTTTAGAGATGTAAAAATTAGTATTTAGAATCTTCATTAAAAATAAAGGAACACGTATTTTTTTGTTTTCGGAAAATCCCAATAGGAGGGGTGAAAAGGGGTGAAAAATGTGTTGAATGCCATTAAAGAGAATACATATATCTCTGAAACTGAAGATATTACAGACCTCAAAATTGGTACTTTTGATCGCTTTCAAAAATAAAGAAACACATATTTTTTTGTTTTTGGAAAATCCAATTAATGCGAGGGTGAAAAGGGGGGTGAATTTTTAAAATGAGTGCATCTATATCTCAAAAGTTTTAAAGTTTAGAGATGTAAAAATTGGTATTTAGAATCTTCATTAAAAATAAAGGAATACGTATTTTTTGTTTTCGGAAATTCCCAATAGGAGGGGTGAAAAGGGGTGAAAAATGGCTTGAATGCCTTTAAAGAGGATACATATATCTCAGAAACTGAAGATATTACAGACCTGAAAATTGGTACCTTTGATCTCTTTTAAAAATAAAGAAACACGTATTTTTTTGTTTTTGGAAAATCCAACTAATGGGGGGTGAAAAGGGGGGTGAATTTTTAAAATTAGTGTATCTATATCTCAAAACGTTTAAAGTTTATAGATGTAAAATATGGTATTTAGAATCTCCTTTAAAAATAAAGAAACACTTTTTTTTTGTTTTCGGAAAATCCCGATAGGAAGGGTGGAAAAGGGTGAAAAAGAGGTTGAATGCCTTTAACGAGGCTACTTATATTTCAGAACCTGAAGATATTACAGACCTGAAAATTGGTATTGGGGATCCACTTTAAAAATAAGGAAACGCGTATATTTTCGTTTTTGAAAAATCCGGATAATGGGGGTGAAAGGGGGGGTGAATTTTTAAAATTAGTGTATCTATATCTCAAAACGTTTAAAGTTTATAGATGTAAAATATGGTATTTAGAATCTCCTTTAAAAATAAAGAAACATTTTTTTTTGTTTTCGGAAAATCCCGATAGGAAGGGTGGAAAAGGGTGAAAAAGAGGTTGAATGCCTTTAACGAGGCTACTTATATTTCAGAACCTGAAGATATTACAGACCTGAAAATTGGTATTGGGGATCCACTTTAAAAATAAGGAAACACGTATATTTTCGTTTTTGAAAAATCCGGATAATGGGGGGTGAAAGGGGGGGTGAATTTTTAAAATGAATGTGTCTATATCTTAAAACTTTAAAAGTTTACAGATGTAAAAATTGGTATTTAGAATCTCCTTTAAAAGTAAAGGAATAAGTATTTTTTCGTTTTCTGTAAATCCCAATAGGAGGGGTGTAATAGGGTGAATAGTGGGTTGAATGCCTTTAATGAGGATACATATATCTCAGAAACTGAATATATTACAGAACTAAAAATTTGTATATGGGATCTCCTTTAAAAATAAAGAAACGCGTATTCTCGGAAAATCCAATGAAAGGGGGTGGGGGGAAAGAATTCTAAAATTAATTGACTTAATTGTATGAGAATACATACATCTAATAAAAACTAAAGTAGTTACGGACGTGAAAATTGGTATTTTGATCTCCTTTAAAAACAAAGAAATACGCGTTTTATGGGGGAAACCATCTTGGGGGGCGGGAGTGGAAAGGAGTTGAATTCCTTTCATGAGGACACATAAATAAAAAACTGAAGAAGTTAGAGTCGTGATAATTGCTATTTAGAAGATCCTTTACTATTAAAGAAACAAGTATTTTTTGCCGGAAAATTCACTTAAGGGGGGGGGGGAGAAGTGTGAAAGGAAGTAAAAAAAGCGAATTATTTTTATGGGGATACTTATATCTCAAAACTCAAGGCAATAGACGTGAACATTGGGGTTTAGAATCTCCTTTAAACATAAAGAAACACTCCTTCTTTTAATTTCTTTTGGGGGGGGGTAAATAAACTTAACGGCGGTGGGGTGTAAAAGGAGGTGAGACCAATTGATTTTGCTGTTCATAATGTACTTATAAGGAGCCTCCGTTGCTCAGGCGGCAGCGCGCCGGCCTCTCACAGCTGGGTTCCGTGGTTCAAATCCCGGTCACTCCATGTTACATTCGTGCTGGACAAAACGAAGGCGGGACAGGTTTTTCTCGGGATACTTCGCTTTTCCCTGTCATCATTCATTCCAGCAACACTGTCCAATATTTCATGTCATTTGTCATTCATCGATCATTGCCCCAGAGGAGTGCTTCGGCAGCCGGCACAATTCCTACTGTCGCCGCTAGATGGGGCTTTATTCATTCCATTCCTGACCCTGTCGAATGACTGGAAACAGGCTGTATATTTTCGATGTACTTATTCTGATCATAAACCGATCTTTTTAATCTTTTCTGGGTTCGTTTTCAACAGCCAACTTTTCCTTCGGAGAACGTTCTTATATTACAGTAGATTCTCCTGGCATATGAATAAAAATTTGAACACATTTGAAATAAACGGTAGGAATGAGATTGACCGTCCAATTGTTCACCTCTATAATAAGGTCAATAATGCACGGACGTATCGCCAGAAATCCCGCACACTTGCCTACGCGCGACATTGGTGCTGGTCACATTCTCAACAATAACAATGGCAGCAGATGTAATTTACCGCCAAGTAGCGGTCTTGCATCTTGCTGTGGGGTCCAGAACATCTATAATAATAATAATAATAATAATAATAATAATAATAATAATAATAATAATAATAATAATAATAATAATAATAATAATAATAATAATAATAATAATGTTCTGGACCGTCGTCAAATGTGCGGACCGCGGTGGAAACGGGTCGTGGACGGGTAATGACTAAGAATGCAGTCGGGCCGCGGGTTCAGTACCTCCAAGGCACCCAAGACGACACCAAGCCGGATCTCCTGAAGGATTTGTTCCATATTAAAAATGCTTATAAGAAAAGATGGCAAAGATTTAGGGACCCAACTGACAGGGTGGAATACCTGGACCTAGCCTGGGAAGTACGAAATCGATTGCTGGAAATAAAGATTGAAAAATGGGAGGAAACTTGCCATAATCTATTAGAAAACGAGTCAGATCGCGAATTTTGGCGGATTCTCGCAGAAAACGATTCAGATCGCGAATTTCGGCTGATTATATATCTAAAACAACATTCAATTATAAATTTCAGTATAATACCGTAGCGAAGCACGGGTATCTTGCTAGTATCTATATAAATAAAATTGTTCGTGTCTGTTTGTTTGTCTGTTTGTTCCACCATCACGTCAAAACGGCTGGATAGATCTCAACCAAACTTCATATTTAGAATATACTCATCCCGGGGAAGGTTTCGATATGCATATCATTTTAAAATCTTTGAATACACGGGGGTTTATAGGAAAACCAGAATGGTTTTTCCACAATTACGTCGAAACGGCTGGATAGATCTCAACCAAACTTCATATTTAGAGTATACTCATCCCGGGGAAGGTTTCGATATGCATATCATTTTAAAATCTTTGAATACACGGGGGGTTTATAGGAAAACCACAATGGTTTTCCCACCATCACGTCGAAACGGCTGGATAGATCTCAACCAAATTTCATATTTAGAGTATACTCATCCCGGGGAAGGTTTCGATATGCATATCATTTTTAAATTTTTGAATACACGGGGGTTTATAGGAAAACCAGAATGGTTTTTCCACCATCACGTCGAAACGGCTGGATAGATCTCAACCAAACTTCATATTTAGAGTATACTCCTCCCGGGGAAGGTTTCGATATGCATATCATTTTAAAATCTTTGAATGCACGGGGGGTTTATAGGAAAACCAGAATGGTTTTTCCACCATCACGTCGAAACGGCTGGATAGATCTCAACCAAACTTCATATTTAGAGTATACTCCTCCCGGGGAAGGTTTCGATATGCATATCATTTTAAAATCTTTGAATACACGGGGGTTTATAGGAAAACCAGAATGGTTTTTCCACCATCACGTCGAAACGGCTGGATAGATCTCAACCAAATTTCATATTTAGACTATACTCATCCCGGGGAAGGTTTCGATATGCCTATCATTTTAAAATCTTTGAATAGACGGGGGTTTATAGGAAAACCAGAATGGTTTTTCCACCATCACGTCGAAACGGCTCGATAGATCTCAACTAAACTTCATATTTAGAGTATACTCATCCCGGGGAAGGTTTCGATATGCATATCATTTTAAAATCTTTGAATACACGGGGGATTTATAGGAAAACCAGAATGGTTTTTCCACCATCACGTCGAAACGGCTGGATAGATCTCAACCAAATTTCATATTTAGACTATACACATCCCGGGGAAGGTTTCGATATGCCTGTCATTTTAAAATCTTTGAATACACGGGGGGTTTATAGGAAAACCAGAATGGTTTTCCTCCATTTTCTCTTATACTATTGATTTTATGTAAACTTCGTTTACCGTACGTGAAACGTCTCTTCATTATAAACAACTTTCGTTATGTTCATAATTTACCTTACTCTTTACATGACGGAGAAATTTACAATTTTCTGCTGGTACCATGCTCTGCATTGAGTGACCGACAGACCGACAACGAACCTACATGTTACCATGGCAACGTCTCTGACTGCATGCCAGCAGGGAAGTAACGTATTGCCATTTTCCTCATCATGCTTTTAAATTCGTGGTTGTTCCTTGGGTAGAAGGCAAGAGAGGCGTCAATCGGCCTATCTGCGGGATATTGGCGGAATATCGTTGGATGTTATAACCGCCTTCGAATAGATTAAGTAATAACACCATTAGTCATCTTCTTATTATTTGTTTACCTAGGAATCAATGGACTTAAATTTCTCCTCTGTTACCGCTTTATTATATCCATAACTCACACTAGCATAATTTATTGAGGGGCATTTGATTTT
The DNA here is from genome assembly GCF_040414725.1 of Anabrus simplex. NCBI lineage: Eukaryota > Metazoa > Arthropoda > Insecta > Orthoptera > Tettigoniidae > Anabrus > Anabrus simplex. Next base: position 274,062,829 of record NC_090266.1, read on the forward strand.
CCAATACATTAACTTGGCATTTACATATTTGTAGTTATCCGGCTGTCCTCAGTTATAATCCATTTTCTATTACTTTCAACTTTCTTAACTGTATTATTTTCTTCCTTAATTACGCCGTATGTACGCGAGTGCTACAAACTACTACATGTATTTCCACCAAGACTCATATTTAGAATACACCTGTTGTTGATAGGTTTTAGGGCAAATATTGTTTCTAAATCCCTGAACTGACTGGGGGTTTATACGAAACCGAAACAGTGATTTTGCACTTCCACAAAATATACACAACCAACGTTAATTTAAATCTACCTGCCTTGGTAGAAATTAATTTCTAAACCTTTTTTCTCATGTACATCATTTCGATACGAGGATTAATAAGGGAGATATCATTAACGGACCGTTTCTCTGTACAAGTCCCATCGGACTTAACTCACGAGCGGGTGCGTGTAAAGCGTATTCCTTACAACTTGAAAACTACTGAAGACATTCGAACCAAAATTTATATTTAGCATCCACCTGTCCAAAGGTAGGTTTTAAACGTAAATAACATTTCATGTTCCGGAATGGACTGGCGGTTTATAGGGAACCGAAATGGTGATTTTACTCTTCCACAATATATACCAACCTGACTGGAAATCGACCAAACGTGATGGAATTCCACCTCAAAACCTTTTTTTCATATGCATTTTTTCGTCAGGAGGATTAATAAGGGAGATATCATGAATGGCCAGTTTTGCAGGTTAAGTCCAGCGGACATAGCCAAAAAGGTGTTTTACATGGAGCAGATTCCTTATCTATATAAATCAAATCGTAACGACTGTGTGCCTCTACACTGACTATTTTGGCGAAATTTTCGTACAGCTTTCCGTTTAAGGGGTAATAATGACCATCTGCATAATTTTTGGTTTAGTTTCCTGAAAGTCCTAATTTTTACCCGCCTCGCCCTAAATCCAGATTGCGGCATAATCTGCCAGAAGAAAAAGAAGATAATTGAAATTTGACAAAATTATACGTTTTAGCCTGTAACGAACGGAAAACATCCAAGATCATTAAATTTTTCACTTTTTATCCCCGAAGAATATCGAAATATGCAGGCAGTTTTAATGATGGTGCAGACCTTCGGAAATTCCTATCACATAACAGATTGCACAATCTCCGTTCAATTTGGAATGATCTACAACCTTGGTCTTATGACTTTTTGCCGTACCTGTATCCCTTTTACGTTTGATTTTCCTCTATTAATGGATGTTAAGTCAATTTGGAATTTTCACATGCATAATTCATACCTTCGATTACTTATATGAAATACAGAATCATCAAACTCTTCACGAAAATTGGCCCACCCAGTAGCCATATATGAGCCAAATGCTATGTATGTAGCTGTCACATAATTATCCGAAAAGTAATGTAATGTGAGATAATCTTACAAGAACGTTACCCTGTTCCACATTTCTAACTCAATCTGACCCAAGAATAGATGACATATCATAGGACCAGCCATTTAGGCCACTAAATCCGGCGTGTCTTATGGTATAATCCTTTGTCGATATGACGTACGTTTAGTAGCAGTTAATCTGTAAATGAAGGTCTTCAATATTGTAAACACGCATATACTTTCGTATGTCGATCTATATATATTCGCTGATGTCGATTTTTAGTGATCGAGAAAGGGTTGGTCTGCTATTGTAATCAGTACTCCCCACACCGACTTTGACTGGCAGTATGAAAGGGTTCCTTCTCCAACTCCTGTGTAACTGTAATTAGTAAGGAAGGTCTACAATTGTAATGAATAGTTCACTTCTCGATTTGACTTGCAGAAGGCAAGTGAGCATGCAGTTTTGTTTAAAACTCCCCTACCCGATTGTGTTTGGCAGTAGGCAATGGTGCCCGCCATTATAAAGAAATGTCCTCATCTAAAATGTGACTGGCTTTAGGCATAGTGGCCTGCTATTTTGATGGAAACTCACCAACTTGGTGAGACTGGCAGTAAGCTGGCTGGAAGTAGGAAAATGGGCCTGGCATTATAATGATAACTGCACAACTCAATTTCGAGTGATAGTAGGGTAATTGCCTGCCATTATAATAAAAACTGTAATCTGTCTGGAAGCAGGAAAGGGGGGCTGCCATTTTAACGAAAACTCCCCAAATCGATTCTGTCCGCATAGTAGGCAATGGGGCCTGCAATTATAATGTAAACTTCCCAACTCGATTGTGAATGGCAGTAGGCAAGTGAGCCTGCCGTTATATCACAAATCCATAACAAACACTTTACATTGGAAACAACGTACGGGGACCTCCCCATGCTCTTTCTCGGATGACGCTAAGAGACATGCAATTTTAAAACAATCTTATTTACTGCATGCACACTATTTAGTTCGATATTCGAATACAATGTAGAATACCGTAGCGAAGCACGGGTACATTCGCTAGTCTTATATAAAACAGGAAATCTCACAGTATACAGATTCCCTTAATACTAACACACACATACCTATGATACATAATAAATGAAATGAAATAGAGCAAGCGATAATTAATAAATAGCAAAATCAGATGATAGAATTGAATACAAAAGAATAATAGTTAATAATAATAATAAAAGTAATAATAATAATAATAATAATAAATACAGATGAATGTTTGTAACGGGATTTGAACCATTACACTTGTTAACAGAGAGAATATGAGGAACTTGGCTGTCGAAGGGACGAAATTTGTAATATAAACAAAACATTATAAAATATAATAGCTGAAATGAATGACATTATTAATAATGTAATAAAAGGTAGAATAGAAAAGTTATTAACATATTTAATTTCTGCACTTACATCTTTTCTTTCTGTTAGGTCAATAGCCTAAAATTAGGCTATTGAGAATATTCTACAATAATGTCAATACTTCTACCTAGGTGACTGTGTCGTTCTGTAACAGTATTTCGTGTGTGCCGAAGTTCTTTGTGCATGTCGTATCAGCATCCTCCCATTGCTAATTTGTTTCATAATGAATCTGACTGTACTTTGCTGAAGCCTTCAACCGACCGAACTTATGTGCATGAAATTCCTAGTCAGATTCATTGCGAAGAGCACGGCTTTGTTCCCGCAGCGTTACTCATCACAGGTAATGGAGGCGCGATCCAAATCCGTTTCAATACACTGAAACCTAGAGTATAAGATAAGAGACGCAACTGAACGGTAAATTTGAATTCCGAAAGGCTTATGACCCCACTACTGCCGGCCGCAAGCGAGCTGGACGCCAGCACCTCTAAAATAGTCAGAGCCACGAAGAAAAACTATAGGCGGACGATTGAATCCAGTGTTGCCAACACAATTTTCATTTAATAGGCTAGATGATCATCCAATATAACCTAGAAAAAGCTAAATCAGAACGACAAAAAGTTAAAAAATAAGCCAAATATTTATAGCACTTCTCACCGGGTAGAGAATGAAATTGTCATTGGTTGTGCTCAGTTATCAAATTACTATAACCACAAACAATGGAAATTGAATTATGTACACTAAGGTAGTCTTGACAGGTCGAGGCGGTGGTGATTATTGTTTTAACAGGAAGTACAACTAGACAACCGCCCTCTATTAACACTAATCAGTCGAGAAAATGGAAGGGGTCCAACACTTCGAAGAATGAAGTATCGGCCAAAGAAAGACAAGGGCCACGAAAGGCATGAACGTGAAAGTTCCTTAGGCCTCGTGACCTAATACCGTCGAGGTCGGAAAAGAACAAGTGTTGACCAATGGCGGTCGGATAGGATAGACGAAAGTGAGGAGCCTGGCACAAGAAACGAAGTTTTGTGAGGTCATCGAACGATAGTAAAACTGAAGGACAAGAGGGATGTCATAATATTGCATCATAAAGGCACATTCCATGCTCCTGCTGGACCAGTGGTGAGTCACGTACCACGACTAAGTGATCATAGCTAGTTTCGCTGCTGCTACCACATCATACAAGAAGGGAACATAGAGAAAGAGAATAAGAGTAAGTCTTCCTTCATATTGCAGGAACCACAGTGCCACATCACATGAGGCACGTTACATGAAATGAGGTAGATTTAGCGAGAGTGAAAGCTACAGCGGAAATATTGTTCTTATGCCGCTAAACGTTGGATTAAATACGCTAGATTCGGTGGGAAAAACTAAGTTGGAAACACTGAGTGAATCATATTGCACGTAAAGTGTGCACCCCCACTCCCTGTCCAAAACTTCACCCTCCCTACCTCCTTACATATACCTCACCCTTGTACAGGATTGACGATTTTTCTTTCACAATGTGATTCATATACTTGGTTCCTTCCTTTTATCTTCTGTTGAAATACTGTACTTCATTCTGAATAATGACACATCTGAAGAGGGTATGTTCCTTATTATTATTATTATTATTATTATTATTATTATTATTATTATTATTATTATTATTATTATTATGCCCGGCTCCGTGGCTAAGTGGTTAGCGTGCTGGCATTTGATCACAGGGGCCCCGGGTTCGATTCCCGGCTGGGTCGGGATATTTAATCATAATTGGTTAATTCCCCTACCACGGGGACTGGGTGTATATATCGTCTTCATAATCAATTCATCCACATCACGACGCGCAGGTCACCTACGGGAGTCAGATCGAAAGACCTGCACCTGGCGAGCTGAAGTCCTCGGACACATTCTGGCACTAAAAGCCGTACGCCATCTAGGAAGACAGTGAGTGGAAGGTGAGTGGGAATAGCAATTCCGTATTTCAGATTAACAAGAATGAAATAACCTAATGAATATTCCTCCTCACATTAATATCAGCTAGGGAATCAATTCTCCTTAATACTATAAGCCAACTTAATAGTCAATAGTACCACGACACTCCACTAAACAGAAAATAAAAGCACCAAGAAAAGTAACGAAATCAACACAAATACATATTGAACCCATGACCTTTGTGCCCTAAGAACATTATGCATAAATCGACAATCATTTAAAAGTTGGATTCTTGATAGCATGGATTTGACACGTGACGAGGGGGTGATTACCTTCGGTCCCACGCTCTGGGGTACGTAACGTCAGCCACACGTGTCGACGGCGGAAGAATCTCAAGTCATTTTTGTGAACTATTTCAAAGCGCGTGTACATGGCGTGACCCAAGCCAAGTCAAAAAAATATAGTGCCTATCAAAGGGGGTCAATCATCTCACAAATCGAACCCGTAAAAATTTTAAATGTCCATGAACACTACCGCCAGAAATGTAGCAAGCATGTAGTCACTTTCAAAACTCTTGAAATTACAGTTTAGTTAAGTCAGAAAATTTATAGAAATTTTCTTGGCGGCAAAGGGAGATATCCGAAGAGAGGGGGTAACTGCTATAAATATGAAGGGACGCCATGACGAAGTCCCCTTCTCCGGCATTTGTGATACGAAGCGGACGAAAAATTGTTGAGCTGCTCTGCGAAATCAAACAATAAAAGTAGACTGAGTTCAACTGCAGATTTTAGCCATTGTGGCTAGGTCTTGTCTCCATGAGGAGATAGTTTTCTTGAGTGAAATAATTGTACCAGATAGGACGGTCAAAGTACTGAATAAATTCTAATGTGATTAAGTAATTCGTGTGCGGAAATAATTATAGTCAATCGTGTGCGCTCAGCAAACAAGTGAAGGGTATTTTCTTTTTTTATGCTTTATTCCAGGAAACCTGAAGAAACATAATGATCTGTACAGCCATGAATGTAAAAATGGCTAAATAAAATGCCAGGGTCGCAGGTGAGCCCTATGACGAACAATGGTGTGACTACATGAGGTAGGTGACTTTCCATCTTACTACCTCTTATATCTTGTCTCAAGATCTCGAAAAGTGTATTTGAATGGGGATATACGACGCAGTGGTCACACCTACTAAGTTTTGTAAATGTGAGAGTACGACTAAAAGAGTCATTTGTTTTATTTCCCACTTGGATAAATTTTTGAAGTCTTGCGAGTGCCGTATAATGTTGTAAAAAGTTATTGAATAGGGTTACGAAGTGATATCACGTCCAATGTAGATCGTCATCCGTGTGAGTGTACTGCCTATATTTTGTGATGCCAAATTAAGATGTTCAGTCGACGTAAAATTTTTCTGTCTGCAATTTGACGTTAATAAGGTAGGAATCCATGGTCACTCATTTTCAATCGAGGGGAAGCGCGCTGTCGGGTGAGAATCTAGGGTGATGAATTTGGTCACGGAGAGAAACGTTTTTCTAGGCCCATTTTAAACTGTGTCTGACTGGAAATAAAATATCTAGTAGAATGTTTCAGTCATTTTCTCGTAAAAATCAAGTTATTAAATACGATATCCATTATGCGAAGTTATTCATGATTAATGCATTGTGCGATATTAGACGTCGAGATTTCTAGTGAGGATTTTATTCCAGTTCTTTGTCGATGATAATTGTGGAGCTGGGAAACAGAGGTTAGTTTTGTTGATATGAGATTTGTGAATCAGGTTGGACCTGTCATTGAAGCCGGGACATGGAAGCCCGAGGAATGTTTTATATGAGTTGAGATGAGATGTGCGAATCAGGTTAGAGTCCTGTCATTGAAGCCGGGACATGATAGCCCGAGGAATATTTTATAATGTTGAGAATGGAAAGAAATTCATAGAAATCCATAGCGGTATTAATTGGCGACGCGTATAATTAGTGTGGGCATCTTGAAGCTTAATCTGTGCATTTTGTTGGTCAGAATATCGTATTTGTTTAATTTTGTCGGCAGAGTTTAAAGAGAGCATTTTGGGAAGCCAGTCGACTGGAATAAACCAGGTGTTTCATGTTACTGCCAAGCGAACTTGGGGACGAGAGGCCTCAGCTGTGATAACGGGACAGGCGTGGAATTGAGATTGTACTGTATTCTCGGCCGGGGAAAACGTTAAAATGCTGGATTTAGTTGAAATTCATAGCCGGTAATGATCTGAGTATTGTGAAATACTGTAAAATTTGTTTAATTGGGGACGTAATGAACATTTGAAATCACGAACTTTGAGTATAAGGAACAGAGTAACCAAATTCAGGGTTGCCCAAAATATAGAGCGATGGTTGTGATGATCGGTTTGTCTGTGAGGGGTGTGCAAAATTCATAAATGGTATGACGAGAGATGACATCGTAATTATATGGCGAGTTGTTTGGTTTATACGTAGATTCATAGGATATCCAAGTTTTAATAACGGTTAGGACTAGATTAGAATTTAAAGTGTGAAATCATGAGACAAGATATATAACTGGACATGAATTATGTAACAATTCTTTTCTAGCCAGATAAATATCACTAGATTGAATTCACATCACAGCTGCGTAGAAATTTGTGAAGAAACCAGAGTCCGCGGAGATAAAATTTGTTGTTCGTTAACATTTCGTCAAATCATTTAAATTTATTTAATTATTAAATTCAGTGAAACCGCATTTTGAAATAACTTTAATCAAGCGAACTTGGAGATGCATTCTGGAAATTTTAGTTTGTTTTCTGGGGAATATTAAAAATAAAGTAACGATTAACGGGACATATCAGTAGGAAGTGGATTTTACTGCCACAAAGTTTGTGAGCATTGCTATTGTTGTAATTATTGAACTTTGATTGATTGAGCAGTGAATGTGCTGGGATAGTAAAGTGGAAACTTTGGTCATCAACCGATGTAACTTAATTGTGTTTAGCCTTCAGCCTAGAAACTTGGATGGTCAGGGGTCATCAACCTTAGTGACTTGGGTTAGGGCCATATGCCATTGTAGCCTCATTTCCTTGCGTTCATCATCCACAATGACTTTAAAGTAACTTAGAAGATTAGATGTCGGTCCATGACATAGACGCAGGTCACATCGATTCAATTAAGGGTCCATGCCGTAGAACCACTGTGTGGCACACACCAATTGGACTGCCTTAATTATACCCAGAGTTCAGAGTTCGTGTTACGAGGGCTGGACCATAACGAATCACTATGATGGTACATGTGGTCTCACATGGAAGCCGAATTTAAGGATTTCCAGTCTTTCCTTTCTTAAATGATTAATATTTGAGACAATGGTTTCTAGTATGAATGCCCGTCAGGCAGTTACGTTAAAGTCTCACACCAGTGTTCTGACGTTTATGTAAAAATGATTGTGGTGTCCAGTGGACACAATTGACTTCTATGATACCGTTGACATATCAGATTGCTTCAGAATTTTCCTGAATAAATAGGAATATTTTAAACAGACCTTTCATTCCAGTAGATGGATTAGAATTACTGAACCCTACCTTTACCTCAGCAAGTGATGAAGACCCCGATACGACCCAAGAGACAGATCTCATGAACTTTGCTGATAGATAAGAAAGGTAGGTATCCCTCAATATGGACCAAAGGGTTCAATATGCAGTGTGGAAGTAAGCCGTACGTGGTGAGCAAAATATTGCGAAGAAAGTAATGTTGTAACGGATCAAACACCCCATATAGATAATTAAAAACAATTGCACGCTGGACGCGAGGCTTAGAAATTAAGTGTAATTTGAAGCCGAATTTAGATATAAAAAGTAATAAACATAATTTAATGAGACTATCTCGGTCGTGAGGTATAGGGATACTAACCATTAAATAACATGAGGAAAAACATAGGGAACCTTTTAAAAAATCAATTATTTAACGACGTAAAAATAGTTTTATTTAAAAAAGATGAAATTACGTAAAAACGAGTTTTTACCAAAATTAAAAATTACTGACTGAGATTACAATTCATTACTACACGCGCGGACTTGCGTAAACAGAGATTACTAATGCTCACCGTAGGTTGATCTTTTAGTCGTCTGCTTCCATGGTTGATCGTTGTCGTCCCTCCTCCACCAGCATCATCCTTGGTATCTGCTTCATGGAATGGATTCCACCCTGAATCTATCACTCCCTATTGTGCTGAGTACCAAAAACATAGTACCAGCCTTACAATGTGAAATTCCACATCGGAATTAATTGAATAGAGAGAACGGAAAACATCCAGTCCTTCTATATTATTTGAACTTGTCTTTCTAAATAATCTGAGTAAGTCTCACAGAGCCGATAAGAAATGTTGAGTATAAGCACATCGTAAGCGATGCACTCAAATAGCAGAGTTGGATGCAGAATGCAGAATGACGAATACAGAATCAGAATCAGAATGAGAATGGTGAATGAGAATCAGAATGAACTTCACACCGCTGTGTAGATCTATATAAATCCTCTTCAGATTCACACTTCCTCCCTTGGGGTCACATGACATCACGTTCCAATGAAAGCCGATATACGTCACTACCCTGTCGATATATCGATGAAGTGTCTGTCCTTGACAGAAAAAGCCCTCCTGATAGGAGCACGTGATATGGGGTGATTTAGCGTCGCAACAACGAAATTAGGTATCTTCCTCTTGCTGTTGCGTACGTTTCCAAGAACCATCCAAAATTAACCTTCCTGGACTATTGCGAGACACCCAGTAGCCTGTTAGCGCAAGACCTGTCTTGAAATTACCACGGAATATTCTAATATATTATAATTAAAAATTATATCTCGTTCTTACGTACAATTACATAAATGATGATGATGGACGTTAATAATGAATAAAATTACATATGATACATGATACATATATATACAATTAATTCGGGTGGGCAATCAAATTATGTACATGTCGTGGCGACCACGATTATTACAATGTGGTAAGGGCTCAAAGTAAAATTAAAATAAAGTATGATGAAATGAAGTTCTGTTGCCAAGGTTCACCTGTTATGGACAAAGTTACAAGTACATGTTTGTGTAGAAATTTCTACAAAAGTTAAGTGAACAAGGTAGGCTACATTTCTGCAATAGTATGTACAGTATCATCATTTCACTCTAAATTATATTTGTTAGTCTTGATTATTAATTTGTTATTGTTTGTCCTTAATTATTCATATGACGGAGAACAATACAACAATTACAAATTCATTCGTGGAGTGAAGTCTGGAAATAAAAAACATTTGTTATTTTTTATTAACTTAGTATATAAAAGGTTTCAAGGTCAGGAAAATCATTCTTTGAATACCGCAGATGAATCTACAGGTATGAGAGCGACTGAATTTCGTAAGTTCTTCAAAAGTACTGAGCCTACTCAGTTGCTGTGATCATGTGCACTGCATTACGAAATCTTGTTTTTTTTTTGCTATTTGCTTTACGTCGCACTTATACAAGTAGTATAATTGGATGGTTCGGGTGCCGCCTCCGCCTCAGGGCTCCCAGGGACCCCACCGCCTCCGCCTCACGGGGGGCCCTCCCAGAGGCCTCCTCGCCTCCGCCTCCCGAGGGGCCTTCCCAGAGGCCTACTCCGCCTCCCGCGGGAAATTTGATTTTCTAAACAAAGCCACGTGCTTTTTGACAGCTGTCATCGACAACAACGCATCGCTAACCTCACTGCTGCCATCTTGACGGGCCTAAACCTCAGTGGTACCAACTTAACCTAACTAGCGCGAGATTTGAATTGGTAAACAAATCCACGTGTTCTTGACAGCCACGTGCTTTTTGACAGACAACAACGCATCGCTAACCTCAGTACTGCCATCTTGACGGGCCTAAACCTCAGTATTACCAACTTAAACTAACTAGCGCGAGATTTGAATAGGTAAACAAATCCCCGGGCTTTTTTGACAGATGTCATCCCCCATCTTTAAACCACAGAGCACTGTGCTGCCCTCTTTATCGCAGTAGCTGAAAATTCGTCACCTGTCATCAGCAGTGCTGCCATCTTAACGGGCCTAAACCTTTGTGCTACCAACTTAACCTCACTAGCGCGAGATTTGAATCGGTAAACAAATCCACGTGCTTTTTTGACAGCTGTCATCCGCCATCTTTAATCTATAGAGCACAGTGCTGCCCTCTTTAGCTACTTACCTTTGAAATGTGTTGGCGGATAATTTGAAAAATGCTTTTTGACAGCAGCCATCTTTAATCTAGAGAGCACCGTGCTGCCCTCTTTAGCTAGATACCTTTGAAATGTGGTGGCAGGCAATTCCACATGACAGCAGCCATCTTTGAGCACCGTGCTGCCCTCTATTTGGTGGCGGCAATTTGAAAAATTCTACATGCTCTTGTTTGGAAACAAACTCACGCGCTTTTTGACAGCCGTCATCCGCCATCTTTAATCAACAGAGCACAGTGCTGCCCTCTTTAGCTAGATACCTTTGAAATGTGGCGGCGGCAAATTCCACGTGCTCTTGTTTGGCCAAGTGCTTTTTTGAAAGCTGTCATCCGCCATCTTTAATCGACAGAGCACCGTGCTGCTATCATGCGGGCAATTTCGTCAGCTGTCATCCGCCATCTTTAAACCACAGAACACCGTGCTGCCCTCTTGCGTCAGCGGACATCCGCCATCTTTAAACTACAGAGCACCGTGCCGCATTCTTGCGAGCAATTTCGTCAGCTGTCATCCACCATCATTAAACTACAGAGCACCGTACTGCACTCTTGCGGGCAATTCCGTCAGCTGTCATCCACCATCTTTAATCAAGAGAGCGCAGTGCCGCACTCTATGTGGTGGTGACAAATTCCACATTCGCCATCTTTAATCTACAGAGCGTCGCGCTGCACTCTGTGGTGGCGGATAATTTGAAAAGCTGCCAAGAGAGCATCGTGTTGGTATCTTTATTCTTTGACTTGTGGTGGCGGCAAATTCCACATCCGCCATCTGAGTGCACCGTGCTGCGCTCTTGATCGTAGTAGCGGACAATTTAAAAAGAACATGTCAAGGAATACCTTTGTTCTAGGAGAAGAAAAGACTACAGTTCTGAACGGCTTGCGTAAGATAGCGATTGTGTTAACCTCCTTTTCCCTGCTCTGTTAAGGCATAGCTTTATCGAATACTTGAAGATTACATTACAAAAGAAGTGATTAAGAATATAATCGATACAACATATGATCAGAACATTGAATGATGTGTTTGGAGTGCACCTTCGTTCTAAGAGAATCGAACCCGAGACTGCCGGGTGAGAGGCAAGCACACTAAACCAAACCGTAGGAGCCGGCAATTCTCTTTCTATATAATAATTTCGTGTAGCTATTTCTAGCCAAGTGCAGTCTAAAAATAAATCCTAGTCTTGTTACATCAGGAAGGGTAACTGGCTAAATCCTGGTCTTTCAGCGTCAGGAAGGGCAACCGGCCGTACCGTAAAACAATAGTGTATGATGTAAGAGGCTAGATACTGCTTTTTAAAATTCTAAGAAGAGCATCTAGCTGTAAAACCCCGATTCTCGTGTTAAAAAGAGCATCTAGTTGTAAAACAGATTCTTAATCCCAGTTCTTTGACGTCAGGAAGGGCGACCGACCGTAAAACAATAGTGTATGATGTAAGAGGCTAGATACTGCTTTTTAAAATCCTAGAAGGGCATCCAGTTGTAAAACAGATTCTTGTGATTTAAAATCTCACGTCAGGAAGGGCAACCGACCGTACCGTAAAACAATAGTGTATGATGTAAGAGGCTAGATACAGCTATTTAAAATCCGAGAAGGGCATCCAGTTGTAAAACAGATTCTTGTGTCAGGAAGGGCAACCGCCCGTACCGTAAAACAATAGTGTATGATGTAAGAGGCTAGCAGCTTGCGCAAGATAGCAACTCTTCCTTACTCTGCGAAGGTACATCTTTATCGAACATGCATCGCAAAAGCGAGAGTGTTCAGGTTTAGACTTGAAAATATACTACCGTTTATAGTGCGATGTTGTAGAACACTGCATTGCAAGACTAGAATCAAACACTTTTGGGAAAAAAAATCTGTTCTCAACATACTTACCGAATTAGATGATAACATACTTTCAAATTTAATCAACACCTACTCTTATTTCTTCTTCGAGAGGAAGGAGTAGGAGGAGGAGGAGAATGTAATACCTAAACTAGAATCGAACACTGCGCTCGATGTTGTTAACCTTAACATGTAATCAGAACATTAATTGATGTATTCAAAACACTAGATAAGTGATCAAGACTAGATTCGAACACTGTACTCGATACAACGTGTATTTAGAACATGTTAGGGGATACCTTTGTTCTAAGAAAATCCGATTAAAACATTGCAAGACTAGAATCGAACACTGCACTCGATGTTGTTAACCTTAACATGTGATCAGAAGATTAATTGATGTATTCAGAACACTAGATAAGTGATCAAAACTAGAATCGAACACTGCACTCAATACTACATATGATCAGAACATCGGTGGATGTGTTTACAACATGTCTGGGGTATACCTTTGTTCTAAGAAAAAAAATTAGAGTAGAATTCTGAACAGCTTGCGCAAGATAGCAACTCTTCCTTACTCTGCGAAAGTACATCTTTATCGAACATGCATCGCAAAAGCGAGAGTGTTCAGGTTTAGACTTGAATACATACTACCGTTTATAGTGCGATGTTGTAGAACACTGCATTGAAAGACTAGAACCGAACACTTTTGGGAAAAAAAATTCTGTTCTCAACATACTTACCGAACTAGATGATAACATACTTTCAAATTTAGTCAACACCTACTCTTATTTCTTCTTCGAGAGGAAGGAGTAGGAGGAGGAGGAGAATGTAATACCTAAACTAGAATCGAACACTGCACTCGATGTTGTTAACCTTAACATGTAATCAGAACATTAATTGATGTGTTCAAAACACTAGATAAGTGATCAAGACTAGATTCGAACACTGTACTCGATACTACATATGATCAGAACATCGGTGGATGTGTTTACAACACGTCTGGGGTATACCTTTGTTCTAAGAAAAAAATTAGAGTAGAATTCTGAACAGCTTGCGCAAGGTAGCAACTCTTCCTTACTCTGCGAAGATACATCTTTATCGAACATGCATCGCAAAAGCGAGAGTGTTCAGGTTTAGACTTGAACACATACTACCGTTTATAGTGCGATGTTGTAGAACACTGCATTGCAAGACTAGAATCAAACACTTTTGAGAAAAAAAATTCTGTTCTCAACATACTTACCGAACTTGATGATAACATACTTTCAAATTTAATCAACACCTACTCTTATTTCTTCTTCGAGAGGAAGGAGTAGGAGGAGGAGAATGTAATACCTAATCTAAAATAAAAGAACATGTTAATTCTACATTATTTATTTTATACAATTTACTACAACTTATACCCTAATTTTAGAACCCTTCTTAGGTCTTGTTGAGCTTCTTATCAGACATTGCAACAGCATAATTCTTTACTCCCAGAGATGTCGATGTGCCTAAAAAAGAACGAAAATGTATAGATGTAGCGTGGAAGTACTTGTGATGATAGGATATGAAAAGGTAAGTTAGTTTGTTAACAGGTAACCCAGCTATCTTTAACTCAAAGACCTTTACAGCCTAGCGTAAAAGCAAATGTGATAATAGGATATCGAAAGGACAAGTCAGCTAGCCTAGAGTTGCAACGTGCAGAAGAAACCAAGTTTCAGCCTATTAAGGTCAGACATAGTCGTGAGTTTGAAGTGACAAGATTAACTACCTCCCTGTCTACGCCTTCTAATCCTCTAATCGTAAAATGCTAAAACAATGAAGGTTACAAAAGATACTTGGTTTGTTAACAGGTAACCTAGCTATCTTTAACTCAAAGACCTTTATTGCCTAGCGTAAAAGCAAATGTGATAATAGGATATCGAAAGGACAAGTCAGCTAGCCTAGAGTTGCAACGTGCGGAAGAAACCAAGTTTGAGCCTATTAAGGTCAGACATTGTCGTGAGTTTTTAAAAGCAAACAGAAAGACATAAATGTTCTATACCTAACAAAGTCGAAGCACTCTTTTTGTTAAAAATATAGTAACTCAATATCGTCCCTGCTCTGGCAAACTAACGAATCTGAAAATTGTCAAAAGGTTAGGAGAGCTGAAAGAAGTTGTGATTACTCATGTCAAATCAATTTTTATATTTAATTATTGGTTTTATGTGTTAGGCATGCAGAACGAGCTGCAGATGTGAGACTTTGTCAGAGGGTAGACAATATATAAATAACAAAATCTAGACCAGAACTTCAGAACTACAGAGTCCTTAGTTTGTCAGTTTCGCTAGTTTGCCAGAGTACAGACGATATCCTTTCCTCGAGTCGCAAAGAAAAACGAAAATTTAAGTACTAACGATTAACCAGCATGTAGGATTAAAGAGAGCAACTATTCATCAATAGAGATTAGACTAAATTCGCGATGCTCGGAAGAAACCAAGTTTCAGCCTATTAAGGTCAGACATGGTCGTGAGTTTCAAGTTACAAGATTAACTACCTCCTTGTCTACACCTTCTAATCCTCTAATCGTAAAATGCTAAAAACAATGAAGGTTACAAAAGATACTTGGTTTGTTAACAGGTAACCTAGCTATCTTTAACTCAAAGACCTTTATTGCCTAGCGTAAAAGCAAATGTGATAATAGGATATCGAAAGGACAAGTCAGCTAGCCTAGAGTTGCAACGTGCAGAAGAAACCAAGTTTCAGCCTATTAAGGTCAGACATTGTAGTAAATTTGAAATTACAAGATTAACCTCTTCTATGTCTATGCCATCTAATTCTCCTATCTTATAATGCTAAAAAGAACGTAAACATATAAGATCGATAGAAAAAGTTCAAAACATACCTTAAAATGCACGCGCTGCAAACTGTTACTCGGATGAATAAAATGCGTACCTTCAAGCCTGTAACTCGAACGGTGCCTAAAAGAAGAGAAAATATATATGAATGTAGATGTTTATTACCTAGCGTGGAAGTTGCTTTGCTGACAGTAACTAACAGTTCAGGCATACCTTAAGTTGAAGGCTGAAGAATAATATTAACAGCAGACAGTACTTAGACGGGGTTGTGCACGTAATAAACGCATACTGAGAACTGTGAGGAGTACTTCACGCAGACTGCAGCGAGTAAATATGCTGCTTGTTAGCAAGCGGATATCAAGAATTGCAGACGTTTGCAGTACAGTCGGAACGAAATGTTTATGCAACAAGAGCTCTCCTGAGGGTCTTACGCTGAGTTCCGCAGGCTGACATATTTAAGCCGGGATCGAACATGCTGTTGATGCCGAGGTGTCAGAATTTAAGAGTTCTGCAGCGGATCGAGCCTTAGAAAGTTAGCGTGCGATTGCAATGTTTAGGGAGAAACTAACTTTCAACATATAGAGGTCAGACATGGTTGTAAGTTTGAAATTATAAGGTTGACCTCTTCTATAGCATGAGGATTGAAGAGAACAACTATTTATCAATAGATTAAAGTTGCAATGTTCGGAAGAAACCAAGTTTCGACCTACAGAGGTCAGATATTGTCATGAGCTTTACTAAGCTAAGCCTACATCCACAGAACCCCCTACCTGTTAGCAACAACACGAAACGCTGAGGTACCGAAATATACAAGTTCTACAAGCAGACGTAAGTAGCATAATACAGGGATTCGGCCGCCACCACACCCACCGGCTCCCAGAGGCCACCTCCACCACCACCACAGCCAGAGGCCTCCCAGATGCCTCCTCCACCACCACCACAGCCAGAGGCCTCCCAGAGGTCTCCTCCACCACCCGCGGGAAATTTGAATTTGTAAACAAAGCCACGTGCTTTTTGACAGCTGTCATCGACAACAACGCATCGTTAACCTCAGTACTGCCATCTTGACGGGCCTAAACCTCAGTAGTACCAACTTAACCTAACTAGCGCGAGGTAAACAATGCCACGTGTTTTTTGACAGCCACGTGCTTTTTGACAGACAACAACGCATCGCTAACCTCAGTACTGCCATCTTGACGGGCCTAAACCTCAGTAGTACCAACTTAACCTAACTAGCGCGAGATAAACAAAGCCACGTGCTTTTTGACAGCCACGTGCTTTCTTGACAGCTGTCATCCGCCATCTTTAAACCACAGAGCACTGTGCTGCCCTCTTTATCGCAGTAGCTGCAAATTCGTCACCTGTCATCGGCAGTGCTGCCATCTTGGCGGGCCTAAACCTTAGTGCTACCAACTTAACCTCACTAGCTCGAGATAAACAAATCCACGTGCAGCTGTCATCCGCCATTTTTAATCTACAGAGCACAGTGCTGCCCTCTTTAGCTACTTACCTTTGAAATGTGGTGGCGGATAATTTGAAAAATGCTTTTTGACAGCAGCCATCTTTCAGCACCGTGCTGCCCTCTTTAGCTAGATACCTTTGAAATGTGGTGGTAGACAATTCCACGTGACAGCAGCCATCCTTAATCAAGAGAGCACCGTGCTGCCCTCTATGTGGTGGCGGCAAATTCTAAATGCTCTTGTTTGGAAACAAAGTCACGCGCTTTTTTGACAGCCGTCATCCGCCATCTTTAATCAACAGAGCACAGTGCTGCCCTCTTTACCTAGATACCTTTGAAATGTGGTGGCGGCAAATTGAAAAATGCTATGTGCTCTTGTTTGGAAACAAAGCCATGTGCTTTTTTGACAGCTGTCATCCACCATCTTTAATCAACAGAGCACCGTGCTGCTATCATGCGGGCAATTTCATCAGCTGTCATCCGCCATCTTTAATCCACAGAACACCGTGCTGCCCTCTTTATGACATGTAGTAGCGGGCAATTTGAAAAGTTCTGTTAGCTGTCATCCGCCATCTTTAATCAAGCGAGCACCGTGCTGTCATCTTTAGCTAGATACCTTTGAAATGTTGTGGTGGATAATTTAAAAAGAAAAATTCTACAGCAGTCATCTCTCGACGCTAATTGCATAAGATGGTGGCTATTCATGACTCCTTAAGGGTGCTTACGCAAGATGGCTGCTATACATAGGTTCTTATGAGACGCCCTTGGGATGCTTGCACAAGATGGTGGTTATACATGACTCCTTATGAGATGCCCTAGGGATGCTTGCTCAAGATAGCGGCTGCTCTTATAGGACGGCTTAAGGGTCCCTGCACAAGATGGCTTGAGACGCCAAAAGGATGCTTGCGCAAGATGGCGGACACAAGATGGCGGCTATACACAACTCCTTATGAGACGCTTTAAGAGTGCTTGCGCAAGATGGCTGCTGCTCTTATGAAGAAAGCTAGCTTAGAGGCTAACGTATCGTGCTAGTTCGATTCATTAAATTTGGGGCTTAAATGCAAAATGTTAAATATCTCGAAAGCGGTGCATCGTAGAGCAAAACGGACAAAAAATTTTCTACCCAGTACCTCGGTTCGCAGTACGAGGAACAAGAAAAACATAGTCTAATAATGAGATCAACGGTTCGGTTCCTACTTAGGCCCTTTGGCATTCGCTCTGTTTTAGCTTGTATTGAAGCAAGTCTTCGTAACATGATCAGGTTTAGCTATGGTAGAGAGTATAACGTGCCGTGCAGATTCGATTCATTACATTTGGGGCTTAAATGCAAAATGTTAAATATCTCGAAAACGGTGCATCGTAGAGCAAAACCTGATACCTAGGTTTGCAGTATCAGGAACATGATAGCATAAGAAAAACATAGTCTAATGATGAGATCGACGGTTCAATCCCTACTTAGGCCCTTTGGCATTGGCAGCTATCTAATTCTACAAGATGGGGGCTATACATAGCTTCTTATGAGGCAGCTTAAGAGCGCTTGCACAAGATGGCTGCTGCTCTTATGAGACGCCCTAGGGGTGCTTGCGCAAGGTAGCAGCGACAAGACGGTGAC
Source organism: Anabrus simplex (assembly GCF_040414725.1). Taxonomy (NCBI): domain Eukaryota; kingdom Metazoa; phylum Arthropoda; class Insecta; order Orthoptera; family Tettigoniidae; genus Anabrus; species Anabrus simplex. Next base: position 274,081,438 of record NC_090266.1, read on the forward strand.
TATACACAGCTCCTTATGATACGGTCTAGTCGATAGCTGCAGTCGCTTAAGTGCGGCCAGTATCCAGTAATCGGGAGATCGTGGGTTCGAGCCCCACTGTCGGCAGCCCTGAAGATGGTTTTCCGTGGTTTCCCATTTTCACACCAGGCAAATGCCGGGGCTGTACCTTAATTAAGGCCACGGCCGCTTCCTTCCAATTCCTAGGCCTTTCCTATCCCATCGTCGCCATAAGACATATCTGTGTCGGTGCGACGTAAAGCAAATAGCAAAAAAGATACGGTCTAGAGGTGCTCACACAAGATGGTGGCTGCTCTGATGAAGAAAGCTAGCTTTGCATCGTGCAGGTATCTTTACAGCACTAAGCCTCATACTTTGAAATGTGGTGGCGGGTAATTTGAAAAATTCCACGTGCTTTTTCTTAACAGCAGCTATCTTTAAACAATAGCGGCTATACATAAGCTGTTAAGGCCTCCTCTTTTGTCAAGGCATAGCTCTATCGAACAAGTTTAAACCTGCATCGGGATAGCTAGAGTAAGCACGTGCTGCAGTGATGACGTCATTATGCATGTTTAGACTTGCACATCACTAAAGAAACATAACAAGACTAGAATCGAACACTGCACTCTATGCCGTTAACTTTATCATGTGATCGGAACATTGATTGAAGTGTTTAGAACACTAAATAAGTGATCAAGACTATAATAGAACACTGTACTCGATACAACATGTGTTTAGAACATGTCAGGGGATACCTTTGTTCTAAGAAGATTAGATTACCGCACATTCCTTGTAGGGCTAATAGGCTAAAGGGCTAATGGGCTAAAGGGCTAAAGGGCTAATGGGCTAAAGGGCTAAAGGGCTAAAGGTCTAATGGGCTAAAGGGCTTGTTGTGAACTTTGAGTCTATATGCAGACAGTTGATGTGCAGGGACTTGTTTTGATGTAATACGTGCTTCAGAAGTAGCGTTTCTAGGTACAAACTTAACTTGTTTCGATAGCGATGAAGCGTTGAAATTTCCTTCTTCTTTACCTTGCATCTCTTCTTGAGATGTTTGCACTTCGACAGAACGTGTAGTAGGCTTAGGAAATGAAGTAAAATCATCAAGCTGTAATGGCAATGAATTTTCTTCTTCTTCTACATTCCCTTTACTACTCTTTTGATCAACATCATTATCCATATTATCATAATCATGATCTTGCCTCTCTTTTTCTTGAAGTTTGTGCTTAGTAACAGAACTTGCAGCAGGCCTAGACAACAAGGGAGAATTAAAAATCTCTCGCAGGGGTGTACCTTTTAAACATAAATCAGTGTTCGCTGGAATATGGTTGAGCTCTTTGTATTTTGTTCCCGATGAAGCTACATTACACGCGGCTTCATGACGTTGAGCGTTGTATGCGTTCTTGAACTCTCTTCTACACTGTTTGCATTGAAAAATAGTCCTACATGATATCTCATGATGTCTCCTGTGATAGCTTCGGGAAAATGCTTTTCCACACTCTTCGCAAATATACCCAGAAATAGGTATTTCCATGACGGTCTTTTATCTTCTGCTAACAGATTCTTCTTTAAATCTACTCGACATTTGTTACTCTCTACTTCGATGATGCGAACAGCTTAGCGATGAACAGTAAACTAACACAAAAGCGTATAACCAAGGTAGCAACAGTAAGTTTTAAGCCCATCAAGATGGCAAGAGTGAGTTTAGCGGCGTTCTGCTGTTGGATTTTAAATTCCGCGCTATAACATGCATAAGGTGGCAGCCTTGGGGTTTACTGCCGTAAAGATGGCAGCAGTGAGGTTAGCGACGCTCTATTGTCCTTCAAAGTGAGGTTAGGTTTCGTCATGAAGACAGCTGTCAAAAAAGCACGTGACTATGTTTACCAAACAAGAGCACGTGGTCGTGACGTCACGGTCACGTAGTATGCTGCTTCAGCATGCAAAGTTCAATGTCTACACCTACGTAGTAAACACTCTGCTATGTTCACAAAATTTTTACTCATAACTATTTTTTATACTTTAAGTTCGTGCACATAGGTTATGTTAAGATAGCAGCACACGTACAAGCGATGGTCGCACGCTTGCGTAGAAGTTGTTTAGTACGATAGTTGATGTATGCATTATCAGAAGGTGATATGTACACGCTTTTAAACCTTGCTATTCTTACTGCTGCTATGTTCGCAAGATTTTCAAAGATCGCCATTCTTTGTGCTTTAAGTTCGTTCGCATAGGTCATGCTAAAGTAGCAGAGTAAACACATGCGAACGTTGTACATTCTAGCGGGATGTGTTTAGTACGATAGTTGATGCATGCAAAATCGATAGGTGTTGTGTACACACTTTGAAACTTAACTATTATTCGTGCTTTAAATCCGTGCACATAGGTTATGCTAAGATAGCAGCACACTCTAGCGGGGGAAGTTTTGTACTCTAGTTGATGCATGTATAATCGATAGGCAATGCGTACACGCTTTTAAAACATTGCTATTCTTACTGCTGCTGCTATGTTCACAAGATTTTTATACATCGCTATTCTTTACGCTTTAAGTTCATGCGTATAAGTTATACTAAGTTAGCAGCATACTTATAAGGTTGTTGCACGCTTTAGTGGAAAAAGTTTAGTAAGAAAGACGATGCATGCAAAATCGATAGGTGATGTGTACACGCTTTGAACTTGGCTATTCTTTGTGCTTTAAGTTCGTGCACATAGGTTATGTTAAGATTGCAGCATGCACAAGCAATGATCGCACGCTCTAGTAGAAGAAGTTTAGTACAAGAGTTAATGCGTGCAAAATTGACAGGTGTTGTGTACACGCTATTCCTTGTGCTTTAAGTTCACGCACATAGGTAACAGCACACAATTGCGAACGTTGTACACTCTAGCGGTAGAAGTTTAGTACGATAGTCGATGCATGCAAAATCGATAGGTGATGTGTACACGCTTTAGAGCATAGCTATTCTTTGTGCTTTAACTTTATACACATACGTTAGCAATACACATATGCGATCGTTGTACACTCTGGTGGTAAAAATAGTCGATGCATGCAAAATCAATAGGTGATGTGTACACGCTGTTAAAGATCGTTATTTTTTGTGTTTTAAGTTCGTGCGTATAGGCTATGCTAAGATAGGAGTACAATCTAGCGGAAGAAGTTCAGGGTGATGTGTACACGCTTTGAAACATGGTTATTCTTTGTACTTTAAGTTCATGCACATAGGTTATGCTAAGATAGCAGCACAATCTAGAGGAAGAAGTTTAGTACGAGAGTCGATGCTTCCAAATCGGTAAGTAATATGTACACGCTTTGAAACATGGCTATTCTTTGTACTTTAAGTTCGTGCGTATAGGTTATGCTAAGGTAGCAGTACAATCTAGAGGAAGAATTTTAGTACGATAGCTGATGCATGCAAAATCGATAGATGATGTGTACACGCTGTGAAACATGGCTATTCTTTGTACTTTAAGTTCGTGCGTATAGGTTATGCTAAGATAGCAGTATAATCTAGCGGAAGAAGTTTAGTACGATAGCTGATGCATGCAAATCGATAGGTAATGTGTACACGCTGTGATACATGGCTATTCTTTGTACTTTAAGTTCGTGCGTATAGGTTATGCTAAGATAGCAGCACAATCTAGTAGAAGAAGTTTAGTGCGATAGTTGATGTATGCAAAATCGATAGGTGATGTGTACACGCTGTGAAACATGACTATTCTTCGTACTTCAAGTTCATGCGTATAGGTTATGCTAAGATAGCAGCACAATCTAACGGAAGAAGTTTAGTATGATAGTCGATTCATGTAAAATCAATAGGTAATGTGTGCACGCTTTGAAACATGGCTATTCTTTGTACTTTAATTTCATGCGTATAGGTTATGCTAAGATAGCGGAAGAAGTTTAGTGTGATATTTGATGCATGCAAAATCGATAGATAATGTGTACAGGCTTTGTAACATGGCTATGCTCTGTACCTTAAGTTCATGTGTATAAATTATGCTAAGATAGCAGCACAATCTAGCGGAAGAAGTTTAGTATGATAGTCGATGCATGCAAAACCGATAGGTGATGTGTACACGCTTTGAAACATAGCTATTCTTTGTACTTTAAGGTCATGCGTATAGGTTATGCTAAGATAGCAGCACAATCTAGCGGAAGAAGTTTAGTACGAGAGTCGATGCATGCAAAATCGATAGGTAATGTGTACACGCTTTGAAACATGGCTATTCTTTATACTTTAAGTTCATACGTATAGGTTATGCTGAGATAGCAGCACGATCTAGCGGAAGAAGATTAGTGCGATATTTGATGAATGTAAAATCGATAGGTGATGTCTACACGCTTTAAAACATGGCTATTCATACTGCTGCTCTGTTCCTAAGATTTTTAAACATAGCTAATCCTAATGCTGCTCTTAACGACGTAGAGCTAAGGACTGATTACGTGACCGTGACGTCACGACCACGCGCTCTTGTTTGGTAAACATAGTCACGTGATTTTTTGACAGCTGTCTTCATGACGAACCCTAACCTCACTTTGAAGGACAATAGAGCGTCGCTAACCTCACTGCTGCCATCTTTACGGCAGTAAACCTCAAGGCTGCCACCTTATGCACGTTATAGCGCGGAATTTAATATCCAACAACAGAACGTCGCTAACCTCACTCTTGCCATCTTGATGGGCTTAAACCTTACTGTTGCTACCTTGGTTATACGCTTTTGTGTTAGTTTACTGTTAATCGCTAAGCTGTTCCCATCATCGAAGTAGAGAGTAACAAATGTCGAGTAAATTTAAAGAAGAATCTGTTAGCAGAAGATAAAAGTCCGTCATGGAAAAACCTATTTCTAGGTATATTTGCGAAGAGTGTGGAAAAGCATTTTCCCGAAGCTATCACAGGAGACGTCATGAGATATCATGTAGGACAATTTTTCAATGCAAACAGTGTAGAAGAGAGTTCAAGAACGCATACAACGCTCAACGTCATGAAGCCGCGTGTAATGTAGCTTCATCGGGAACAAAATACAAAGAGCTCAACCATATTCCAGCGAACACTGATTTATGTTTAAAAAGTACACCTCTGCGAGAGATTTTTAATTCTCCCTTGTTGTCTAGGCCTGCTGCAAGTTCTGTTACTAAGCACAAACTTCAAGAAAAAGAGAGGCAAGATCATGATTATGATAATATGGATAATGATGTTGATCAAAAGAGTAGTAAAGGGAAAGTAGAAGAAGAAGAAAATTCATTGCCATTACAGCTTGATGATTTTACTTCATTTCCTAAGCCTACTACACGTTCTGTCGAAGTGCAAACATCTCAAGAAGAGATGCAAGGTAAAGAAGAAGGAAATTTCAACGCTTCATCGCTATCGAAACAAGTTAAGTTTGTACCTAGAAACGCTACTGCTGAAGCACGTATTACATCAAAACAAGTCCCTGCACATCAACTGTCTGCATATAGACTCAAAGTTCACAACAAGCCTCTGTTACCCTATGTAGATATAAGCTACTGTAAAGACCCCAACGTACTCGTAAAACGTTTACAACTGCTAAGAGCCTATCATGATGCTGGTTACACACAGTACAAAGAAGATATTTTTGAAATAGAGTATGAATTACGTCGTGTAGGTATTATGAAGTAAGCGCTTACCCTCACCTAAGTCATCCATCTATAGTATATAGTCGATCGAGTAGCTATATTTGTATAGATTATTTCCCAACATTCTCCCTTCCTTAGGGTGTTAACTCCGCCTCTAGTTGTAGAGCCGGTCTCAAGCCCGGATAAAGAGAGGAGAGGCATCCTAGCCCTTTAGCCCATTAGCCCTTAGCCCTTTAGTTCTTTAGCCCATTAGCCCTTTAGCCCTTTAGCCCATTAGCCCTTTAGCCTATTAGCCCTACAAGGAATGTGCGGTAATCTAATCTTCTTAGAACAAAGGTATCCCCTGACATGTTCTAAACACATGTTGTATCGAGTACAGTGTTCTATTATAGTTTTGATCACTTATTTAGTGTTCTAAACACTTCAATCAATATTCCGATCACATGATAAAGTTAACGGCATAGAGTGCAGTGTGCGATTCTAGTCTTGTTATGTTTCTTTAGTGTTGTGCAAGTCTAAACATGCATAATGACTTCATCACTGCAGCACGTGCTTACTCTAGCTATCCCGATGCAGGTTTAAACTTGTTCGATAGAGCTATGCCTTGACATAAGAGGAGGCCTTAACAGCTTATGTATAGCCGCTATTGTTTAAAGATAGCTGCTGTTAAGAAAAAGCACGTGGAATTTTTCAAATTACCCGCCACCACATTTCAAAGTATGAGGTTTAGTGCTGTAAAGATACCTGCACGATGCAAAGCTAGCTTTCTTCATCAGAGCAGCCACCATCTTGTGTGAGCACCTCTAGACCGTATCATAAGGAGCTGTGTATAGTCACCGTCTTGTCGCTGCTACCTTGCGCAAGCACCCCTAGGGCGTCTCATAAGAGCAGCAGCCATCTTGTGCAAGCGCTCTTAAGCTGCCTCATAAGAAGCTATGTATAGCCCCCATCTTGTAGAATTAGATAGCTGCCAATGCCAAAGGGCCTAAGTAGGGATTGAACCGTCGATCTCATCATTAGACTATGTTTTTCTTATGCTGTCATGTTCCTGATACTGCAAACCTAGGTATCAGGTTTTGCTCTACGATGCACCGTTTTCGAGATATTTAACATTTTGCATTTAAGCCCCAAATTTAATGAATCGAACTAGCACGATACGTTAGCCTCTAAGCTAGCTTTCTTCATGAGAGCAGCAGCCATCTTGCGCAAGCACTCTTAAAGCGTCTCATAAGGAGTTGTGTATAGCCGCCATCTTGTGTCCGCCATCTTGCGCAAGCATCCTTAGGGCGTCTCAAGCCATCTTGTGCAAGGACCCTTAAGCCGTCCTATAAGAGCAGCCGCTATCTTGAGCAAGCATCCCTAGGACATCTCATAAGGAGTCATGTATAACCACCATCTTGTGCAAGCATCCAAAGGGCATCTCATAGGAACCTATGTATAGCAGCCATCTTGCGTAAGCACCCTTAAGGAGTCATGAATAGCCACCATCTTATGCAATTAGCGTCGAGAGATGGCTGCTGTAGAATTTTTCTTTTTAAATTATCCACCACCACATTTCAAAGGTATCTAGCTAAAGATGACAGCACGGTGCTCGCTTGATTAAAGATGGCGGATGACAGCTAACAGAACTTTTCAAATTGCCTGCTACTACATGTCATAAAGAGGGCAGCACGGTGTTCTGTGGATTAAAGATGGCGGATGACAGCTGATGAAATTGCCCGCATGATAGCAGCACGGTGCTCTGTTGATTAAAGATAGCGGATGACAGCTGTCAAAAAAGCACATGGATTTGTTTCCAAACAAGAGCACATAGAATTTTTCAATTTGCCGCCACCACATTTCAAAGGTATCTAGGTAAAGAGGGCAGCACTATGCTCTGTAGATTAAAGATGGCGGATGACGGCTGTCAAAAAAGCGCGTGACTTTGTTTCCAAACAAGAGCATGTAGAATTTGCCGCCACCACATAGAGGGCAGCACGGTGCTCTCTTGATTAAAGATGGCTGCTGTCACGTGGAATTGTCTAACACCACATTTCAAAGGTACCTAGCTAAAGAGGGCAGCACGGTGCTCAAAGATGGCTGCTGTCAAAAAGCATTTTTCAAATTATCCGCCACCACATTTCAAAGGTAAGTAGCTAAAGAGGGCAGCACTGTGCTCTGTAGATTAAAGATGGTGGATGACAGCTGCACGAGGATTTGTTTATCTCGAGCTAGTGAGGTTAAGTTGGTAGCACTAAGGTTTAGGCCCGCCAAGATGGCAGCACTGCCGATGACAGGTGACGAATTTGCAGCTACTGCGATAAAGAGGGCAGCACAGTGCTCTGTGGTTTAAAGATGGCGGATGACAGCTGTCAAGAAAGCACGTGGCTGTCAAAAAGCACGTGGCTTTGTTTATCTCGCGCTAGTTAGGTTAAGTTGGTACTACTGAGGTTTAGGCCCGTCAGGATGGCAGTACTGAGGTTAGCGATGCGTTGTTGTCTGTCAAAAACACGTGGCTTTGTTTACCTCGCGCTAGTTAGGTTAAGTTGGTACTACTGAGGTTTAGGCCCGTCAAGATGGCAGTACTGAGGTTAGCGATGCGTTGTTGTCGATGACAGCTGTCAAAAAGCACGTGGCTTTATTTACAAATTCAAATTTCCCGCGGGTGGTGAAGGGGACCTCTGGGAGGCCTCTGGCTGTGGTGGTGGTGGAGGAGGCATCTGGGAGGCCTCTGGCTGTGGTGGTGGTGGAGGTGGCCTCTTGGAGCCGGTGGGGGTGGTGGCGGCCGAATCCCTGTATTATACTACTGACGTATTTGTACTATGATTAAACGGGTAGGTTTGAGCTCAGCTCGAGAAGCTGCTAATAATTTTAATGCGAACTGTACGCGTGCAGTAGACTTCGTACCCTGCTGAGGCAAACGCATTCCAGGTAGGAGCTGGCTAGCCGGATGCAGCTTGCGCGCGCGCGTGTGTGTAGGCATGCTTCAAAAACACATCCCAGATACTTTTTCTCGTTCTAGAGTCTGCTTATTCTAAATCCGGTGCTAGTGCATAGCTACTCGTAAGGCGTAATACCTGAAATGCACTAGGAAGCAGCTAGCTGCTGCTCTCCTCCTGTTTTACATGAGATTTTAAATTGTGAGAACCTATTTTACAGCCAGATGCCCTTCCTGACGCAAGAATCTTTTTTTACAGCTAGAAATTTAAATCACAGTTTCTTGAACTATTGTTTTAGCGCTAGATGCTCATCCTAGCGCTGAAAGACCAGGATTTAGCCAGTTACCCTTCCTGATGTAACAAGACTAGGATTTATTTTTTTAGCCTGCTCTTGGCCAGAAATAGCTACACGAAATTATTATATAGAAAGAGAATTGCCGGCTCCTACAGTTTGGTTTAGTGTGCTTGCCTCTCACGCGGCAGTCTCAGATTCAATTCTCTTGGGATTAAAAATATGTTTTACAGCCGAGTGCCTCCTCCTGACGCAAGAGTTTAAATCGCAAGAATCTGTTTTAAGGCCGGTTGCCCTTCCTGACGCGAGATTTTAAATCACAAGAATCTGTTTTACAACTGGATGCCCTTCTAGGATTTTAAAAAGCAGTATCTAGCCTCTTACATCATACACTATTGTTTTACGGTATGGCCGGTTGCCCTTCCTGACACAAGAATCTGTTTTACAACTGGTTGCCCTTCCTGACACAAAACTAGCAGTATCTAGCCTCTTACATCATACACTATTGTTTTCGACCGGTTGCCCTTCCTAACGTCAAAGAACTGGGATTAAGAATCTGAGTGTTCGATTCTAGTTTTGATCACTTATCTAGTGTTTTGAATACATCAATTAATCTTCTGATCACATGTTAAGGTTAACAACATCGAGTGCAGTGTTCGATTCTAGTCTTGCAATGTTTTAATCTGATTTTCTTAGAACAAACGTATCCCCTAACATGTTCTAAATACACGTTGTATCGAGTACAGTGTTCGAATCTAGTCTTGATCACTTATCTAATGTTTTGAACACATCAATTAATGTTCTGATTACATGTTAAGGTTAACAACATCGAGTGCAATGTTCGATTCTAGTTTAGGTATTACATTCTCCTCCTCCTCCTACTCCTTCCTCTCGAAGAAGAAATAAGAGTAGGTGTTGATTAAATTTGAAAGTATGTTATCATCTAGTTCGGTAAGTTATGTTGAGAACAGAATTTTTTTCCCCAAAAGTGTTTGATTCTAGTCTTGCAATGCAGTGTTCTACAACATCGCACTATAAACGGTAGTATGTATTCAAGTCTAAACCTGAACACTCTCGCTTTTGCGATGCATGGTCGATAAGGATGTATCTTCGCAGAGTAAGGAAGAGTTGCTATCTTGCGCAAGCTGCTAGCCTCTTACATCATACACTATTATTTTACGGTACGTGCGGTTGCCCTTCCTGACACAAGAATCTGTTTTACAACTGGATGCCCTTCTCGGATTTTAAATAGCTGTATCTAGCCTCTTACATCATACACTATTGTTTTACGGTACGGTCGGTTGCCCTTCCTGACGTGAGATTTTAAATCACAAGAATCTGTTTTACAACTGGATGCCCTTCTAGGATTTTAAAAAGCAGTATCTAGCCTCTTACATCATACACTATTGTTTTACGGTCGGTCGCCCTTCCTGACGTCAAAGAACTGGGATTAAGAATCTGTTTTACAACTAGATGCTCTTTTTAACACGAGAATCGGGGTTTTACAGCTAGATGCTCTTCTTAGAATTTTAAAAAGCAGTATCTAGCCTCTTACATCATACACTATTGTTTTACGGTACGGCCGGTTGCCCTTCCTGACGCTGAAAGACCAGGATTTAGCCAGTTACCCTTCCTGATGTAACAAGACTAGGATTTATTTTTAGACTGCACTTGGCTAGAAATAGCTACACGAAATTATTATATAGAAAGAGAATTGCAGGCTCCTACGGTTTGGTTTAGTGTGCTTGCCTCTCACCCGGCAGTCTCGGGTTCGATTCTCTTAGAACGAAGGTTCACTCCAAACACATCATTCAATGTTCTGATCATATGTTGTATCGATTATATTCTTAATCACTTCTTTTGTAATATAATCTTCAAGTATTCGATAAAGCTATGCCTTAACAGAGCAGGGAAAAGGAGGTTAACACAATCGCTATCTTACGCAAGCCGTTCAGAACTGTAGTCTTTTTTTCTCCTAGAACAAAGGTATTCCTTGACATGTTCTTTTTAAATTGTCCGCTACTACGATCAAGAGCGCAGCACGGTGCTCTCAGATGGCGGATGTGGAATTTGCCGCCACCACAAGTCAAAGAATAAAGATACCAACACGATGCTCTCTTGGCAGCTTTTCAAATTATCCGCCACCACAGAGTGCAGCGCGACGCTCTGTAGATTAAAGATGGCGAATGTGGAATTTGTCACCACCACATAGAGTGCGGCACTGCGCTCTCTTGATTAAAGATGGTGGATGACAGCTGACGGAATTGCCCGCAAGAGTGCAGTACGGTGCTCTGTAGTTTAATGATGGTGGATGACAGCTGACGAAATTGCTCGCAAGAATGCGGCACGGTGCTCTGTAGTTTAAAGATGGCGGATGTCCGCTGACGCAAGAGGGCAGCACGGTGTTCTGTGGTTTAAAGATGGCGGATGACAGCTGACGAAATTGCCCGCATGATAGCAGCACGGTGCTCTGTCGATTAAAGATGGTGGATGACAGCTGTCAAAAAAGCACGTGGCCAAACAAGAGCACGTGGAATTTGCCGCCACCACATTTCAAAGGTATCTAGCTAAAGAGGGCAGCACTGTGCTCTGTTGATTAAAGATGGCGGATGACGGCTGTCAAAAAGCGCGTGAGTTTGTTTCCAAACAAGAGCATGTAGAATTTTTCAAATTGCCGCCACCACATAGAGGGCAGCACGGTGCTCAAAGATGGCTGCTGTCATGTGGAATTGCCTGCCACCACATTTCAAAGGTATCTAGCTAAAGAGGGCAGCACGGTGCTCTCTAGATTAAAGATGGCTGCTGTCAAAAAGCATTTTTCAAATTATCCGCCAACACATTTCAAAGGTAAGTAGCTAAAGAGGGCAGCACTGTGCTCTATAGATTAAAGATGGCGGATGACAGCTGTCAAAAAAGCACGTGGATTTGTTTACCGATTCAAATCTCGCGCTAGTGAGGTTAAGTTGGTAGCACTAAGGTTTAGGCCCGTTAAGATGGCAGCACTGCGGATGACAGGTGACGAACTTGCAGCTACTGCGATAAAGAGGGCAGCACAGTGCTCTGTGGTTTAAAGATGGCGGATGACAGCTGTCAAAAAAGCACGTGGATTTGTTTACCTATTCAAATCTTGCGCTAGTTAGGTTAAGTTGGTACTACTGAGGTTTAGGCCCGTCAAGATGGCAGTACTGAGGTTAGCGATGCGTTGTTGTCTGTCAAAAAGCACGTGGCTGTCAAAAACACGTGGATTTGTTTACCAATTCAAATCTCGCGCTTGTTAGGTTAAGTTGGTACCACTGAGGTTTAGGCCCGTCAAGATGGCAGCGGTGAGGTTAGCGATGCGTTGTTGTCGATGACAGCTGTCAAAAAGCACGTGGCTTTGTTTACAAATTCAAATTTCCCGCGGGAGGTGGAGGAGGCCTCTGGGAAGGCCCCTCGGGAGGCGGAGGCGGAGGAGGCCTCTGGGAGAGCCCCCCGTGAGGCGGAGGCGGAGGGGGCCTCTGGGAGGGCCTCCCGTGAGGCGGAGGCGGAGGGGTCCCTGGGAGCCCTGAGGCGGAGGCGGCGCCCGAACCATCCAATTATACTACTTATACAGATAGGTTTCATGGCGACGATGGGACAACAAAGGCCTAGGAATTGGTAGGAAGTGGCCGTGGCCTTAATTAAGGTACAGCCCCAGCATTTGCTGTTGTGAAACCACGGAAAACCATCTTCAGGGCTGTCGACCGTGGGGTTCGAACCCACTATCTCCCGGATGCAAGCTCACAGCTACGCGGCCCCCAACCGCACGGCCAACTCGCTCGGTACGTAATCATTCGGGGTCCATCATACTACCCTCAAATGTCAGTCTATAAGCATAACTACAGCTAAACAAGTATGCCGAGTACATAGGCCACAGCGGAGCAGGTTTAAAAAGGAGTAAACCGCAAGATTAAGAGGTCCATTGTTCTAGAAAAGAAAAATGGAAAACAAGTCTAGGTTACAATATTTCAGTTCTAATTTATGAGACCGGTTTCGTACTGTATATTATAATAATTAAAATTGAAATAATACCATTTTCAAATAAAGGAAATGAATTGTTTGAGATTTGTAATAACTTCACTGTAAGGATGTATAGAAGTAAGATGAATATATTGAAGACAAAGAGTACATATCATGTTCATTAGCTTGAAAGCCTGTTGTGGGCCCTGACCTTCTTCGAACGTTTTCTCCATTCTTCTCTATTCATACCCAGGTTCTTCCACTTTCGAAATCCTAGGATTTTTATATCTTGCCTCACACATTCTTCCCACCTTAGCTTAGCTCTTCCAACTTTCCTTGTCCTGTACCTTCTAGCATGGAACTGAAGAACTTCTTGACCAATCTGTTATCGTTCATACGCAGTAAGTGCCTAATCTATTCCAGCCTTCTGACTTTTATGGTCGTAACGATATCTAGTTCATTAAACAATTAAAAAATCCAAAGTTGTATCGTTTTCCCCACTTCCCACGTTCTTCAACTGGCCCATAAATGTACCTTAATATTTTCCTTTCAAGTACACTTAGATTTCTTTCATCACATTTTTACGATACTCAGATCTCAGAATCATATGACAGCATTAGTCTCACTAGAACTGAATACATCATCATCCTATTTCTCCGGGTTATTGCTCGGGACTTTAGATGTTTCCTGAGACCTTAAAGGAATCCATTCGCATAAAGTATTCGTTTTTTTATTTCAGTACTCACGTATTTTTTTAAATTTACTTTTGTTCCAAGATAGGTGAAACTATGTACACCGTCAAACTTATATGAACCAGTCTATATGTCAATATTCGTTCATATAATCCTTTCTCGTTACGGGCATATACTTTGTTTTAGCTTCATTAATTTGCAAATCCATCTTTCTTATTGCCTTTTGTGGCTGAAGAAAACTTTTCCCGTGGCTCTTTGCGTTTTTCATATTGTACCAATATCATCTTCATATAAATAAAATCTGAACGGACATAACGAATATGGTTCCTCTGGTGTTATTGCCAGAAGCTCAAATAATTTTCTCTAAACCAATGTTGAAGAAGAGGCAAGCCCCGTTTCTGACGATTATAGGTCCTGACCCCACATTCTGATTCTTAATTTGTCACCGGTTTTTCCCCATGGTAACTTGCTAGTTTGATCAGTTTTCTTGAAATCTGTAATTCTTCCATTGCTGTATAAAGGTTTCTTCTATCAACGCTGTCATAGACCGACCGAAATCCATTACATTTCTCAAGTACCTCACGTACAGTAAAAATCTGATCCACTGTTGATATTCCTTGGCGAAGTCCACGCTGGAAGTCCCCTATTGCATCTTCTACAAGCGGCACAAGACTGTTAAACGACTGGTGGGAAATTTCTTATAAGCGATGCATGTCAAACTGATTCCCCTGTAATTGGAGCATTCCATAATATCACCTTTCTATGAATCAGACATATCAGACTCCACTCTTCAGGAACTGTTTCATCAATCCAAACAAAAACCTTATTCAGCTTATCCTAGGCATTTCAGGGGGGGGTCTGGAGCCAACCAGGCTCATTTTGGTTTCGGCCGAATATGCCTTTCCTGACACCACCTGATATTTGACATTAAAATCTCAACCGAGTATCGACCGTGATTCGAACCTCAGCCTCCCGAGTGGTAAGCCACTGACCTAATCACAACCCTGCTTCATCAATCCAAATCTGTGTCAACTGATACAGGTGTTTAGTGTACCCCGTGCCCGCATAATTCACCATTTCCGATTGGATAATATCCATCCCTGCAGCTTTATTTTTCTCAAGTTTCTTAATAGTCAGCTCTACTTTCTTGATCTTTGCCACTGGCACTTCTATTTCCAGGTTTCTTGGGGTCATTACCAAAGCCATGGTCTGTTGAGGATGAGATAAATTTTGATCAGCTTATAAACATGTTGGTCTCATCCTTCACGTATTATGTCACCTTTCTTTCTTTATTTCTTAATCCGTTTACCCTCCAAGGTTGGTTTTTCAATCGTACTTAGAGACGGATCCCACATCTACCACCTCGAGGGCAGTGTCCTAGAGCGAGAGACTTTGGGTCAGGCGGATACAACTCGGGAGGAGGATCATTATCTAGCTCAGGAGGCGTCACCTGCTACGCTACGCTGAACAAGGACCTTGTGGGGAGATAGGAAGATCGGAAGGGATGGACAGGGAAGAGGTAAGGAAGCGGCCGTGTCCTTCAGTTAGGTACCATTCCGGCATTTGCCTGGAGGAGAAGTGGAATATCATGGAAAACCACTTCGAGAATGGCTGAGGTGGGAATCCAACCCCCCTCTACTCGGTTGACCTCACGAGGCTTTTGTTTAATTTCCAAATGAAAGCCCTATTTTCATTAAGATCTCTCAACTGCTCCAACTCTGCCACTTCACTGTTTTCGTACCCCCTCTTTTTCTTCTTATGCAATCTCTTTTCTTCCCTCCGAGCCACACGGTATCTTTCACAGCTTTCCGGGTATGGTTCTTCTGTTGCTTTCTCCTATAAGCAATATTTTTGAGTGCTGTCACCTGCTCACATTCCTCATCAAACCAGTCATTGTACTTCAGTCTGTATTCTCTCCTCAAGACTTTATATGCAGCATTTGTTAGTCCATCCTTAATATTTTTCCAGGTCTCACTAACACTCTCACTATGAGAGAGGTCTGTCAGCATCTGAAGGCAACGTCTGGCTCTTCCAGTCTGTTGCGAATGAAGTTACTTTTTTGGACCCGTGTACATTTCTCATATTCGATACACGACTTCTGATCTTTGCTATTATCAGGTAGTGGTCACAGTAAATAACACTAGAGCCCTTATAACTTCTGACACCTATAAAGTTAATCATGTGCCTAGCATCCATAAAGAGCTGGTCAGTTTCGTTAAAAACATTTCGTTTGGGGATTTCTATATCATTTTACGTATGTCCCTGTGATCAAGCATTGTACTGTCCATTACCATATTTCTTGATGTAGCAAAGTTGATTAGTTTAATCGCTTTATCGTTGGACTCCGTATGGATGCTGTATCTTCTAAGAACAAGTCTGTAGATCCCTTCTTTTCTAACCTTAGCATTTATGTCTGCCATAATTATTTTGTTGTGCCCCCTTCACCAAAAGCAAAGCAAAGTCATCTCCGTACAGGCCATGAAGTCCCTTGGAGGGGTGGAAGGTAAAGGCTTCCACCATTCGTAACCTCGGCATGTGATGGGGTAGAGTGGTTAGCTCTACGCCCGGCCGCCTTTGACCCCAAGAATTAACCTGGTGTAGCCTGGGTGAACCTCAGGGCTACATACGCTTCCGGAAGTGGAAATCTCGTTTCTTAAATTTTACGACTTCCTGACGGGGATTCGAACTCGCGTCTTTCCGGGCGAACCGAGCACGCCTTTACCGCCTCGGCCAGGCAGCCCCCACCTTCACCACACATAATATATATCTCATCCAACTCATCATAGAAGGAGATTTTTTCTTCGTCATCGTTTTCTTCTATCATAGAGCGTGCACAGATAAGGCTGTAATTGAAAAACTTCCCTCCCATTCGTAACCTGCACAATCTGTGAGACTTGGCCTGAAAATCCATGATAAGTTCCTTAGCTTTCTGAAAATAAAATCTGTCCGAAACATGTGTCATTTCTTATGACAGCTGTAAATATTGTATAACCTTTCGTTTCTAAAACTCTTTCACCTGTCCATCTAACTTCTTAGAGTTCAGTGTAACTGTTGATCTGATGAAAAATCCAGGCTGGTAGATAGTTAACACATTCCATGATCCAGTTGTCAGGTTATTTGAACGTTTACTGTATGTATGTTGGGTAGTCAGCCCGAAGGCTGGTTTGATCCTTTGCAGCTCCGCCAACAGCTGTCATAAATAGCCTAGGCGTCACTGAAGAGGCGTACTAGGGAAATGAGGAGTGAGGTAGTTTCCCGTTGCTTTCCTCACCGAGCCAGCCGTTGCTATTACATATCGGTCTGCCAAGCCCACTGAAATACATGCAACAACCAACCCTATGAGCGATATTTTCACACCATTCATAACAGGGACTGGCTGCACAAGGAATGGTATTACTAGCATCGCTCATACCTCACTCACTTTCACATTGTCAAAGCCAAGGATGAAACTGAGACAGGTCAATGAAAGTAACAAATTTGATATAGCCCATACCAGAAGACACAGTGCACTCTAAACACTACATCTCGCCAGTAAAGCCACCCTAAATAGGTCAGTCCTGCTAATTCCTTAAAAGGGTTGAGTCGTCAACCCATTGCCACCATCGAGCAATCCTGGAGAACCTATGTTGTCTGTTGGGGTTGTCACCGTCACCTGCTGGGTCCCCATTTAAAAGCATCGGGAACTCGCTTTTCTGTCCTTGCATGACTTAGCCGTTTGTGTGTACGCTGCCCAGGGGCCATGGCGTGGACATGCTTGCATCGGACTTATAGGAATAAGAGCGATTTCCTGTCCGACTCGTTGGCTGAATGGTCAGCGTCTTGGCCTTCAGTTCAGAGGGTTCCACGTTCGATTCCCGGCCGGGTCGGGTATTTTAACCTTCATTGGTTAATTCCAATGGCCCGGGGGCTGGGTGATTGTGCTGTCCCCAACATCCCTCCAACTCACACACCACACATAACTCTATCCTCCACCACAATAACACGCAGTTACCTACACATGGCAGATGCCGCTCACCCTCATCGGAGGGTCTGCCTTACAAGGGCTGCACTCGGCTAGAAATAGCCACACGAATTTATTTAGTGACATTTCCTGTGTTTTGATAGCACACTTTCATCAACAAGAAGTGTACTCGCAGGACCACATACTACTCCTTTGACCCCAAAATTGTATCCATGAAAATGAAAATCCACAGCCTGTTTCCAGTCATTCGACCGGGTCAAGATTGGACTGAATGAAGCCCCATCTAGCGGTGAGGTTAGGCATTGTGCCATCTACCGAAGC
Source organism: Anabrus simplex (assembly GCF_040414725.1). NCBI lineage: Eukaryota > Metazoa > Arthropoda > Insecta > Orthoptera > Tettigoniidae > Anabrus > Anabrus simplex. The sequence continues at coordinate 274,099,187 of NC_090266.1, forward strand.
CTATCGCACTCCCCCGGGGCAATGATTAATGACTGACAGATGAAATGCAATGATCCTGGAGAGTATTGCAGGAATGAAATGTGACAGGAAAAACCGGAGTACCCGGAGAAAAACCTGTCCCGCCTCCGCTTTGTCCAGCACAAATCCCACATGGAGTGACCGGGATTTGAACCACGGAACCCAGCGGTGAGAGGCAGGCGCGCTGCCCCCTGAGCCACGGAGGTTAAAAAAATAGTATACATAATGTAATAAAAACGGTGTATTTTAATATACCTCTCCTCTGAAGTAAAGATTTGATATAATAATTTTAATTACAACGCTATGATTTCTTGTCAATACACGAGTCAAGAATTTATATCACAAGTAAGACTTTTAACGGATGATGTTATATTGTATGCAGTAGTAAACACGTTTCAGGATTGTGAGCGACTACAAAACGACCTCGACAATGTTGTGAGATTTACAGCAGACTATAGTATGATGTTCTATTTACTGTGTTGATGGGGTGAAAGTACCGCACGGGGATCATTGTAAGTACCTAAGTGTTAATATAAGTAAACAGTCTTCATTGGTGTAATCACAAACGATGTTGTAATTAAAGGTTACAGATCTCTTCATATGATTATGAGGGTATTTGGGACTAGGTGTAACGATGTAAAGCAGAGGGCTTTTATATCTCGTGAAACGCCAATTAGCGGGCGAACTGGCCGTGCGATTAGGGGCGCGCAGCTGTGAGCTTGCATCCGGGAGGTAGTGGGTTCGAACACCACTGTCAGCAGTCCTGAAGATGGTTTCCCGTGGTTTCCCATTTTCACACCAGGCAAATGTTGGAGATGTACCTTAATTAAGGCCACGGCCGCTTCCTTCCCACTCCTAGGCCTTTCCTATCCCATCGTCGCTCTAAGACCTATCTGTGGTGGTGCGACGTAAAGCCAATTGTAAGAAAAAACAATACCAGTGTATGGCACCCGCACAAGAACTATAAAACATCCAAAGGAAAGCAGCACGATTTGGTCTGGGATATTCCTGGAAAAGGAGCAATGTAACGAATGTGTTGTATACTTTGAACTCGGAAGAATCTGGAGTAGGGATACGAGCTGCTCGACTAAGCGGGATGTTCCGAGCTGTCATTGGAGAAATGGTATGGAATGGCATTAGTAGAAGATTAATCTTGAGCGGTGCTTTTAAAGATAGGAAAGAACATAAAGATGACGATAAAGTTGGAATTCAAGAGAAAAAATGGGGCGGAAATATTAATTTACAAGAAGTGCAAATAGAGATCGGAATAATTTATCAAAAGAAATGTTCGATAAATTTCCAAGATCTTTGAAAACATTTAAGAAAAGACTAAGTAAACAACTGATTAAAATATCTGTCACCTGGGCGACAGCACTAAATGCAGGCCATTGAGATGTATTTATTTATTTATTTATTTATTTATTTATTTATTTATTTATTTATTTATTTATTTATTTATTTATTTATTTATTTATTTATTTATTTATTTATTTATTATTTATTTATCTTTATGAATTCAATTCAACATTTACACACAAATCTGTAAAAATATATGGGTCACATCCCGGGATGATACAAGTCACTAGTTAAACATGCTGTGTGAGAGAGGCAAAGTGAGCAACTTGCAAGGAATACAATTTTCTCTACAAAGATTCCTAGTCGTAGTTTTGTGTGAAATCATTTCGATCAGGGATAATTATGATAATTTAGTAATAGGAAAAGGAAATTCATTTACAAGCATTAATACTTTAAGGTAGTTGCTGAATGCCATGTCTCAATCTACATTTAATTCATTGTCATGAACCTTTTCTTACTGCTGTAACTCAGTTTGTACAACTGTTTTAAAACTGTATAAGTCACTTAAACGAGTTATCTAACGTCACAAAACAAGCTGCAAAAAGAAACAAAATGACATTAAAAAAGCAATCCTTCCGAATACTGCATGAATGATTTGCTCCTTGAATTACATACATGCGTATCGTTTCTTCATTTACAATATGGTACCCTGATCATTTTATAATTGTAATTGAATTGCACAACCCACAAAGAAAATACATGGTGCGTGTTATCCAAAGCAGTACAGACCTAACATTAGATATGGTTACGTGTAACTTATTTGCTGCTCTGAGACAGATATTCCAGCGAGCTCAGTTTCGAGATAGTTCAAATGTCCGTGTGTATGAGGTTCATTATTTTAAGAATTTTACAACATTAAAATCAACGGAATATAAAACATGACTGAGTCACCACAGTTTTCAGTTGGTCCTGGATAATCACCAAAATCGTAAGGGTTTTAGCAACGCGTAGCTTCGATTATTATAGAGCATTAGACATTGAGAGGTTCATCAGGTTCAACACTTCAGCTCACTCAACAAATAAATCTGCCCCTATCAGAAAATTCAAGCTGGCATTTGAGATTTGTGAACATAAACCACAGGACTTCGAGTTGTGCATAAAATATTACTATCTGTTATCGATTTCATCAATTGTTAACATTTTCTTTCTGAGCATTGCCTTTATGTACAGGGGGAGAGTCATGGCCCTATTTGTAAATCTTAGCACTTTGTTCTATTGCAGAGCTCCATGCACGGCACTCGCCACTGTAAATACAAGCTGTCAGAGGCACGAGGTTCTTTAAGATAACTTTCAGTACGAAAACAGAAGCTTAGGGTCCCTCACCCAACCCCCACCCTCAAACAAATATCGTACAATTGAAATAATTGAAAAGCTTCGTTACCATCGGAGGAATAGTGAGAAATAATGCACAGGTAATTTACACTGTGCACGGCAATAATAATAATAATAATAATAATAATAATAATAATAATAATAATAATAATAATAATGAAGTTGTTGTTTGGGTCACCAGTCCAGAGACTGGTTTGATGCAGCCCTTAATGCCACCCTATCCTTGCTAACCTCTTCATTTCTACGTAACTACTACATCCTATATCTACTCCAATCTCTTTGTTATATTCATACTTTGGTCTATCCCTGCCGTTTTTACATCACCATCAATCATCAGTAACCACAGATCTACATTTAGGGCAGTCACCCCGGTTGCCGATTCCATATCAGTTGTTTACCTAGTCATTTCTTAAGTAACTGCAAATAATTCGGAAATTTATTGGATACTTCCCCTTCCTATAAATGCATATTTGCTCCATTTTCTCCTCTTGAATTCAACTTGATCTTTATAAACTGAAGTTCCATACTTTTAAAAACACCAGTTAGTCCTCTTCGTTTACTAATGTCATCCCATGCCATCTCTCGATTCACAGCTCGGAACATACCACTTAGTCGAGCAGCTCGTCTCCTTTCTCCCAAGTCTTCCCAGCCTAAATTTTCAACATTTTTGTACCGCTACTCTTTGCTGGGAATTCACCCAGAACAAATCGAAGTGCTTTTCTTTGCATATTTTCCAGTTCTCGAATCAAGCAATCCTGGCGAAGGTACACTACACTGGAAACATACTCTAGTTGGGGTCTTACCAGAGACTTATATGCTCTCTCCTTTACATCCTTACTATAACCCCTAAAGACCCTCATAACCATGTGCAGAGGTCTGTAACCTTTACTTACAATCCCGTTTATGTGATTACCCCAATGAAGAGCATTCCTTATACTAACACCTAGGTACTTACAGTGATCCCCATAAGGAACAGTAATTAAACCTGAGATGACATTTCCTCTTGATGATATATACAACTTAACATTTCATCCCGTTTACCAACATACCATTGTCTGCTCTCCATTCACAACATTGTCAAGTTCTTTTTGAAGTTGTTCACAATCTTGTTACTTATTTATTATTCTTCATAGAAAAACATCACCCGTATAAAACCTTATCATTGATTCCATTACCGCTTGCACTTCCCTCAAAAACTAACTGAACAGGACCTGCGTGTCTTAAGATGTCTCCTATCACTCTATCTCTTCTTCTGGTAAAATTTCGCCAAATTATTCTCCTCTCACACATTCGATTCAGTGCTCGTATATCTTAATTCCTCGTTCGATCTACTCATCTTACCTTCAGTAATTTTTTGTAACACCACATTTCAAAATCTTCTATTCTCTTTCTTACTGAGCTATTTATTGTCCATGTTTCATTTCCATACACTGCCACACTCCAGATGAAAGTCTTCAAAAATGTCTTTCTAATTCCTATATCAATGTTCGAAGTAAGCAAATTTACTTTCTTAAGAAAGGCCTTCCTTGATTGGGCTAGTCTGCATTTTATGTGCTCCTTACTTCTGCCATCATTAATTGTTCTACTATCCAAATAATAATAATAATAATAATAATAATAATAATAATAATAATAATAATAATAATAATAATAATAATAATAATAATAATAATAGTAATAATAATAATAATAGTAATAATAGTAATAATAATGATAAAAAACTATTCTTGTCAGGGATGGTTTATTATTAGCTGCTGTTTCCCATAACCTCCAACTATTTTGTGTACATGTCATGGTTTACTGCAGGAAGAGGGTGAGAAAGAATATGCTGCTACCCAACCACTTTGCTATTGGCATACAGTCCACAAATTTGTCAACAGCCATGCATGTTTTGAGGGACAAAAACAAAATAAACACAAGCGAGCAGTCATCACTTTCCTTCCCCATTGCTATTCTATTACTTTAAAAAGACATTGAATTAATAGTAAGGTAGAAAATAACTTTACATCAAATCAAACATCATTGATCTGCATGTAGGACTGTCACCCAGATGGCAGATATCCTGTCAGTTGTTTACCTAGTTCCTTTCTTAAATGATTTCAGAAGAATTGCAAGTGTATTGAACGTCTCCCTTGTAAAATTATTCCACTCCCCAATTCCTCTTCTTATAAACGCATGTTTTCGGCAACTGCCATAAGATCTTTATTTAAAGGATACACCTACAATACCTTTACTATTAATATTACTTAACATTGGTGGAATCTGCCAAACTAAATAAAGAACAAATGATAAAAATCATCGACAGCAAGTATGGCAACGTTAAATAAGTAATAATATTGCCTGACTGAGATCAAAAGCACACACACCCACACACACACACACACACATACACACACACAGTGCAATGCCAATCTCTTTATTGCCACATAAATACAAGAATACACTGAACCCTTCAAGGTCCTTCGAAGAATATCTACCTTCCTCACTTATCACCAAATCGGCATGAGATATTTCTTTGGGTCGTCTATAGGTTCTTCGTCACTTGCTTAGGTAACAGGTGGGTTTCAGTAAGTTAAACTATGGTCTACAATGAGAGGAGTCGAGTCAAAATAAATGGATATTTTATTGACCAGTGGCGATAAAGTCAAAGAAACATGTGACATTACACCACCATAACTCAACGAACTCAGTCTTGTCCGTTTAAAAGAAATAATAATATAATAAAAATAACGATGATGAGAGACGCTGGCTTTGGGGACCTTAATTCAATTGCCTGTGGGGCACACTTACAAGAAACCACCGTCTTAATTTAAAAATGAAATAACGAAAGTCTAGAGATCCCTAAGATCTATTTCTATGTGAGACTGCATGTACCGCCATAATGATTTGTGACGATCCAGCCCCCGTAACACGAGCTCTGGACTCTTGGTATAATTAAGGCAGTCCAATCGGTATGTGTCACACAGTGGTTGTACGGCATGGACCCTTAATTGAATCGATGTGACCTGCGACTATGTCATGGACCGACATCTAAATTTGTGATTTACGTTAAAGTCATTGTGGGTGATGACCGCAAGAATAATGATGCTATACAGGCAGACGGACCTAATCTAAGTCACCGACATTGATGACCCCATGACTATCCAAACTTTTAAGCTGATGGCTGAACACAATTAAGTTACAGTAGTTGATGACCAAGGTTTCCATATTAATAAATTCCCAGCACATCTGATGCTCAACAAATCAAAATCAAAATAATAACAACAACAACAACAAAAAACCGCTCACAACACTTGTGGCAGTAAAGTCACCTGCCATCGGACATGTCCCCTTAATCGTTAAGTTAACAACTTGAAATTTCCCAGCAAATAAAAGTAAGATTTCCAGAATACATTTTCATGTTAGTCACTTGGTTTTAAGCTAATTCACAAAATACGGTTCCACTGCAGTTGATAAATTAATAATTGAAGTAATCTCATAATCCTAGTTTACAACAAACTCCTAATTACATTTTTGTTATCACTCGGACCTGTTTGCCAGAAACATTCCTTTGACGAAAAATATCTGCTATTGTTTATGCTAAAAGATTTCTTCAGCTGGAAAGCGAAAGACATTGTCATAACTACCAGTACCATTTATTTATTTCATGGCGTCACTTAACAAGTTTACATTATAACACTAACAATTATTAAGAAACTAGCTGGGATAACCGTAAACTTATATCCAGTATTCGGGAGATAGTAGGTTCGAACCCCACTGTCGGCAGCCCTGAAGATGGTTTTCCGTGGTTTCCCATTTTCACACCAGGCAAATGCTGGGGCTGTACCTTAATTAAGGCCAGGGCCGCTTCCTTCCCATTTCTAGCCCTTCCCTGTCCCATCGTCGCCATAAGACCTATCTGTGTCGGTGCGACGTAAAGCAAGTAGCAAAAAATAATACATCCTATAATCTGCATAATTTTATACACAACTCAAAATAAAACAACCCATGTCAAATCGCTTATAACGCCTACGGTTATCCCTTTGACTAATTCCGGCACCTCCTTCAATATGATTTCAGGTCGATGAGACTCAAGTGTCGTAATGCACCTCACCCAACTCTCGGGTGGATAGAATACTGCACCCCATGTGCTCCACAAACATGACCTCATATCACATGAACCTACATTTTGCCTTGGAAACCAACAACAACACAATAATCCATCATGAACTGTATGGATTGCGAGTTATCGTGGCGTTCAAATAAAACAATCCCAAAACTTTGGACAACCCTCAACAACACGAAACAACATCGCTACAGATTCTCAAATTTTGACATCCCTAAAAATGGTTATTTCCAACATACCATACCATTGTGTCATTTCAGTTGCTTCGATAATGAACCTCAAGTCTACTAAACGACTCTCTTCTAAAATAATGAAATCTAATTCCAAACATTTACTACAAATGACAAAATCTCAATTACAGTTTCTTTCTAACAATAAACTGGTTCTACCGCTCAACAGCTGGCACGATAACACACCCCTCCTCGCTATCTCTTAATGAAACACATACGTTATCTTGACATGTATCAAAAAAAACCTCGCCTCGCTGACAAATCGCATGAAATACTACTCTTGACCAACATAGACTATGCGAAGAGATTTAATTTAAAACGTCACTTAAAATATTCTTATCCATCGTGGTCCTGCGGTTTCAGGTGGTATCCTAACTATGGAATGACCCTATTCCCAAATCATTAAATTACACAATACAAATCCTCGGTTTCCCTACAATGAAAATCCCGGCATAAAGTCCCTTCAACATTACATGATCGACATTCCTTCGCACCTTTGCAAGACTTGCACCACTTGCTACCATAAATTCTCTACAGGACATATATATGGAATATTTCTCTTAAGTGATCCACCACGCTGTTGCATAAAACACTCTGTGAGACAAACTAACCATCTCTCCTCCCATATTTGAGATTGACAACAGAATATTTCCGAAACCGAAACTCACAATTTGACTTACAAAAATGTCACCGTTGGTTTCCTCTCATAAATTCTACACAGATTTTAACAGATTTTTGGAATAGCACTCCCCTTTCACAAATCACACACCGGTCTCGTCTCGTACCTTTTCGTGACAAAATTTACAGCGCCGAACACATGACGGTGTGCCTTCCGCAACAGCTGACATCCCATTATTATCGCGCACTCGATCTAAATGGTAACCAACGGATTACACTTACAGGAATTTCATCTTTATACTGAGCAGAATTTCATGACAAATTAATGTCTTAACTTACAGGAATTTCATCTTTATACTGAGCAGAATTTCATGATAAATTAATGTCTTAACTTTGGAAAACGACAAAATATAGAAAATAAACGTACGGAAATGGTACTTTGCTCTAGGCATACATTCGTTTTACAGCCATCAAATCTACTACTCTACAACATTTCATACGCTAGTTTCGCGACTTTCCGATTATCTAAGAAACATTTTAAAAAATTACCTTTTTTACGAAATAAAAGGTTGACCAAAATGCGTCGCAGATACACAAATTAAATGGTGGCATTATGAAATAAATAAAATGCACTTTATGAGAAGGTAGACTGCATATCTGAAGTCGTAAGTGGTCTCACATCATAACAGTCCCACCAGCCTCTCTCATTCTTTATCTATCCATCCCTGCAGATAGTGGCTTTACCACTAACAACCAAACTGTTTCATTTGCGATTTCCTGGCGTTTACTACGGCAGTTTCGTCGCTAATTCTTCTTAAAATGTACTTTTAATAAGAAAAATAATTCCGCCAAATTTCTTCGTATCCCTGCACATTCTACACGTGTGGGTGACGTAATTTCTTTAGCGTGAGAATGAGAATCACCACCTGTTCTCCACGTGCCGTCTCTGGTCAGAGATAAAAAATGTAGCTAGAGCTCATGACTTGTAATTTATATGGGGCCTCATGTAATGAATTTAGGACTCTGGCTCCTTATAACTCAAAGGTCATGGCTTCAATACTGTCTTCAGTCTCCAAGAAAATAACGTACATTCACGCAGACTTTCAAAGAAAATTAATTCATCATAACATCAATGTTTATCACTGTTTCATGATATAGAGATTTCCAATTTGAATTTCAGCCAAAACCAATCCCGAGGCGATACTACCAATAGCAGCTCCGGTATTTTTCAAGTGCGATTCTGTTGGGTACAGTATAGCGCGCGATGTTCATAGGCTTGAAGTAGTCAGCTGAGCGGACCAGGTGGAAAAGGGACTATAGGAGTTTAATGGTCCTGCAGTGGAAATTCGAAGGGAACTGTGCGGTGAACGACCAAGCAGAATCGAACTCGCGAACTATCAGGAAATCATGAGATATTCCCTCCCACTTAACTGTCACAAATCTTCCACTCACCGTTCAGTTGAACGTTGGAAGAAGCTTTAAATCAGTATATGAAAGCCAGTACTTGAGATAATATGATAAAAACTTTTGAGCTGAGGTAGAAACTAAGGATTCATTCAATCCGCAAATCAATTAATTAATCAATCGATAGATCGATCAATCAATCAATGAATCAGTCAGTCATTGATCTGCATTTAGGGCTGTCACCCAGGTGGAATATTCAGTATCAATCCTTTACCTAGTTCTAAAATGATTTCGAAGAAATTCGAAATTTATCGAACATTTCGCATCATAAATTATTCCGATCCTTAATTCCCCATCTTATAAATGAATACTTGCCTAAATGTGACCTCTTGCATTCATACTATATCTACATATTATTCCTACCTGTAAAAGATCCATTCAAGCTTATTCGTCTCTTAATGTCACTCCATGACATCTCTCCACTGACAGCTCAGAACATCCCGATTAGACGAGCAGCACGTCTCCTTGCTCCCAGGTTTTCCTGGTCAAAATGTTTCAACATTCTAATAACACTGCCTTTTAGCCGGAAATCTCCTAGAACAAATCGTGGTGGTTTACCTTGGATCTTTTCCAGTTCTCGTATCAAGTAATCCTGGTGTGGATCTCATATAATAGCTCCATACTCTAACTGGGGCCTAACAAAAGGCTTATACGCTATCTCCTTTGCATCCATAGTACAACTCATAAGTACCCTCGTAACCATACAAAGAGATCTGTAACCTCTATATACAACCCGTTAATGTGATTGCCCCAATGAAGATATTTCATTATGGTACTTATAGTGATCCCCACGATGTACTTCTCCCCATCAATACAGCAATTGGGGCTGAAAGGACTTTTCAATTTTATTTATTTATTTATTTATTTATTTATTTATTTATTTATTTATTTATTTATTTATTTATTTATTTATTTATTTATTTATTGAAACCCGATACATTTTGATGTTTACAGTAACCTGAAATTTTGATCCGATGAATGAGCCATCTCTCAAGGTCGTACGAAGTACTAATCTCTCGCAATTTTGTGAAATCTTTGTGAAAATTGTGTTGGGCAGGCAGGTTATTCACACTTTCACATATAGAATTAATCTTTAATACAGACAGTGAACTCTGTTTACAGAAACTCACTTTACAGTAAAACATATTAATATTGTAGACATTATACAATAAATTTGGTGGAGAATTTTTATAGAAAGGTATAATGGTTTTCCTGTTTTAGACCACTATCTGATCTGTAGTGAACTAAGTATCTCTAGGTCTAGGGTAGAGAAAGTGAAATCTGTCTGCAAACGAATAAGGGTAGAAAATCTCCAGGACAAGGAAATTAGACACATGTACATGGACATGATCAGTGAGAAGTTTTCGAACAGTGGACAGTAAGCTGGTTCAGGATATAGAAAGAGAATGGGTGGCATACAGATATGCTGTAGTAGAAACAGCAAGGAAATGCCTAGGAACAACTGTGTGTAAAGATGGGAAAAGGCGAACATCTTGGCGGAATGATGAAGTGAGAGCAGCTTGTAAACGTAAAAAGAAGGCTTATCAGAAATGGCTCCAAACAAGGGCCGAGGCAGACAGGGATTTGTACGTAAATGAACGAAACAGAGCGAAACAAATAGTTGTTGAATCCAAAAAGAAGTCGTGGGAAGATTTTGGTAGCACCCGGCGAGTTGGCCGTGCGTGTAGAGGCGCGCGGCTGTGAGCTTGCATCCGGGAGATAGTAGGTTCGAGTCCCACTATCGGCAGCCCTGAAGATGGTTTTCCGTGGTTTCCCATTTTCACACCAGGCAAATCCTGAGGCTGTACCTTAATTAAGGCCACGGCCGCTTCCTTCCAACTCCTAGGCCTTTCCTATCCCATCGTCGCCATAAGACCTATCTGTGTCGGTGCGACGTAAAGCCCCTAGCAAGAAAAAAAGAAGATTTTGGTAGCCTAATAACTTGGAAAGGCTAGGTCAAGCAGCAGGGAAACCTTTCTGGACACTAATAAAGAATCTTAGGAAGGGAGGGAAAAAGGAAATGAACAGTGTTTTGAGTAATTCAGGTGAACTCATAATAGATCCCAGGGAATCTCTGGAGAGGTGGAAGGAATATTTTGAACATCTTCTCAACGTAAAAGGAGATCTTCCTGGTGGTGTTGCGAACAACCAAGCTCATGGGGAGGAGGAAAATGATGATGGTGAAATTACGCTTGAAGAAGTGGAAAGGATTGTAAATAAACTCCATTGTCATAAAGCAGCAGGAATAGATGAAATTAGACCTGAGATGGTGAAGTATAGTGGGAAGGCAGGAATGAAATGGCTTCGTAGAGTAGTAAAATTAGCATGCAGTGTTGGTAAGGTACCTTCAGATTGGACAAAAGCAGTAATTGCACCTATCTATAAGCAAGGGAACAGGAAGGATTGCAACAACTATCGAGGTATCTCATTGATTAGTATACCAGGCAAAGTATTCACTGGCATCTTGGAAGGGAGGGTGCGATCAGTCGTTGAGAGGAAGTTGGGTGAAAACCAGTGTGGTTTCAGACCACAGAGGGGCTGTCAGGATCAGATTTTCAGTATGCGCCAGGTAACTGAAAAATGCTACGAGAGGAATAGGCAGTTGTGTTTATGTTTCGTAGATCTAGAGAAAGCACATGACAGGGTACCGAGGGATATGATGTTCGCCGTACTGGGGGACTATGGAATTAATGGTAGATTATTAAAATCAGTCAGAGGCACTTATGTTGACAATTGGACTTCAGTGAGAATTGATAGTAGAATAAGTTCTTGGTTCAGGGTACTTACAGATGTTAGACAAGGCTGTAATCTTTCACCTCTGCTGTTCGTAGTTCACATGGATCATCTGCTGAAAGGTATAAAATAGCAGGGAGGGATTCAGTTAGGTGGAAATGTAGTAAGCAGTTTAGCCTATGCTGACGACATGGTCTTAATGGCAGATTGTGCTGAAAGCCTGCAGCCTAATATCATAGAACTTGAAAATAGTTGCAATGAGTATGGTATGAAAATGAGCCTTTCGAAGAATAAATTGATGTCAGTAGGTAAGAAATTCAACAGATTTGAATGTCACATTGGTGATACAAAGCTAGAACAGGTCGATAATTTCAAGTATTTAGGTTGTGTGTTCTCCGAGGATGGTAATATAGTAAGTGAGATTGAATCAAGGTGTCGTAAAGCTAATTCAGTGAGCTCGCAGTTGCGATCAGCAGTATTCTGTAAGAAGGAAGTCAGCTCCCAGACGAAACTATCTCTACACCGGTCTGTTTTCAGACCAACTTTGCTTTACGGGAGCGAAAGCTATGTGGACTCAGGATATCTTATTCATAAGTTAGAAGTAACATACATGAAGGTAGCGAGAATGATTGCTGGTACAAACCGGTGGGAACAATGGCAGGAGGGTACTCGGTATGAGGAGATAAAGGCTAATTTAGGAATGAACTCGATGGACGAAGCTGTACGCATAAACCGACTTAGGTTGTGGGGTCACGTGAGGCGAATGGAGGAGAATAATGGACTCTGTTAAGGAGGGTAAGAGAAGTAGAGGTAGGCCAAGACGACGATGGTTAGACTCAGTTTCTAACGATTTAAAGATAAGAGGTATAGAACTAAATGAGGCCACAGCACTAGTTGCAAATAGAGGATTGTGGCGACGTTTAATAAATTCACAGAGGCTTGCAGACTGAACGCTGAAAGGCATACCAGTCTTTAATGATAATGTATGTATGTATGTATGTATGTATGTATGTATGTATGTATGTATGTATGTATGTATGTCCTATATTTCATATGCGAAGCGTGACAATTCAGGGGTGATACGTACACATCATTATCCTTTGTGAAATGTATAGTTTATATAGAAATCTAACATTGTCCTTGAGTAATCGAGATTTCAAAATATCCATTTGAAATAATCGAAACAATTTCATAAAACAGAATTTGCGTGAATAGCTACCTATTATACAGAAATAAAAGTGCCTTAAGTGACGTAAAACTAATAATAATAATAATCATAAAATTTCATTCTCGAATAGCCGCGTCAGTAGCGGTCCTATCGAAGAATACTACATAACAAAACATGTATACAATAACATTTCTCTTCATTTTTGTCTTAACGTGCTCTTCTGTACAGGCTATAAGAACAAAGATAATCGTGAATTTAGAGTAGTGAGAAAATGGTTGAACAAAATGTAATAAAACCCACAATGTACTGCTCTTTAGCGACTTCTCATTAGCGACTGCTCATTAGCCCCTGCTCAGTACTGTAGGCTACTAAAAGTCTTTAGTGTTTGAATTTATAAGCTCGAACCTTAAAATTATAAATTACGTGTTCCAGTCAACAAAAGGCGTAGTCAGCTGTCAGCTGAAATGCTAGCACAACTGACTCCGAGGTCTCAAGTACGGTGAACTTACAGTATTTCTCTACCCTCCTTTAGCCCACATGTGTCATTTAGGCCTACATAAACTACTTCAGTTGAAGATTGAACGAGAGTCCATTCTAATAACAGTATTGACTAAAGCATACAACAATCGACCTCGAGATAGTGTTAGACCATTCTGTTTCAATTCTAGTCCATTATCTATTTCTCGACGTGAATAGGAATGAACTGTGTTGTGATGAGTTCCAATGAACAGTGCAAATTTTATTTTTGTAGAACGACTCTACGCAAGTGATAGAAGTCAGGGGTGATACGTACACATCATTATCCTTTGTGAAATGTATAGTTTATATAGAAATCTAACGTTGTCCTTGAGTAATCGAGATTTAAAAATATCCAATTGAAAAATCGAAACAATTTCATAAAACAGAATTTGCGTGAATAGTTACCTATTATACAGAAATAAAAGTGCCGTAAGTGACGTGGAAAGCTACTGCAAGTTTCCCAAGTGCAACTCAATTTTCAAGTTGTACATTTCCGGTTCGAAGTCAGAACCGAGACAACGCTTACAATTCACAAAGTGCTGTGGTTTATGTGAATCATTCCGATACTCGGAGGAGAGTTAAATGTGGACACACGCGTAACATAATCAGTGAATGGTTACCCCGCGCCAGGACGGTCAAGAATCAACGACGACGCATTACTGCCTATAAGGCATCGTGGTTCCGTGATTTGGTTGCTGCCTATCAGGGATCGTGATTCGATGGTTTGGTCGTTGCAAACGAGGCATCGTATTTCCATGGCTAGGTCGCTGTTCATTAAAGAGAATCTATGGAAAAACTTCACTGTAACCAACACAATTGTCAGGTGAACCTTATATGAATAAATTTGGTTTAAGCAATTTGGAACTCATTGTAGTCGAGACTTCTCTCTGTACCCTGCTCCACCTCTACACCCAGTGTGCCCTGCGATAAGATAGCATTACTCTCCGAAATATCCAGTCGTGCCTTATTATCATATAATTTCTTGGTTCAGTATATCACCTGTTAGAAGATAATCTATATATATAAAATAACTTGTCCTGACTGACTGACGAATTCATCATCGCCGAGTAAAAACTACTGGACATAAAGAAATGAAATTTTGGGCATAGATTCATATTAAGATGTAGGTGCTCGCTAAGAGAGGATTTTTGGATATTCCTTCGATAAGGGGGTGAAAAGGGGGGTTGAAATGTTAAAATGTATGTATCTATATCTCAAAACTTTAAAAGTTTACAGATGTAAAAATTGGTATTTAGAATCTTCTTTAAAAATAAGTAAACACGTATTTTTTGTTTTCAGAAAATCCCAATAGTAGGGGTGAAAAACAGTGAAAAAGGGGTTGAATGCCTTTAATCAGGACACCGGTACTTATATCTCAGAAACTGAAGATATTACAGACCTGAAAATTGGTACGTTAGATCTGTTTTAAAAATAAAGAAATACGTATTTTTTGTTTACGGAAAATCCCAAAAGGAGGGGTGAAAAGGAGTGAAAAATGGGCTGAATGCCTTTAAGGAGGATACTTATATCTCAGAAACTTAAGATATTACAGACCTGAAAATTGGTACATTTGATCTCTCTTAAAAATAAATAAAGAAACACATATCTTTTTTTGCAAAATCCAATTAATAGGAGGGTGAAAGGGGGGTGAATTTTTAAAAGGAGTGCATCTATATCTCAAAACTTTTAAAGTTTACAGATGTAAAAATTGGTACATAGAATCTTCATTAAAAATAAAGAAACACGTATTTTTTTGTTTTCGGAAAATCTGAATTGGAGGGGTGAAAAGGGGTGAAAAACGGGTTGAATGCCTTTAAGGAGGATACTTATGTTTCAGAACCTGCAGATATTACAGACCTGAAAATTGGTGTTTGGGATCTCCTTTAAAAATAAAGATACACGTACTTCTTTGTTTTGGAAAATCCAATTAATGCGGGGGTGAAAAGGGGTGAATTTTTAAAATGAGTGTATCTATATCTCGAAACTTTTAAAGTTTATAGATGTAAAAATTGGTATTTAGAATCTCCTTTAAAAATAAAGAAACATGTATTTTGTTGTTGTTGAAAAATCCCAATGGCAAGGGTGGAAAAGGGGTTGAATGCCTTTAATGAGGCTACTTATATTTCTGAACCTGAAGATATTACAGACCTGAAAATTGGTACTTGGGATCTACTTTAAAGATAAAGAAGCAGGTATTTTTTCGTTTTTGGAAAATCGAAATAAAGGGGGGTAAAAAGGGGGGTGAATTTTTAAAATGAGTGTGTCTACATCTTAAAACTTTAAAAGTTTACAGATGTAAAAATTGGTATTTAGAATCTCCCTTAAAAATAAAGGAACACGTATTTTTTTGTTTTCTGTAAATCCCAATGTGAGGGGTGTAAAAGGGTTGACTGCCTTTAATGAGGATACACATATCTCAGAAACTGAAAACATTACAGAACTGAAAATGTGTATATGGGATCTCCTTTAAAAATAAAGAAACACGTATTTTTTGTTTTTGGAAAATCCAGTTAATGGCGGTTAAACAGGAGTGACATATTGGGGTGAATTTTTCGAATGACTATATCTACAGAATATGTGAGAAACGTAAAATGTTACAGACGTAAAAAGTGGGTATTTGTAATTTCCTGTAAATGTAAAGAAACATAGGTGATTTGTTTTTGGAAACTCCCCTTAAGGGGAAATAAAAAGGGGTGAAATTTTAAAATGAGAATTTCTACAGTACATATCAATAAACTTAACATGTTACAGAAGTGAAAAATGGTATCTTTTATCTCCATTAAAAATAAAGAAACGTGTATTTTTAGTTTTCGGAAATCATACTTGGGTGGAGGGGGTATTACCAATTGACTTAATTGTATAAGAATACATACATCTAATAAAAATAAAGTTGTTACAGGCGTAAAAATTGGTATTTGGATTTCCTTTACAAACAAAGAAAAACGCGTTTTTTGAGGGGGGAGGACCATCTTGCGAGGCGGGAGTGAAAAGGAGTCGAATTCCTTTCACGAGGACACATAAATCAAAAACTGAAGAAGTTAGAGTCGTGATAATTGGTATTTAGAAGATCCTTTACTATTAAAGAAACAAGTATTTTTTGCCGGATAATTCACTTAGGTGGGGGGAGTTGAAAGGAAGTGAAATAAAGTGAATTATTTTTATGGGGATTCTTATATCTCAAAACTGAAGGTAACAGACGTGAACATTGGTGTTTGGAATCTCCTTTGATCATAAAGAAACACGCCTTCTTTAATTTTTTTTGGGGGGGGGGTAAATAAACTTAACGGCGGTGGGGTGTAAAAGGAGGTGAGACCAATTGATTTTACTGTTCATAATGTTCTTATCAGGAGCCTCCGTTGCTCAGGCGGCAGGGCGCCGGCCTCTCACAGCTGGGTTCCGTGGTTCAAATCCCTTTCACTCCATGTGACATTCGGGCTGGACAAAACGGAGGCGGGACAGGTTTCTCTCCGGATACTCCGGTTTTCCCTTTCATCATTCATTCCAGCAATACTGTCCAATATATCATTTCATTTGTCATTCATCGATCATTGCCCCCAGAGGAGTGCTTCGGCAGCCGGCACAATTCCTATTGTCGCCGCTAGATGGGGCTTTATTCATTCCATTCCTGACCCTATCGAATGACTGGAAAAAGGCTGTAGATTTTCGATGTACTTATTCTGATCATAAACCGATCATTTTTAATATTTCCTGGGTTCGATTTCAACAGCCATTTTTCCTTCGGAGAACGTTCATAGATTACAGTAGACTCTCCTGGCATATAAATAAAAATTTAAACACATTTGAAATAAACGATAGGAATGAGATTGACCGTCAAATTGTTCACCTCTATAATAAGGTCAATAATGCACGGAAGTATGTCATTCTTGCATCTTGCTGTGGGGTCAGAACATCTAATAATAATAATAATAATAATAATAATAATAATAATAATAATAATAATAATGTTCTGGACCGTCGTCAAATTGTGCGGACCGCGCTGGAAACGGGTCCTGGCCTGGTAATTACTACGAATACAGTCCGGCCGCGGGTTCAGTACCGCCAAAGCACCCAAGACGACACCACGCCGTATCTCCTTCAGGATTTGATCCACACTAAAAATGCTTACAGGAAAGGATGGAAAAGATTTAGGGACCCAACTGACTGCGTGGGATACCTGGATATAGCCCGGGAAGTACGAAATCGATTACTGGAAAGAAAGATTGAAAACTTTGAGGAACTTTGCCGTAATCTCTCAGAAAACGAGTCAGATCGCGAATTTTGGCGGATTCTCTCAGAAAACGAGTCAGATCGCGAATTTCGGAGGATTATATATACAATGTTAAGCATTCAATTACATACCGGTATTTCAGTATAATACCGTAGCGAAGCACGGGTATCTTGCTACTTCTTTATAAATTTTAAGCTCGAAGTCAGTAACCTAGGACCATCAGTTTTAGAGATATTGAATTTTTAATTTAAGGGTTACACCCAATCCTAAATTATTTCTACTCTAAAAGCAATTTAATGTGTCATCCGAGACTGTTAACATTAGAACTCATCCTTATCCGAAATTTTGAAATGGAACAGTTAGGGGTGAGCTGTGAGAGGATAATTTTTAAGCTCAAAATCAGTTTTCTAAGACCATCGGTTTCAGAGATATTGAGTTTTCAAGTTCAGGGTTGTTTTAACCCCCCACATATTTCAGTATCATCCGAGACATTTTTAACGTTGGAAGTCATTTTACCTGAGAAGAATTGTTTATGAATTTTAAGACAAAAATCATTTTTCAAAGACCACATGTTCAGAAGATCATACATTTTTAATTAAGGGGTGTTTTCACAAGCTCAGCTCCGATTCCCTGAGGTTGCTTTCCATAGTTAGTCATATATAACCAATGCATATGTATTAGCCATTGCGCTACCTCCCTATTTCCATAAGAACAATGTACAGTCACCAATTTGTTGAAAAGTCCTAGCTCAGCTCCCAGCCGCTGCGATCACCCTCCAGAGTTAGTTATATATATGAAATGCGTACATATTATCCCCTGCACCACCTCCCTAGTCCAATAAGAAGAAAGTAGAGTCGCCATCTTGTTCAGAAGTCCTAGCTCAGCTCCGAGGCCATGAGATCGCCCTCCAGAGTTTTCCATGAGAATAATGTATAGCCTCCATCTTGCTTAATAGCCCTTGTGTCAGTTCCAAGACGTAAGGCTGATAAAGTTAATAAGCCCTAAGTTACATGCTGTGAGTCGCTGAGGCAGCTCTCTAGATTTAGGCCCATAGGAATAGTGTATAGCCGCCATCTTGCCTAATAGTATTTGCATTAGTTCCCAGAAGTTAGATTTATAAAACTAATAGGTCCTAAGTTATAAGATGTGAGCCTCTGAGGTGGCTCTCTAAAGTTAGGCCCATAAGAATTGTGTATAGCCGCCATCCTGCCTTGTTATATTAAGCCTGCACTTTTCGGCATTGAGCTCACGTCTATTACGTTAACGCCCCAGTGAGATTAAGCCTGGGATCGAACCAGGGGCTGTAAGGTTAAGAAGCCTACACAAGTAGCCAGCGTAGGGTTAAGTTGTCATGTGAAGATAATCATGAACTCTTATGCAGCAGACCGCATTGGGACCGGACCCGGGCCTGTAATGATAAGCCTGCGCACGTACTCAGCGTTGGGTTATGACGTCATGTGAGGTTAATTATTCACTCTTAGCCAGCTACGCCCACTTTTCAAGTCGCCCGCGCACAGTTTTCAAATTTCCTGCTCTTTTGACATAACCGTCACGTTACCGGCAACAGCCAACCAGCGCTTGGTTCAGTATTGTCATATAACACCTACTTATTTGTTAATAATAATAATAATAAGAAGAAGTAGAAGAAGAATAAGAAGAAGAAGAAGAAGAAGAAGAATGGTTCGATGATGTTAGATGTTAGGCCCCTTTAAACAACAAGCATCATCGTCATCAATAATAATAATAATAATAATAATAATAATAATAAGTTCAAACGATTTGATTGGAAATTTGCCTCGCGGAATGGCCAATGCAAGTTGCTACACAACGCTACAGAGATCATATATTCTGGCGATTATTGGAAAACAAATTTTCCTCCAACCCGGGCAAAGCGGTTTCCGGAAACACCCGATGAATTGCTGCATTAACTATAAAGGATAAAGAGATACTGTCTAACGACGTGATTTCCCAGTATCCCACCCCATATGTTCACGATCTTGTAGGTAGTCTTGTTGTTCTGTGTGTCGACTTCCCGTGCTCTACATCAGAGTATTATGATTACTCAACATTCCACCCGTGTGAATACATGCTTCATATGTAATTAAAATTCATCAGGAAGTAAGTTGTCTTATTTTACTGGAACGTGTAATACGCTTCTCTACTACATCGTTTGATATCTCAGATATTAATAAACACAATGCTCCGCCTGCTCAATACGGCGGTGCAAAAAGTAATTAGACAGCCCATCTAAAACCTATACAACGAATACTGATACACGACTTGAATTGTTTTCCCTTTTGATTATATTTGGCGCCTAGTATTTCTAACAAATGAAGGTCTATTTAAATTGGAACAGAAGTACTAAAGAAAGTAGCCGGGTTACGAACGGATTGAACTGTGAGATTTTACTGTAAGTAGGCAGATGTTTCAATATAGTATATTAAAGCAAAGTCATCTTTGTACAAGCCCTGCAGACCCATGGAAGATTAGCAGGTAAAGGCTACCAACATCCATTATGAAGCAAGAAATTTTTGACAGAGTGGTCATTTCTCTGCGCACCCGCCTTCCTCCTCAAGAATTAACTGGATACTCATTTCTGATCGAGGCTGAGTGAATTACAAGGCCATGTGCCTTTCCAGAAATGGAAGACTCGTTTCCAAATTATTCTACTACCTGACCGGGAATCTAACCCATATCCTTCCAAATGAACCAAATGCGCCTCAGCTAGGCAGGCACGTCTGCTTCAATATAGTGTTAAGAATGTCAGGAAAATATCGAATTTGAGTAAATTATAAGGTTACGAGTTCTGTGAAACTTTTCACGGTTCGAATATTTAACCGACTACCATAGTAAAATGTTCCTAACTATCGGTTGGATGCAACATGAGAATTTCATATTCCTTACGCCTTACAGCCAGGGGAGGTGTCTCATGACAGCGAATTTTACAGCTTTGTTGTCCTTTAAGAAAGTTGGTTGGCATTTCAACGTCAAAAATGGTACTTCGAATAGAGAATACCTCATATAATGTGTAAAAAAACAGCGTCTCTTGAATTAGTACACATTTTATTTTGCTATATGTATGTTCAATAATTATAGTGATAATTAAAAAGGGCATATACAAATAAAAACATGCAGTAAAATATTCAAAAGCAATAGAAAAGCAACAAAAGCAGAAAGTTGGTAACGTGTGGTTTTGAATTCAAAACTATCATTCGCAGTGTGGCTACCTTCTATTGCTACCTCGGGCCCTGAGACATGCTTCAACATGACGAAGCAACCCAGCTCCAAAGAATTCAGTTTGTTTTGGGACAGATTAACCCACTCTTGTATGCAGCTTCTGTCAGTTACTGAATGTTACCAGGAGGATTAGGACCGTGGGCAATTGCTGTCCTCACTTCATACCATACATATTGCACATCGTTCATATCCACAGAATATCCCGACAACACCATTTGCAGCATGCCATGCTTCTCAAGGAGCTGGTTGACAACTCTTGCTAACAGGAAGAAAATGTACATATCTCTTCGAATCAAAGTAAGTCGAATTAGCATGTTATGGAAGCGTTGTTGGAAGCATCCAGCATCTCCATGACGAACGGTGAACAAAGCTGTACCACGAGCTACCAAGGTGATGTTGAGTGTTTTCTTCAATTAAAACGGTCCCGTACTAATCGAATTTCTCCAGCAAAAGGCTCCATGTACAGTACAGCCTGCATTCAGACATTGTAATTACCACATACAGTCATAAATAACAAAAGGCCACGAGTTTTTAACTCGTCGAGACATGATGCACTGTGATCTTCAGTTTTTCGGCCTTTTCAAGAAATATCATAAAAATCGATCTTTTTTCTGACGACGACATACATTCCAGTGTGAGGGGATGACTTTTATCTAATCCCATGGAATTTTCCCAGCACGGTTTACATAGTTTGCTGCGACAGTGGGAAGTTTGCTCATGCACTTATGGCAATTACCTGTCAAACTGGTAGCTACATGTGGCCATCAGTGGCTCTTGTCAGCTCTTCATTTAAGTTGTTACATATGTAGAGCATGTATGGGCAATCCACGAACCACTTTATAAGCAAGAACGAACCAGTAGACGGGGGCACAAACGGATAATGAGTGCAATGGTGGTCACTGATTCTTAGACACATACCGATTGCGGTTTATATGTACCTTACACTACAGTAAAGAAATTACCTATTACAAGAATTTACTTTTAATTACATTTCCTTTACATTTGCAATTATTTCGCCAGTTAAATAGGATCTGTATATTTATTATGGTTCATTTGGGAAGAGATATGCTCAAACATATGAATAGAAG